>NC_064627.1:821949795-822561878 GCF_023864275.1 Schistocerca cancellata | reverse complement strand
ATGTCTTAGGGGGTTAGTAGAATTATATATGTTACTAGCTTGGACCGTGGTGTTACGCATGATTAAACAGCTATTTATAAATAGATGTTAATGCCGAAACTCACTATTGACGCGTATGCACTATCAGAAAAGCCATCCCTTGTTATATCTTTAAAAGTACATTATAGGTAAAGCTTATTTACAAAATCATCTACATACGGGTACAGATATACAAGAGGAATTCAAAAAGTAGAGGCACATTTGTGGAAAGTTGTACTTATTCTGATGATAGAAAACTGAAACATATTAATAGTATTAATAGTAAGACTTATTAAAAACTTTCAGTGTTCGGCTACACAAATTTAAATTATGTGTAAAGTTTTACTCCAGTGCGTGGGAAATAAACATCCCAGGTTGGGATGCATAAACTAAAACCAGAGGAGGGGATGGTCTGATGCAGAGGAGGGGGGGGGGAATCCCCCCCATCCCCCCTGCAAATCGCACACTGGTGCCCAGCACCTGTGCTGTAGACCAGCTCCACCTGCGGTTGAGCAACCGACATACCTGCACCACTGCCAAGCAGGTTGTCCTCTCCGGTAGTGTAGAAGCTCCTCATAGAGTCGGGCCAATGCTCGGACTTCAACTGCAGAGTCAGCTGTACAATGCCTCACCTGTTTCAAATACAGTATATGCCCTGTTCATAATACAGTGCCTCTCATGTTCAAAATACAGTGTTCCCACAGTTCAAATACGGCACTCTCCCTGTGGAAAATGGTTTTCCTCTGTAAAAAAGTAATGTCAGATCTTTTAAAACAAGTATGGTTTACACGAATAACAAAAAATTTCTGCACAACTTTTAATACTGTTTTGCATTATGTTCACGTTTTTGTCTTCGTATAATACACTACTGACCAATAAAATTGCTACACCAAGAAGAAATGCAGATGATAAACGGGTATTCATTGGACAAATATATTATACTAAAACTGAGAAGTGATTACATTTTCACGCCATTAGGTGCATAGATCCTGGAAATCAGTGCCCAGCACAACCACCTCTGGCCGTAATAACGGCCTTGATACGCCTGGGCATTGAGTCAAACAGAGCTTGGATGGCGTGTACAGGTACAGCTGCCCATCCAGCTTCAACACGATACCACAGTTCATCAAGAGTAGTGACTGGCGTATTGTGACGAACGTTGCTCGGCCACCATTGACCAGACGTTTTCAATTGGTGAAAGATCTGGAGAATGTGCTGGCCGGGGCAGCAGTCGAACATTTTCTGTATCCAGAAAGGCCCGTACAGGACCTGCAACATACGGTCGTGCATTGTCCTGCTGAAGTGTAGGGTTTCGCAGGAAACGAATGAAGGGTAGAGCCATGGGTCGTAACACATCTGAAATGTGACGTCCACTGTTCAAAGTGCCGTCAATGCGAACAAGAGGTGACTGAGACGTGTAACCAATGGCAACCCATACCACCACGCCAGATGATACGCCAGTATGGCGATGACGAATACACGCTTCCAATGTGCGTTCACCGCGATGTCGCCAAACACGGATGCGACCATCATGATCCTGTAAGCAGAACCTGGATTCATCCGAAAAAAATGACGTTTTGCCATTCGTGCACCCAGGTTCGTCGTCGAGTACGCCATCGCAGGCGCTCCTGTCTGTGATGCAGCGTCAAGGGTAACCGCAGCCATGGTCTCCGAGCTGATAGTCCATGCCGCTGCAAACGTCGTCGAACTGTTCGTGCAGATGATTGTTGTCTTGCAAACGTCCCCATCTGTTGACTCAGGGATCGAGACGTGGCTATACGATCCGTTACAGCCATGCGGATAAGATGCCTGTCATCTCGACTGCTAGTGATACGAGGCCGTTGGTATCCAGCACGGCGTTCCGTATTACCCTCCTGAACCCACCGATTCCATATTCTGCTAACAGTAATTGGATCTCGACCAACGCGAACAGCAATGTCGCGATACGATAAACCGCAATCGCGATAGGCTACAATCCGACCTTTATCAAAGTCGGAAACGTTTTCACCAAGCAACGCCGGTCAACTGCTGTTTGTGTATGAGAAATCGGTTGGACTTTCCTCATGTCAGCACGTTGTAGGTGTCGCCACCGGCGCCAACCTTGTGTGAGTGCTCTGAAAAGCTAATCATTTGCGTATAACAGCATCTCCTTCCTGTCGGTAGCACGTCATCTTCGTGGCGTAACAATTTTAATGGCTAGTAGTGTATTTCTAACTTTTGCATAGCTTTTAACAACGTTTTGCATTTTTAATGTGTTTTATATTCATGCTTTCATATTCATGTAGTACTTATTGTTTTTATCATCAAGTGATGTCTCTGTTCGTCAAAGCCACTGGACACAATTTCTTTGTACGTCCTGTAGTATCTCGATGTTAAGGTAATTTATGTTTACTGTTAATTTACTATACACATATCTTTCTTCTATTATATTCGTGATCCTGGTTGATTTGCAATCTTTAGCATTCAATTAATGTAAAGATAAAGGCAGGTCATTATTAGGTTCTACATTAACATTTATTCACAGTGGTGATCCTGCTTGATTCTTGTTTTTCTTTTTTAAATTCAAAGTAAAGTAAAATAAAATAAATAAATAAATGCGGATGACAGTCATTCTATGTGTATTAGCTGGTTCAGGAGGTGATAGTGCCAGCTTTTGCAGCTAAGAACAGATTTTTCTGATAATTCTTTTATACGTCAAATGCACATTGATACTGAAAAGAATTATGAGAGTGGCTGACCAGAGACATTAGGTTTTTCATATTTTTTCATTTTGGTTTCGAGTATGTTTGAGGACAGATGCAATTTGGATGCATCAGCACGCTGAAAGATAAATTGGAAACTGCCTTTGTCTAGCAGACTGTCTAAGGAATTGTCCTCATCGAGGCTGATCTAGAGTAAGTTTGCTTTTGCGCCTTGGTCATTTTGCAACTCTAAATGTAACCACTGAGTCACAGAACCCAGAGTTCTCCAGTAAATAATTATCACAGTGTTAATTCAGTAATGCATGGAGACTCCCAACGAATCTGTGTGTGTGTGTGTGTGTGTGTGTGTGTGTGTGTGTGTGTGTGTGTTTTTGTGTGTGCGCAGGCTGGCACAACGCAGGCTAGGTTTGGACTGATGAAAATATATGTTCCTTAGAGTAAATTGTTTGTGTGATGATAAATTGTTTCCTTGATGATAGCAGGAAATTGATCGTTAAGGGTTGTGTTATGTAAGGTGGCGGTACTGTGCCTCATTTCATTATCAGTTAACATAATTTTATTGATTACATTAACATGTTTATATCATTTGGGATCGAATGTTAGATGGAGTTATCAGTATATTAACTACACTGGTTAATACTGGACAGCTTCACACTAATAACTACGCTACTGAATGTTTCACAAAAGTAATTTTTGTCCTGCTAGGATAACGAGAGAGGCTGAAGATGAGATAGCCTTTGGGCAGATAGGGGCGATCTGGGAGCTTTTTGCTCAGTGGCTGAAGGGCAGAATTTTTACAGCCAGTGCAAAGCCTCCCAGTGGAGCAGCCCAGTGAGTGCTGCCTCCCATCGTCAGGTATGTAGGAGGAAGTTCAAGCAATGAGGAATCATCTAACAAGAATCACCTGAATTTTTTATTCCGTTTGGAATGCATCTCCTATCGCCACACAGGTGGCCGGAAGTCAACAGCTAAGAAGTCTTCCCATGTGGAATGCTGTTTCAACGAGACTCAGTGATTGGCTAAGTGCAGACGGCCTTCAATCAATGGAAAAGCAAATAGTAGCATAGTACATTTTCAGCTGTCCCCATCAAGGTATGTCAGCAACACCTGTCGGCAGCTGAGGGTTTCAATTAATTATCATTTATAGTAACAGAATGTTACAGGAGTGAAGTGGAGACTGGGACTTCTTTGAATCAAGAAATTCTGGGCACTTACGCGAATTCTGGAAGGAGTCAGACCTGTCTGTGTTAATGAATGGTGTGCGATTATGGATGCGTTTGATTCTGGATGGTGAACAGCCACTACCATACTTAACTTCTGAAGGGCCTTTATATTTCAAGACGTGTGAACTTGCTCCAGTGTTGGACTCCAAATTTCTCTGCTTGTATTACAGAACTGAGAATGGAGAGAATATGAATTACTAACGTAAGACGTGTATATTTCTATTGTCTATTGTCAAACCACAATTTATGAAAGCTGTTTATATTTTATTAATAGGATTAAGTAGGAATAATTAATATTTGTCATGTTGGAAATAATTGTGGTAGCAAGGAATGTCTGCACCAAAGTATTGTTGGCAAGAGAGACCGCACATTGATGTAATTTTTAAAAGGGCAGGAGAGACAGCGTATGGATACATTTTAAGGAAAGAGCGGGAAAGACCGCTCGTTGATACATTTTGTAATGGTAGCAGGGAATGTCTGCACCAGAAAGCATTGTTGGCAGGAGATACCGCACTTTAGCGTTCGTAGGAAGTCAGCAGTAAGCGATATGTGAAGCGAGTCGGTAGCAGGTCTGAAGCGAGAGGTTGAGAGGAGCGGTGTGCCTGCCGGCCACTAGCTATGATTTACAAGAGATTATAAACGGATGTACAGAGACATCAGCTAACTATTAACATAAGAGGAACTAATATTTTTGAATTAATTTTTGAGAAACTCAAGACTGCTGAAGGTATGTTTGCGCATTGCTATTTGTAAGATTATTGTAAAAAGTAAGTCCCATTTGAACGTTTGTAAAATCATTTCATTCAGAATATAATTAATTTTTGCTAGCAATATTGCATTCCTGATTATAATCCATCTCAAAAACCATCAACGTAAAACTTCGCAAAATTTTATTGTTGTCAAGGAAAAGTTTAACTATGAATTCCGTAACTTCAGTCAAATTAATTAAAGAATAACGTCAGCTTTGCCATTAAAGAATAACGTCACCTTTGGTAATAAATACAGCCACTTATTATGACAGCCCTTCAGCAGCTAATAGAGTATAGCAAAACAGTAAGTATATTCATGTCGCAGTTCGATGTAACAGTCAGATGGCGATCCAGTAACAGTAAAAAAGGTAAGGAACAGCTTTTGGTTATTGCAGGTAACGACTGAGGGCCACGACGACGACACATTCTATGTTTCGTCGAAATAATCTGAAAATAACTTTTAA
The DNA here is from genome assembly GCF_023864275.1 of Schistocerca cancellata. NCBI lineage: Eukaryota > Metazoa > Arthropoda > Insecta > Orthoptera > Acrididae > Schistocerca > Schistocerca cancellata. Next base: position 822,556,722 of record NC_064627.1, on the reverse strand, counting down.
TAAGCAGCATTTAAATTTGTATGCGAAGATTGATAAAGAGAATTAATTTCAAAGGGAAGATTTCATTTGTTATTATTAAGCAAGAGGTAGAAATCCTAAGGAAAGGTTTCATAGGTTATTGTAGAAGGGAACAAAAGAGATATAGAGGAGACGGGAAGGTGTCACTAATTCGTAAATCATCGTGTTCAAATCTGAACTGTTTTGAACTGGTGAATGCTTGGTGTAATGTGATCACGAAATGGACTGAGTTTTTGCGTATCTTGGATTACAGTTTAGTTTGGGGATTTTGCTACCATTCTCATACCGCTATCAACATAACTTCACTGCTTTTCAATGTCAATAAACTTCACCAACAGCCGTATACTTTAAGATATTTTATTTTATTCTGAAAGCAACCAGTTTCGACAATTCATTTTCCCATCTTCAGGCCCCATACGCTTTTATCCAGATAAAAGAACTTATCGTATAACGTCATCAAACACTGGATACCGTGAATCCCAGTCGTTACAGAAAACTTCATACGAAGACGTGACAGCAACTTTAGTGCGACTGATAAGGATATTTTGTGTCTATATTTTAATGGAATATAACAGGCCTACTTCCCGTTTATTTGTGATGCCCTTTCTTATGTAAATATTATTCAACATAATTCCCTGTAGTCTACCCCAGTTACAGACGTTAGAATAGAACTCATGGATTTAAAATATTCATTTAACTTTTCTTTTGTATTTCTGTGTATTTTATTAACTTGTAACGCCGGAAATGCATATCCTCCTATTTCCATCTATTGTACTATAAATTTTTCCCTTATTTTGTTACCTGAAGATATGACATTTCTGTGTCTTTATATATTGTAATTGTTTTACTATTTGTATATACATATTTATGCATTTATCTCGATGTATAATTGGTTTGTTTTGTAAATACTATTTGTATTTTTACGCTGGGTCTTGCCTAGGGAAAACTATGCTATCGAACGATTACATCGATAGGTCGTGTGGAGAACTAAAGTGTTTAGGAACTTTGGTAGTGTTAACTCTGCCGCGTGGCAGAGCAGAGTCTGGCTGGAGTAGGGCGGTGGAGCAGGTGTGTTGTGTGACGCTCCCGCGAGTTGCCGCGCTTGCGGGTTTTGGCGGCATGTAATTGTGCTCGACTTGCTGTGATAGTTTCTGGCACGGTGTCGCGGACGGGAAACATTAGCTGGCACACATCAAGAGCCCGTTTCGTCTGGTGACTGTGTCGAGAAGAAGGGGCGCCAACATCCAGCTTCTGCAAGTCGCCACCTCCTCGATCGACGACTTCAAACCTTCAATCAACCAACAAGGAAGACTGAAAGCACGTTAAGTTTTAGAATTATATGGCAGACCTGAGCTGTTCAAACTGTTCCATTTGCATCACTAAAATACAGCAACTTAGCATGAACCTGTGTGCTCATTGTCCCAATTGCATTACCAAGCAGGGTCCCTTCCTTTTCCGAAATGAACCCGTGTGTCGTTGATATCCAAACGCCAGCATTAAAGTAACATCATTCCATTTCACTGCTTTAATTTCAAAGTTCAATTAAAGTATTCATAGCTGGCTACAATATTTAGATTACACAAGCACAAATTAAAAGTGCGAGTTTTGTTTCCATATTTTAGGTTACCTGTGACTGCAGTTCAGATTGGTCTGTACTAAATTTTACTTTTGTTAATTGTTCAAAATCATTTAATTCAAGTTCAAAGTTAAATCTCTTATTTCCAAATTATGTAGATTCAAGTTGCTTTTGAGATGATTGTTGAGGTAGCCCAAGACTAACCTTATTTTATTGAATTTCGCAGTGCTTCAGAAACAAAGTTCACTATTAATTTCAGTCACTAAATTAACTTTCAATTTTCCGGTTTTATTAAATCTTTTGCTAAATTAATTCAGAGTGTAGCGAAATTTATTACTTCTGACAAACATTCAGTTTTCACACAACACGTGTCAACCTTCAGTTGCCACGCTTTTAGTGCTAATTACATGTGGATTAACCTTCCCTTTTCAGTTATAATAGTAATTGTCCTTAGGACTGGCGATCGTAATTTTCCCCAAATCCCAAATATCTAATTAACGCCAGTTAATTGTTAACGTAACGGCCGCACATTTACTTTCTTTATTAACTTTACCCCTTTTCAAAATTAATTTCCACCAGTTTAATTTGCATTTTTCCTTTCATTTAGATGTAACCCTTTCCTCCCTCTTTACCGACAAATTAACTTCGGTGACGATTGCTTTTCCCAAATTTCCATTAGGTACACGCGGTTTAATTTTTCATTATCATTAAGGTCGATAAGTGAGGGGGAGGTTACAAGTTCCGCTGCAGTATGAACAACAGGTGCATCACAGTGTGGCAGTGAAATGGTGCGGCGGCTAGTAACGTACTCCAGGGTTGAAGTTCGCGGGACACTACGATTCTTGCGGGCAAAACGTCTAAATTTCACACAGAGTCAGTGTGAAATTCTGCTGATATGCGGACCGAATGCAATGTCGCGCCCAACGTTAGTGAAATGCTGCCAACAATCTGATCACGGCCCCACAGACGCGGGTTATGCTGACTCGGAAGGAAGGCCAACGACATCGGTAACAGGAGAAAAAGTCCACACAGTCGAGGAAGAAACAAGATTTTCCTACGTTGAGGACGTTATCCAGCAGTTTTCGAATGGCTCTGTGACCATGGAGAGGATTTCTGTCGTCGAGGTATTGAAGGGTGGTTAAAATGTTGTTTACAGACACTTGGTGACTATGTTGAAGAATAGTGTCACGTATTTGAATCACTCTGAATGTAGTATAGCATTCAATTAAAGATAGGTGGCCTGCAATAAAAACGTGCAACTTACTTTTTGAATTTAGGTTTCCTTCCCCTTTAATTCGCGTATTAATTCTGAGAAGAATGTTTACTTAAATGCAGCTGAGAACGCTGTAATTAGTCTGATCGTGTCTGCGTACTCCCAAAGGGAACCGATAGTATGGAATTGTAGAAAAATTCTATATATCTCACATGAAACTGGTTCTCTAAATGTTGTAAGGAGTCTTCCCGAGACAGTTGGCGTCTTTCTCAAGCCTCTGCAGATTTTTCTTTCAACATCTCTGTGGCGCTCTCCCATCTGTGAAACAAATACATGGCCATTCGTCTTGCCCTTCTTCGTATATGTTCAGTATATGTGCACTGTAGAAGTGCAAAGGAATGTTCCTAGAAGGTTACGTGCCCATAGGATGCACAGCAAATACTGTGTCATAATGTATGGTTGACAACAATTCAGAGCCTGCAGTCAAATCACAGTGTTGCTGATTATTGGCGTAAGGCCGCGGTATGATAATAGAAGGCCACACACAGTCCGAGGAAGGAAATAAAAAATATTTTCGTTTTGAATGTCTGCCGCATCCTGTATACAGGATGCCTTACAATTCCTGTTATACACTTCTAGAGGTTGTAGAGGGGACTTTGTAGATCAAGTTTTACGTAGCAACCCATGTCTGGAAACGTCATCCAACGCGCTACAGAGAGTCAAAGTTATAGGAACTAGTGCTTGTAAATGTGTGTACGAGTGTGTATAGGGTGATTCCGTGTTGATGTTACAAACTTTCTAGGATGATGGAGAAAGATAAATGTATCAATTTGAGATAAGGGCCTCTGTATCGGAAACGAACATGTCGAAAGTTACAACCGCAAATCATTCTGGTACCTCTTATAGTGGAACACATGCGCCGGTACTGCTGTTGCTAAGAGTGTAGGGTATGCAACTTTCAGACGTGGTGGTATGGACCGAAAGAAATAAAATTTTACCGTAATAATGGGCTCTAAAATGCTTACCTGAGCAGCTATCAGCACTTGTTGTTCTTCGCTAGAGTGAAATACAGAACATGTGCTCATAGCTCTTAAAGTATCCTTTTTAGAGCCCATGTTTACTAGATTATTTTGTTCTTTTGGTCCTCTGAAAGTTGCGTACCCTACATTCTTAGCAACAACAGTGCTGGTACATATATTCCACTATCAGAGGTATCAGAATGATTTTCGCTTGTAACTTTCGAATCGTTCGTTTCAGAACCACGGACTTTTAACTCAAATTGATACACTTATCCTTCTCCATCATCCACCACGGAATCAATCCGTATACACATACACTTACAGGCGCCAGCGCCTATAACTTGGACACTTTATAGCGTCGTTGTATGACGTCTCCGGACATGGGTTCGTAGGTAAGACTTGATCTACTAAGTCTCGTCTACAACCTCTAGAAGTGTGTGACATGAATTGCGAAACACCCTGTATTTGTCTCAAACAGTTGCATCTACATCTACATTCACACCTACATCTATTCTCTACGAGTCACTATCAACTGCATGGCAGAGGTCACTTTGTATTGTACGAATGCTAGCGTTTCCTCTCGTTCTATAACGGGTGGAAAGTAGAAACAATGGCTTCTTGTCTGAGCTGTTACGTACCAAGTTTCACCTGCTGTACGATCTGTCGACGTCATCGGGATAGATCACAGGCGTCTGCAAGGGGGCGGGGGTCAAGAGAGTCACTTGCCCTTCCTGGAACCTGTGGTAGACTTTTAATAATTTCAAAATTCTTACGGTATTTTTAGAATTGGTTGTCTCTGATTCTACTCAACCGCATGCAAGGGGAATAGTGGCTTTAGCTGAAACTGCCAGCCGACCAGAGTGGCCGTGCGGTTCTCGGCGCTACAGTCTGGAGCCGAGCGACCGCTACGGTCGCAGGTTCGAATCCTGCCTCGGGCATGGATGTGTGTGATGTCCTTAGGTTAGTTAGGTTTAATTAGTTCTAAGTTCTAGGCGATTGATGACCTCAGAAGTTAAGTCGCATAGTGCTCAGAACCATTTGAACCATTTTTTTGAAACTGCCAACATCAGTAACTTCGAAGTAAATATCCTTGGTGTGGCAATGCAGCGTAAATCACTTAATAAAGGCGAGGTCTCCGGTCCAGATTGAATGCCAGTCAGGCTTCTTTCAGAATATGCTGATACAATAGCTCCATACTAAGCAATCATATAAAGCTGCTCGCTCTGGAAGATCGGTATCCAAAGACAAGAAAGTTAGACAAACCACACCAATACCTAAGAAGGGCAATAGGAGTAATCCGCTGAATTACAGACCCATATCCTACCGTCGATTTGCAGTAGGATTGTGGAACATATACTGTGTTCGAACATACATTTTATTCTCACGAAATAATGCTTGCTATCTACAGGGGATGTGAAATTGATTCCATGTGTTAAGATTTCCAGAAGTCTTTTGACACCGTTCATCACAAGCGACTTCAAATCAAATTGAGTGACTATGGTGTAGAAGACAATCTGAGCAGCTGTCTTAGATTGTTTGCAGATGATACAGTCATTTATCGTCTTGTAAAGTCATCAGATGATGAAAACCAACTGCAAAATGATTTAGACAAAATATATGTATGGTGCGAAAAGTGGCAGTTCACTCCAAATAATGAAAAGTGTGAAGTCATCCACATGAGTACTACAGAAATCTGCTAAGTTTCGCTTACACGATAAATCACACAAATCTAAAATCTGTAAATTAAACTAAATACTTTGGGTTTATAATTACTATCTTGTGGCATTGCTATTTTAGGGCATGTGACTCTTTACACAACATTGCCGAAGTACAGTACTCAATCTTTTCTCTGTCACGTCGTTGCACAGTCCCTAATGAGCTGCAGAAAGACGCCTAGTAAGGTGTAAAAATGGCTACGTATAACTGCACGACACTCGTCACCAGTTCTCTCGAAAACAGCTCCTTCGCTTGCACACGTCTTAATCTTGTATTTGATCCATCAAGGCTTACTGGAACTTCACACAGTAGAAAGATTACAGTAGTGTGTGAAGGACAGGGCCATGCTGTAGTGTAGATGAATTTACCTATACTTCAGGTGCTGGCCAAAACACAGAAAAAAATACAAATTTCCGCCGTCAGCGAGAAGAAAATGCTGAAATATCAATGTCGAAAAGGTGTTTTTTCAGTTTTAAACTATATAGGATGCAACCCTACGGAAAAGCCAGCCATAGAGTTATGAATTCTGTAGTCCAGTTGCTATATCTATCCAACTTTCCGAATCTTTTTGGATGAGTCCTAGGCTGCTAAGAGTTGGTTCTATCGACCAATTTGATGGCTTTTTTCCAAGGTTTCCTGTATCCATATTCTTATTAATAACATAGAAAGATGTACTTCAGATATACTAATGAAATATGCTTGCCTTTGAGGTATAGCGGTAATCTACTTTTAAAAAAGTGTTGACTGCGTAACCATCAAACGTAACGGTACAATAAGCTTTGTGTACTTCCTGCCAAATTTATTTCTTGGGACACAACACGTTCTCAAACTCAAATAATCCTCCAGATAAGAGAAACATCTACAACACCCATCTGAACATCTCTAAGAAACGCCGAGAGGCAAGAAGTTTCGGAGCCATGATAAATTGAAAGAAACGGGGCTTGAGTAGTTCCACAATCACTATTTTCTTCTTCACTTGAAAGTTAGCCATTTCACTAACAGCCACTTGCATTGTTCTAAGGGTTCCAAAGCGATAACACGTTTTCAATCCAGTTAATCGTATTCCATGAATCTGACAAATAATATTGATGTTGTACTGATTGTTCCTCGTAACTATGAATTTTGTGTTACTCGGTGGTAAACAAATTTATATAATCTGCTAGGAGGTCCGTCAAGACCTTAATAGATCTTGGAGAATAATTTGTCAGCAGGAGTGCAGCTACCCAGTACCACTACGGGAAAAAGGAAAAAGTCATTACTTCAACGGCACACATTACTGATACGTGTGGCGTTCTAGAACTTTTTCAACTCAAGTAATCATTGTCGATGTTTTGTCCACGTCGATACTAGTAAAACTGGTGTATTGTCTCAGCTAAGTGCATTTCCATAACCGTGGCGTGGTGACGAGCTGTTGGCGGATAGAAACTGGTTCGTCACAATAGGAGGCAGAATAAGGAAGTGGTCTATAACAAACGGCATTTTCATAACTGCTTGCAGAGTTTCAACCAAGTAACTACTGCACGATCAAGTCTAGGTCGTTTGCGAATGAATGTAAGAGTGAAGATAGTAATCCCTTGCAGACAGACATCTGAGGAGGAGGAACAGATACACCGATGAACCGAAAACATTACAATCACTGCCCACCGCGAGACTGGATATCACCTGGTGGCGTTGCGGGCACGTGAAGTGGTAAAAAAAAAGTATGTAAACGGAGCAGAGAGGATCGGGCAATCATTCTGACGACGATACGGGGGCCATTAAAATTGCTACACCACGAAGATGACGTGCTACGCACACGAAATTTAACCGACAGGAAGAAGATGTTGTGACATACAAATGATTAGCTTTTCAGAGCATTCACACAAGGTTGGCGCCAATGGCGACACATACAACGTGCTGACATGAGGAAAGTTTCCAACCGATTTCTCATACACAAACAGCACTTACCGGTGTTGCCTGTTGTAACGTTGATGTCATGCCTTGTGTAAGGAGGAGAAATGCGTATCATCACGTTTCCGACTTTGATAAAGGTCGGATTGTAGCCTATCGCGATTGCGGTTGATCGTATCGCGACATTGCTGCTCGCGTTGGTCGAGATCCAATGACTGTTCGCAGAATATGGAATCGGTGGGTTCAGGAGGGTAATACGGAACGCCGTGCTGGATCCCATCGGCCTCGTATCTCTAGCAGTCGAGATGACAGGCATCTTATCCGCATGGCTGTAACGGATCGTGCAGCCACGTCTCGATTTCTGATTCAACATATGGGGACGTCTGCAAGACAACAACCACCTGCACGAACAGTTCGACGACGTTTGCAGCAGCATTGACTATCAGCTCGGAGACCGTGGCTGCGGTTACCCTTGACGCTGCATCACAGACAGGAGCGCTTGCGATGGTGTACTCAACGAAGAACCTGGTTGCACGAATGGCAAAACGTCATTTTTTCGGATGAATCCAGGTTATGTTTACAGCATCATGATGATCGCATCCGTGTTTGGCGACATCGCGGTGAACGCACATTGGAAGCGTGTATTCGTCATCGCCATACTGGCGTATCACCCGGCGTGATGGTGATTCGTTACACGTCTCGGTCACCTCTTGTTCGCATTGACGGCACTTCGAACAGTGGACGTTACATTTCAGTTGTGTTACGACCCGCGGCTCTACCCTTCATTCGATCCCTGCGAAACGCTACATTTCAGCAGGATAATGCACGACCGCATGTTGCAGGTCCTGTGCGGGCCTTTCTGGATTCAGAAAATGTTCGACTGCTGCCCTGGCCAGCACATTCTCCAGATCTCTCACCAACTGAAAGCGTCTGGTCAATGGTGGCCGAGCAACTGGCTCGTCACAATACGCCGGTCACTACTCTTGATAAACTGTGGTATCGTGTTGAAGCTGCATGGGCAGCTGTACCCATACACGCCATCCAAGCTCTGTTTCACTAAATGCCCAGGCGTATCAAGGCCGTTATTACGGCCAGGGGTGGTTGTTCTGGGTACTGATTTCTCAGGATCTATGCACCCAAATTGCGTGAAAATGTAATCACATGTCAGCTGTAGTATAATATATTTGTCCAATGAATACCCGTTTATCATCTGCATTTCTTCTTGGTGTAGCAATTTCCATGTCCAGAAGTGTATTTCCCGGAGCCTGTGAACGAGTATCTCGGAAACGGCGTATCAGGTTTTAAGCTTCCCGTATAAATAAAAAATATATAAAATAATGATGTATAACCTTCCGGAGCAGAAAACAAAAATAATTGAATTTGGATAATTAAATTCTGACGTATGAAAACGGATAAATCTTAACTCATGAAAAACCGTTAAATTATGACGTAAGCAGCGTTACGCCATGACCCTGTGAAAATCAATATGAATCTGTCTGTGAGAAGTAAACTGAAAAATTCTTACCTCGTAATGGTGTCGCCAGATAACGCTGTCTAATATCTGCTCGTAAATGGCACAGGTTGGTGCAATGCTAGCCTATCTACTAATACTGGATAACATTTGTCTGAGATCTGAATTAGAAAAACTGACTTTACTTAGTGACACAGCCGGACAGCTAGTCGTCTGATTACTAAAGAGGACATGGTTATGATCTGACAAAAATTCTGGAATATTTTAATTTAGATAAATGACTGGATCGGGACTGGCAATGACTGAAGGGGAAATTATACTTTTATAGTTGACTGGTAAAAACAATTATATTCTGAAAATTTTTTACGTTATTGCTAAAGATCTAAAATGCATTACACGGGACAATTGAATATGTTACAAATCTGGGTCAACTGGTGCTGACGAATCACAAAAGAAATGATTGAAACAAATTCATATTAATATTACAAGTGACTTAACTACACTCCTGGAAATGGAAAAAAGAACACATTGACACCGGTGTGTCAGACCCACCATACTTGCTCCGGACACTGCGAGAGGGCTGTACAAGCAATGATCACACGCACGGCACAGCGGACACACCAGGAACCGCGGTGTTGGCCGTCGAATGGCGCTAGCTGCGCAGCATTTGTGCACCGCCGCCGTCAGTGTCAGCCAGTTTGCCGTGGCATACGGAGCGCCATCGCAGTCTTTAACATTGGTAGCATGCCGCGACAGCGTGGACGTGAACCGTATGTGCAGTTGACGGACTTTGAGCGAGGGCGTATAGTGGGCATGCGGGAGGCCGGGTGGACGTACCGCCGAATTGCTCAACACGTGGGGCGTGAGGTCTCCACAGTACATCGATGTTGTCGCCAGTGGTCGGCGGAGGGTGCACGTGCCCGTCGACCTGGGACCGGACCGCAGCGACGCACGGATGCACGCCAAGACCGTAGGATCCTACGCAGTGCCATAGGGGACCGCACCGCCACTTCCCAGCAAATTAGGGACACTGTTGCTCCTGGGGTATCGGCGAGGACCATTCGCAACCGTCTCCATGAAGCTGGGCTACGGTCCCGCACACCGTTAGGCCGTCTTCCTCTCACGCCCCAACATCGTGCAGCCCGCCTCCAGTGGTGTCGCGACAGGCGTGAATGGAGGGACGAATGGAGACGTGTCGTCTTCAGCGATGAGAGTCGCTTCTGCCTTGGTGCCAATGATGGTCGTATGCGTGTTTGGCGCCGTGCAGGTGAGCGCCACAATCAGGACTGCATACGACCGAGGCACACAGGGCCAACACCCGGCATCATGGTGTGGGGAGCAATCTCCTACACTGGCCGTACACCACTGGTGATCGTCGAGGGGACACTGAATAGTGCACGGTACATCCAAACCGTCATCGAACCCATCGTTCTACCATTCCTAGACCGGCAAGGGAACTTGCTGTTCCAACAGGACAATGCACGTCCGCATGTATCCCGTGCCACCCAACGTGCTCTAGAAGGTGTAAGTCAACTACCCTGGCCAGCAAGATCTCCGGATCTGTCCCCCATTGAGCATGTTTGGGACTGGATGAAGCGTCGTCTCACGCGGTCTGCACGTCCAGCACGAACGCTGGTCCAACTGAGGCGCCAGGTGGAAATGGCATGGCAAGCCGTTCCACAGGACTACATCCAGCATCTCTACGATCGTCTCCATGGGAGAATAGCAGCCTGCATTGCTGCGAAAGGTGGATATACACTGTACTAGTGCCGACATTGTGCATGCTCTGTTGCCTGTGTCTATGTGCCTGTGGTTCTGTCAGTGTGATCATGTGATGTATCTGACCCCAGGAATGTGTCAATAAAGTTTCCCCTTCCTGGGACAATGAATTCACGGTGTTCTTATTTCAATTTCCTGGAGTGTACGTGCATGCCAATAAAAATAATAAAATTTAGCTTACAATAGATGGCTGACTTAATTACACTGTTGGTTTTTCATTACATCAACAATTATTCATTTGTTCATCATCTCATTCCATGGTATCATTTAGGTCTGCAGCTGATCACAATTATTATTCAGTTCCATATGATAAAATTTTACAATTTGTTCTGCACTGTGACTTTAACAACTACTAATTATAAACTGCGCTGTACCAGCGACATACTACAACTACACTGTAGCAGCGAGCGACTGCAACTGCGGCAGAGACTGCTCTGACCTGCGACTCTATTGCAGCTCTCTTTTAACAGGGGCAAAGATACTTTATCTCTCAGGTAGCGCCTGTGAATTGTCGTTCTAGCAAGTGAGCAATACATCGAGATTACATTTGCTCCAGCAGGGTGGTGAACCTCTTACAAGGTCGAATGTTCACTGTCGTGAGCATCTACGAAAAGTGGTAGAAGAGCAGTGAAACAACCACTAGGCCCTAAATGATTGGACGTTCACGACTCTTCACAGAACATGGGGTTTCGAAGCTTGTCTGCAAAGATTTCTAGCAAAAATACTCTCTAGCCTTATGGACTGATTTATTGACTTTAGTAATAATCGTCGCTACGATGATACCATGATCGCTAATCCCTGTCTCCGTAATGACACCATCGATAAGGTCAGTCCTGTTTATAGCTACAAGGTCTAAAATATTTCCATTGCGTTTGAGTTCTCGTACTAGCTGCCAATACAGTTTTCGGAAAACTTGTTCAAAAATAACAGTCTAAAGTCTCCTCCAATAAACATTGTGTGATCTGGATTCTTGCGCGCTGTCGATGATACTCTATCCTTCAATAACTCTAGAACTGTGATTCTTCAATTTCTCCAGGCATATTTTATGACGAAATAAATCTCCGGTGAACAGCCTGGTATGAGTGTGCACAGGACACAATATTTCGGCAATCGAACGCGTTGTCATCATCAGGTGCGCTGATGTACTGACCGGCGGTGGGCCGGCGCCATGTACCGGGTGATCAAAAAGTCAGTATAAATTTGAAAACTTAATAAACCACGGAATAATGTAGATAGAGAGGTAAAAATTGACACAGATGCTTGGAATGACATGGGGTTTTATTAGAACCAAAAAAATCGCGAGACGCGTGAAAGATCTCTTGCGCGCGTCGTTTGGTGATGATCGTGTGCTCAGCCGCCACTTGCGTCATGCTTGGCCTCCCAGGTCCCCAGACCTCTGTCCCTGCGATTATTAGCTTTGGGGTTACATGAAGTCGCAAGTATATCGGGATCGACCGACATCTCTAGGGATGCTGAAAGACAACATCGGACGCCAATGCCTCACCATAACTCCCGAGATGCTTTACAGTGCTGTTCACAACATTATTCCTCGACTGCAGCTATTGTTGAGGAATGATGGTGGACATATTGAGCATTTCCTGTAAAGAACATCATCTTTGCTTTGTCTTACTTTGTTATGCTAATTATTGCTATTCTGATCAGATGAAGCGCCATCTGTCGGACATTTTGTGAACTTTTGTATTTTTTTGGCTCTAATAAAACCCCATGTCATTCTAAGCATGTGTGTCAATTTGTACCTCTCTATCTACAGTATTCCGTGATTTATTCAGTTTTCAAATTTATACTGACTTTTTGATCACCCGGTATATATAGGACAATCCCCCTCCCGCTCCTCCCTCAGGCGCTTGCTATGAGTCGGTGCGGTCCAGGTACAGCGTCCGTTCTTCCGCCGTCTGGGCGCTGCGTCCTAGGTCTTCTCGTTCTGGAGGATCTGCCGGCATCGCACTCGTAAAATAAATAAATAAATAAATAAATATTTCCCAGAGTGTACCGACTTCAGGGGAGGAGGGAAGAATAACATCAGCGCACCTGATGATGGTAGCGTGGTCGATTGCCGAAATATTGTGTCCTATGCACACTCATACCAGTCTGTTCACCCGAGATTTATTTCGTTAACTCTACAACAGTCACCGTGGATTCGGGTGGCCGGTAGAAACATCCAAAAATTAACTTCGTTTCACCTTGACCTGTTATACGCGTCCACATAACTTCACACAGACCATCACACGCCCACGTTTACATACAACACAACTTGCGAATGACGAAACCATATTTCAGAAGTGGATTTTCGCTTTCTTGTTCACATGTTAGATGAGTAGCTAGATTACGAAATCAGTCAAAAATCAACAGCTACGTCTATACTCCGCAGGCAACCTTACGGTGTATGGCGGAGAGCACTTTGTATACCACAATCACTTTCCCCTTTCCAGCTCCAATCGCATATGTTTGAAGGGAGAAATGATTGATTGTAAGGACCCCTGAGAGCTCGAATCTCTCTAATTTTATCTTCATGGTTTTTTACCGAGATATACGTAGGGGAAGCAATAGATTAGTTACCTCTTTCAGGATTCTCCTGGAATTTTAACAGTGAATCACACTGTGGCGCTAAACGCTTCTCTTGCAGCCTCTGCAGCTGGAGTTCGCTGAGCATCTCCGAACCTGTAACGAAACGCGCTGCTCTTCTTTGGATCTTTTCTATTTCCTCTATCATCTCCTATTTAGTATGGATCCCAGACCGCCGAGCAGTATTGGTCGAATAATGGTTTTGTAAGCTACCTCCTTTGAGGGTCGAAAACATTTCCTGATAATTCTTTCATTGAATGTGTTTGGCATCTGCCTTATCTGCGATTAGTTTCATACGGTAATTCCACCTTAAACTGCTCCGTATGCATGTTGCAATTATTTTATGCATATGACGGCATCCAATGATTGTTCTGCAAATCGTGCAATCACATAACAGTGAGGCTTTCTGCCTGTTTATGCGCAATACGTTACATGTACCTAACAAGAGAACTAGTAGCTCAGGAAATAAAACATAATTAAAGAGACAAAACCACCACAGAAGAAAACATAAACACAATTAAGAAAAACCTACAGAAGAATACAGAAAAAATTAATGCAAGAAAATGTCATTAGCACAAGTGCAATTCAGTTGTACTCATAATAGGGAAGGAAAACATTCACGAAAAATTAGAATTCACCACAGCAACAATATCACAGAACTAATAAGTGAGCCAAAAACTGATAATAAAGAAACTTACAGGGAGCTCTGAAAAATATAGATACAGGCCCCCACTCTGAAATGATTGCCTGCAATTGACAAATCAAATACCCCTGTAAGACAACTGATTAACTTGACCAATGAACCAATCTACTAATTAGCGAAACAGACACACACATTAAAACAGATAATATACAATCACATGGGAAACTGAAACTTAAGAAACTTAAGTGACCTAATAGAAAAATAAAAGAAATGAAAACATGCCAAATACAGCAACATTAATTTCATAATCACATATTAGCAAATTTCAACAGAAAAACTACCAACATCAGAGAGGGAAATCAGCAACTGCATAGAAACATACCTATAACAAACGTTCAAGAAATATCATCCATACTCAGACTCATAACAGAACAAAACCTACTCAATAAAAAATAAAAGATTGGTACCATTGAGTAGTCGATATAATTTGCTTAACAGATGAGCTACACACTCGTATAAAAGCACTTCATGATGACATAAATGCCATCTATCCACAAATACAATTCGTTGTTGAAACACAAACAGACCTCACAGTACACAAGAGAAACAACAAACATGAATTCACAATTTCTAGAAAATCTAGAAATACCAGCCCAACCTTTCACAACCAATTCAATCACTCCATAACTCAAAAACATGTCTGTCTTAGATACTTTCTCCGCAGGCTGAACAGAACTCCTGTTAACAAACATGTTTCACAAAAGACGTAAACGCAGTTAAACAAACTGCACAGGAGAAATGGTACGATGCAAAGACAGTAGATAAAATAAATAACAAAATATAGAAACAGGCAACGCGCAGCCAGGAAATATATGCACACACTTATACAACACAATCCACAACAAACCAGTAGACAGTAAGTAGCAAATAGGATATAACGACTTACAACAACGAACTTACACGTGACGTAGACAACATTCTATAGAGAGAAGGACTCAACGTAACATTTGAAATCAATAACACAATCCGTAACAATTTTAAAGTGATAGCACCAACATCTACAAATATGGTCAGTCTGATTTACACCAATCAATTTGCAACTACTGTAAATCTGCGGATGTGAGTCAAACATGCAGGAATTCTAGAACTCGATACACAGAACATGAGCATTGAAAAGTAATAGCTCCCACTGAACATTTGCTGATCATCTAATACCACAGAAGCACCAACTAACGAACATAGAATGTGATTTAAAAATTTAAAAAAAAACTAGTAACAGCCTATACCAAAGAATAACCAGAGAGGAAAGTTGTCACATCCAAAATCAGTAACTAAGGAAAGGAAATACTAAATGAATACACATCAGTGTGCAATAAATCCCTCTTTGCCACAATAGGCGAACTATACAGAGTGAGCATTAACAAAACCGGCACACTGCAGGAACGGATTCCTGACTTTAAATGGAGGAAAAAAGGTCCGAAAATGGACGGTATGCGTGCAACGACAACAAATCGCCCCAGATCACAGTAGAAAGCTGCATCGCATCCACGTCACAACATATACAGGGCTATTACAAATGATTGAAGCGATTTCATAAATTCACTGTAGCTCCATTCATTGAGATATGGTCACGACACACTACAGATACGTAGAAAAACTCATAAAGTTTTGTTCGGCTGAAGCCGCACTTCAGGTTTCTGCCGCCAGAGCGCTCGAGAGCGCAGTGAGACAAAATGGCGACAGGAGCCGAGAAAGCGTATGTCGTGCTTGAAATGCACTCACATCAGTCAGTCATAACAGTGCAACGACACTTCAGGACAAAGTTCAACAAAGATCCACCAACTGCTAACTCCATTCGGCGATGGTATGTGCAGTTTAAAGCTTCTGGATGCCTCTGTAAGGGGAAATCAACGGGTCGGCCTGCAGTGAGCGAAGAAACGGTTGAACGCGTGCGGGCAAGTTTCACCCGTAGCCCGCGGAAGTCGACGAATAAAGCAAGCAGGGAGCTAAACGTACCACAGCCGACAGTTTGAAAAATCTTACGGAAAAGGCTAAAGCAGAAGCCTTACCGTTTACAATTGCTACAAGCCCTGACACCCGATGACAAAGTCATGTCGGTCGTGGTGGAGAACATGATCAGCAATTAATGTCATGGCCTCCACGCTCTCCCGACTTAACCCCATGCGATTTCTTTATGTGGTGTTATGTGAAAGATTCAGTGTTTATACCTCCTCTACCAATAAACGTGCCAGAACTGCGAGCTCGCATCAACGATGCTTTCGAACTCATTGATGGGGACATGCTGCGCCGAGTGTGGGAGGAACTTGATTATCGGTTTGATGTCTGCCGAATCACTAAAGGGGCACATATCGAACATTTGTGAATGCCTAAAAAAACTTTTTGAATTTTTGTATGTGTGTGCAAAGCATTGTGAAAATATCTCAAATAATAAAGTTATTGTAGAGCTGTGAAATCGCTTCAATCATTTGTAATAACCCTGTATATATTCAAAGTTGCGTTGCACACGGTTGCCATGCAAGATGGACATAATCGTACTTTGACAATAACTTTATTTTGGAATTCTTCCATTTGATTCGCGTTTGCATAGAAAAACAACAATATGGGAATTGTGAGTTCGTCTTGATGGAAAACACTTTTTGTTATTTATTTACTTATTTATTCTCCAAAAGAGCTTCACCGACAAATATCGCCATAATCAGTGGGTTCTTTAAAGCTAAACATACAGAAAATAGCATAGTTATACAAACACGTAACACATTATTACATTTGCACTGTTTGTTTTTTAAGTTCACGTTTTAGTATTTGTTTACTAAAAGCCGCTCACATTGTTGCAGATGACATGATCTATGTCGTGAAAAACGGTAACAGAGCGCAGAAAATGTACTGCAAACAGCGACAGCAATTCTTAAGAACATGCTATATCGTGTAATAAATATGGTAATTTGAAATTATCCACAGAAAACAATATTCAAAAAACAAACAGTACAAATGTGATAACGTTTTACAGTGTTTGTATAACTGTGCTATTTTCTGTATGTTTTAGATTTAAAGAATCCACTGATGATGGCGATATTAGTCGCTGAAACTAATTTGGGGAATAAATAAGTAAATAAATAACAAAAAGTATTTTGCATCAAGGCGAATTCACAATTCCCATATTGATGTTAATCGTACACAATGTTGGCAGGCCACTCGCATTGAGCTTGTACTAAGGTTCGCCTCAGTATCCTACAAGACCCGGTCCCCCAAAACTACTGTAGGCACAGACCGCAAGCCTCCCTGTTTGAAACTACACATGGTCACACAAACGCCCAAAATGGGCTGAAGTGATGTGTGGTGCGGTTGGTGTCTATGAGCGTACTTGTTTTGATATAGCCGTGCTGCCTCTCGATCGTTTCCATCTGATTGGCTGTACACAAACACACCAGCTCCGCTTATTCCCGACATGAATACGAGACCATTCTTATAGAACACTGCTTCACTCACACAGTCTCCAACACAAAAGGAACACATAGCGTGTGGTCAGAGGAACTTTCATTCGTCAGCGCCAACTACCGTGGCAACGATGCATTCGCGGACACACGTTCATAGGACTTTTTTTCCTCCACTTCCACTCAGGAATCTGTCCCTGCACTTTGTCGGTTTCATTAATGTTCACCCTGTATGAATAACCCACACCACCACAAAAAACTGCATATGGTCTTCCTCTACAATTAAATTCTCTTCCCCACGCTCTACACCATTCACTGTACCTGCCACTATAACTTCCTCCTTCTCTACCCCCTCTCTCACGCCTCTATCTGTCTGTCTCTCTCTCTCGCACAAACACACTCACACACACACACACACACACACACACACTCACACACATCTCAAACGTCAATAACATTTTAAATTCAGGCGCCACACCCCGAACAAGCACGAAACGAAACATGTGAACATACAAAGCCAGAACGACGTGTGAAATGGCGGCAGAAACTTCATGCTTGGCTCATAAAATATATGAAATGCGTGTTTAACGACATCAACAAAAGAAATAAGCGTCTGAAGATGACAGAAGCAAGAACCGTAAGTAACACGCTAAATAACGCGATATATAGCAATTTTCAGTCGGAAATGATAATAAACAGAAAAATAATGTTTCGTTGTTTACAAATGACAAACTGTAAAATGCATGGTATATTTGAATCCGTCAGCATACATATTTAATAGCGTCATATAAGGTGTCAAAATAGATGAATATATCCACATTATTTCCAAATTCTGTATAAAACCGAATTATTTAAACATATCGTAAATAAACAACATGTAATGCATAAGCTCAGTGAAATATGACTTAAACTTGTACTGCATGTAAATTATATGTAAAATATTTGACACTTAATAATCGTTCCTTTTGAAAATGTAAATACTTTTGAGTAAGACGTTCATATAACCTATACAAGAGGATAACATTTAACAATATATTTTCAGAAAGAAGATAAACAAAAATCGACTTCATCATTGATAGTCCCAAGTCCGAGGCCTCATCTCGCAAGTGATAAGGAAGGAGGAAGGGGAGGACTAACACCTCGTAAATAAACTTGGGTCCATTTGGCTCCGGATGGTTAGCACCCGGTAAGTGGCCCTCCGTGGGGTTACTAAGTGAAACCTCGTCAACGGTCTCAAAGGCGGAAGAGGAAACTTAGATTCCCAACGGCCGACAGAGCGGAAGAATTACCTCCAGGTCTCTCAATCTTGATTGTATTTTCCTGCGGCCCTCGCGATACTCCCAAAATAACTTTGATCAATCATGGAAGTATGTGATGTAAACTATTTTACCCCAGGGGGAATGGTCCATCTTGCGTCAGCACGTCAGCAGACATTTGGATTCTGGGGAGTCTCCAACACTGCCCAAAGACAAGTCGGAGTGTCTTGGAACCTCATCCAAATTTCAACATAAGCAACCAACGTACTTAATAACTTATAATGTAAGTTTGTTATTGAAGGCTGGAAAATTAAAACATCTAATAGATACGCTAAAGAACCAAAACATACTCATAGCAGCCATTCAAGAAACGCGATACATGGATACAAATACCTCCGACTAAGAAAGTTTTAGAATATACAAAGGGAAAGTGAGACCGAGAGTGACGAAAAATGTATCACATATTAGAACAGCCTAATCAAGACTTTTTTATCTTGAAGTCACTAGTTGATTCCGATTCCCCATCGGAAAGACTCTCAAGTCTTACATTCACAAGCACAAACAAAATCTGTACAATCAGCAATGCCATTGCCCCTATAAACGAAGACAACAAGAAAAACAAAGAAAAAGTGCAAGCGTTGTGGAATCACTAGATGACATTATTCAGGAAAATTATTAGGGATTACCCTGCCATCAAAAGAACAAACGGAAATGGCACCAGGCTAATAAAACTTTGCCAAGCAGACCACCTAACTCTTACATCTACAACTTTCAAAAAACTACCGCAAAAACAAAAGACATAGACATCCCCAAATGCCAACCTAGGGAAATTTCAACTTGATCATATGGCAAACAAAAAATTTTCGCCCAAAGAAATCATAAACTTTAGGGTAATCAAGGGTGCAAACTTGTATTCGGACCAATACCTCTCTAAAATTAAGTTCAAAGTCACCCCAAACAGGAAAAGCAGCATGAAACAAATCGAGGATCGAAAGACCAGTGGCGTGAAATATTAAAATCAGATGAATTCACAAAAGCAACAGAAACGATTCAGACCCAAAGTTGGGAGGATATCAAGGAAAACCTCATTACTACGGCCGAAAGGATAGCACTCAACATAAAAAGCAAAAAACACGCCTGGTGGTCGCTAGAATGTGATACCCTGATTGAAATAAGAAAACAGGTATGGCAAAATTGGGAATCACAGAAAACAAAAGAAATCATATGGTATTTCATTACAGTTAGAAAACTGGTAGATAAAAATACAAAAGGGATTAAGAAGACTCTCGAATACAAAAAATTCTCCAAATTGATGAAGAATTTACCAAAAACTACATAAGAAGCTTTTACAGAACGTTCAAACAAAGTTATCAAGATAAAAGCTTGAAAGACGTATACGTTGCCGGCGATGGGCGAGGCTTGACAGAATCTCTGACCAGAGAGTAGTTTATCGTTAGCTGTTGCTAGTCTGCGCTTGACCGTGCGAGTCGACAGTAGCAGTGGTGAGTCGACAGTAGTAGCGAGTCCGTGGTAGTCCGTGCTAGTCGGCGGGAGTCGGCATGCGTCGGCTGTGTGCTCTGCTCGCGACTCTGGTCAGGACTCTGGAGGATGAGTATTGTTGTAGAAGGTAATGAAGCAGCCTTGCGCATATTTAATAATGTATGTTAATTGTAATTTAATTTGTTCCAAAAAATGCCCCAATAATAATTTTCTAATATGAAGTAACTCTTTTAAAGAAAAGCATTCATTTCAATTTAAAGAAAATTTCCATTGCATGACCATTCCTTCCAAAAATCAGAAAAAATTATACGCCAGCATTGCACGAAGCTGTGTCGAAAAATTCCAACTTAAGAGCAGATATAATTGCGGTTTTTATTGAGGTAAGAATTTTTGCTTTTTTATTCAGAATACAGGGCCGAAGGGCAGCGCTGCTGTCCTCATAAAATTTATCAGGTTACTAAACTTTTTTATTATTTTTGGCGTTTAGGAATTTTTCTATTCCAAACTTGACATTAAATGAGAAAAGAATTTTGTGGGAATATTAAGTGTGAATGCATTCTTTGCACAGAGACTATAAATCGGAACCAATTTTGTTCAGAGGTTACATTAAGATTAATTTTGTTCAGGTTACAATATTTAAAAATTCATTTAATTATTATTATTTTTTGTGGCGAGGCTACGCTTGGCTCACATTTTCATTGTCATTTTTCTTTGTGGGGAGGTTACACTTGGCGACATCCGGCCAGGATCGTATTTCTTTGTGAATCTTCTGAGAAGTAGTCATATATCTGCTCTTATTTACTTAAACGTAGTTTGCACTGGTGCAACGCATTTATTAATTTGTCACTCTTTCTTTCACAGATCATCGGCAATTTGTTGCTCTTTGTTGTATTTTTGTTTGTTGCATTTTGCATTGGCTTTGTTTCATTTGTGAATAATTTTGATTAGTGAAAATGCCGCGAAAAACTGTTAACAGTACATCGCGATGTGTAATGAGTGAAATAGCCGACTCAAATAATTTGACCGATAGTATTTGCGATACTCAGTGTAATGTTGACAATCCTCCATTTACAGATAATCAGTGCGTACTGATCACCGGTAATGATTTTTATCTTAATGATTAACAGACAAATTCAATTGTGTCCTCTGTTAATTTGACGACAATTGACGACGCGGGACGTTCTGTTACAATGAACGCTGCCCAGTTCGACACGCCCGATTCGCAAAATTTACGTAGCAAACAGATAATTATTTCTAACGAAAATTAACAGTGTACTCAAAATACGACAGATTTATTAGATTCCGAGGTAGTGACTAACAGTACACATCCGATTGGGAAAGCTTTTCGAGAATCACAAAATGACCAAATGGTTACACAAAACGTGACAAATGCACATACACCATCACACAGCACAGAGAATGCAGCAGCTAATTTTGGCACGGATTGAGTTGTGGCATTATTGGTAAATGAAAAACAAGATAACCTTAATGAATCGAATAAACCACTTAATGAAAAACTTGACAACAATTCCAAACAGATGAATGAAATAATAGACAACTATTTCAAACAATTTAGTGAAATACTCAAACAGTGGTACGAAAGTTGCAAACAGTCGAATGAAAAACACGACAACCTTAACGAACAGAACAAACAACTTAGTGAACAGATTACAGCCGTTACCGTGCAATGTCATGACACTAAAGAACAATTATGTGAGGATACTAAGGCTTGTGCTACGAACAGTAGTGAAGAAATTAGATCTGTTGGACAAGAATTGAATAATACACATGCAGTCACAACAGAATCACTTAGAGATGAAATTAATGCAGTCACTGAACAATGTTCAGAAAACGCAACACAGATACGCGACGAGTTTAATTTAAAGTCACCAGAACTTTCACACACTCTGGATACGGAAGTCGATAAGAAATGTGAACAACAGAACAAGCAAATTGACGAACGTATTAAAGTGACAAAAATGAAAAATGTTTCAGTCACTAACACGTCACAGCATACGGCACATTCCGATCATTTGTCACACTCACACAGCCAGTGTAACGTAAATAATTTACAGAGACTACGGGAGTTAAAATCAGAAAAGACACAGACAAACAGATTCTTATGCAATCGTGAACCTGTTCACACATTCAGAGACGATAACGATGACAAGCAATTTGTATCTGTAAAAAAATCTAAGGTATTTGAAAATGACAGCGCACAGGTACACACATTGAACTGGATACGTCGATTTATTTTTGTACTTTCACCGTCATTACCTGTAATGCAGAAACTAGCTTTGGACTGGATACGACAATTTACTTTTGAATTTTCACTGGCATTGCCTGTAATGCAAAAGCTAAAATTTATTTGCAGTGCGTAATTGACCTTAGGGGATTCATTACGCTTCGATGAATATGTGCCGTAGCGTGCACAGGGCCCTTAGCCGTAGTAGTGCTATTTCTTCTTTAGTTTTCTGCACTGCTGCCTTCTCTTCTACTATCCTTTATATCTATTAAAACAGCTCTTTAACTATCGATTTATCTATAATTATGAAACGTATAAAGAAAACCGAATAAGACAACTTTTACCGAAAGTGAAAATTTTTCAGTAGGCGCTTCAGGAACGACAACCACCAGAATTTTAATAACAGGCAAAATTTTAATTATCAGTATCGTCAAAATTATCAGCAACAGGAACCACATTTTGGTAACAATAGAGGCTTTTCCCCACAACAGCAACAAAACCAACCGGTTAGCATACCTAACCAACAATGTAATGCACAAGGTCAACCAGGCTTTAATGTTTCGCCGCGTACGCGTATAGCGTCGGCCCCAACAAATAGTAACGCACAGCAACAAGGAAATCAGTACGTACAGAAAACACACTATTTCAATTCGTATCGCAATGCATCGTATAGAAATGACTATCATGACAGACGTAAAAATAATGAGCACAATTTTCAGCGTACATTTAATAACAGTCGATCTTATCAGTAGCAAGAACATCAGCAACAACATATTATCATGAATGAACCAGACAGTAGGTATCATACAGAGCGTAATACGTCAGGAAGAGATAACAGAACAGTACAAATAGTGGAAATGCCACAGCATCTTCCCGAAAATAATAGCACGTCATATAGAATTTGACTAGGTACAGTACAGGTTGCATATTCCAGTAACGCAAGCAATAATTTTGACACACAGTATCTTGTTTACGAGAATGTTATTTGAAATAAGCCTTGTTGAATGCACCACTTTTATCGCACCCAGATCTTACTAGAAATTTTTCCATTGCCACCGACGGTTCTAACACCGCTTTAGGCGTACATATTTTTCAGGAAATTGAAGAAGATGGTTGTACAGTAATTAAAAACATCGCTTTTGCAAGTCGCATTCTGTCACCTGCTGAACGTAATTATTCTGTTACAGAACTTGAAACATTATGTGTTGTATGGGCTTTTACCAGATTTAGGCATTTTCTTTATGGAAGACACACTACCGTTTACACAGATCATAGAGCGATACAATTTTTACTTTCGGCTAAATTTACACACGACAGATTAAGTAGATGGAAGCTTTATTTGCAGGAATTTGATTTTACAATTATTCACATTCCCGGTACACAAAATATTGTAGCAGACGCACTATCTCGTTCTCTCAGCAACAATCAGCAAGACATCGCAACCAACTTCTGCAAAGCAAATTTCAGCGTCATGTACATTCAACAAGTTGCATTTGAAAATTTCATTTCGTCGTCATTACAAGACAGCACAGGAGAAGAGTAAAGACAACGTATGGAAAGAGATTAAACACCTTTGGCAAGATAGGAATAATGTTACCATTAGAAACCATTACACTGTACGCAATGACATTCTGTTTCGCCGCTCTCATCCTGACAGCAACAATTGGTTATTATGGATTCCTGATGAACTTGTTAACAAATTAATCTGGTATACTCATTTAAGTTACGCACATTATGGAGCCAGAAAATGTTTTCTTATACTGAGACAGAACTGTTATTTTGCCAACATGGAGAAACGTATTCGACGAGTTTTAGCGTCATGCAAAATCTGCCAGAAAGCTAAGTCAGACACGACTTCACATGTTCCTCCATTACATCCCATTGTACCTGTTAAATTGAGACATATGGCCGCTGTAGACATTTTTGGTCCGATTCCCAGAACTAATAGAGGTTTTTGCTACATCTTTGTCGCTGTTGAACTCACTTCAAAATTTGTTACCTTCACTCCGTTACGCAAAGCTACCGCTTAAACTGTTTCGAAAGCATTTGTAAAACATTTTCTATTTCATGTAGGGCATGTGTTGAAAGTAATTTCCGACAATGGATCACAGTTTCGATCTGCTATATGGACACGTATGTTACGAGCTAGAAACATTTCTCCGATCTATATATCCACGTACCATGCTTCTTCGAACCCTTGTGAACGATTAATGAAAGAAATTGGTAAACTGTGTAGAATATACTGCCATAAAAAACATATTGATTGGGACACACACATACTCTCATTCCAGGATGTAATTAATTCCATACCAAATGAATCTACTATGCTATCTCCGTCTGTTATACTGAAAAATGTTGAACCACCTAACAAAATTAAAGAATTAGTAACCTTTCCTACATCTTGTCGACTACGTCACCATGAAATAATTGACGTTGCGCTGAAGAACATCAAACGTGCCGCAGAGCGCCGGAGAAGACAGCAAAAACAGGTTTGTACACGTCGTGACTTTCACATTGGACAGAAGGTATTATTACGTACACACTATTTATCCAACAGAGGAAAGAGTAGATGCAGTAAGTTTGAGCTTCTATACGCAGGTCCATATCGGATTCGCAGCATTCCTCACCCCAATGTAGTACACGTCGAAACTTTGAGAACCAGAAAAACCGAAGGGAACCACCACGTGTCCAACATCAAACCTTTTATTGAAAGAACATAATTTATGATCTATCATACTGTAATACCATTTCCTAATTTTTTTATGATCACTTATGCAATTATATTCACATGAACACTTACTGATGATTATCGTATTTTTTCTTGGCAAGTGCCCAGCAAGGTAAGGTTAGCAGGTCGCTCTTCTTGTCGTTACATATCAGACCGTGCATATTTTTCCAGATGAACTTACACATTTTATGACCACTTATGCAATTATATTTATGTGACTACTTACTGATGATTGTCGTATTTTTTCTTGGCAAGTGCCCGGCAAGGTAAGGTTAGCAGGTCGCTCTTCTTGTCGTTACACATTAGACCGTGCACATTTTTCCAGACAAACTTACGTATCTTATGAATAATTATGCAATTTTATCTAGTGACATAATAATTTTATTAAATTCTCTCTCCATTAAAGTCTTCAATTCTCGCCTCTATTACCTACATAACATACAAGCTGAACACAAAGAAGGTCACATTTCTTGTCATCATTTTTTTATGTATGTATGATTGTTTTCCTGCTTTGTTTGACAGGGTGTTTCAAAAATGACCGGTATATTTGAAACGGCAATAAAAACTAAACGAGCAGCGATAGAAATACACCGTTTGTTGCAATATGCTTGGGACAACAGTACATTTTCAGGCGGACAAACTTTCGAAATTACAGTAGTTACAATTTTCAACAACAAATGGCGCTGCAAGTGATGTGAAAGATATAGAAGACAACGCAGTCTGTGGGTGCGCCATTCTGTACGTCGTCTTTCTGCTGCAAGCGTGTGCTGTTCACAACGTGCAAGTGTGCTGTAGACAACATGGTTTATTCCTTAGAACAGAGGATTTTTCTGGTGTTGGAATTCCACCGCCTAGAACACAGTGTTGTTGCAACAAGACGAAGTTTTCAACGGAGGTTTAATGTAACCAAAGGACCGAAAAGCGATACAATAAAGGATCTGTTTGAAAAATTTCAACGGACTGGGAACGTGACAGATGAACGTGCTGGAAAGGTAGGGCGACCGCGTACAGCAACCACAGAGGGCAACGCACAGCTAGTGCAGCAGGTGATCCAACAGCGGCCTCGGGTTTCCGTTCGCCGTGTTGCAGCTGCGGTCCAAATGACGCCAACGTCCACGTATCGTCTCATGCGCCAGAGTTTACACCTCTATCCATACAAAATTCAAATGCGGCAACCCCTCAGCGCCGCTACCATTGCTGCACGAGAGACATTCGCTAACGATATAGTGCACAGGATTGATGACGGCGATATGCATGTGGGCAGCATTTGGTTTACTGACGAAGCTTAATTTTACCTGGACGGCTTCGTCAATAAACAGAACTGGCGCATATGGGGAACCAAAAAGCCCCATGTTGCAGTCCCATCGTCCCTGCATCCTCAAAAAGTACTGGTCTGGGCCGCCATTTCTTCCAAAGGAATCATTCGCCCATTTTTCAGATACGAAACGATTACTGCATCACGCTATCTGGACATTCTTCGTGAATTTGTGGCAGTACAAACTTCCTTAGATGACACTGTGAACACCTCGTGGTTTATGCAAGATGGTGCCCGGCCACATCGCACGGCCGACGTCTTTAATTTCCTGAATGAATATTTCGATGATCGTGTGACTGCTTTGGGCTATCCGAAACATACAGGAGGCGGTGTGGATTGGCCTCCCTATTCGCCAGACATGAACCCCTGTAACTTCTTTCTGTGGGGACACTTGAAAGACCAGGTGTACCGCCAGAATCCAGAAACAATTGAACAGTTGAAGCAGTACATCTCATCTGCATGTGAAGCCATTCCGCCAGACACGTTGTCAAAGGTTTCGGGTAATTTCATTCAGAGACTACGCCATATTATTGCTACGCATGGTGGATATGTGGAAAATATCGTACTTTAGAGTTTCCCAGACCGCAGCGCCATCTGTTGTTGAAAATTGTAACTACTGTAATTTCGAAAGTTTGTCTGCCTGAAAATGTACTGATGTCCCAAGCATATTGCAACAAACGGTGTATTTCTATCGCTGCTCGTTTAGTTTTTATTGCCGTTTCAAATATACCGGTCATTTTTAACACCCTGTATGCACTATGAAATATTTAAGATATAACGAACACCAGTTGACTTTAACATTTTTGCCCTATGATATCTCAACATCGTGACTACTTTACTTTTTTTGCTGCTACATTGTGATACACTGTGTACATTTTTGCCTCTGAACACTGTCTATGTTTTTGACATATTACGTTTTCTGTCATGCTATGCTGTATGCTCAATTATGTTACTATAAACCAGTTTTTATTTAGTGGGTATGTGATTTAAATGCAAGACATTAATCTTTGTTCATCATTTTCAGAAAGCAATAACGTGTAATATATATATATATATATATATATATATATATATATATATATATATATAAATTAAACAGACATGGGAATTTCACCTTCGGAATGAACGAAAGAAGATGCAATACCTCGTGAGGATGAGTAAATGGATCAGAATTAACAAGCATTAACAAGAATATACTATACACATCGTAGAACAGCAGTCTTAACTAATTTTTTCTTTCAGAATATGAGGCGATTGATGCAGCCTGTCACACAGAACTATACATTTGAGTTTTAGTGATGAAATAAGGAATAGTTGTATAATGAATAATGAAGTGACTTTTTTGCAGATGATAATGAATGGTGATGAATAATGATGAAGAATATGCTATTATGGATAATGAAGTTTTTCTTTACAGGTGATGATAATAATGGAGTTATGATAATATGGATGATGAAGTTTTTTTCTTTACAGATGAGGATAATGTTGAAGTTTGTGTATTTATGCTATGTAGTTATTTAAGTATTTGTTGCAGTTCGTTTTGACAGTATGTCTTATATCGCATAGTATGATGACTGAAGGTTTTGGAAAGGACAGCTAGAGAACATATATTTTTTATACACATACCTGTTAATTCGAAGTTCACTACTTTTCAGCATAATATGTGTTTCTTCTTTCAGTTTAATAATCCATTTTTGTATATTTTGCAGGAGAAATTATTCATGAAATTAATGTGCTATAAGCAGTTGTTCATTAAACCTATGTCATTTATGAATGTGATCACATATACTCTACTTGTTTACCTTGCTACAGCTGACTCATGGCGAATGACATTACATATCTTCATTTGCAGCAATAACTCAAAAGCAAATATTGTTATTAATTATCGATCCCAACACAATGCATTGCTACAAAAAAAAATGCTTTGTAACTGGCCAATGAATGCCACTGATTACTGTAATAAGATGACCTATGATGCCAATGATTACTATAATTAGATTAATTATGTATAAATGCTATGCCAATAATTAACTCATTTTGAATGATGACCTGTGAATAATGCAAAAAAAAGCTTTATAACTGGCCAATGAATGCCACTGACTACTGTAATAAGATGACCTATGATGCCAATGATTACTATAATTAGATTAATTATATATAAATCCTATACGAATAATTAACTCATTTTGAATGATAACCTCTGAATAATGCAAAAAAAAATGCTTTGTAACTGGCCAATGAATGCCACTGATTATTGTAATAAGATGACCTATGATGCCAATGATTACTATAATTAGATTTTGAATGATGACTTCTGATGGTTTGTAGCTGGGCAATGAGTGCCAATGTTCTCTGTAAACAAACGATTTATGAACATTATTCTGTAATACTACATACATGGTACAGAAATGTTCAGTAACTGGGTGATGAGTGCCACCAATTACTCAAATCAGACTAGTGTAATTCTCAATGAAGACTACTATGTGACTTAATGTCCTTCACCTGCTGACCTAATTACCATAAATTACTGCAATATCCATTTGTCCTGTCTATCCTCATGATCATGGAGCACTATATTTGGTTTTTGCAGTAATTCTACGTTGGTGTACTCTACAAGAACGTGGTGTTGACACGACATGCTGTCCACTACCTTGAGCGATGGAAATGTTATTATGATCCTGTGTACCTAATGTACTACCAAAATGATAACATGAATATTACTACGACAGTTCAGTGTCTTGGCAACACTGATTAATACTTCAAGGAAAAGAACTTCAGATTGTCTCACTTGGTGTTGTGCTTCTGTAGAAAGATATGGACTTTCAGTGCAGCTGCGTGCAACCTAAAGTGCTACAACCATGACGCAATCCTTCCCATTCCTTTCCTAGTTCTTGTAAAATGGTAAACACTTATCCAATGCCTTTAGATTCTTGTAAAATGATAAAGACTTATACAGTGCGTGTGCACTTTATTTCACTCCATGATGTGTTATGTAAAAATGCTAAAGACTTATACAGTGTGTGTACATTTTATTTTACTCCATGATAGGTAAAAATGCTAAAGACTTATACAGTGCGTGTCCACTTTATTTCATTCCATGATATGTTATGTAAGAATGCTAAAGACTTATACAGTGCGTGAGCACTTTATTTCGCTCCTTAATATGTTTATTTGTTGTAAAAAATGCTAAAGAGTGTTACAGTGCGTGTGCACTTTTGCCATTTGTTAATATGTTTTGTACTCATTATGTATACATTTGATCAGTCCCAGATATGTTCTGTACTACAGTGCGTGTGCACTTTTGTCATTTTGTTAACATGATTTCTACTCATTGCCTAAACATTTTGTGATTTGCTGATATGTTCTGAACTACAGTGTGTGTGCACTTTTGTCATTTGTCAATATGATTTGTACTCATTATGTTTATTTGTTGTAAAAATGCTAAAGAGTTTTACAGTGCGTGTGCACCTTTGTCATTTTGTTAACATGATTTGTACTCATTGCATATACATTTTTGTGATTTGCTGATATGTCCTGAACTACAGTGTGTGTGCACTTTATGTCATTTTGTTAATGTGATTTGTACTCATTGTGTATACATTTTGTCTTTCCCTGATACGTTCTGTACTCAGTGCATGTGCACTATATTTTCTTTCATGTTCTGCACCTACGTATATATATGTATATATTCTGTGATTGTAAACTTAGTTAATTAAGAAAAATTTTTTGCTCATGGCAAGTCCAATTGACTCACCATTGCTGCCAAATTTTTGCCCCCCCCCAGTGGAGGGTTATGTAAGATGTATACATTACCAGCGATGGGCGAGGCATGACAGAATCTCTGACCAGAGAGTAGTTTATCGTTAGCTGTTGCTAGTCTGCGCTTGGCCGCGCGAGTCGACAGTAGTAGTAGTTGTCTGGTGAAGTCTGCGGGAGTCGGCATGCATCGGCTGTATGCTCTGCTCGCGACTCTGGTCAGGACTCTGGAGGATGAGTATTGTTGTAGAAGGTAAAGAAGCAGCCTTGCGCATATTTAATAATGTATGTTAATTGTAATTTAATTTGTTCCAAAAAATGCCCCAATAATAATTTTTTAATATGAAGTAATTCTTTTAAAGAAAAGCATTCATTTCAATTTAAAGAAAATTTCCATTGCATGACTATTCCTTCCAAAAATCAGAAAAAATTATACGCCAGCATTGCACGAAGCTGTGTCGAAAAATTCCAACTTAAGAGCAGATATAATTGCGGTTTTTATTGAGGTAAGAATTTTTGCTTTTTTATTCAGAATACAGGGCCGAAGGTCAGCGCTGCTGTCTTCATAAAATTCATCAGGTTACAAACTTTTTTATTATTTTTGGTGTTTAGGAATTTTTCTATTTCGAACTTGACATTAAATGAAAAAAAGAATTTTGTGGGAATATTAAGTGTGAATGCATTCTTTGCACAGAGACTATAAATCGGAGCCAATTTTGTTCAGAGGTTACACTAAGATAAATTTTGTTCAGAGGCTATAATATTAGAAAAATTCATTTAATTATTATTATTTTTTGTGGCGAGGCTACGCTTGGCTCACATTTTCATTTTTCATTCATTGCGGGGAAGTTACAAGCTCCCATCCTCTATTTTAGAGATGCAAATGGGACCATCGTTCACAATAACATGGAAATTGTAATACACTAGCAGGCTACTTTGAAAAGCTCCTAAATAGTGAACAGATCCTTGAAAAATTTGAATGCATCCCAAATAACAGTGAGAAGTCGGATTCAGAGCCACCAACGACAGAAGAACTACAAAAGGTATTTTCAGAACTGAGTAACAACAAAGCTTCCTGAGAAAACCAAATAGTGGCCGAACTATGGAAAAAAGGCGACAGAAATGCAATTACATCCCTTCAACGTATTTTCGATAAAATCTGGAAAGAAAAAGAGATCCCCGCAGAATGGAGAACAGCTGTCATCCACCCTATCCACAAGAAAGGCTTAAAGACAGACCCCAACAATCAGAGAGGAATATCACTGCTAAATATAACATACAAGATTCTTTTAAAGTCCTTTTGAACGGGTCAGAGTAGCAATTGAACCCGCAAATCGGCGAATACCAGGGAGGTTTTAGAAAGGGTAGGTCACGCTAGGAACAAATAGTAAACCTCGAAAATCAAGGGCAAAGACATGTGTAATCTCCTTCATTGATTTAAAACACGCATATGATTCGATTGATAGAGAATCTCTATTAGTAGTCCTGGAAGAAATGGGTTTGGATAAGAAAACAACTAATATCTTAAAAGCGACACTTACAAATACATTTTCGTAATTTAAGTTCATGGGTGAACTATCAGAACGCTTCGAAATAAAAGCGGTGGTACGACAGGGGGATGGGCTCTCACCGTTGCTGTTCAATTGCGCGCTTCTGAAAGTAATCACAGAATGGAACACAAATATAAAGAGTGGTATAAGATTGGGTTGCAGGGTAGACCCACATCCACAATTGCTGTGTTCACAGTCACAGACGATGCCGTATGGCACAGAGAATTTGACGCCTACCAGAATCTCTGCTTTAGAGGGCCATAGGAAGAATGGAAGCAGGACAGTCGCAAGGTGATGTGTACCGATAGCCTAATGTGAATCGTTCTGTTATTTCTTGGATGAGGCAACATTTTATAGAGACCGAAAGTCTATCCTGGAGATCAGAACAGGGCCAACCACGTGAGACATCAGAAAGAGAGGACCGTTATTTAGCTATAACGGCACGATGGTACTGCCTTATTACTGCGCGTTAACTGGTATCTGACCTCGCAGCATCCACTGGACGCGTTGTATCGAGGCAAACGGTGTACAGAAGGCTTCAGTAGAGTGGTCCTTATGGTTGTAGAGCTGCTGTCTGTTTACCTCTGGCGTATCTTCACAGAAGGGAACGTGTAGAGTGGAGCCGTCAAAATGCCACCTGGACGGTCGAACGGTGGGCCACTGTTCTTTTCACAGATGAGTCCCGATTTGGTCTGGAGAGTGATTCTCGACAGATTCACATCCGGAGGGCACGTGGAACACGATTTCGGGACCCAAACATTGTAAAAAGAGACCGATATCGATAAGGATTCCTAATGGTGAGGGCAGGGGCTATGTTGACCACTCGAACACCTCGTCATGAAAGTGTACAGGTAAATCATCAAGATTTAACTGCTGTCAGGTGCCATGAGGAGATTTTGGGATCTCATGTACGATTGTTGCGAGGCCCATTATATTGATCGACGATAATGCTAGTCCTCATAGAGTATTGGTGGTTGATGTTCTTTTGGAAAGGGATGATACTGCACACACGGTGTGGCCTGCTCGCTCTCCCGATATGAATCCAATGTGTCTGGCATGCACTAGGGAGACGGGCTGCATCACGTCAGCATCCACCAACCATTCTTCAAGACGTGTGAGCAGCTCTGCAGGAATAATGGGCGTTATTCCCTCAACATGAGGTTGATGACATCATTCACAGCATGTCCCTTCGCTGTGAGGCCAGTATTGGTGCCAGACGTAGTCACACCCCATATTGAGCTCACCAACCAGTTGTCAGAATGTGTATGCTAATCCGTTAAGTTGGGAAAAAACGAAGAACATTTTTGTCTACCGTTATGCATTTTGCAATTGAATACGTTCTGCAATCTTTACATGGTTTCTTCTTTAATATCACTTGTTTATATGTATTGAAAGGAGTATGCCGGTCGCTGTGGCCGAGCGGTTCTAGGCACTTCAGTCCGGAATCGCGCTGCTGCTACCGTCGCAGGTTCGAATCCTGCCGCGGGCATGGATGTGTGTGATGTCCTTACGTTAGTTAGGTATAAGTAGTTCTAAGTCTAGGGGATTGATGACCTCAGATGTTAAGTCCCATAGTGCTTAGAACCATTTGAACTATTTTTTGGAGTATATTGGGGCACATTTGTACATGGCACCAGAATAAGATAAGAATATTAATCAATTACAATTAAGCTAGTACACTTTAAACGATGAATGTCTCTGATAGGCTCGTTAATGTAGATCGGTGACTGTGCGCGAGCGAAGGACCAAAGATACTGTACTGCTTTGTTGGAGTAAGAGAGCGCTTGGCGCACAGTTGTAGGTAGCTATCTGTGAGGGAAAGACGATGGCGTAGGCAGTCTATGGGGTGCGCTGTGTGAAGCCACCAAGAGTTAGATTCATTTAGGTGTGTCAGTATTGTAGAACATGGAAACAGAAGTCTTCATGCAACCAAGGTAAAAATATTAAATTGTGATTTCTGTTTTTGCCAGCGCATTAGTATGGATGAGTTGTAAGAGTCAACAATTTGTAATTGTTGAGTAACCCCAGAATGTACATAAACGTTTTTGATAAAAAGGCTAGTTAGATATTTCATTTTTGTAATGCTTTTAAGATTTGTTAACAGAGCTATGTGTAATTTGATGATTTCCATTTATGTTGGATTAATGATGTTAGATAATACTTGCTGTTTAAATCTCATTGTTTGTGAGTCAATTGTGAATAATGTAACTTCAATTGTCAGATGTTTTTTGAAAAGCCAAACTTAACTGGCAGTATAATTTTGCTAAGAAAACTCAGTGTTAGTAATTCACCATAATCAGTACCGCCTCCCAGTCCAGCCAAATGAATTTCGCGTGCATTTCAAGCATTATGGCCAGCATTGCACACTGCTGAGCCCGTAGTTAACATATTTATATTTTTTTTTATAAGAGACCAGATTATACCGCGTTCCACCGTTCCTGCTTCAGAGGTAGGACAATTTAATTTATTTGCTATGCGCACAGAAACCAAAGTTACCAGTTTCGAACAGGGCCAGATGATTCAGTGCCTAAGGTGCTGACTGTATTTTGCAGTGACTGTATTCCTTTATTGATATAGGGAGTCGCATTGCCCAATCAATTCGTGTGAAGTTTTGCTAACAATTACACAGAGTAAGCAACACGACAATTCGAGTTCTGTATCATTTCCACGGTTCAGACATTCATTCAACGTAATCTGACGTTTATTATTTCATTTTTTTAAAGAACGTTACACTATTTTGTGGCAAAATAAACGCAACCTTGCAAAATTTCCGTTTGTTGCTTTCATTTTGGTCACAAGTGCAGTAAAAGAATTTAAACATCTCGGTAAATTGATTAGTTCGAATGCTCGAGAAAGAAAACCAATGGAATCGAGAAAAAATAAACTTAAACTGGCCTTCCTACTAACATAAGATATATACAATAAAAAATCCCTTTTATGGGGATTAGAAGGCAGTGTTTAAGCCACAAGCTCGGCGTGCAGCAGAAATACTGAATATCAATTTCAAAGACCAAAAGGAGAAACCTGAGATAACGGAAAGAAAATTTTAAGGAAAATCATAGGATCAAAATAGATATCTTATTATCTCGAGGTTTCGCTCGTCCCGCGATGTAGTGAGGTCTGATGGTACTATTTCAAGACATGACATTCCGTCGTAATTTATTCTCGCGATAAAAATTACACTTTATTACGATGCATTTCGTTTGTTCGGCATTTAATTCTTGATTAGTTGTCTTCAGTGTTTCATTTGAATGTTGTCGTCTTGCTTTCAAACTGATTCAGATCTGGTAAATTTTTATCTGTTGTTCTAATACATGAACATGGACTGAATTGCTCATTTCCAACTTTCTTCTTCTGTAGTGGTCAATCCAAGGATTGGTTTGCAACAGCTACAATGGCAGCTTGTCTCCATTCTGTGGGTCTTTCAGCTTTTCTCTTCATTTCTTTATAGGTGTTCCAACTTACTTGGTTAATAATTACCGCCTCTCATAATGAAATAAAATATTATGCTGAGTTCGCTCAAGCATTTTTTTCTTTGGAGGACAATATTTTCGACTGTTAAATGTTTATATGTGCATACATGCTGTATGAGACATCGAATTGTAACGGCCAATTAAAAGTTTTACAACAGTGACGTCAGACATTGATAGTCTGTAATAAATAGAAGCACCTATCCCCATGCAAACCAGTCGTGCCCTGAGGAAGGCCGTTGCAATTCGGCCGAAACGTCGGTTTTAGTTTATTATTGTTGTTAGTTTTTAGCAATGACGCGGCATAATACCCAGAAGAATTTTAATCACTATGACACCGGCCGCGGAAGCCTTCGTTCTTATATTGTAAATTTGTTTGAACACATAGGAGTTTGTGCAGCGGAAATCATGCATCCTACTGAAAATGGTTCAATTACCAAAGTGAAAGGGCATTAAATTTTGCATCGAATGACATATTTAAATATCAAAATCGGTGCAGCCGTTCGGCCGCAGTCAGTTGTCAAATTTCGTTTATTTTTATCAACTTGGCCAAAAAGTCGGCTCCAATGCCTGTAACTCAAAAGCAGCTACTCCAAATGAAAAATGTCAAGTTATCAGAGTTGTAGAGCATGATATTTAATACAAAATTGTTAAGGCTTTCGTGGCCACTTGTTGACAAACTGCCTATTGGCTTCTGTCTCGGGTTCTTCGGCCGACGTTCATCTAATGATTTTTCTGACGTTTCGCCAGCACGAGTGGCTGGCATTGTCAAAGCTTCACCCTCCATTGCCGGTGGTGAACTGGAGCCGACGAGTTAAAATTTCATAGAGTGGCTGAGATACTAGTTAAGCGCTCCTAGCGGCAACCAACGCTAACTCGGCCGTCATGTTCTCCTTAGTCAAAACATTAGGAAAGCGTTACTGTTTTTTGTGTTGGAAGTGTGTCAGCTGCTGTGATATTACTGCAATATTTAATTTTTCTAGTTGACTTTTTTGTCACAAAATATAAAGTCAACATGCCTGCAGTGTGTTCAGCGTTCAACTGCACAAATCGCAGCGATAAAACAACAAATATTTCATATTATAAGTAAGTATATTAGTACCGAAGTACGACACACGTTTCTTAATGTTTATTAAAGAGTCATTTGCATTGGAACTGTAACTATGCTTAAGACAAATGCCGGAAAGTAATTTATTTGTCGTTGATTACAGATTTCCTTTAAAAGATAAGGAAATTACAAAAAGATGGGTTATAAATATGAAGCGAGAAAACTGGTTTCCTACTACAGCCAGTTACCTCTGTTCAGCTCATTTTCAATGTACCACACAAATGTCCAGAGGCGCCTTTTGTCAAAAGCAGTACCTACTGTCTTTAATTTTCCACCACATTTACAAAATCAAGATAAAGTATTACGACCACAACCCAGAAAGCGATCTTTCGACAATTTGCAAGATAGTGCTGTTACAGTGACATCATTAGCACAAAGTAAGTCAATAATTTAATTTTACTCCGTGTTCTTATTACTTTGAATTACATACTTTCTATTATAATATTATGGTGTAACTCTGTTATAAACTTATGATGTAACTGCATTCTTTCAGTGCCTATCGGACCCACATCTGTTACTGCTGACCACAATTACTGTCTACCAAGCCCTAAGAAGTTAAAAACACAATATAACAGAGTACACGCAGAGAATGTGCAACTAAAGAAGCGGATAAAGCAAATGAAGCAACTTAGTGTACGACACAAAAGAAGAATAGTACAGTTACAGACTTTAGTTGCTGGTTTGAGAAGAAGGCTATGTAGTTCAGTTTCTGATATGTTAAACAGTGAACATGTAGTTGGTTTGTTGAAGGAGCTATTGGAACTTCAGTGCAGTGCTAAAGTATGCCATTATTCTCAGCAAATAAGGAAATTTGCCCTGACCCTACACTTTTATTCTGCCAAGGCATACAGCTACTTACGAAAATTTGTGAAATTACCCCATCCAAGAACGCTTCGCCGTTGGGCAATGTCAGCGGATGGCCATCCAGGTATTACTGACGAGGGTTTCACTAAAATTGCCTCTGAAGTTGAGAATAGCACAACCCAAATTTTTGCAACATTGATGTTTGATGAGATGGCTATTAAGAAGGACCTTGTTTGGGATGGGGAAAAATAATAGGCTATGTTGATTTTGGGGAGGGTGGCATGGAATGTGATGATAGCGAGGCAGCAAAAGAGGCTCTTGTGTTCATGGTCTCAGCACTAAACAGAAATTGGAGAATTCCTGTGGGTTATTGTTTAGTTCACTCCCTATCTTCTACTGTAAAGCTAAATTTGGTACAACAGTATCTCCGAAAACTTGAAGACACTGGTGTTACTATAGTAGCTGTGGTTTGCGATCGTACTGCCACAAATAGATCTTTAATGGCAAATTTAGGGATCAGATGTGACGAACAGGGAGCACAGTGTTAGTTTCCCCACCCTTCAAATAATGATACGAGGGTATTTTGCATGTTTGACACAGCTCACATGCTAAAGCTGGCACGTAATTTACTTGCAGAGAAGAATTTTTTGTTAGATGGTACCTTTTCAGGCAGTGATAACATAATTAAATGGGAATATTTTTAAAAGTTTGTGGACTTGCATGAAAGGGAAGGTTTGCATGCTGCAAACAAACTTAGGAGGCAGCACATTCTGTGCCATACTCAAAAAATGAAAGTGGCTTTGGCAGCACAAACCCTTAGAAATTTTGTTGCAAATGCCATGTTGTTCGGCTAAGATTTAGGCATTAAAGGATTGTATGGGTGTGAGGCAACAGTTAAATATATCAAAATGTTAGACAGTGCCTTTGATTTATTAAATTCTTGTCACACAATGGGCAGGGGCACTAAGGCACCAATTTTCAGAGGGAACAGAGACACAATCTGTAAAAGGATCAATGAATACATTAAGTACTTCAAGTCTTTAAAGCTTTCTGATGGAAGTCCTGTTATTCTGTCTAACAGAAAAATGCCGTTGTATGGACTTATGCTGGATTTAATGAGCATAAGGCAAATTGCAGAATTGTATGTTTGGAAAGAAAATGCAGAGCTCAATTATATTTTGACCTGTAGAACATGTCAAGATAACTTGGAATTATTTTTCTCCAGCATTCGTAGTAGAGGAGGAAACAGAAATAACCCAAATGCTGTGCAGTTTAGATCAGCATACAGGAAATGCTTAAATGCACAGATAGAAGGTTCTCAAAATGGCAGTTGCCAAGAATCAAATACTAGTATGCTACTGTTCCATCACTTCCTTTTGCTAAGGTAAGCCCTGCAGCTGTAGACCATGATTATGTGCAAGATTATGCCTCACTGAGTATGTACTCTGAATGTCATTGAGTACATAGCTGGAAGTATAGTGAGACAGGTGACAAACAAAATTAACTGTACTGACTGCTTAGAAGTTATTTTTGCTTGTATTGAGGCTAAAGGAACTGGACTGATTGCAGTGAAAGATGTGAAAACCAGTTTAATCAATCCAGCTAATGATGTTGTTAAACTTTGTAATGTTGCTGAGAAGGTTTTCAGAAATAATGAGGACATAATCATGAAATGTCAGAAAAACGTTTTGTTGAGGTTCCAGACAGAAGTGTTGCAATTGGTGAGAGGCTCCTTATTTATAAACAATGAACATCTTTTTACAGAAACTGAACTTGGTGAAGAAACCCATATGTTAAACTGATAAAACTGCTGCTCAAACATTAGTTTGTATGTTGAATAAATCATTTATGCAAGTGAAAATCGTCTGAGCAGAGATGTAAAGTTGTGAGACAACTATTCACGAAGCTTATTTTATTTAAAGGTCAGTGAAAAGACTGAAAAAATACGAATGTCAGTTAAAACATTGTAAAAATTAAATGTAAATAAATTATTTTACTTTTCTTGTAGATTATTATTATTATTGAATTACTATGCTTGTTTTAACTACTTGTAACACATATTTCAAATAATATTCTCGTTCACAGTGTACTGGTTTTTGAGGCTTTGACTGTTTACTTTGAAATAGCGACAAAAATATCGCATTTCTGCGCCCATTACTGTTTCTAACAGTTAACCACAGCATGTTTAGAAGTTTCACCATAATATTCTGGTGGCACCTGCTCTTATTGCATTAATTTATCGGCAACAAGTAACGTTACAGTGGATGGACAGACTTATTTGAGTTATCTTGTAGTGTTATTTACATCGAAAAGTTTAGCCATATTTCGACAAAAACATCCCTTTTTGCTGTCAGTGTACACTGAAATCACTGCTGTATATTGCCTGTTTTAGAAAAAATAAAGCTAGTATGGGCTATTTCAAGTAAGTCAAACACAGTTACAAGAGGGCGGGACACAGCAGACGAATGCCTTGACTAAAGAAAACATGGCGGACAGAACTTCAATTTGCTTCAAACATGGCGGACCTATAGCCACTCTATGAAATTTTAACTCGTTGACTGGAGCCGAGCTCGCGGCCGCAGACTATATGTACCTGGCGCGCCAACGTCCGAGGGCTTCTCCGCGGTCATTTCCGGTGCGGTTCTCCTCTTGCTACCTGCGACGGTCGTTCGCTGCAGTACGGGAAGACAGGATCCGTTTACCTTAAGGCTTTCCTCTTTCTTGTTGAAACTGTTCGCGTGTTTTTGTATTTCTACAGCTTCTCTGAACAGGCGCGTGTGATAGTGCTTCTCTACAGCCAGAACTTCCGTGTCGGCGAATTTTATTACGTGGTCGGTCTCATTCAGTGCGACCGTCGCAGGTAGCAAGAGGAGAACCGCACCGGAAATGACCGCGGAGAAGCCCTCGGACTTTGGCGCACCAGGTACATATAGTCTGCGGCCGCGAGCACAGAGTAACATATCTTTGTCTGTGCCGCGAGCTCGGCACCAGTTCAC
Source organism: Schistocerca cancellata (assembly GCF_023864275.1). NCBI lineage: Eukaryota > Metazoa > Arthropoda > Insecta > Orthoptera > Acrididae > Schistocerca > Schistocerca cancellata. Next base: position 822,516,634 of record NC_064627.1, on the reverse strand, counting down.
CACCGGCAATGGAGGGTGAAGCTTTGACAATGCCAGCCACTCGTGCTGGCGAAACGTCAGAAAAATCATTAGATGAACGTCGGCCGAAGAACCCGATACAGAAGCCAATAGGCATGATATTTAATGTTACAAAAGCACCATCAACGTCGAATCTTCGGTCATCCAGGAAGGTATTTCAGTTTATGTTTTTATTCTTTCGAGGAAATTGATGCTAATTGGGAGAAACTTAGCAGACTTCTCGGCGAAGTGAAATATTGTTCATAAAGTGACGAAACTTGCGTAAAGAGACACTGTTATTGGGGTAACTGAAAGACAATGAGATGAATGGACGCACGAAGTATTGGAACGCATCCGTGATGAGGACCTTTGTACTAAAGATACTCAGTGTGAAAGCTTTTGACAGAGGTATTTTTACCGGCCAATCAGAGATGGAGGATGGCTGGTCCCGGCGGAGGTTCGAGTCCTCCTGTAACGCCGGAAATGCATATCCTCCTATTTCCATCTATTGTACTATTATTTTTTTTCCTTTCTTTGTTACCTCAAGATATGACATTTCTGTCTCTTTATATATTGTAATTGTTTTACTGTTTGTATATATATATATATTTATACATTTATGTCGATGTATAATTGGTTGTTTTGTAAATATTATTTGTATTTCACGCTGGGTCTTGCCTAGGGAAAACTGCTATCGAACGATTACATCGATAGGCCGTGTGAAGATTCAAAGTGTGTAGGATCTTTGGTAGTGTTAACTCTGCCGCGTGGAGCGAGAGCAGAGAAGGAGTCTGGCTGGAGTAGCGAGTGGAGCAGGTGTGTTGTGTGAAGCTCCCGCGAGTTGCCGCGCTTTCGGGGTTTGGCAGCATGTAATTGCGATCGACTTGCGATGATAGTTTCTGACATGGTGTCGCGGACGGGAAACATTAACTAGCGCACATCAAGAGCCCGTTTCGTCTGGTGACCGTGTCGAGAAGAAGGCGCGCCAACATCCAGCTTCTGCAACAGCGACGGCCGACAATGAGTGACTGTCGCCACCTCCTCGACCGACGGCTTCAAACCATCAATCAACCGACAAGGAAGACTGGACGCACGTAAAGTTTTAGAACTGTATGGCAGACCTCAGCTTTTCAAACTGTTCCATTTTCGTCACTATAATTACAGCAACTTAGCAAGAGTCCCTTCCTTTTCCGAAATGAACCCGAGTGTCGTTGAAATTCAAACGCCAGCATTAAAGTAATATAGCTAACTCGTTTTCACTGCTTTAATTTCAAAATTCGGTTAAAGTATTTATAGCTGGCTACACTATTTAGATTACACAAGCACAAATTAAGAGTGCGAGTTTTGTTAGCATATTTTAGCTTACCTGTGACTGCAGCTCAGCTTGGTACGTACTAAATTTTACTATTGTTAATTGTTCGGAATCATTTAATTCAAGTTCAAAGTTAAATCTCTTATTTCTAAATTGCGTAGATTCAAGTAGTTTTTGAAATGATTGTTGAGGTAGTCCAAGACTAACCGTATTTTACTGAATTTCGATGTGCTTCAGAAAGAAAGCTCACTATTAACTTCAGTCACTAAATTAACTTTCGATTTTCCGGTTTTATTAATTCTTTTGCTAAATTAAGTCAGGGTGTAGCGAAATTTATTACTTCTGACAAACTTTCAGTTTTCACACTACACGTGTCAACCTTCAGTTGCCACGCTTCTAGTGCTAATTATATGTGTAATAACCTTTCTTTTTCAGTTACTATAGTAATTGTCCTTAGGACTGGCGACCGTGATTTCCCCCAAATCTCAAATACCTAATTACCGCTAGTTAATTGTTAACGTAACGGCTGCACATTTACTTTCTTTATTAACTTTACCCCTTTTCAAAATTAATTTCCACCAGTTTCATTAGCACATTTTTCCTTTCATTTAGATGTAACCCTTTCCTCCCTCTTTACCGACAGGTTAACTTCGGTGACGATTGCTTTTCCAAAACTCCCATTTGGTACACGCGGTTTCATTTTTCACTGTCATTAAGGTCGGTAAGTGAGGGGGAGGTTACACTCCCTCGGGCATGGATGTGGGTGTTTGTCCTTAGGCTAATTTAGGTTAAGTAGTGTCTAAGCTTAGGGACTGATGACCTTAGTAGTTAAGTCCCATAAGATTTCACACACACACACACACACACACACACACACACACACACACACAGATGGAGGAAAACAAACAAGTCCTAGATTCACACAGACAAGTGAAGCAATGGGAATGATTTCTTCCTACATCGAACAATCAGAGGAGAGCCAATTTACTTTGCAGGAGTTAAAGGACTAAATTACGAATGGGTGTGAGGCAGATGTAAGGACCATACACAGCCGACTCTTGCGGAAGTAAGTGATAGTTGGGAGACACAAAGAGAGCACAGTAGTGTAAGTAAAGACTATAAGATACCGTCAGATAGTTTTTACCACAGCAAACTATCAGATCCACGAGAGAGCGTTTGAGAAACGCGCTGCTCAGATATACTTCGTGAGGACATTAGTACACAGGTCTATTGGTACGAAGGTAATCCCAAAAGTAAGGTTCAAAATGCTTCAAATGGCTCTGAGCACTATGGGACTTAACATCTGAGGTCATCAGTCTCCTAGAACTTAGAACTACTTAAACCTAACTAATCTAAGGACATCACACACATTCATGACTGAGGCAGGATTCGAACCTGCCACCGTAGCGGTCGCGCGGTTCCAGACTGAAGCGCCTACAACCAAAAGTAAGTTCTCCTATTTTTTTTATAAGTACATAGACCTGTTAATTTCTACAATGCTTTACATCAGTTTACAGCTTGAACATTTAGCTATTTTTCGACATAATCACCATTTCTACCGATGCATTATGGTAGGCACTGTGGCAGTTTCTGTATGCCCATGTCATACCAGCTCGCCGCCATGCTGTTCAGAAAGTTATGAACCTCTTCTTTCACCTTCTCGTGGCTTTCCGGCCAAACAGGTGATAGTCACTGGCCGCCAAGTCAGCACTATAGGGTGGGTGGGTGATTCTGTTCCACCGAAAGGAGAGCAACGGTTTGCCGAGCGATGTGTGGGCGAACTTTTGCATGGAGAATGTGTTCAAATGGCCCTGAGCACTATGGGGCTTAACATCTGAGGTCACCTGTCCCCGATAACTTAGAACTACTTAAACCTGACTAACCTAAGGACATCACACACATCGATGCCCGAGGCAGGATTCGAACCTGCGACCGTAGCAGTCGCGCGGTTCCGGACTGAAGCGCCTAGAACCGCTCGGCCAGCGCGGCCGGCGGGAGAATGTGTACTCCCTCGTCTACATTCGTCTTCTCCGGTTCTGAATTGGCCGTTTGAGTTTTTTCAGAGTGTAACAGTACCTGTCAGTGGTAATTGTGGTCCCAGTGGGCATAAAGTCGAACAACAATACCCCTTTCCGATCCAAAAAAAGCGGCTGTCATGACTTTACCGGCTGACTGTGTTTGAATTTCCGCGGCTTTGGTGAAGAAGGATGCCGTCACTGGCGTGATTGTTGCTTGGTCTCAGGTGTACAGTGGTATGTCCACGTTTCGTCAGCCGTGAAAATTGAGTCCAGAAAGTTGTCCTGTTCGGCTGCAAGGCGGTGAAGAAAAGCGCGGGAAGCATCAACTCGTTGCCGCATGTGGTCCTCAGTCAGCATGCGTGGCACCCATCTTGCGCACACTTTCAGGTAGTTCAATATTCCCGTTAAAATTCTGTGAGCGGTGCTTCGGGAAACCTCAGGAACCAACGTGCAGAGATCATCCAGGGTGATCCGCCGATCTTCACGCATGCTTTGCTAAACGTTCAACACTGTCTCTTCAGAAATTGACGGTCTCCCTCTCCTTTGTTCGTCGTGAATTTCGGTCCGACCAGCTGCAAACTCTGTACACCACTTACGAACATTTTTGACATCCATGCACGACTCACCATACACTTCCGTCAATTGGCGTTGGATTTAAATCGGCGCAGTGCCCTTTGCGTTCAAGAACTGAATAAATGTGCGCAGTTCGCACTTGGCGGTAACATCCATTCTCAACGGCTGCTAAGCCAAGACTGAGCGCCTCAGCGGGGCGTGCGCATGTTTACACACAGCGCGTGAAGCACTCTTCATAACAGTGTGACCAACTGCCACACAAACAGAGTTCTGTACTTATAAAAAAATAGACCTAACTTTTGGGATTACCCTCGTACATTGCAATTGCCCTCCCCCCCCTCCCTCACACACACACACACACACCTGATGATGCCCTGCCGGACGTCCAATCGGTGATCAATCATTGCTCCATTTTTGAGTTGTTGATTTGGAAAACTCTAGATATATGCAAAAATGTGTTGCTTTGTCACACACAGTGATTTCTGCAGTAAGGCCACGGTCATTTCTATCTTCACTACTGACAGTGCATTCATGTTCGAAAGATACGAGTAATTGGCGACGCTCTTAGTGCAATTGGATTCGCAGCTCCATATATTTAAGCTTACTTGTTTGAGACATCCTCGACTGGTCATCCTGAGCATCTTAACATAACCATTGAAGGTTTCATCCAGTTCATCTTTGATAACGCCGATTTTAACATCTACACGTTTGACGCGTTGAATACTTTCCTTGCATGGGAGGAATTATGGCAGTTATTCCCTAGACGGGTATGGAGTCTAACGAAAACATAGATCGAAAAAGAAGATGTTTAGCTTCTGAATTTTTGTCTTCTTTTGGGGTCACCTATCAAAAAGCAAATGATGTTGGTTTAAACAGCTTTATTATAAGGGATCTCGATTTCGCCTGCCCTGAGTGATCAAAGATATCGCTCTCCGGATATGAGATTCTGTGGCTTTATGGAAAGTAGAAGAAATTCACTGGCGTGCCAAAGTGGGATGGACTCATTGAAGCAGCCGCTAAACAACGACAGTCGTTTCGTTCGAAAATAATGTGCCTCCCATTCTTAAATTATCGTCCAACTTCGTATGACACAGAAAATACATCTCTTCTAACAGCATTGAAAAAGTGCATAAAACGTGGTCAAAGGGGGTGTTTTGTCACTTTCGATCAGCCACTTTATCTGAAGGCGATTAATATTATAAAAAGCGATGCAGTGACTTAGAACATGTCATCGTATCATTAGGTAGGTTTCACGTTCTAATGTCCTTTTTGGGGTGCATTGGTATAATGATGGCAGGAAGTGCCTTGAGAAACTTACTGTCCAAAGTATTTGTTGTAAACAGTTTGAGGGGGCATGTGTGCACTCGAGTAGTAGGAGCTCGTACACTGAATCAGGTGGTATTGTCATATTATATCTTTCTGATATTTAAATTGTGTTTTTTAAATATTGCCATACCCTTTTATTTATTCATTTGTACAAATTTTTACATTACTTCTACGTAAATACATATTGGTCATTACTATTTACTTGATTTTCATTTTAGCAACCCACTCTTACCATTTAAGGCAAGGATAAACATGAATAGAAATATGCATGAATAAAAATACACATAATGATGAAAATTAAAAAAATATACAGAGAAAACACTTATGTGCTCATTAGAGAACCGTCTTCCAACTATAAATTTCATTTCACTGAATAACAATGACTTTAAAAAAAGGATTTACTTTGGCTTTCAGGTATATGAACGCATAATAGTGCCTAAAACTGCAAAACTTCATACTTTTGTAACATGAAATTTCACGCTCTACAATTTTGGAAACTTGAAATTTTTCTTTGCGAATAGCCGCTTTTGAGTTACAGGCGTTGGAGCCGACTTTTTGGTCAAGTTGATAAAAATGAGCGAACTCTGAGAATTGACTGCGGACAAACTGCTGCACCGATTTTGACATTTACGTAGGTCATTCGACGCAAAATTTTATGCTCTTTCTTTTTGGTACTACTAAATTTTCAGTATGATGCATAATTTCCTAATAATAGACGAAGCCCTGAAAAAAGTGCAAAAATTTCTTGGTTATTTTGGCCACAAAAAGTTGTCCCGATGGTCTTGGAGGTCGAAAGCTTGGATTCAACATACTCTCAACAATATGCACAAGATAAAGAAATATAATCTCCTCCCTCGTTTTTTGTAAGCAAAAAGTACCCTGTTACTGGACTAGTATGCGACCAAGTAACAACACATGGAACTGTATTTTGTTCTCTGACAATAAATTAGTTAACGTCGTTCTGAAACGACGACGCGTTTGTGTTTGGACAGAGCATGCAAGAGCACGCCTGTAATAACCTGCTTTCCCTCTCTACCGCGTTGATCAACTTCGAATTAATTACTCACAGCGTAAGGACAAAGTTCAAGGCGAAAAACAGTGGCGCACTAATACGGCGCGATAAACAGTTCATCAATTGCACGATTAGTCTCGTTTCTTTTGTTTTGAGGAAATATACTCAATGACAACAACTTAATTTCTGTATTACATAATGAGATATAGTGTAAAGTCTCCAGTAAAAGTACTATCAATATTTTATAGCCACCAATTTGCTGTAAAATTTCTGCATGGAAAAATGCTCACAAATGTTATGGTTTTTATAGTTTTTGAAATGAGTTATTTGTAATGCAGCCCATATTTAATGAACATTCGTCAAAACTAACAGAAATAAATGGTGGAGATCGGTTCTATAGATGTATGAAGAAGAACATATGTGGCTTGAAACCAGTAACAGCTCCACTTCGAAAATCGAGCGATGTAGCACAATGGTAATACAATGGACGCAAGTTTGGAAGTAAATCGGTTCAAATCCCCGTGCAGTCATACAGATTTAGTTTTCCCGTTTCTTCCCTAATCACTTTAAGGCAAACACGGGTATGATTCTACTGTAGAGGACACAGCCGATTTCCTGCCCAAAGACGAACTTCAGCTCCATTTATAATAAACGTTCCGTCGACGGGACCCTAATCTTCTTTTTCTTTTCGAATAAAGACAGTAAATCTAACGTAAGGTAGCCGGTTTGTGTTTCAATTTGAGGAAAAAATAACCTGTGTTCCCACAAGGGATTGTTCTTGTTACGTTTGTTTCCGAGATGACAACGTCTGGTGAATTTATTATCTAGTGAACCGTTGCACAAGGCAGTCAACAAACTAATCATTGTGAATATGATTTCGAACGAAGTGGTCAGCGGAAGAACATGCTAAACCACGAGGACATAGTTTTGAGTTTTATGAGTCGAGGCGCGAAATGTCAGACGTTTGAACATGGTAGTGAAGATAGAAAATCTGAAATGGTTAATGCTAAGGCTCACTCTAGATATAGTGGGGATCAGTGAGGTGAAATGAAGACAGGGATTTCTGGTCAGAGGAGTATTGTGTAATATCAGCAGCAGCAGAAAATGGCATTGATAGAGTAGGAATCGTTATGAATAGGAGAGTAGGGCAGAGAGTGAGTTACTGTGAAAAATTCAGTGATAGGATCATCTTCATCAGATTCGAGAGCAAACCAACACAGGTAACGATAGGTCAAGTATACATGCCTACGTCGCAAGCGGAACATGAAGAGATAGAGAGAGTGTGTGAGACATTGAGCGAATAATTCATTGTGGGAGACAAAAATTTAATAATCACGAGGGATGGAATGCAGGGATGGAATGAGTAGAATAAAGGGTTCTGGGACAATATGGGCTTGGTACCAGGAATCAGGGAACAGAACGACTAACTGCGCTATGCAATGAATTTCAGCTGGTAATAGCGAGTAATATGTTCAAGAGTCGCAAAAGCAGGAGGTATACTTGGAAATGGCCAGGAAATTCGGGCAGATTCCAAAATCAGATATTGGATCGTAGGGCGTACGCAGGAGCAGATATAGACTCAGATCACAATGTAATTGCGATGATGAGTAGGCTTAAGTTTAAGAGATTAGTCAGGAAGAATCAACGTGCAAAGATGTGGGATATGGAATATTAAGGAATAAAGAGATACGCTTGAAGTTCTCTGAGTCTATAGACACTGCGGTAATAATAACCCAATAGGTATTTCAGTTGAAGAGGAATGGACATCACTAAAAAGGGAAATCACATGAGTTGGAAAGAAAAACATAGATGCTAGGAAGGTAATTCCGAAGAAACCATGTGGAACAGAAGAAATACTCCAGTTGATTGATGAAAGAAGGAAGCACAAAAATGTTCAGGGAACTTCAATACTACACACTACTGACCATTAAAATAGCTACACCACGAAGATGACGTGCTACAGACGCGAAATTTAACCGACAGGAAGAAGATGCTGTGATATGCAAATGATTAGCTTTTCAGCGCATTCACACAAGATTATTGCCGGTGGCGAACCTACAATGTGCTGACATGAGGAAAGTTTCCAACCGATTTCTCATACACAAACAACAGTTGACCGGCGTTGCCTGGTGAAACGTTGTTGTAATGCCTCGTGTAAGGAGCAGAAATGCGTACCATCACGTTTCCGACTTTGATAAAGGTCGGATTGTAAATGGCTCTGAGCACTATGCGACTTAACTCCTGTTATCAGTCACCTAGAACTTAGAACTAATTAAACCTAACTAACCTAAGGACATCACACACATCCATGCCCGAGGCAGGATTCAAACCTGCGACCGCAGCGGTCACGCGGTTCCAGACTGAAGCGCCTTTAACCGCACGGCCACACCGGCCGGCTGTCGGATTGTAGCCTATCACGATTGCGGTTTATCGTATCGCGACATAGCTGCTCGCATTGGTCGAGATCCAATGACTGTTAGCAGAATATGGATTCGGTGGGTTCAGGAGGGTAATACGGTACGCCGTGCTGGATCCCAACGGCCTCTTACCACTAACAGTCGAGATGACAGGCATCTTATCCGCATGGCTGTAACGGATCGTTCAGCCACGTCTCGATACCTGAGTCAACAGATGGGGACCTTTGCAAGACAACAACCATCTGTACGAACAGTTCGACGACGTTTGCAGCAGCATGGACTATCAGCTCGGAGACCATGGCTGCGGTTACACTTGACGCTGCATCACAGACAGGAGCGCATGCGATGGTGTACTCAACGACGAACCTGGGTGCACGAATGGCAAAACGTAATTTTTTCGGATGAATCCGTGTTCTGTTTCCAGCATCTTGATGGTCGCATCCGTGTTTGGCGATATCGCGGTGAACGCACATTGGAAGCGTGTATTCGTCATCGCCATACTGGCGTATCACCCGGCGTGGAGGTATGGGTTGCCATTGGTTACACGTCTAGGTCACCTCTTGTTCACATTGACGGCACTTTGAACAGTGGACGTCACATTTCAGATGTGTTACGGCCCATGGCTCTACCCTTCATTCGTTTCCTGCGAAGCCCTACATTTCAGCAGGATAATGCACGACCGCATGTTGCAGGTCCTGTACGGGCATTTCCGGATACAGAAAATGTTCGGCTGCTGCCCTGACCAGCACATTCTCCAGATCTCTCACCAGTTGAAAACGTCTGGTCAATGGTGGCCGAGCAACTGGCTCGTCACAATACGCCTGTCACTACTCTTGATAAACTGTGGTATCGTGTTGAAGCTGGATGGGCAGCTGTACCTGTACACGCCATCCAAGCTCTGTTTGACTCAACGCTCAGGCGTATCAAGGCCGTTATTGCGACCAGAGGTGGTTGTTCTGGGTAGTGATTTCTCAGGATCTATGCACCCAAATTGCGTGAAAATGTAATCACATGTCAGTTCTAGTATAATATATTTGTCCAATAAATACCCATTTATCATTTGCATTTCTTCTTGGTGTAGCAATCTTAATGGCCAGTAGTGTAGAAATACTAATCACCTAGGAAATAAATAAACAGGAAGTGTAGGGAAGCTAAGGCGAAATGTTTACGTGAAAAATATGAAGAATGCAATTTTGTCACATGATGACATGATGGAGACCGTGGCTGTTGTTTGAAGACAAATGTTGATGGTGTTAGGACAGCAACCAGCCACAAATTTACTTTGAGTTCCTTTATTCAAAGGAAACCGTTACCGGTTTCGAATCGTTGTGATTCATCATCAGACGGTTTACACGCTTTCTTTATGACATTTGGTGTGTTTTTATAGATTAATTGTCCCAAAATATAAATAAAGTATAATTATAAACACGTCACACACAGATGGTTGCGTTACAGATTTTCGTTGCATGTGACTTACGTGAAACGTCGGTTTCGAGTGTTTGTTTTCATAACATTCGTCAAACCGATGTAAATGCATTCCCACATCATTTCAACCACGCACCACATGTTTTGATACATACAAAGAGCTTACACACATATGAGTATCACAGATGCTATGATATATCGTAACATTTGACGATGATGTCCTATGTTTGGGAAGGATCATATATTCATTTACAAAACTGTAATGCCTTTTACATTAGTACAGAGACATTGAATTTTTGAGCTGATATTGCTAAATTAATTATAAAGTTTTTTATATATATTTAGAACTGTATAGGTAAAATAGTATATTATTTTATTACATTTGGCATCATGAGAATTATAGTAACACATAAATTTGCTACTTGATCTGCAGATAGGTGTATTAATATTATTTGCTTTGGAGGCTGGAAAGTAATTTTTGGAAATTTTTCAGGAAAGGGGTGTTAGCTAACTTTGTTTGTTCGTTAAGGATATAGTCTGGGGTGCTGTTTTTATATGTGTGTATTTTTAATTCTTCTAATATATTCATAGTGGCTCCTTTTTCTGTTAGATGCAAAAATTTTAAGTTGTCCTCAATGTTTCCCACTGAATGGTTTTCTTCAGCAATATGGGCTGCAAATGCTGATTTGTTCAAGTTACCAAGTCTTCGAGCATTAATATGTTCTTTGTATCTAATTTCAAAACTTCTGCCTGTCTGTTTAATGTAGAATTTTGGGCATGTATCACATTTGAGTTTGTATATTCCTGATTTACGGTAGGGACTCTTGGAGGTATTTACATAATGGATTACTTTTTGTTGTAATTTATTATTTGTGGAAAAGCTGATTCTGATATTTTTCTTCTTTTTAAATAAGTTTGCTATTTGGTATGAAAGTGGGCCTATGTATGGCAGAGCAGCATATTTAGGTTTAGAAATAGAAAAAGATATGATTGTCAGAAGAGCCGACTCAGCATATAGAGAAGTCAAAAGAAGTTACTGTGATGTTAAAATTAATGATCTTAACATTAAGAGTACAATGAAAATTCCGCTGTTAAATGCACTGAAAACAGTGGATAGGTGGAAAGAGTACACTGAAGGCCTCTACGAGAGGAAAAAAAAAATGTTTCAAATGGCTCTGAGCACTATGGGTCTTAACATCTTAGATCATCAGTCCCCTAGAACTTAGAACTACTTAAACCTAACTAACCTAAGGACATCACACGCATCCATGCCCGCGGCAGGATTCGAACCTGCGACCGTAGCAGTCCCGCGGTTCCGGACTGCAGCGTCTAGAACCGCACGGCCACAGAGGCCGGCACGAGAGGAAAGACTTGTCTGAAGACGTGATAGATGAAGAAACAGGAGTCGATATAAAAGACATAGGGGATGCAGTATTAGAGTCAGAATTTAAAAGTGCTTTGAAAGACTTAAGATCAAATAAGCCGGAAGGGACAGATAACATAACATCAGATTTCTAAAATCAATGCGAAAGTGACAACAAAACGACTATTCACGTTAGTGTGTAGATTGTATGAGCAACCAATCAGGGCGGCTTTAGGAAAGGTGAGGACACCAGAAAGGCTATTCAGACGTTGAGGTTGATAATGGAAGCAAGACTAAAGAAGAATCAAGACACGTTCATAGGATTTGTCGACCTGGAAAAAGCGTTCGACAATGTCAAATGGTGCAAGGTGTTCTAAATTCTGAGAAAAATAGGGATAAACTATAAGGAAAGAGGGGTAATATCAATATACGGAAGAACCAAGAGGGAAGATCGAAAACGAAGTACTCGGATAAAAAAGGTTGTGTGACAGGGATGCAGTCTCTCGTCCCTACTGTCCAATCTATACATCGAAGAAGCAATGACGGAAATAAAAGAAAGGTTCGAGAGTGGAATTAATATACAAGTTGAAAGGATGTCAATGATAAGACTAGTTGACGTCACAGCTGTCCTTAGTGAAAGTGACGAAGAATTATAGGATCTGTTGTATGGAATGAACAGTCTAATGAGTACTGAATATGGACTCAGAATAAATCGAAGAAGGACAAAAGTATTGAGAAGTAACAGAAATGAGAACAGTGATAAATTTAACGTCAGAAATGGGGCTCACGAAGTATACGAAGAAGTTCTGCTACTAGACAGCAAGATAACGCACGACGGACGGAACAGAGAGAACATAAAAAGCAGATTAGCACTGGCAAAAAGTGCATTCCTGGCCAAGAAAAGTGTACTAATATCAAATATAGGCCGAAATTCGGGGAAGAAGCTCCTGAGAATGTACGTTTGGAGCACAGCACTGTTTGGCAGTGAAACATGGGAAAACCGGAAAGAAGAGAATCGAAGTATTTGAGATGTGGAGCTACAGAAGACTTTTGAAAATTGAGTGGACTGATAAGATAAGGAATGAGGAGGTTCTCCGGAGAATCTGCGAGGAAAGGAAGAAGGGCAGGATAGTAGGACATCTGTTAAGACGTCACGGAATAACATCAGTGGTACTAGAGGGAGCTGTAGAGGCTAAAAACTGTAGAGGAAAATAGAAGTTGGAATACATGCAGCAAATAACTGAGGACATAGGTTGCAGGTGCTACTCTGAGATGAAGAGGTTGGCACAGGAGAGGAATTCGTGGCGGGCCGCATCAAACCACTCAGAAGACTGATGTCTTTAAAAAAAATAAGAAAAAATGAAAATAAAAAATCTTTGGTTAAGTCTGTAAATAGTAAATCAAAATTGACTTATATGTAATTTTTTCTAAGAATTGTTACGTCACTTTTTTAGGTATGTAATCTCCCATATAAGTAAAGAAATTGTTATTAAATCCTATAAAATTGTTTCATTGCAACGTTGTTCCTAATAGTGTAGGTTAACACTGTCTTCATTAAAAAGTACCTGGAAAGGTTCTGAGGGTAAATATGTGGCTCGTTACTGTCTTACACAAGAAATGAATATACCAGACACGCTAAACATAAGGAAAAGCATTATTACAGTAACATTCCAGAAGTAACAGTGCCAGTTGTTTTGTAGTGACTGAATTAATACACCAAGTGTTCCCGAACTTCCGTGTTTGTTTTCTTTTACACTGAAAACAGAATACTAGGGAATGAAGACTTCGCACATACATAAAATACAGTTCTGTATGATTAAAACACTGAAGAAGAAGCTACATGAGTTTGTGTTAAATGTTGTCAAACATTAATAAAGCAATTTTGGATCCTACTTATTCACTTGATGACATTCACAATAGTAATGATTTATAGGAGGTACGTAGCAAGTAAATGTTTTGTTGTTGTTGTTGACAGTCTGAGGTGGTAGGATTTGTCTCTCTACCTTTTTATCGTAATGAAACATTTAAAAAGTATGTATTCGCGTCATGTTTGACCTTTACTGTCACTGTGATCTGCTTCCTGCTTCTCTTTCAGTGGAAGTTGATTCTGTTCCTTTCTAAATATAAATACACACTGTAATTTTTTAGGGGAAAAACAGTAAAAATGATGCTAACCCAGAATTTTTAACGTTAGATGCTAAGCCTCAAACACGTTTATTAAGGGTTTTTCAACTGTTGCAAGGTAAAACGAGCCAGTGACTGTAATAACCTTGCAGGCGTTCATTTATATATAACACATTCAATATATACTCCTAACATTAAAGAATTCCCCACAATTTTAACAACTATCATGTCTAAACTTTTTGAGATTAGACTTGTGGCAAGATAATGCTAAACCATGCTTACGGTATTTTCAACATCTGATGAATTTCCTGGTGCAATATTAGGATCAGCTAGGTTGTTAGAAAAAAAATGATTGTTGTATTCAAGATCCTCGACAAACATCCATCTCTTTACTCGTTTATAAGACTTGGGCGTCAGTGACGTGTTGACACTGTGGCATAGCACTGTTTTCATCCGAAGGCGGGAACATATATATGATAGGGCAAACCATATACAAAGCCGACAAATACTTTCTAGCAGTTCAAATGGAACTACTTGTGGCCAGCATCTAGTACAGTGGAAACCATGACAGATAACGTAATCAGACTAATTATCACTAAACTGAGGGTTAGCGCTTTCTTCCTCCGGTTCCTTCAAATATTCTCAGGTCGTGTTGTGCCTGGAATACGAACTGCAGGTGGAGTCCCCTCTCTGCTGGACACCTGCAAAGTTGTCGAAGGCTCGAGACAATTTAGCGCCCCTGTAGAAGAAGAAAGTGCTGAGAGGAGGGGGAGGGGTGGGCGTATTCCCGCAGGTAGACCACCCTAGGCCTCTGACGTCACTGTCGTTTTCGCCCGCTTGGGACCCGGAAAGTCCGCAGTCTGCTATGGTGAGCTTTGGGCGGAAGTTGGAAATGGCCAGAGCGAGGAGCGGTGCATTGGTGACCCCGCTTGCGTCGCATCTGTCGGTACTGCTGCTATTGATGACGATGACGATGACGTGGACTGCTGCACGTCACCCCGCCCCGTGGTGAGTCCTGCGACTCTAGAGCGACCTCTGTATTTTTATTACATTATCTTCTATCATTGTCATTTGCACTGGAGCGGTGGTCCACGCAACGTATACAACATTTTCTTCATCGTGGACTTGTGTGTTTTGGGTAATTTATCGCAAGAGTAATCCTTCTGTAGCCACAAAGTGTGAGAGCGATAAGTTTTCTTTTTACGGTGCGTCATCTATTTTCAGTTGAGTTCTTTATTTCAAGAAAGCACTCTGCGAGAAACCGGCAATACTGTTCACAACTGAAAGGATCAAATAAGGCAGAAGTGACTGATAACATTCCATGAGGATTTCTAAAATCATGGCGGGAAGTGACCAAAAAACGACTATTCACGTTGGTATGCAGAATGTATGAGCCTGGCGATATACAATCTGACTTTCGGAAAAACATCATCCACATAACGCCGGATATTGCAAGAGCCAGGAAGTGCGAGTATTATGGCACAGTCAGCATAACAGGTCATGCATCCAAGTCGCTGACGAGAACAATATACAAGAAAATTGAGGATGTATTGTGTGAAAATCCCAGATTCATCATTTAAACTTTGTCAATATGCCTTTTTGGGAGAGTGCACCTCTGTCTTCAAGTGTCTGTTTGTTCAGTTTCTTCAGAATATCTGTGACACTCTTACGTGGGTCAAACAAACCTGTGACCAATCGCGCCGCCTTTCTATGTATACGTTCAATATCTCCTGTTAGTTCTATTTAGTATGAGTCCAAACACTTGAGCGAAGAGCATGGGTGAATTGTAAGTCGTCTCCTTTCTAGACTGACTGCATTTCTTAGTATTCTACCAATAAACTGAAGTCTGCTTCCTGCTTTAACTACGACTGAGCTTTTGTGATCGTCCCCATTTCACATCGCTTCAAAGTGTTGTATGAGCTGACCGCCCCAACAGTGCTACATTGATACAGCATTCATAGGACACTATGCTTTTGTCGTTTTGTGAAGTTCACAGTTTTATGTTACTGAACATTTAAAGCAAGTCGCTAGTCTTTGTACCACTTTGAAAGCTTGTCAAGATGCTATTGAATATTTGAGTAGCTATTTTCAGATAGTACTTCATTACAGATAACTTCATTATTTGCGAAAAGTCTGACGTTACTATTAATATGTTTGCAAAGCCGTTAGTATAAAACGTGAACGGCAAGGGTTCCAACACACATTCCTGAGGTCACAAAAAAAAAAAAAAAAAAAAAAAAATTCTCAGCCCAGTCACAAATTTCGCTTGATACCGCATATGATTGTACTTTAGATAATAAGCGTAGATGTGCTTCTGAATCAAATGCTTTTCGTAAATCATAAAATGTTGCATCGATCTGACTGCCTTGATCCAAATGATCCAAAGCTTTCAAGTATGTCATGTGAGAACAGTGTGAGCTGACTTTGACATGATCGATGTTATGTGAATCCATGCTGTTTGGCATGGAGGAGGTCATTCTGTTCCAGGTACTTAATTACGTTTGGACTCTCAGAATGTGTTTTAAGATCCTATAACAAATGGATATCCAAGATATTGGGGGTACTTTTGTGGATCGCTTCTGCTACGGGTGTGACTGTGGTTTCTTCGAACTATAGGGAACAGTTCTTTGTCCTAGGGATCTACGGCAGAATATGGTTAAATGACGGGCTAACTCAGCGGCAAATTCGGTATAGAATTTGATAGGGATTCCAATGGTGTGTAGTTTTCTTCAGTTACAGTGATTTCGGTTGTTTCTCAACACCACTGACAAATTTGTATCACTCGTATTTGCAGTGGTGGAATTCGGACAATATTCTTGAGCTTCACTTTGTGAAGGAACGTTTGAAGACGGTGTTAATCTTTTCTGCTTTTGTTTTGCTACCCTAAATTTCATTCCCCGTCTTGTCCACGAGTGTCTGGCCACTAAAAGCATCATAGGTTTTGGGATCCCAAGGCCGCAATATCGGATGCAACATTAACCACACATGGCCAGAGCGATGAGTTACGATACAGTCAGTGTGCCAACGGCGTGCTTACACTGAAATCGAAGTACCAATTAATAAATAAAAATGCTATAGAGACCTCAATTACAGAATTAAAAATCGCACGAGTTTATTTAGCGCTACTTTCCATTCAGTATATGTGCCGTTATCGCAATGATTGTATTACGTTTGGTCATCACTATCCATTCTGACCATATGACCTGTAGTTTCTGTCGCGTTTTGATAATGGTATCCTGTGATGCAATTAAGTGAACACTTAAAAACAGTGTTGTATGTGGCTGTGCACAAGTTATTCGTCGTATTCATACATGTAAAATATATTTCACAAACAAGACAAAATATCCAAAAAGGACTTAGCGCAACTAACAATACTCGAAGTGGCGAATAATTTGCCATACAGTTAATGCTCAAAATAACCGGTCGAAATACCTGAGCTACTGAAACTATGTTATTTCTTTTTTATGACGTTTAAAAGCACTCGAAGAATGCAATACAGTGATGTGATACTTTATATAGTATGTATTGCACTGTTCATGCAAAAAGTGGTAAATCTGAAAATAAGGGCCAACGACAAGTGCAGTTTTTCATCTCATTTTTCGATTTAGTACAGGAGAAACTGCACTTCCATGAAAGTATTGCTTTGTAGAGGAAGACCAAGACTTCAATACAGAAAGCAGATTCGAATGGTTTATGATTGCAGAGATGAAGAAGCTTACACAGGATAGCCTAGCATGGGGATCTGCGTCAGACCAGTTTTTGTACTGAAAACCACAACAACGACATTACTTTTAACGTTTACCATATTCCATATTACATTTTGCGAAAAATTTCACTGAATACTGTAGTCCGTATCATATATACCTTCGTTAATAGTGTGCACGGTGGTCAGAACCAGACTGAAAAGCTTGTAAAGGTGCTGCAGTGTAGGTCGTGCTGAGAAATAATCGTTAAGAAAAAAATTCGATACGTTACGCCGTTTTCGAGTCATTTAGTAATGAACTTGTTAGCCAATGACGTCACCGCACACCCCCAATTCAAGCAGCAATCCAGAGACAGTGTAGTCAAACGTGTCCTTCGTTTGGTTTACTTAAACCGATCAAACGCAGCTTCTAGTTACCTGGCTTGAATTCCGAAAAATGCACGTTTTAACTGGTAATGAGCATTTGAATAAGTGATAACTTAATATCCACAAATGTCTGTGCTTTACATCATGTTAGTGCGTGAAAGTGGAATTCGTGGCGAGCCGCATCAAAGCAGTCAGAAAACTGCTGACTCAAAAAAAAAAAAAAAAAAAAAAAAAAAAAAAAAAAAAAAAAAAAAAAAGTTCTTAGATTTGCGCTTGAGGCGACTTGATTGGCTAACTTCAATGCTAAGTAACTCGGAAACGGCGCAACATACCGAAATTTTTATTTAACAATTATTTCACAGCATAACCTCCGCTGCAATACCCTTACAAGCTTTTCAGACTGTTATTTCCGAGCACCCTGTTTAAGCGATCATTGTGTATATTTGTGTCGTCTGCTATTCAAGTTTAAGAACGCACCATACAGCATTGCTTCTTGTGTAACGGCATGTTCTGGTATTGTATGTTGTCCAACTCAACTCGGGCCTGCAGCACTGTTCTGTTTTCCTTGTGTCCATTTTTAAGAGATAAATAGTTCTTGCTTTTTGTCACAAAATACATTTTTACTCATACATGTTAGGTTTCGGATTCTGCAGGTTATCACCAGTTGGTATTTTCCTTAAGGTCTCGGTCTGCATTGTGCATCAATAACAAAAAGGCATTTTAGTGAGATAGCGGTTTATAATTATCAATTTACTCCCGGAGATAATCATTGTCATGTCTATTAAGGAAAGATGAAGAGTGCATTTCTGTCGTACGTTGATCGAAGTGCGTACCAGAAAGCTGTATGCACAGTGCTCGAGATTTATATGTGCATGAAAACTTCCTTTCATTTGTGAGCACTACTGCCAGTTTCTCGTAGAGTGCTTTCTTGAAGTAAAGGACTCAATTGCAAGCAGATCACGCGCCGCCAAAAGAAAATACCACACGACGTTCATACCCAATTTTATTTTTTCGCATGGTCTGGGGTGGAGGATGACGGTTGAGTTCCCGGCCGCCTATCCTACTTTAGGTTTATCACGACTTTTGCTAAATAGCTTGAAGTAAATGGTGCGACGTTTCGTTGAGCAAGGCCATGTGGCGTTACCTTCTCTCGTCTTCAATGACGCAAAAGTTACTGGGAGCCACGACTCTAACCCACCATCCTTTTTCGTTACTAAATCGCGGGAAGAGGGAATCGTTTCTCGGTTGCATCTTCGTAACTGAATCACTTTTTTTTCTCATGTTACAGAATTTTCTCTGCTTGTTTTTTTTTCACTGATCAAGTTCTCTGACTCCTTAAATGGACAGGGTTTTTACAAATTCGCGTTTCTCATCATTTTTTTCCAAGAACTTTCAACTGTATCAAACTGAACTCAGTACAATACTTCGCAGTTAAGCACCTTTGAATCGACGCTAACGATTGCAGGAAGCAATGTCACATCAAAAAATTCGTATCGGTATAGCACTTCCGTCTCCTAAAGTTCTTCGAAAACAGTTTTTTTTCTCTCTCAGCGATGGCAGTTCCAGGCAGAACCTTCCAGATGATTGACAGTTCTGAATCTTATTCGGTACTGTTTCGAAGCTGAGGGTGATACGGTGCAAGAAGTACCGAGCAGTGTGACGCAATGGTTGGCGGACTGTACACGAATTTGACGGGGCGACGGTTAAACACCCTGTCCGGCCATCAACATTTACGTTTTCAGTGATTTACCCATATTGCTTAAAGCAAAAACCGATATCATTCATTCCAAAAAGACACGGCTGATCCTAATCTTCATCCCGTCTTTCGCATGGAAAGGAGCTCTAATCATCTTGATTTAAACACTCCGCAGAGGACCCCTCCCTCCCCCCCCCCCCCCAAGACAGTCGAAACGTCCGTTCTAATATGTTTCATAAGAACGCGGCCCAAAACCGGAGATGATTTCTTCAAATAACCCTGACTTAGGTTTTCCGAGATTTCTCCAATCATTCATGTGAATGATGGGATGGTTGATTTAAAAAAGCTTCGGTCATTTTTAGGCCCCATCCTTGTCCAATCCTCACTAATGATGCGTCTTAGTTACTGCGCCTTTTGCGACACCTAGTCTCTTTCCTCCGCAGTACTATAACTGCAGGCTCTGCTATTTATGAAGTAAGAGCACATCAAGTCCGAAAGCAAAGACGATATATGACATGTTTTTAGACATAGCGGAATCATTGTTCAGATAAAGAAATCTGTTCGTATCAAGCATTTGGTCTCTAGTTTGTGAAAAGTTTGATGGAGCAGCACGTCACCCTCTGTGTAAGTGACACTTAGACTGGGGTAAAACTGTTGTAGTGTTGCTGCTGTTAATTATGATGCTGACGTGGCTCTCATATTTCGAATGCCGTCACTTACTTGGTTACTTGGATGTCTTCTTGCTTACGCCGATTCCATTCCGTCTCTGCTGCGTCGAGGTTTGTCCTTTAGAATTTTCTGCTGCGCATGCTGACCTGCATTATATAAATTACTGAGCCGCGTGGAGTGACCGCGCGGTTTGAGGCGCCATGTCACGGACTGCGCGGTTCGAGTCCTCCCTCGGGCATGGGTGTGTGTGTTGTTCTTAGCATAACGTAGTTTAAGCAGTGTGTAAGAGTAGGGACGGATGACCTCAGCAGTTTGGACCCTTAGGAATTCACAGCGATTTGATTTTTTGAAATTATTAAACAATGATAATAATACCTGTGTCCTCTGTAAGTAATGTATACGTATTTTTTCCACCACAGTGTACAATACTAGTCAATGCCAAATTCCCTCTAAACGTACATGGCTATAACACTCTCATTCTTTATGTCTCTGTTCCCCCAGCTCATCTAACATGAGTGGACGTTATTAGAATAATACACTACTGGCCATTAGAATTGCTACACCACGAAGATGACGTGCTACAGACGAGAAATTTAACTGTCAGGAAGAAGATGCTGTGATAAGCAAATGATTGGCTTTTCAGAGCATTCACACAAGGTTGGCGCCGGTGGCGACACCTACAACGTGCTGACATGAGGAAAGTTTCCAACCGATTTCTCATACACAAACAGCACTTGATCGGCGTTGCCTGGTGAAACGTTGTTGTGATGTCTCGCGTAAGGAGGAGAAATGCGTATCATCACGTTTCCGACTTTGATAAAGGTCGGATTGTAGCCTATCGCGATTGCGTGATGGTATGGGGTGGCATTGGTTACACCTCTCGGTCAGCTCTTGTTCGCATTGACGGCACTTTGAACAGTGGACGTTACATTGCAGATGTGTTGCGACCCGTGACTCTACCCTTCATTCGATCGCTGCATTTCAGCAGGATAATGCACGACCGCATGTTGAAGGTCCTGTACGCGCCTTTCTGGATACAGAAAATGTTCAACCGCTGCCCTGGCCAGCACATTCTCCAGATCTCTCACCAACTGAAAACGTCTGGTCAATGGTGGCCGATCAACTGGCTCGTCACAATACGGCAGTCACTACCCTTGATGAACTGTGGTATCGTGTTGAAGCTGCATGGGCAGCTGTACCTGTAGACGCCATCCAAGCTCTGTTCGACTCAATGCCCAGGCATATCAAGGCCGTTATTACGGCCAGAGGTAGTTCTTCTGGGTACTGATTTCTCGGGATCTATGCACCCAAATTGCGTGAAAATGTAATCACATGTCAGTTCTAATATATTTCTCCAATGAACACCCTTTTATTCGTCTGCATTTCTTCTTGGTGTAGCAATTTTAATGGCCAGTAGTGTACTTACAGTATCTGATTAATAGTATCCGGCTACGCCTGTGTAATGGGAAACTGACCACCAGTATAAAAGGTGATGGGGCAGTAACAGCAGACTAAGTCTGACAGGAGAACTCAGTGACTCCGAATGTGGACCACTCATTGGATGTCACCTGTAGCAAATCCCTCAAGAAAATTATAACCCTTATAAAGCTGGCCAAGCCTACTGTTGGAGATGTGAGTGCGAAGCAGAGACGTGAATGAATAACCGCAGCTAAACCGAGACCTGGCAGACGCATAGGGGCCCTTGAGCATTGCTCAGAGTGGGTTGTGAAAAATCGCATGGAATCAGCGGAAGGCATCACTCGTGAAATTCCAAAGTACTACCAGACGTCCAACTGCACTACTGGACATTAAAATTGCTAAACCAATAAGAAATGCAGATGATAAACGGGTATTCATTGGTCAAATTATTATACTAGAACTGACATGTGATTACATATTCACGCAATTTGGGTGCATAGCTCCTGAGAAATCAGTACCCAGAACAACCACCTCTGGCCGTAATAACGGCCTTGATACGCCTGGGCATTGAGTCAAACAGAGCTTGGATAGCGTGTACAGGTACAGCTGCCCATGCAGCTTTAACACGATACCACAGTTCATCAAGAGTAGTGACTGGCGTATTGTGACGAGCCAGTTGCTCGGCCACCATTGACCAGACGTTTACAATTGGTGAGAGATCTGGAGAATGTGCTGCGCCTGCTTCTGTATCCAGAAAGGCGCGTACAGGACCTGCAACATGCGGTCGTGCATTATCCTGCTGAAATGTAGGGTTTCACAGCGATCGAATGAAGGTTCAAAAAAATGGCTCTGAGCACTATGGGACTCAACATCTTAGGTCATAAGTCCCCTAGAACTTAGAACTACTTAAACCTAACTAACCTAAGGACATCACACACACCTATGCCCGAGACAGGATTCGAACCTGCGACCGTGGCAGTCCCGCGGTTCCGGACTGCAGCGCCAGAACCGCACGGCTCGAATGAAGGGTAGAGCCACGAGCCATGAGTCGTAACACATCTGAAATGTAACGTCAACTGTTCAAAGTGCCGTCAATGCGAACAAGAGGTGACCGAGACGTGTAACCAATGCCACCCCATACCGCCGGGTGATACGCCAGTACGGCGATGACGAATACACGCTTCCAATGTGCGTTCACCGCGATGTCGCCAAACACGGATGCGACCGTCATGATGCTGTAAACAGAACCTGGATTCATCCGAAAAAATGACGGTTTGCCATTCGTGCACACAGGTTCGTCGTTGAGTACACCATCGCAGGCGCTCCTGTCTGTGATGCAGCGTCAAGGGTAACCGCAGCCATGGTCTCCGAGCTGATAGTCCATACTGCTGCAAACGTCGTCAAACTGTTCGTGCAGATGGTTGTTGTCTTGCAAACGTCCCCATCTGTTGACTTAGGGATCGAGACGTGGCTGCACGATCCGTTACAGCCATGCGGATAAGATGCCTGTCATCTCGACTGCTAGTGATACGAGGCCGTTGGGATCCAGAACGGCGTTCCGTATTACCCTCCTGAATCCACCGATTCCATATTCTGCTAACAGTCATTGGATCTCGACCAACGCGAGCAGCAATGCCGCGATACGATCAACCGCAATCGCGACAGGCTTTATCAAAGTCGGAAACGTGATGGTACGTATTTCTCCTCCTTACACGAGGCATCACGACAACGTTTCACCAGGCAGCGCCGGTCAACTGCTGTTTGTGTATGAGAAATCGGTTGGAAACTTTCCTCATCTCAGCACGTTGTAGGTGCCGCCAGCGGCGCCAACCTTGTGTGAATGCTCTGAAAAGCTAATCATTTTCATATCACAGCATCTTCTTCTGTCGGCTAAATTTCGCGTCTTTAGCACATCTTCGTGGTGTAGCAATTTTAATGGCCAGCAGTGTAGTTGTTGTGGGTAGGAAGTTAAAAAGAATCACGCTATACCCTATGGCAATTCGATGGAAATTTTTTTTTGTTTGACGAATGTCTGAAGAATGTACCTGCATTGTGTGTAGTGCCAAAGTTTAAGTACGAAGGTGGTGTTACGGCATGGTGGTATTTTTCGTGTTCAGAGTGAGGTCCTCTTGTTGCGCTAAAGAAAATGCTAAATGTGGCAGGATATGAACACATTCCACGCCATTGTGTGCTGCGTACAGCAGAGGAACAGTTAGGAGATGGTAAATGTACCAGCCTGGCAATGGACCCTGTCATAAAGAAGGATCTGTGGGGGCAATGATTAGTGGACAATAACATTCCTGAAATGAACTCGCCTGCCCAGAATCCCGACATGAATTCAACGGAACACCTTTCGGATGAAATAGAACGTCGACCTCGTTCCAAATCCCAGTATCCAACATTACCTTCTCTGGTTCCGGCTCTTGAGGAAGAATGGGGTGGCATTGTCCGACTTGGTGTAATACATTTTTTGTAATCAACCATTAGGTGACATGGCATTTTGAGCAAATGACAGTGTTTTATGGTCATCATCTCTGGGAGAACTATTGTTGCTTTGCATTTTCCCTTTACTAAATCTTGCTCTTCAGTCTATTGTTGTTTCATTACGCAAATACGTTTTGCATGTACATATTTTTCTCACTTTCACGCTTTCTTGAAATAACATACTTGTCTATTGTGCTTGCTCTTCGGTATACTGGCACTCCATTGACAAAAACAAACATTTAGAAAACTATTTTGATATTCGTTGTTGTTGCGTTTCTTTAAACGTATGCCCTTCCGGCAACAAGTATTTGCAATACGATATGTTTAATATATATTTTCTTTCATTTACATAGTCTTCAGAGATTTAAGTGGAATGGAGATGAAATGTAGACGTAAATATTTGTAAAAACATTGAGATCATGTTGGGAATTTTTTTCGTTTTTTGAAAAGAAATAATTACAAATGCTTCTATTTACAAAACTTATGAAAGTACTGTCGTATTTTGGCTTCCTGTCCTTTTCGCAAGCACACCAGCGTTGCTATATATCGATGGTTGCAAGCCGCTGCCTCTCGGGTATCGGTTGGCGATTGTTAGCTTCTTGCCAGTTTACGGGCTCCAAACAAGTTTCTTTGGAGCATTCCTGTAACCTGGAAAGTTGGCTCGCGCTACTAGTTTGTAGCTGTTTACTTTGGATTTCCCTGGCAAAGCATTCCTTCTTCAATAGCACTTGATTACTTGGCTTATGAAACAAGCTTGTATGTGACCATTATTATGCATAGCCTTCCACATTTCCTCTTATTTTCACTGTGTGTGTACCCGGATGTAAAACATAACTTTTTCATTTCATCGCTTATGAGGCGCACTGATTTTACAAGGTGTTATCCGTTTTATTCCTCGCTGCTTGCATTTATTTTCATACGCATCCTTTGTGAATTATTTGCAGTATTCATGTCAGAGATGAGTCCCTATGTTTTTTCCATGAATGAGCTGCATCCTTACCTTCTTCTAGAATCTAGACGAAAAGGATGGAAAAGTGCCTAAAATGATGGAAAGAAGCCAAGTTCACGTCCCAGAGCGTCCTACCTCGGTTTCTTTTATCCAAGAAAAATCACCAAACCGCCGTGTGTTTGCAGAAGTTATTTTATTTACCACAGGCGACCGGTTTCAGCATCTCATTAATGCCATCTTTAGGGCTCTATGCACTTCATGTATAGAAGACTAAAGATGACATTAACGAGGCGTCGAAAGTGATGTCTAAATAAAATTACATCTGAAAACATACGACAGTTTGACGATTTTTCTTTGGTAAATATTTGACCGTTCGCTATCCCGTATTCACGATGGATCAGCAGAGGTTGGGCTTCTTATTGTGAACCGAGTAAATTCAAAGGAATATCAGGATGATATTTTGAGAAAGATATAAAAATGGTTCAAATGGCTCTGAGAACTATGGGACTTAACATCTGTGGTCATCAGTCCCCTAGAACTTAGAACTACTTAAACCTAACTAACCTAAGGACATCACACACACCCATGCCCGGGGCAGGATTCGAACCTGCGACCGTAGCAGCCGCGCGGTTCCGGACTGCGCGCCTAGAACCGCTAGACCACCGCGGCCGGCGAGAAAGATATAAACGATGCTTTCCTTTGTTCATAAAAAGGGTACACTTGTCCGCAAACCGAAGATTGGTTTGATCACCATAGAACTTTATCCAGCCGGCCGTGGTGGTCTAGCGGTTCTGGCGCTGCAGTCTGGAACCGCGGGACTGCTGCGGTCGCAGGTTCGAATCCTGCCTCGGGCATGGGTGTGTGTGATGTCCTTAGGTTAGTTAGGTTTAAGTAGTTCTAAGTTCTAGGGGACTTATGACCAAAGATGTTGAGTCCCATAGTATTTAATAACAAAAAAAAAAAAGAACTTTATCCTGCTGGAGGTAATGTGTCCTTGCCGTTCTCCGACGTGTGAAATCACTGTTCCAGGAAGCAACTGTTCTACATGTACTCCGAATCATGCCGAACTTTCCAGTTTGCACATACAGCAATCACTGGCAGAGATGACAGAATTGGTAACTGACAAAAAAAGTCCTAGGACTGACTGGGAATCGACACCGACCTTTTTTTGCCAAAATTACCTCTTTCATTGATTACATGGAAGAGTCAAAACACTACTTTGTAGGAACGGAACACATCATAATATTCACTAGAAGAAAGACAAACCATACAAGAATTTAGCACTGTCACTATTTTCCTAATCAATTCACCTTTAATCTATCCAAATTTTTTATTTTGTTCTTATTTATTTTTTACCAAAGGGAAAAAATTTGCCTTTGCGCTCCTGTACTACATCACAGTGAACTGATACTATAACCCTACTATCGGGCGAAGTTTTTTGGTATTTATTAATCTACCTTTATTCATCGCAGGATCATCTCACAACAATGTAGGATTTTTCAAGGTAATACAGTGGAAATCAACAAGCCAAAATATACAGCAGATAGCATACGTAACATGCGTTGTGAAGATACGACTGGTAGCCTGTAGGAATATGACAGTCAAGAAGATTTATCCTTCTCGATTACCTTACAAAGAATAAGACAGTAACTGTAGAATATTTTTAAAGTCACCTGGACCAACTGGAAGAAAACACACGTGCTTCTTTGACAACGAAAAATTGATGGATTTGAAATACAAGAAACAGATATAACATACTATCAATACCGCAGATTTCCAAATAAGAAGAAAAACGTGATAAACATTTTCAGTCGATTGAAGAAAGCGAGCGAAGTTGTGCAGTGAATTGCACAGGTCCTCGCTTTCGAGAGGACTGCGGTTCATGATCCTATTTAGCCATCTTGAGTTAAGTTATTCGTATTATCCGTAAATCACTAAAGGCAAATACTTGGAAGGGTCCATTGAACGAGACACGGCCAATTTTCGTCCCCTTCCTTTCGTAATAGGGGACTGTTCTTCGCCGCTACTGATCTCAACGTCATCGGTACTTTAAGTTATCACCTCACTTTTTTCTTCCAATGGTGAATTTACGGCAATTATGGGTGAGTGTCTTGCAGACCTTCCAGTCACGTACCTGTAGTGTAGAATTAAGTCACTGGACAAACTTTGGGCACTGTTGGAAAACAATTATGTTTTCTACAGCCAAAGCGAGAAAATTTCACTGTGTGTTCGGAATTTGTTTTTACCTAGTTGCTTGTATTTATGTTGCGAAAGCTGTTTATTTTGTGCACTCGTGGTTAGTTTTTCGTCTGCTTCGTGTCGTGTTTTGCTTTGTTAAAAGTGCTGCAAATAACTCGGTTTGAATTTAGTTTCGCCGTTTACGAGATGTTGGTCCTCACTACGTAGGCCCTCCCAGAGTCTGTTATTGACCGCCGAGAAGAGTCGGGACCCACTCCCGTTATTCCAGCGACCGCCCGTAACAGATGTGTTGTTTGTCAACAGTTTGCAGTCCCTAGGCCTCCTCTTGTCCCGTGCCCTCTTTGTTGCTGCTGGATCCCAGGTGTTGTTATCTAAACAAGGTCCCCGGCACCCAATACAAAGGCTCTCAGTTCATGCCTGTCGTAGCTCAATCGCCGCTGGGTGGCTTCCGAAACCTGTCAGGTAGGGCTAAGTGTTCTTCTAAATGGTTTTCCCGGCTGATAAATGCAGGGAATTCCGTTCTAGCACTTGAGGCAGGCTTAAACCTGCTATTCGGCTCTAAGGTTTGCTGCGGCGATCCTTCCAAATCTCCATGCGTAATTCTTCATTTTGAAGCCGCTTATCCTGATATCGAAGGACTGCTCATCTGCAGACGTAAGTTCCTCTCTTATTGGGTCGATCCAATTGCCAGCAATCATCGCCGAAATATTTCTTCTCAAGGCAGTGACGTTTGACGTTTGTTCCTTATTTAATCAAGAACAAGAAAACCTTATTTGAAACAATACAGCAGCCAACTACTTATTATACAGCTTAATCAATACGAAGACGCCTTTCTCGTTTCCACCTATATTCACGTGGTGTAATAGATTTGTATCTTCGCTAGTATCACGTTTACGTTGACCGCATTTTGAACCCTGCAGCTGACTTTTTTTCTATTACTTGTGGCTCCTTGTTTCACATTTATATGCACAACTTACTGTAATGGGCTCTATCGGTATATCAGTAACTCTAAAACACACACACACACACACACACACAAACACACACACACATATATATATATATATATATATATATATATTGTTGTGGTCTTCGGTCAAGAGACTGGTTTGATGCAGCTCTCCATGCAGCACCTACTGCAACCTACATCCTTCTGAATCTGTTTAGTGTATTCATCTCTTGGTCTCCCTCTACGATTTTTACCCTCCGCGCTGCCCTCCAACACTAAATTGGAGATCCCTTGATGCCTCAGAATATGTACTACCAACCGATCCCTTCTTCTAGTCAAGTTATGCCACAAATTTCTCTTCTCCCCAATTCTATTCAATACCTCCTCATTAGTTATGTGATCTATCCATCTAATCTTCAGCATTCTTCTGTAGCACCACATTTCGAAAGCTTCTGTTCTCTTCTTGTCTAAACTATTTATCGTCCACGTTTCACTTCCATACATGGCTACACTCCATACAAATACTTTCAGAAAAGACTTCCTGACACTTAACTCTATACTCGATGTTAACAAATTTCTCTTCTTCAGAAACGCTTTCCTTGACATTGCCAGTCTACACTTTATATACTCTCTATTTCGACAATCATCAGTTATTTTGCTCCCCAAATAGGAAAACTGATTTACTACTTTAAGCGTCTCATTTCCTAATCTAATACCCTCAGCATCACCTGATTTAATTCGACTACAGTCCATTATCCTCGTTTTGCTTTTGTTGATGTTCATCTTATATCCTTTCAAGACACTGTTCATTCCGTTCAACTGCTCTTCCAGGCAGGTCCTTTGCTGTCTCCGACAGAATTACATGACAGAATTACAATGTCATCGGCGAACCTCAAAGTTTTTATTACTTCTCCATGGATTTTAATTCTCATTCCGAATTTTTCTTTTGTTTCCTTTACTGCTTGCTCAATATAGAGATTTAATAACATCGGGGATAGGCTTTCCTTAATCCATTTTCTAAGATAAATCGTAGGGTCAGTATTGCCTCACGTGTTCTAACATTTCTACGGAATCCAAACTGATCTTCCCCGTCAGCTTCTCTCAGTTTTTCCATTCGTCTGTAAAGAATTCGTGTTAGTATTTTGCAGCCGTGGCTTATTAAACTGACAGTTCGGTAATTTTCACATCTGTCAACACCTGCTTTATTTGGGATTGGAATTACTTTATTCTTCTATATATATACTAATGCCCCCGAATATTTTATGTGACAACTCCTAAAGCTTTTTAAATAAACATTCTACATCCTTATTCTTCATTCGTACATATTTACAGCTGTCTGCCGCTAGAGGACTCAGAACTGTAGCGTGTAGCATCGCGGTGTGCAACGTAACTATTTAATTGCGTGAGAGTGCTGTAATTGAGTTTCGAATTCGAAAAGTTCCATCCACATGTGGAGCACTCTCTGCTTCAGCATGACAGTGCCAGACCACACACCAGCATTGCGACATCTGCAATCATTCGATGCCTCGGTTTCACTGTAATCCATCATCCACTATACAGTCCCGTCTTGCCGTCTTCCGATTTCCATTTGTCTCCAAAATTTAAAGAACACCTTCGAGGACTTCACTTTGATTGTGATGGAACGGTGTAAGCAGAGATGAGGCTGTGGCTCCGCCAACAAAGTCAAACATTTTACAATAATGCCATCAACAAACTGGTCTCTCCTTGAAAGAAATGTGTGACTACGCTGAGAAATAAATATGTAGACATGAAGAATAAAGATGTAGAATTTTAATAACGTTTGTTTTATTTAAAAAGCTTCAAGAGTTTTCACATAAAAAAGTCTGAGGCATTATTTGTCAGCGTGCCTTCGGACATGCGACAGACGGGGAGCAGTTTTCGAAAACGTTTTAGAGAACACATGGGTTCTTTCAGACTGAATCATTTAGAGTAATGATCTGTGGTTTCTTGAAGTTAATGCAACCAGTCGCCATTTGTTTTCTTCTTCGATTTTTATAATCATCATCATCATCATTAGCGAATCATCATCAGATAAATATTTAATAATTTCAAGAAACCTTTATTCATCACCGTCGAAGTGATAATAATAATAATAATAATGAGCGTATGGCATTGGTGGCCGGGAGACCCCTCGCGGGGCTGTTCGGCCGCCGCTCCACAAGTTCTTTAACGCCACTACGGCGACTTGCGAGTGAATGAGGGTGAAAGACACACAAGACCCAGTCATCTCGGGGCAGAGAAAATCCTTACACCCCGCCGGGAATCGAACCCGGGACCCCGTGCACGGGTAGCGAGAACGCTACCGCAAGACCACGAGCCGCGGACTGTCGAAGTGCTAATCATAGATAATGGATAAAAGCTTTAATTATCTGTGCTATGTCATGCTCGATACCGGAGACAATATGTGTAAGGTAAATAACGACTAACAATCCTCCACAACGAAGCGAAAGGCAAAACATTTCATTTACCAGAGAAATTTGAAATTTAGTTACATTCAGATAGACGAATGACATCATTAACAACGAAACGTATTTTACCAGCCACAGTTTCTCTGCGACTTTGTCCAACGTCCTACTGGCAGTACCATCATCTGCGTGAGCATGTTTATAGTCTCTGTGGTCAGAGTAATCACTCAATGCCATGTATATCTTTGACGTGTTTACGTTGTACTTATGTATTGGTGTGGACTGAAT
The DNA here is from genome assembly GCF_023864275.1 of Schistocerca cancellata. Classification (NCBI taxonomy): domain Eukaryota; kingdom Metazoa; phylum Arthropoda; class Insecta; order Orthoptera; family Acrididae; genus Schistocerca; species Schistocerca cancellata. The sequence goes on along the minus strand of NC_064627.1, from coordinate 822,485,919 downwards.
TATGGTTACTTTATGAACACGATGTACAACAAAGTACAGAAACTTACACGGAGTGAAGTGGTAGTGATTATTTATATACTATTTTCACATGTTCTTGTGTATTATTTTATTATTATATACTTTGATTAACAAAAGCTCCTTTTCAGATGGGCCCGCAGTATGTATTTAATTAGGCCAGTGAGTAACATACCGAATATTTTCTCGTTTTCTGCTGCACAGTCATTTGATTAGCTCGTTATTTATCAACAGGTTTTGCTTCGGCACTTTGTCGTTTTCAAGTAATCGTTTTTATGCGTCAAAGTATAATGCCTTGGAGTGTCTATGGAGATTGATTCTGTTTCCGTGCTGTTGAAGCTTGACAAAACATGAAAGTTTGATTTTCACGTTTGCAGTGAAATGAACCTGGGCCCACGGGGCTCGAAATGTCACAATGCATAAGAAAATATTAAAGAGCAGTCGGAGCAGCACATGCCCGCGGAAGGCAAAGATCCCGAGTTCGAATCTCGGTCCGGTACACAGTTTTAATCTGCCAGGAAGTTTCATACGTATCCACGTTGCACTTACATGTTCTGTAATGACATCTACGCATTTTACATTGGGAAGTAAACTTGATTTGTTCTTGTCTCTTGGAATCCAACGAAGAACTTCCTTGAGCCGTTTATCATCCATTCGCCAAGCCGCATGTCCCGCCCATCACCACTGCATACATTTTCATTACAGCCATAATTATTCCATTCTAGTTTGTTCGCTGACCAGTTGTTCATTTTCCTGTCTCGCCTAGTAATTCCCACACGCATCTGTCCACTGCTCGCTGAGCAACGTGAGTTTTGGAGTAAACTGTGACACACACTGACTGTAAACTTTCCTTCTCAGTCACGTTGGAAGCTTAATTTTGAAAACTCTGTTTAACAAAAGCACTCCAGCCCATTTTTATTCTTTTTGTTTTGATGTCCAACCTGTCGAAGTCCTCAACTGCCGGAAATATAAAAACTGACGAACTCTTTTTATGACTTCATTGTTCATTTATACTATTTCCGTTTCAATTACGTTCTATGTTCATTATTTTCGCGTTACTATAAGCGATTTTCAAGCCTTCTCTCAGACTTACTCTTTGCGTTCTTTCATTCGTTTTCTGAAAGTAACTCTGTGGAGTGTAGACTAGTACAGAAGCGTAAATACAGCATGAGAAAATAAAACTGACCCACAAAATATGTCACGCACCTTAAGGCGGGCGACAACCTAACTTACACCATCCATCCCGAGTGCACATGATGTTAGTTGGGTTGCCAGTCTTAAGGCGCATGAAATACACTAAAAAAAAGACGCAACTCGAAGAAAATATTCTATTGGGACGGAAATCGGCAGATGTGACCTACACGTACAGAAGAACAAGTCTTCCTGAGGTACATCGTGCCAAATTCTGTAGGGTTTGGCAAGCACCAAGACAAGCCGCAGAAACTCTTGCCTTTTGCGGCCGGGCGTTATCTTGCTGAAGCGTAGCCCAGAATGGCTTTCGATGAAGGGAAAGAAAACGGGGCGTAGAATATCGTCCACGTACTGCTGTGCTGTAAGGCTACCACGGATGACAACCAAAGGGTTCCTACTATGAAAAGAAACGGAACCCCAGACGATCACTTCTGCTTGTCAGGCTATATGGCAGGCGACAGTCAGGTTGGTTTCTCACCGCTGTGCCGGGATACTCCAGACATGTCTTCGTTGGTCACCGGGGTTCAGTTCGAAGGCGGTCTCACCACGGAAGACAATTCTACTCCAGTCAAGGAGATTCCAGGCCGAATGTGCCCGTCACCACTGCAGACTTGGTTGGTGTACATAGTTCAATGGTAGATGGCGCAAGGAGTGCCGACAGGTCAGCTCAGCCCTCTTTCTGGTAGCCGCCTTCTAATGGTCCCTACGGTCACTGAAGCACCAGTTGCACATCGGATCGATGATAAGGATGAACCCGGGGCTCTGAGTGACTCTGTGACGACTGCATGGTCCTCACGTTCTATCTTCTCTCTAGGTCGATCGCTTCCTTCTTCACGCTGTGTTCAACCATGGTTCACCCATTCCTGTCAACATTATCGAATAGCAGCATCCTCCTATTCAAATGTCGAGCGATTCGCCGATTACTCCAGTCGGCCATTTACACGTCCTCTCTTACATGCTGACATCTGCGTATATTGTTCACGAGCCTGTCTGCAACGCGTAGCTACTGTTCAGCCGAGTACAAGGAATGAAATGCGTGAAGGCTTTATGTCTTGGTATCGACATATCCCCTCTTTACTGGTGAAATTGTGCTGCAGCGTCACACATTCATCCATCGACCGCCAAGGTTGACAGTTTTGCGTTTTACGTCGATACATGTATGAATATCAATTCGCGACCAGTTTGCACAACTCCTTCGTGATGAGTCGTTTTTTTGTGTGTGTGTGTGTCTCAGAGCGTATTTTCTGAGCCAGTTTTATTTGCCCGCCACATACGTTATTGCAGCTTAGCTGAGTGGTAACGTGCTTGCCTCTCATGCAGCGGGCACGGGTTCGATTCCCTACTGTGTCGGAGATTTTCTCCATTCGTGGACTGGGTGCTGTGTTGTCCTCATCATCATTTCATCCTCATCACCGACACGCAAGTCGCCCAATGTGGCGTCGACTGAAATAAGACTTGTACTCGGCGGCCGAACTTCTCCGGATGGGGCCTCCCGGCCAACAATGCTATACGCTCATTTCATTTTTTCTCAAAGTAAAAAGCTCTCTCTAAATCTACTGCATGCAGGTAAAGTGGTTCTTCAGCTCATTGTTCTATTATATAATTTCATTCATCGTTTGCGAATGGTTTGTTCTGCTGTATCCGCCTGAAAGCTAACTTGTTCTTTTGACCTGTTGGTGATAATTTTAGAGTAAGTCTTGCACACTAATGAAAGGAGGCTGATAGGTCCGCAGTTTTGTGTTTTGTCTGTCTCCTTCGTTGTGAAGTAGAGCACATTGTTGTTATTTGCAATGCTATTGGCAGAGGGCATCGGTGAACACATTACTTTTAACTACAAAATTTATTTTAGTCAAATGCTGTTTAATGCCTAAACTGGTTTCGGCTGACTAGTCATTATCAATAGTTCATAAATGCTTCTTGTCCGATGGCATGCTAGGAATCAACATATCAATGAAGTTCCGTCTGGAAGACTGAAGTAGGTGTGCTAGTGAGGGGGAAGCAAAGAACCCGTCTACATGAAGAATAACGGAGGTGGTCCAGAAAACTGCCGTTCATTCTCACTGACGTCCATCTGTTGTAGAATGCCGGGAGATATTTTGGCCTCGAACATAATGAGGTACCACGAACGGAATTACCTCATCCATGCCAAACAACGTGGATTGCGAAAACATCGATTATCCGAAATTCAACTTGCGTTCTTCTCACATGCCATCCTGAAAGTCATGGATCAGAGTAATTAGATGGATGCAGTACCACTGTTCCGGAAAGCATTTAGCTCGGTATCACACCAATATTTAGTAACATCATATGGGGTATCAAAGAAGATAGGTGAGTCGACTCAGGATTTCTTGGTAGGTGATGATGATGATGATGATGATGATGATATGTGGTTTGTGGGGAGGTCAATTGCGCGGTCGTCAGCTCCCGTACAAAGTCCCAGTTTTTACACAATCCAGTTTTTTTCAGTCCAATATAGCCACTGTCACGAATGATGAGGATGATGGTGAAATGATGTGGACAACACAAACACCCAGTCCCTGCGCAGTGAAAATCTCCAACCCGGCCAGGAATCGAAGCCGGGACCCCGTGATCCATAGGTAGCAACGCTAGCGACTAGACCACGTGCTGCGGACTTTCTTGGTAGGGAAGACGTAGAATGTTATCTTGCACGGAGAGTCATCGACAGAAGTAGAACTAACTTCATGCTTGCTCCAGGGAAATGTATTACTACCCGTGCTGTTTATGTTGTATATTAATGATTTGGAAGATAATATTAATAATAGCCTCAAACTGTTAGCAGATGATGCAGTTATCTATAGTGAAATACCACAGTACTAAATGAATAAAAGTTGCACAATCATCAAGTGACATGTTTATTTCACTCCCGCCGGAGGTTCAAGTCCTCTCTGTGGCATGCGTGTGTGTGTTGTTCTTAGCATAAGTTAGTTTAAGTAGTGTGGAGGTCTAGGGACCGATGACCTCAGCAGTTTGGTCCTTAGAACTTCACACACACATTTTGGCATGTTTATTTTTTTTTTATTTCACGTACTCCGTTACAATGTAACATTACATTTTACTCAGAGATATCACATGTTGCAGAGACAGCCAACTTGCTTTAAATGTTCAGAAACGTGAAATACTGCGCTTCATAAAACGCAATAAATTGTATGCTTGACTACAGCATCAGTGCGTCACCAGCAGACTCAGTCAGCTCGTACAGACACCCGGGTGTAACAGTTTGTGGGGACATTAAATGGGGTAATCACATAGGCTGAGTCGTAGGCAGAGCAGGTGGAAGAGGTCGCCTTATAGGCAAGATACTGCAAAAATGCAGCCAGTTTGCAAAGGAGGCTCCAAACAGATCAGTTGTACGCCTCAAGTTTGTGGAACCCTTACCAAATAGGACTAACACGGTATCATGTAACTAAATACAGAAGGATGACACGAATGGTCACACGTTGTTTGGCAGGCGCTTGAGGATGCATCTACATCTATGTGGCTACTCCGCAATTTACGCTTAAGTGCTTGGCGGTGAGTTCATCGAATCGCTTTCAGACTCTTTCTCTATCGTTCCAGTCTCTAAAAGCAGGTGGGAAAAACGAGCTTAAATATTTCTGCGAGCGCTCTGATTTCTCTTATTTTATTAGGATGTCATTTGTCTCTTTGTAGGTGGGAGTAAACATTGTACAGATGGTTCAAATGACTCTGAGCACTATGGGACTCAACATCTCAGGTCATCAGTTCCCTAGAACTTAGAACTACTTAAACCTAACCAACCTAAGTACATCACACACATACATGCCCGAGGCAGGATTCGAACCTGCGACCGTAGCGGTCGCGCACTTCCAGACTGAAGCGCCTAGAACCGCTCGTCAACATTGCTAAATATTTCCGCTTTCGGTGGAGAAAGTTGGTGCTCAAAATTTCGTAATAAGATCTCGCCACAACCAAAAACGCCTTTGTTTTAATGATTGCCACCCCGACTCGCGTATCATAACTGTCGCACTCTCTCACCTTTTACACTATAATACAGAACGGTTTGCTTCTTTTTGAACTTTTTCGATAATCTCTGTGAATGCTATCTGGTACGGAACTCATAAAGCACAGCTGTAGTGAAGAAGGGGACGGACATGCGTAGAATAAGCAGTTTCTCTAGTAGATTTGTTGCATCTTTTAAGTGTTCCATCAATTAAAGGCAGCCTTTGGTTCGCCTTCCGCAGAATATTTTTCAAGCAACTATCCTAATTGAAGTTGTTCGTAATTGTAATCCCTAGATGTTTAGTAGGATTTACATCCTTTAAATGTGCGTGATTTATCGTGTAATCAAAATCTGCCGGCCGTTTATCCCGTGAAAGCCTAGTTATAAAGTTCCAAGAACCAGTATTAAGTGGAGAATCTAGAGATGTTATTCTGTTCTCTACCTATAGTTCACGTAGGGACCGGGAAGGTAAAATTAGACTAACCACAGCATCCACAGAGACATTTAAGTAGTCATCAGTACCGCGTTCCGGACGCTATTGGAAGGGAAATAAACCGTAACATGTGGTACCATGCTAAGAATCCTGTGACAAGCACTCCACAGTGGTTTGCGGAGTATATATTCAGATGTAGATATAGATGGGTTGTTGTTGTTGTTGTGGTCTTCAGTCCAGAGATTGGTTTGATGCGCCTCTCCATCGTACCCTATCCTGAGCAAGCTTCTTGATCTCGAAGCACCTACTGCAACCTACATCCTTCTGAATCTGCTTAGTGTATTCACCTCTTAGTCTCCCCCTATGATTTTTACCCTCCACACTGCCCCCAATACTAAATTGGTGATCCCTTGATGTCTCAGAACATGTCCTACCAACCGATCCCTTCTTCTAGTCAAGTTGTGCCAGAAGTTTCTCTTCTCCCCAATTCTATTCAATACCTGCTCATTAGTTATGTGGTCCACCTATCTAATCTTCGGCATTCTTCTGTAGCACCACATTTCCAAAGCTTCTATTCTCTTCTTGTCTAAACTATTTATCGGCCATGTTTCACTTCCACACATGGCTACACTCCATACAAATACTTTCAGTAACAACTTCCTGACATTTAAATCTATACTCAGTGTTAACAAATTTCTCTTCTTCAGAAATGTTTTCCTAGCCATTGCCAGTCTACATTTTATATACTCTCTACTTCGACTGTCATTAGTTATTTTGCTCCCCAAATAGCAAAACTCATCTACTCGTTTGTCTCATTTGCTGATCTAATTCCCTCAGCATCACCTGATTTAATTCGACTACATTTCATTATCCTCGTTTTGCTTTTGTTGATGTTCATCTTATATCCTCCTTTCAAGACACTGTCCATTCCGTTCAACTGCTCTTCCAAGTCCTTTGCTGTCTCTGACAGAATTACAATGTCACCGGCGGACCTCAAAGTTTTTGTTTCTTCTTCATGGATTTTAATTCCTACTCCGAAGTTTTCTTTTGCTTCCTTTACTGCTTGCTCAATATACAGATTGAATAACGTCGGGGACAGGCTACAAACCTGTCTCACTGTCTCCCCAACCACTGCTTCCCTTTCATACCCCTCGACTCTTAGAACTGCCATCTGGTTTCTGTGCAAATTGTAAATACCCTTTCGCTCCCTGTATTTTACCCCTGCCACCTTCAGAATTTGAAAGAGAGTATTCCAGTCAACATTGTCAAAAGCTTTCTCTAAGTCTACAAGTGCTAGAAACGTAGGTTTGCCTTTCCTTCGTCTTTCTTCTAAGGTAAGTTGTAAGATCAGTATTGCCTCACGTGTTCCAACATTTCTACGGAATTCAAACTGATCTTCCCCGAGGTTGGCTTCTACCAGTTTTTCCATTCGTCTGTAAAGAATTCGTGTTAGTATTTTGCATCCGTGACTTATTAAACTGACAGTTCGGTAATTTTCACATCTGTCGACACCTGCTTTCTTTGGGATTGGAATTATTACATTCTTCTTGAAGTCTGAGGGTATTTCGCCTGTCTTATACATCTTGCTCACCTGATGGTAGAATCTTGTCAGGCCTGGCTCTCACAAGGCTATCAGTAGCTCTAATGGAATGTTGTCTACTCCGGGTATTCCACTGAAATTAAATTACGTAGGAGGAAAGATGCGTTCACACATGTGTTGTAGCAAACGTCAGATTTAAAACGTGCACGTGGCAGACTTGCGTAGTAGGGCCAGGTTGTAAACAGGCAGAGGGTGTTAGGTATCGTTGCTCGAGTGCGCGCCCTGAAGAGCTCACGGGCGCGCTTGTCGGCCTGGTCGTCAAAGGCGGGGATGCGTGGCGTGCCGGCGCGGCCGTCGGGGGCTCCACGTTTATGGCGGGCAGTGGGACGGCGCCGGAACTGCCCGGCTCCCTGCTCTTCCCGGAAGTCGCGGTTTACAGCCCTCCTACAGGAAGGGCGCTCGGGATGGGCGCTGCGGGCAGTCCGGACAAAGGAAGACTCCACAGAGGCGAAGAGTGACGCAAGTCTTCACGCTTGTTGCTACAAATGACAAAGACCAGCGGAAAGTATTTGCTGTCGTTGTGGTCTTCAGATCGAAGACTAGATTTGATGCTGCTCTCCGCACTACTCTATCCTGATTAAGTCCCTTCATCTCTGCATAACTACTGCAACCTACGTACATTCAAACTTGCTTACTGTATTTAACCCTTTACCTCCCTCCACAATTTTTACACCGCCCCCCCCCCTCCCCACACACCCTTCCATTACCAAATTGACAAGTCCTCGATGCCTCAGCTTGTGTTGTCAATCGATCCGCTGTTTTCATCAATTTGAGCCATAAATTTCGTTCTTCTCCAGTTTGATTCAGTACCGCCTCATCTGTTATTCGATCCACCTATGTAATCTTCTGCATTCTTCTATAGCGCCGGCCGAAGTGGCGCTGCGGTTCTAGGCGCTGCAGTCTGGAACCGCGAGACCGCTACGGTCGCAGGTTCGAATCCTGCCTCGGGCATGGATGTGTGTGATGTCCTTAGGTTAGTTAGGTTTAACTAGTTCTAAGTTCTAGGGGACTAATGACCTCAGAAGTTGAGTCCCATAGGGCTCAGAGCCATTTTAACCACTTGAATCTTCTATAGCACCACATTTCAAAAGCTTCTATTTACCCAAAGTCTGAACTGCTTTTCGTCCACGATTCACTTCCACACAAGCCGGCCTCTGTGGCCGAGCGGTTCTAGGCGCTTCAGTCCGGAACCGCGCTGCTGCTACGGTCGCAGGTTCGAATTCTGCCTCGGGCAGGGATGTGTGTGATGTCCTTAGGTTAGTTAGGTTTAAGTAGTTCTAAGTCTCGGGTACTTATGACCTCAGATGTTAAGTCCCATAGTGCTTACAGCCATTTGAACTATTTGAACTTCCACACAACGTTACAATTTTATACAAATACCTTCAGAAAAGACTTAATAACACATTGCTTTATATTCGATGTTAACAAATTCCTCTTCCTCAGAAACGCTGTTCTTATTATTGCCAGTCTACATTTTACATCCTCTCCGCTTCGGCCATAATATGTTATTTCGCTACACAGGAAGTTTGAATAAAAACAACTCCAATCACAATTTCTTCGTGTTTTATTAAACTGCACGATGCTTTGCGGAACGTGTGGGTCTATCGTCGGTGCAAATCATCTAATACGTGATTTACATTATCTCTTGTGTGAGGGGAAATGTATTTTGCTCTTATGAGAATACTAGATATTACACTCCTGGAAATGGAAAAAAGAACACATTGACACCGGTGTGTCAGACCCACCATACTTGCTCCGGACACTGCGAGAGGGCTGTACAAGCAATGATCACACGCACGGCACAGCGGACACACCAGGAGCGGTGTTGGCCGTCGAATGGCGCTAGCTGCGCAGCATTTGTGCACCGCCGCCGTCAGTGTCAGCCAGTTTGCCGTGGCATACGGAGCTCCATCGCAGTCTTTAACACTGGAAGCATGCCGCGACAGCGTGGACGTGAACCGTATGTGCAGTTGACGGACTTTGAGCGAGGGCGTATAGTGGGCATGCGGGAGGCCGGGTGGACGTACCGCCGAATTGCTCAACACGTGGGGCGTGAGGTCTCCACAGTACATCGATGTTGTCGCCAGTGGTCGGCGGAAGGTGCACGTGCCCGTCGACCTGGGACCGGACCGCAGCGACGCACGGATGCACGCCAAGACCGTAGGATCCTACGCAGTGCCGTAGGGGACCGCACCGCCACTTCCCAGCAAATTAGGGACACTGTTGCTCCTGGGGTATCGGCGAGGACCATTCGCAACCGTCTCCATGAAGATGGGCTACGGTCCCGCACACCGTTAGGCCGTCTTCCGCTCACGCCCCAACATCGTGCAGCCCGCCTCCAGTGGTGTCGCGACAGGCGTGAATGGAGGGACGAATGGAGACGTGTCGTCTTCAGCGATGAGAGTCGCTTCTGCCTTGGTGCCAATGATGGTCGTATGCGTGTTTGGCGCCGTGCAGGTGAGCGCCACAATCAGGACTGCATACGACCGAGGCACACAGGGCCAACACCCGGCATCATGGTGTGGGGAGCGATCTCCTACACTGGCCGTACACTACTAGTGATCGTCGAGGGGACACTGAATAGTGCACGGTACATCCAAACCGTCATCGAACCCATCGTTCTACCATTCCTAGACCGGCAAGGGAACTTGCTGTTCCAACAGGACAATGCGCGTCCGCATGTATCCCGTGCCACCCAACGTGCTCTAGAAGGTGTAAGTCAACTACCCTGGCCAGCAAGATCTCCGGATCTGTCCCCCATTGAGCATGTTTGGGACTGGATGAAGCGTCGTCTCACGCGGTCTGCACGTCCAGCACGAACGCTGGTCCAACTGAGGCGCCAGGTGGAAATGGCATGGCAGGCCGTTCCACAGGACTACATCCAGCATCTCTACGATCGTCTCCATGGGAGAATAGCAGCCTGCATTGCTGCGAAAGGTGGATATACACTGTACTAGTGCCGACATTGTGCATGCTCTGTTGCCTGTGTCTATGTGCCTGTGGTTCTGTCAGTGTGATCATGTGATGTATCTGACCCCAGGAATGTGTCAATAAAGTTTCCCCTTCCTGGGACAATGAATTCACGGTGTTCTTATTTCAATTTCCAGGAGTGTAGATTTCGTATTTCGCGAAACAAGTGCAGAAGTATGTGAGAAACAGCGGGAAAAGCGTGAAAGACTTAGCGAACAAACAAAGAAGAACGTTTTTGACCTTTTGTGGTCTGCATACATTGGTTTATTCGTTATACTGTGAATAAATCGACGTATGCTGATTTCAGGCGTAGGACTACTCGTCGTCAAGGTTCCGATCAATTGCGTCTGACCACTAAAAGGGAGCATTGGCGTGCTGGGGTCAGCATGCTTTGATTCATTCATTGTATGTTGAATAATCCAACGTATGCTGACCTCAAAATGTTAAAAATGTTCTTCCTTGTTGGATCGGTAAGTTTTCTCTGTTTTTTCCACTGTTTCTCACATATTTCCGCACTCTGTTTACGAAACACGAAACCTAACATCTAACTTTTTCATAACGGGACAATGCATTTTACCTCACTCAAGAGAAAATGTAAATCATGTATTAGACATGCGCACGTGAAGATGGACCCACAGGTTCCGAAATGCACCGTATAATTTAGTAAAACACGAAAAAATTGTCGCTGAAGGCGTTTTTATTCAAACGTCCTGTTTATTGAATACGCTCACCTTCACAGCTGCAGAAAATGAATAAAATTAAATTGTTATTTTACTGCCCAAATAGACACTTTTAGTGTCTCATTTCCTAATCTGATTCCTACAGCATCGCATGATTTAACTCGACTACATTCAGTTATCCTTGTTTTGCTTTTGTTAATGTTCATCTTACATCCTTCTTTCAAAACACTATTCATGCCATGCAACTGCTCTTCCAAGTCCTTTGGCCTTTGGTGTCACTGCCGAAATTAGAACATCATCACAAAACACCAAATTTTTGTTTCTCCTACCTGTACGTCATTAATTCCACCTCCTTTTTTTTAAATTTCGGTTACTGCTTGTTTAATGTACTGGCAGTCCTGCGACAGTATCATAATGAGGTCTCTCATTGTATGAGGACTCTTCATACGTTTTAAGAAGTAGAAGTTCCGATCACTTTTGATGCTATCACATTTTCTGAATCATTATGTTTAACATTTTCCCTTGTATTCTTTGTCTCTCATGATTTTACAGTGATTGTATTCACTATATGATAAACAATCGTAGTACTTTGCCTCTCGATTGTACATCATGTGTGCCGCTGTTTGCTCAAGAATCTATACTCGATGTGCACGTTGAACTGTAGGTTTGCCTGTAACTAGCTGGTTACGTCAGTTCACAGGTCGAAGGAAGCCAGGGGGAAAATAACTCGAAATGGGCGACGTTAAGTGAAGCACGATAGTTCTCACACTAACCTTCGAGTTGAGAACAGCTTTACTTTTTTCGTTTCTGGAGTCTTACTAATAATGCCATCTCTATATTGTTTGAGATCATTTTATTATTAATCATTGAAAATTGTCGGCGAAGACATGTTCAAATGTCGTTTGTGCTACAGTGTGTAAATCTGTGGATTACAATGCCGTGACAGAAGCATGCACAGATCTTGTTATGATAGATCTTGGACAATTTTTCATTTGTCGGTTATTTTCCGGTGACCGTGACATGCCATTAAGATTTGACAGAAGAAGCTACAATGACGTTTTTAAAGTTTCACTAGATCGTGTTCTACTTGAATCTTGGATATTTCTTTTCAGTGAAATTTCTTCCAGCGTTTTCAGTCAAAATATTGTAAATTTCGCTTTTTGTGACCTGCTTCATTACGTCTATGGTTAATCGATTAATTGATAAAGCCTTGTTAAATTGTCTGATATGCCTATACAAAATGTTTATCAGTGGTGTAATCCTGGGGTTTATGTCAGATATTAGATTTTTTTTGCCTTAGCGTTCTAAAATCTTTTCTTATGCGGTTTCAGAGGAGTATTCAAGAGTCCATATTGTTGAGGTTCAGTTAGCTATTTGCCAGCTGTTCAGAAATGTGCAAGACCACCCATATTACATACCATGCTTACAACTGACATCTATGTGGTATTTACTTTGAACCCTCATTTCAGTTTTCTGTAAACAGAGATTTTTAAGCAGGGCCTTAGTTGTTTTGGTATTTATTTCCACTTGCAAGTTATCATGTAATCTAGAAAGGCATTAAGGTATAGGCAGAGTAATTCTTATACTAATCCACGATGTGGGTTTTATCGATATCTTCTCTACCGACTGAGATGTCGAAACGGATCTCACGGCTCGCATTCACACCTTATATTGCGCTCATTCCAAACTTTTCCTACATCTACATCTACATATATACTCCGCTAGCCACCAAGCGGTGTGTGGCGGAGGGCACAATTCGCGCCAAAGTCATATTTCCCCCCCTCAGTTCCACTCGCGGATCGCGCGAGGGAAAAACGACTGTCTGAACGCCTCAGTACGAGCTCTTATTCCCTTATCTTTGAAGGGTGATCATTGCGCTATTTGAAAGTTGATGGTAATAATACGTGCTATACATCCTCGGCGAGGATCGGATTTCGAAATTTAGTGAGCAGCCCCTTCCGTTTAGCGCGCCGACTATCTGCAAGTGTGTCCCACTTCAAACTTTCTATGAGATTTGTAACGCTCTCGCGATGGCCGAATGTACCAGTAACGAATCTTGCCGCTCTTCTTCGCACCTTCTCAATCTCTTGAATCAGACCCAACTGGTAACGGTCCCATACAGACGAACTATACTCTAAGACTGGACGAACTAACGTATTGTAAGCTATTTCCTTTGTTGAAGGACAGCATCGCTTCAAGATTCTACCAATAAACCGCAATCTAGAGTTTGTCTTACCCGTTACTTGGGTAATCTGATCATTCCATTTAAGATCATTTCGAATAGTCACACCCAGATACTTGACGGATGTTACCGCTTCCGAAGACTGGGCATTTATTTTGTACTCGTACATTAATGGGGATTTTCGCCTTGTTATAGGCAGTAGGTTACACCTACTAATTTTGAGAGATAGCTGCCAGTCATTACACCACGCATTTATTTTCTGCAAATCCTCATTGATTTGTTCACAACTTTCGTGTGATACTACTTTCCTGTAGACTACAGCATCATCGGCAAACAGTCTAATGCCGCTGTCAATACTATCAACCAGATCGTTTATGTAAACTGCGTGAAAGAAGTATCTTCAGGTGGTTATACATTGAAAGGAAAGCGTCCTTGTAATCTACATACTTAAAAAATTAATTAAGAACGGTTAATAAAGTATACCTAAATAAAAATACTTACAGTTGTGTCACATAGATTAGTAGATGTAGACGCCCCCAACGTTCGTTAGTCACAGAATCCATCCCCATGAAGAGGAAAAGTAATCAATAAATAATAATCGGCAGAGTATTGGAGCAGGGGAAGAGGCAGAATGGCAAAAAGAACCGCAGTTACTGTAATAAATATGATTAGAATGTAACACAAGAAGCATAAACAGATAGCATCAGAGGAGCGTCTGTATGAGAAACGTAACCCATTAACCAGCCCCATTACTACAAAGATAACCCCCCTCCCCCCCCCCTACCCCGCCCCGAGAAGGAAAAACCTATATAAGACTAAGAATCGGGAAGAGAGGAGTTAATTAAGCAGACGGGTCTACATGTGTAGCCATGTGCAAATTGAATGCAGATGAAGGACTGAAAGTATTAAATATCTTACAAAGTTTGGTTTGGTTGTTTGGGGAAGGAGACCAGACAGCGTGGTCATCGGTCTCATCGGATTAGGGAAGGATGGGGAAGGAAGTCGGCCATGCCCTTTCAGAGGAACCATCCCGGCATTTGCCTGGAGTGATTTAGGGAAATCACGGAAAACCTAAATCAGGATGGCCAGACGCGGGATTGAACCGTCGTCCTCCCGAATGCGAGTCCAGTGTCTAACCACTGCGCCACCTCGCTCGGTCCCTTACAAAGTTGTAAACCTTGTTTTACCAATAACGAAGTTGTCCGAAGCATCAGGTAATCGGGGACCCCATTCATAATGGCAGTCCTAGGAACCAGAAGAACAGATTAATGAACCGTCTAACATAACTAGAATATTCAAATAGTTAAGTACATGAAATTTACGGACCCTTAATTTTTCTTCAGAATTATAGTTTCCCTGTTTGCTGTAAGTTGAACTGCTCCTGTTTTTTCCCGTTAGAGAACTGTAAGCAGCTGTCTTCTTACCTATGTTGTTGTAATCATTGGTCTTAAGTTTCGATAAGCAAGTGTGTCTCCTATATGTATCAATAAATTCAGTAATGAACTCCCACAAGCACTGACCGGTATGAAAGATTTTTAGAATTTAAGGAGTACACAAAGAGAAACATTATAGTGAACAAACAGCTGATTCAGACACATTTCACGCGCCAGGTTTCTGGCGACCTCGTGTCCACACACCATGCTTTGTCTGCCACAGACATGATTTACACCCCCAGATTTGAGCAGTTTTGATCGAACCTCCAACTGCCACGTTTGCGCAGTCCCACATCTGCTCATATCTCCTGTCCACACACTACGATCTATGTGCGCAGATGTGATGTGCATAGGTAGATCGTTGTGTGTGGACTTCTCTTTTGGGGGAAAGACGTACTGGTCTTTTGATTTTTTTTGATGTCACGTGCACTCAAAACGAGTGACTAAGAGGCTAAATTATTTTCTGTCCTCGCACAGGTCGCCTGTGATGAACCGCTTCCGCAGCGCTTTCGAGCACGCACACCCACAATCGCGAAGTGCCAACACATCATCTCGGGAGGTAAGTACTGTCACCACCGCAGCAACAGGCTCTCTGCCAGCCTGTTTCATTTGTTTCTAACCAGCAGCAACATTGACATTATTAAGATACATTTAAGTTTTTAGAAAGTGCAGTAATCTGAAAGAATGACCCAAATAACCATAAATCTATACAGCAGTAAGTTGCGCGGTGCCGGGGCTAGCAGTGTATTTAACACTAAATTCTTCTCGAATCTTCATATGGAAATGATGGTCTAAGCCCCCTCCCCCCTTTTCTAACTCCTACTTTTGCTGTTGCACATGGATTAAGAAGAAACGCGACTGTAATCGACCATGCAACTGGAGTTGAAAAGAGTTTGGCACCTGCAATAATTTAATTGGATAGAAATTAATTAAACAAAGGAAAGTTTCAGTAACGTAGTGAGAAATGAAAGGGTTGCTCTACCGATTAACAGAATGAAAGTTCTGTCCAAAATAACGATTTGATTTATTATTACTAAACTCGAAATAATAAACAAAACATATGAAACATTTACAATACATCAAATTGGCTCAAATTGGATACTCAAATAAAAGCTGTGAAGCTGAAGTTGTCCCTAAACTAGATTGGGACATTTATGATGAAGTGGTATGTGGAGCCAATTCCTTGCAACTCTAATCTTAAGAAAAACACCCAGCCAACCCAACATTAATTGCTGCCACAGTAGTGATAACTCAGACAATGAACACCCAAGACAGAACGAAGTTAGAAAAGACGAAAAGGCGCGCTCTGCTGAGCTCTGATTATCACCTAGCAAAATTGCCTGTTTTGCCAGTGCTGCGGACGCACATTACCAAGCTGTCTTCTTAACTGCAAGGACACGATCTGGCGTACCGGAGGCGATGGCTGGTTGCTTCGACGTCCCGTCGTGGTGATGATAATGTCGTGAGTATAGCCCGAAACAAATTCTCCTGGTCTGGTTGTTCCAGACTTCCTAGCAACACAAATACGCCTCTGAGGGAGACGAAGAAGGCCGCCATACAATCACTGACGGTACAGTGATTGATTTTAACAAGCGAAGTCACACAGTAACGGTCAACTTTAGCCAAAATTGCCCAAGACAGACAACATAGGCCGTTTGTACGCAGAACGCTCAATTGCCAACTGTACTCGGAAAGTTACGTTGAAGTCGAAACTTCAGGAACTTCGTCAAACAGTCACAATCAAATAAAAGTACGAGTATATTAGACAGCCAACGGAAGGCAGGCTGTCCAGAGCAGCGAGAGCTCAGTCTTGTAACCTACTCCAACTGAAAGGCGAGAGCCGACCCCACAAGAGCACCCATACAAGCCGAACACAGAACATTCCCACCTCCACGACAGTGGTCGTGGTTAAACGTTCCAATCAGGAACTTGAAACCCGGCTGAAAATTCCCCTCTATTGCCGACGCAGTACTATTCCACCAATGGAGATACTTGGCGCCAATTTCTGCGCCGATTTTGCTACGTCACGGAGCTATTCCCTGAGCAAGCCAATCACAGTTATGATTTTGCAGAAAGCGCGGGAATTTACCCGCCAAGACTGCCTGGGAACACAAGTCTTTCCCACGCCTCGCTGGTAGCCCGCCAGAAACGGTTTTCACTAAGTTTCTGCGAAGTAACGGAATCTCTAGCCCAGCCGCTCCTTCTGGCCCCTCTGGGCGTGTCGCTCCCGCTCTTATGACAATGTCGGCGTCTGGAAAGCATCCACTCGACTCCCTCACACCCGTCGGCTTAACCCTTTCAAGAAACAGCAGAACCCGCCTGTTACCGGACTACCCAGGTGACGAGACGCTGCGTGGGAAGTCTGCGTGTGAAGGAATAGCGACTTTTCACCGCATGCAATTAGAGAGGAAAATCGAATTACTCAGAGTAAGATAGAAATATGAGAGGGGGCTCATATAGATAACAGAAGACGCTGGACCCGCCGACTTGTGGGTCTTGTGGCTACAACATGGGGCATTCACCACCTTATCGGCATACTCGTGTCGGAATTACAGTTGCTACGAAATTGGGACACTGCTGCAGATGTTCACCAGACTGCTTGATCAAGGATGGACTAGTGGCCTACATGTAATTCCCACACATTGAACTCAATATGGGACCTTCCGGAGCTCAAGATACTGACCACAGGGAGGGAGAATGGGGCGTGACGTCCTATTACTGACGAGTCTAAATCTGCAGACTGGTTTGCAAAACTTGAGGGTGAAAGTAACTTTCGAATGATATGTCTCCGACAACTAAACCCAACGAAACTTGAAATATACGTAGAAAGAACTGCTTCAGTATAGTACATAAGGTAACTAAAAGAAATACGCAATGAGACGAACAGAAATGACACTTTTATTCAAAGATAATAATTACGCTGAACTCACTGCGATTTATGGTGGTCCCCTGGGCATTAAAAGAGGCGAGAAATCGTTCTTAATGGGATGTGTGAACACCACGGATAGCAGTGCATGCTCTGTAACGTGCTCCCATGCTGAGCACAAGGTTGATAAGGAGTTCTCGTGGCAGGGCGTTCCATTCCTCCACCTGCGCTGTTGACAACTGCCGGAAGGTTGTTGGAGCATGTGGACGTGCTGCAACACATCTGCCCAACATATTCCACATGTGTTCGATTGGATTTAAGTCGAGGGAATGGACAGGCCAGTCCGTTCGCCGAATATCCTCTCGATCCAAGAGTTAGTTACTCCACCTTTGCTGTTCGAAGCGGACGCACATTCCCAACCATAAAGATCCAGATAACTGCGAGTAGAACTCGCGTACCGAGGTTTCTGTACAAATTAAATTATGTATGCACGGTGAATATTAATAAAACCGACAAACTGTAGGCACAGATTCCTGACTAGAAATGGAGGAAAAAAGGCCCTACGAAAATGTGTCTGGAAATGCATCGTTGCCACAGTAGATGGCGCTGACGAATGAAAGATCCTCTGACCACGTGCCACGTGTTTATTGTGTCTTCCAGGATGTGTGATTGACGCAGCCTATTGTAAGCAGCAGAATGATCCGGTATTCATGTTGGGAAGAGCTGAGACGGTGTTTGTGTACGATTAAGCAGACAGAAACGGTCGAGAGGCAGCACGGCTATACCCAAAGTAAGTACCCTCACAGACACCAATCACCTCACACGACATTTCAAGCTCTTTTTGGGCATTTGTGCCAACATGGGTCCTTTCAGACAGACGAACGTGCAAGGAGTCGGTGGACTGTGCGTTCACCAGATATGGACGATCGGGTTCTATGGGATATTGAAAAATGGCTCTGAGCACTAAGGGACTTAACATCTTAGGTCATCAGTCTCCTAGAACTTAGAACTACTTAAACCTAATTAACCTAAGGACGTCACATACATCCATGCCCCAGGCAGGATTCGAACCTGCGACCGTAGCAGCCCCGCGGTTCCGGACTGCAGCGCCTAGAAACGCACGGCCACCGCGGCCGGCCTGCGATATTGAGACGAACCTTAGTACAAGCTCTAGGCAAGTAACCCGCCAACAAGCTATAAGTCAAAGTACTCTTACGTGTATCACGTACAACAACCGCTGCTATCGCTATCGCCCACACCCTATGGACGCCACCTTGGACATCTGTTGTGACGTTGATGCGACGCAGCTCTGTACTGTGTTCCGGGACGGTCTGTTGTCGTTGCACGCACGTCGTCCATTTCGGACACATGTTCAGAGGACCTTTTTTTCTCCATTTCCAGTCATGTATCCGATCATGTGGTGTTATTAATGTTCACCTTGTGTAGATACTTCATCCACCCCGGTAATCAAGAAACTCGACGATTTTTGCCTATCATCGATACCTATATTTTCGGGATATCAAGCCGCGCGGGGTATCCGCACGGTCTTGGCGCCTTGTCACGGTCCGTGCGGCTCCCCACCGTCGGAGGTTCGAGTCCTCCCTCGGGCATGGGTGTGTGTCTTGTCCATAGCGTAAGTTGATTTAAGTTAGATTAAGTAGTGTGTAGACTTGGGGACCGATGACCTCAGCAGTTTGGTCCCATAAGACCTTACCACAAATTTCCATAATTTTCCAGGATATCGGACCGGGGAACTCCAAGACTTTCAAGAATGACAAAAAGTTTTTCGTTTTATATGATTACAAAATAACACTTTTTGGATTTTTTCCCTTTACTTTTGCGTTTCTTGTCATAGCTTCTTGCCAAATTTCATGATTCTACGCCAACGGGCAGTACCCTATGAGTTTCGTGTGCGTGTTTGCGAGGATGAAAGCATGTGACATAAATGGCTGTATCTTTTGATTGCATTGGCTTACAAATTTACATTTATACACCGCCAAGAGAACGCAGATCTTAGACGTGATATAAATTTCAACTTTATATGTCCATCCGGTCCCGAGAAAAAGGGGTCTTACCAGACGCTCGGTCAGGCAGACAGTCGGATAGCAAATGGCGAAAAAAATTTTTTTTCGTGTGATATAATTTCAGATTTACCATTTTCCGATTTTTTCCTTTAGTTCTACCATGAAACCTTGCTTCTTGCCGAATTTCATGATTATAGGTCAACGAGAAGTACTCTGTAGGTTTTTATGAGTGTGTTTGTATTAAAATATGTCTTTTTTGACTGCATTGGCTTAGAAGCTTCAATACTCTACAGCGCCAAGGGACCGCAGACCTTACTAAGTGATATAAAACTTGGTACCTCAACCGTGTATTACAATTGTGAGCATTAAAATATATGACCTAAGTGGCAATACTTTTTGACTGCGTTAGCTTAGAAGCTTCAATATTCTATAGTGTCAAAGAACCGTAGACCTTAGTAAGTGATATAAAACTTGATACCTCAACCGGCTCTTGAGGAAAAAGATGTTTAACAGTCTGACAGACAGACAGACGGACGCGAAGTATTTATCAGTTTTTATCGATTGAGGTACGGAATTCTAAAAATGCAGTCAGGGCTGAATGGAACCCTGGAAAGACGCACATGAGAAAAGGGTACATTGCCACAATAACGTTGGCGGCGAGTCTACCACGTTCAAAGATTTGGAGGGCAGTACGCCCATGCATCATTATCCCTCCCCACACCATAACAACTGGACCACTAAAATGATCATGTTCGACAATGGTGGACGTACCTTCATATGGCGAGAGGTGGAAACACGTAATGCACCCAGGAACATTGTCGAACATGGTTGTTTTGGTGGTCCAGGAGTAGACATAATGTTGCATGGGCTTACTGATCTCCAACTCTTTGAACATAAATGCCGAAGGAAAACATATGTGGACGATAGAAATTTGACGAAGCACTCAAATAGCTTACTGGGAACCTGAGAAAGACGATAAGTTCATCAGACGCGAAATGAGTCAATTAGAACAAATAAATCCACTAAGTTTCCCAACTGCTATCTATCAAGGTGATTAAAATTTAATAATCATATAATAACTGCAGAAATACGAAATCACTAACCTGTCCTGTAATCAACATGTAACCTTTCTTCAGCTTATGATGGTCCCCGGTAATTAGGGTTCTGCTTTTAAATTCCCTCCTCAGTTGCAATGAGAAGGCAGCAAAAGCGTTATCCGACATAAGTGCAAAGTTTTGGACTTATGCTAAGGAAAGCTGGAGCTGCAGTTCAATGTTTAGTGTACTAACCTACTAACTCCACGCATTTCACGTTTACGTACAAATTGAGACACCAGAATTCTTCCTTTCTTATGCCATTTTGCTTACTTCGACAAAAATAGTGCACTCGTCATGCATAATAATCCTCTCCAAAGTTTTTCATCGTGCCTCTATGTAGTGTTGTATGCTGTGTGCCAATTATTAGCTGTGAAAAAAATAACTGTATGCCATGTTCCTTTTCTCTTATTCTCACCCGATACTTCTAGTGTCAAAGCTTGTTTGTTGGACAGATTAAAATGTACAACCGTCAAACCACTTTATAAGAGAGGTGACAAGAAAGACGTAAATAATTATCATTGAATTTCCTTACTGACATCTCTTCCCAACATGTTCGAAAATGGAATGTAGTTTCACATTTTAGTAGAAACAATTTACTTAGCATATCACAATTTGATTTCTAGAAGGGTTGCTTGACTGATAGTGCTATTTACCATGTATTTCTAGCCTTAAATAATAAAATATCGCCAGCTGGTATTTCTTGTGACCTTTCCCGAAGTCTTTTATTTGCGTAGATCATATTATAGTCTTGGGAAACCTAAGTTTTATGAAATTGATGGCTTTAGACAAAGCTTGTTTGAATCATGCCTATGAAACAAAATGCAAAGTATCGTGGTGAATAAGTCAAACAATATTGGAAAGGTAGAAAATGTTATTGGCTGAGGAGAAATCACATAAGGAAGTCCCAAAGTTTCGATTTTGGGTCCACTCCTATTCCTTATATACGTGAAAGACCTTCCACTTCACATTCAATAAGCGGAATTGGTAATTTTTTAGGCGATTCTAGTGTTATAATAAATCCCATTGGAGAGAAAGCAACAGAAGAGATTGTTAATGATGTTTTCGAAAGAATTATTAAGTGGGCTTTTGAAAATGGATTTTCTCTAAATTCTGAGAAAACAGACTATACTCAGTTCTGTAAAACAAATAGTCATACCAACAATTGATGTAGCACGTGAACATAAGTCAGTAAATAAGTTACATTCTCCAAATTGTTACATTAATGAAAACTTGAATAGGAGGAATCATATTACTGAGCTTCTCAAACAATTAAGTTCATCTACTTTTGTTCGTTGTATAATCGCTAGTCTTGGGAACAAACGAATCAACCTCCAGACATATTTTGCATGTTTACACTCAATAGTGGAATAATATTCTGGGATAAGTCACCAGGTAGAAAGAAAATATTGATTGCACAAAACCAAGCAGTAAGAATAATATGTGGTGTTTACCCATTGTCGTGTTGTTGGTACCTCTTCAAGAAGTTAACTATTTTAGCTGCACAATCAGAAGAGATACACTGTCAGAAAAAAATTGCAACACCAAGAAGGAGTTGTGCGACATAAAGGAGAATTGGTAGGCGTGTTTCCACATCTTAAAGATGATATGTATTCAAATTTCACGTCAGTCACATAAGACTGGTCCTGATAGTGTCACTATGACGACTTAAATCAGGTTTGCTTTAAATACACGCTGTAACGGTCAGGAGGGTTAGTTACCTTTGAGATTTGGCGCGGTGAGCTGTAGTTAGTCAAGAATGCCTTTAAGACGACAAAGACACCATTATCAACACCTCAATGAGTTGAAACGAGGTCGTGTAATAAGACTTGGAGTATTAGGATGATCCTTCTGCAATGCTGAAGAAAGACTTGGCAGGAATGTAGCCACTGTACATTTGTACGTGACTGCTGGCAGCGGTGATCACGAGAATGCACGGTCACATGAAGACTGGGCTCTGGACGGACACGTGGCGCTACCGAGAGGGAAGGCCATCGCGATCGGCTTATGGATCTGGCGCACCGTACTGCATCTGCACCAGCAATCTGTGCAGCAGTTGACACCACAGTGACACAACAAACTGTTACAAATCGGTTACTTCAAGGAGAGCTCCGAGCCAGACGCTCTGTAGCGTGCATTACGCTGACCCTAAACCACCGGCATTTGCCACTTCCGTGATGTCAGGCGAGGGTTCATTTGAGGGCGGGCTGGTGGTCTGTTCTGTTTTCTCATGAAAGCCGGTTCAGCCTCGGTGCCAGTGATGGCTGTGCTGTGTGTTGGTTAGAAGGAGGCAAATTTAGGGCCTGCAACCAACCTGTCTGCATGCTAGCCACATTGGACCAACCCCTGGAGTTATGGTCTGGGGTGGCTATCCCAGACACCCTGACTACAAATTTTAACGTCAGTCTGGTGACTCGTGGTGACTCGACCTGTTGTGCTGCCCCTCATGAGCTGCCATTCATTCCAGGCAAAGGCGTATGCTTTTCATTTATTCTGAACATTTCCACAAAGAACGATAAACTATTTTATTCGACAATGAACTCGAAGTTTTCACCAAGCGGAGATACAATGTCTTTACTTAGGAGTGATGTATTTGGCAAACCGCTAAGAAATAGTCACGCTCCAATCTCCCTTCACCCTCTAAGGTAATTTTACACACTTCTACTTTCAGTCTGAATTTGAGCTGAGGAAGTGATCGGGAGTGGATGAGCGCAAATTTTTTGGGACGCCATGATTATTACTGAAAGGGCTTTTTCAATAAATACATCTCTTTTCAACAGAAAAGCTAGAACAATTTTTGCTGGCTAAAATGCAAAGCATGTGGAATTATTCAACACTTCACTTTCCCAAATTTCCTCTTTTAAGTATGCATCTGTCACTTCTTGCAATCCAAGAAAGATCATTTTCTGTATTAAAGAATGTCCCCAGCAGCCAAATGCGTGTGCTTAAATGAGGAGGATTTGGGTTATTATAATTTATCAAATGGCTTTTAGTGCCCGTAGTCTCCAAAGAGATGTTTGTCTCGTCTTCAAAAAATTCAAAGGGCTCTGAGCACTATGGGACTTAACATCTGAGGTCATCAGTCCCCTACAACTTAGAACTACTTGAACCTAACTAACCTAAGGACATCACACACATCCATGCCCGACGCAGGATTCGAACCTGCGACCGTAGCAGTCGCGCGGTTCCGGACTGAAGCGCCTAGAACCGCTCGGTCACCGCGGACTGCTGTGTCTCGTCTTCGATGCAGCTCTTTTCATTTGAGCAGAGGGGCTGCATCCTTAAGGGAATTGGAATCTGTCAGGAAAGTAAGGTATTCAGGAGGAATGGGCTGTTGCGTATAGTAAGGGTCCAGCCACGGCATTTGCCTAACTGAAAATAGGAAACCACAGAAAACCATTTTCAAGCTAGCCGGCGAATGGATTAAATCTACCTCGCCTCCCGAATCCAGGGATTGCGAGTTCAGCGGCTTTACATGCAGAGCTACACGAAATCGATGGATAATTCGGAAAACCTGGTTGTTGTAAGTTGTTTTAAAGAAAAAAAATGCATTACAACAGAAGATCGAATTCTGTCATTTCATGATTTTCCTTTAATTGTGCGTGTTTAGTCATTTGATAGTGCTTCGATGCATGCATATTTTAAGACTTACTTGTGCATGGAATATCTGGCTTCAGTTATTATAGTATTACAAGAGCGTAAATAGATATTGGACGAAGGTGGGACAGAAGGACGCAGAGCGCAGTTGGCTCGGACGAATTCAGGCAGCCCGCCGAAAAAAATCTTTTAGACATGAAGGAACTATAGAATGTACTTCCATCACAGGCCCCTTCCATTACCCACAATCCCTTCTCCACCATTATTTCATAACTGAGTACCGACCGGGTGACCAGATTGGGCAATATATTGTCATTTGGGCTACTAAGGATAGAATATCGAGCAAATTTTTTAAAAACATGGAACCATCGCCGTTTGCGCGATGTTTTTGTGCATTAACGCGATTTTTGAGCTACACAGACAAATCCCAGCGCATTTTTAACACTGATTTTAGTTTAATGTTATTTGTAATGATGTTTACCGCTTCGCTGCCTTGTGAAATACTGAAATATTGCAACCTCAAATAACGACTCACGTAACTAACGAGAAGGTACTGAACGGAATTGGGGAGAAGAGGAATTTCTGGCACAACTTGACTAGAAGAAGGGATAGGTTGGTAGGACATGTTCTGAGGCATCAAGGGATCACCAATTTAGTACTGGAGGGCAGGGTGGAGGGTAAAAATCGTAGAGGGAGACCAAGAGATGAATACACTAAGCAGATTCAGAAGGACGTAGATTGCAGTAGGTACTTCGAGATGAAGAAGCTTGCACAGGATAGGGTAGCATGGAGAGCTGCATCAAACCAGTCTCTGGACTGAAGACCACAACAACAACAGATAGCTAATTAGGCTGTTATAGTAGAACGTACATGTTTTTAACTTACCATAACGCTAGCGGACGAATGTAAGTCAGTTTCTCTCTTCTTCTTGGCAGAAAGTTATCCAAAATTAGAAACTATCACAACAGCAAACAGCACAAAAAAGTAAACGGTAGCAAATTCCAAAATGGTTCGAATGACACTGAGCGCTATGGGACTTAATATCTGAGGTCATCAGTCCCCTAGACTTAGCTGCTACTTAAACCTAACTAACCTGAGGACATCACACACATCCATGCCCGAGGTAGGATTCGAACCTGCGACCGTAGCAGTCGCGCGATTTCGGACTGAAGCGCCTAGAACAGCTCGGCCACAATAAAGGGGTAGCACTTATATTAAATTCAACAGCAAGAGAGAACTGAACTGATTAAGAAAACAATAGCTGAACTCAAGCAAGGCCAACAAATGGTCTTCACTAAAATGTGATTGGGCGATAGCCCATCACTTTTTCGTCGTATGATTGAAAATCAAAATATCTTTCAAATTTACAACACGGCAGTTAGGTCGCCCGTAATTTCATTTCGGTGATACGACGGTTCGGATCCCCCTCCCCCCCCCCCCCCCCCCACACACACACAAACACAGAATTTGTCTGTGTACTTGTAAAAATGCAGCATCTTCATGGTCTAAATTCTTTTACATATTTTGAATTGTGTTCGAAAATTTGTTGTTCAAAATGTTCCTGAAAATGTGCTTTTTAACATAAACTGTGTCTTTGTACATAAACACGCTCCAGAACCACACACCCAGTACTGGAAACAGTAAGTTACTTTTCGATTTATCACAGTTTTATAAACTTATGTTTCATGATGTGGAATTTTGTAATGTAACAACGTGATTGTGCCAGGCCCAGAATTAAACGAAATGTAAAGTTGATGAAGACCGTCGAAGCACCTGAAAATGAGCCCCCATGGCTCGAAGTGCATTATACATTTTAATAAAAACAGTTTTTCTTGCTTTTTTACGGGATTTATCAAACCACCTTCTCACTATCTCGGCCTTCTGCAGTCACAAAGAGTACGGATGTGAGCACGCTATTGTGCTGCAGGCCGTAAGAGTTTACAGCAGTGTGTGTTTGAGTGAGTGTGTGTGTGTGTGTGTGCAGGAGCGGCCGCCGCTGAGCCTGCAGCTGGCGGAGAGCGTGTCTCTGGGGGCGCGGCTCGCGCTCTCGCACTGCCAGCAGCTGTTCCGCTGGAGGCCCTGGAACTGCCCGGCCGCCGACTTCAGCCTGTGAGTAGCGCTCGCCCACGACGCTAACTGAAATGTCTCAGCAGTATCTGTGCGTAATCGGTATTTAAGAATATCGCGTTGTACCAAATAGTGTTAAGCAACTACATTAGCGCCTGAAGAACTGAAACTTATGAACACAAAGACGGAAGGGACTATTTTGATGAAAGAGAAATAACATCAGCCACATGAAAGCACTGAAATAATTCGATGGCCACAAATGAAAATTTGTTCTGGACTGGCGCTCGCACTCGGATGTCCCACTTTACGCGAGTGCTCGCCTTTACCCTTTGGCTATTCAAGTACAATTTCCATCCAACTCATCTTCCCAGAGCTGCGGGGCGCCTGTCGTGAGGCGCCGGCGGCCAAATGTCTGCCGGTTGCATAATTCAAACGCCCGCGGATACTCTCGAAGGGCTCTGAGCACTATGGGACTTAACTTCTAAGGTCATCAGTCCCCTAGAACTTAGAACTACTTAAACCTAACTAACCTAAGGACATCACACACATCCATGCCCGAGGCAGGATTCGAACCTGCGACCGTAGCAGTCGCGTGATTCCAGACTGTAGCGCCTTTAACCGCTTGGCCACTCCGGCCGGCGATACTCTCGAAACGCGGCAGGGTCAAGAGGTCAGCGAGTAAACCATCAGAGGTCGACGCCAGTGGCCACGCCAAAACGACAGTCTTTGTGCACAGCTAGCATCGGCGTGCGCCGATCAGGACTATGTTCTTTTAGCAAATTCAAATGGTTCAAATGGCTCTGAGCACTACGGGACTTAGCATCTGAGGTCATCAGTCCCCCACCACCTAGCCAAGCAGCCAATCGGAAACACGTAGTACCCCACATATCGAGGATTGAAGCTCGTGCCGGAGCGACAGAAAGAGTGACATCGCCAGCCTGCAACCGATGAACTTCACCAGAGACGCCGTCACTGTCGCATACAGTCCGCTATCCTCCTCTGTTCCTCAGCCTAGACTCTGCCAGATCAGTGCGTTGGACTTTGTCATCGATTCGGTGATTGTAGCATGGAACGTAAACTTTCTCATGACTCTGCACAGAGCGTTCACGACGAATGCGCTTCACAATGGCTTGTCGGAACTTTAACTTTTGTTCTACCAGTTATATCATCCAGCAAGGGACCTGATTGTTTGTTTTCCAATTACTGACGTTTGGAAAGACAGCTTTCTTTACTACAGTGTCCAAGAATAGTTCTCCTCGCTACAGTAAAATGTGAGTAGGCTGTTTAGGTTTCTATGTTGATAACGCCACGTAGTGTTCTGTATGAAAATCGCTGACTGCGCTGTGTGCAATCTGTGGCTCGTTGGACTCATTGTTGGAATATTCGCTTGTGTACTGTTGCGCTCTTGGATGTAAACAGCGCGTAGAGTGGTGCAGTTGGAGATGAGCCGCCAGCAGTGGTGGACGTGTGGAGAGAGATGCCAGAGTTTTGAGAGATTACAATGAGCGGACGATCTGGAAGTGTGTCTGTTAGAAAAAGGAAGTTTATAAGACTGGATGTCATGAACTGATATATATATATATATATATCTTCGTTACTCGAACTACTGCGATACAGGGAGCGCCAGTACTGCCAGCTAAATAAAAGATTCTATCTACTGAAGGCACTAACTACTGATAGGCATAGAGGCATAGTAAGCAAGTGAAAGATTTTGATAGAGAACAAACAATGACTTTTGAATACCATTAAGGTAAATACATTGTTTGTTCTCTATCAGAATCTTTCATTTGCTTACTATGCCTAACCACTGATAGGCATAGTAAGCAAATGAAAGATTTTGATAGAGAACAAACAATGTATTTACCTTAATAGTGTAATAGTATTAGTAGTGTAATAATATAATGACTTTTGAACACTATTAAGGTAAATAGATTGTTCTCTATCAAAATCTTTCATTTGCTTACTATGCCTATCAGTAGTTAGTGCCTTCAGTAGATAGAATCTTTTATTTACCTGGCAGTATTGGCGTTCGCTGTATTGCAGTAGTTCGAGTAACGAAGATTTTTGTGAGGTAAGTGATTCATGTAAGCTATAGGTTCCTGTTAGTAAGGGCCATTCTTTTGTAGGGATTATTGAAAGTCAGATTGCGTTGCGCTAGAATATTGTGTGTCAGTTTTGTGATGATCACAATAAGTAAAGAGAAATTTGTCTGAGTACGTTGAGTTTTACTCAGCTGTTTCTGTATTAAATAACGTAAGAGTTTTCCAGCACTGTCATTATTAATTTTCAAAGGGGAAATTTCAAAATTTCTGAAAAAAAATGTTTAATTTCTATGGTGTTAATTGATTAATTTTGGAAGACACTTAAAGAAGTATATTTTGTGCTGTTGTTAATATTTAGCTAAAGGCTCAGAACTGTGTACATTTAGTGTAACTGAGACCTCACAACAAGAGTTGCGATAATTTTAAGGAAAAACACATCAAAGGTGGACCCACATATTTCGTCATTTGCTGTTTCATGGAATACACTTCATTGCCTAACAACAATCATTATGATTGCAAATTAAAAACCTTGTCAAAAGCACAACAGTGCTCACAATAATGTAAAGAACTTGAACAGGATCAATTCGTTAATAACAAACTGTAGCAATTTACACCAGTAGGAACAAGGCTTGAAACCAAGAATATACATTCCCCAAATACAAGTAAGAAGTCACACCAACTACCAGGGGCTGCAAATGGATTCCACAAACTAAGTTTTACCAGTAAAATGAATTACAAATGACTGCCACTAAATGTACTAACAATTCCAGAGCATGGATAACACCTTAAACAAATAGTCAACGCCCACCCAAAATACGGAAAGGATGACAAGTCGCGCCACTGATTCCGGCTTTTGGAAAGCCCTTAACAATCTGTAAGCCTTAATCAAATCCCTTAAGCAATAAAATACACATTTATTTAGCTTATGGCATGTAACACATCATATAAAAAAAAGACATAAAAATCATAAGACACAGAAATAAAGAGTAGTCACAGTGTATAACATATAGACACAATATCCCAAAATACAAGATAAGCTGTGAAGGCGTACAATTTAAAATGTGACTCCCAGCTAGAACACAACAGCAGAATAATTGACAATGACCCTTAAATAAACATACGATCCACCAAATACAGCTGGAAAATACAGCAGGCGGCTATCACAGCCAACAGGC
Organism: Schistocerca cancellata; assembly: GCF_023864275.1. Taxonomy (NCBI): domain Eukaryota; kingdom Metazoa; phylum Arthropoda; class Insecta; order Orthoptera; family Acrididae; genus Schistocerca; species Schistocerca cancellata. The sequence continues at coordinate 822,456,571 of NC_064627.1, read as the reverse complement.
AACAAGCAGGCAAATTTTACAATGAATGGAGTTGGCTAATGACTGTGCACGGAAGGGAAAAACTCAACAGTTCACACTCATAAGTAAAAGGCTTTAAAACCTAACAGGCTCCAGAACTAGCAATAAGGCTGCAAGGTTTAAACGAATAGGTGAAAAGCACGTATAGTGTTGAGGAACTTCGGGCTTGCAGGACACACTTCAAAGCTTATGTGCTTGCTGAATTCACTATACTGAATAGATCAAGAATTCCGGATTGACTGGCAACTCTCCCTGTGGCACGTATCAAACGATCAAATTTACTTAACTTGAGCCAACACGAGGGAGCTGCTAGAGACGCCGGACTGCCAGCCAACCTAGACGTCGTGTGACGATGGAAGTGTCGCCACAGCAGAAAGAAAACATGCCTCTGCTCCAGGCCCAGTGAACAGGAACGCGTCGTCCACTGCCAAAACTACCCTGCCAACATACATCAGAAGGGAACAGTAATTTTCCCAAAGAAGGCTACAGACGAGAATGTCTAGGACGTAGGCAATATTAAATTTCCCCATAAGCGACTATACATACAAATTGCAAGGTTAACAATCCTTAAAATTACTTCAAAATTAACCAACTGAAATATCAGCGCCTGCAAGTGTGGTTACTAGGGCATACTCATTTATAAAAGGGTGCATAGCCTTCGACACAGACTATGTTACAGCTCCAATTTCATCAACTCAATTTGTAACAGAGAACACTCATACACTTGCACGGAATATAGCCGGTGCAACAAACTGTCCTCAGTTACACTGACCGATGACCACGCACACAATCACACAGAGACGCGTTAATAAGACAGGTCCAGTTCCACATTAACACATACGTGGCCTTACGATTCCAAGCAGGATTGTTATTGCCTCCAATCCGTACAGACGATCTTCGAGGTGCTGTAAAATTTAAGCTTGGGGAATTGGCTGGGAACTTGCCAACCAGGTTGCACGTGGCGTCCACTGTTCTTACCGCAACTCACAGCTGTCAATCACTAATCCAGCCAGCAAGGCTTGCCTTCAACCGATTTAACCACTCTCAGCTTCTCGGAACCCATACCGGACAGACGGGGCCCCCAAAACCAACAACTTGCCAGCCACTGCCAGTATCAGGGTCCGCCAAAAACGCATAACACGCCTTGACCAAAGATCCTAGCTCCCGACATATGATCAGGTTCGATATCGGAAGCACAAATAATCAGTGGTGCCAGCAGAACTCTGTGCTCGCCAAGATTAAAGCCACCACGGCTCAATGATGCTGTCAATAAATTTTCAGTTTACATTCCGTGTATCAGTTACGTCGAACATAATATCCGACTTGCCTCACACTACTTCCGTAGTCCCCCCCCCCGCCCCCCCCCCCAATCTACCACCCTCATTGTTCACATTACTTAACATGATTCCTGCTATGATGTGCCATTAAGGTGTATGTATGCTATGGAAGTGTAGTATGAACCACTTCGGATAGTGGCCTTTGAATTACTTCACTGCCCTCGTGCGGCAGGCGTCGCTATTTCCCTTTCATCATATATACATGATACATGTATACTGTAGAATGAGATTTTCACTCTGCAGCGGAGTGTGCACTGAAACGAAACTTTCTGGCAGACTAAAACTGCGTGCCGGACCGACACTTGAACTCGGGACCTTTGCCTTTCGTGGGCACACATGTATGCTGTGTACACCCGCAGAATCATGAATGTGTGGTATCTGTTCTTTCAGACACGCCCGAAAGAACACGCACCACACACATAACAGAGACTATTTTTTAACCCTGCTGTTGTCTTAGGGTCAGTATGACTTACAATGGAGTTTGTTCTTCCATAACGTTTTTATGTGTAAACTCTAGCCCTCCAAAGTTGATGGCTATGTTTTTCTATACATTCTACATAGCTTGAGCATCAAATAGAAATAACCGTTCTTCTCCTCGTTATAACCTGAGGTGTTATACTTGTGTCCCTCAGGTTTACATGACACGGCTGTTTAGAATTTCACAGCATGTACAAACATTGTAATAAAATTTTGTATCTGTGTGTCTGAGATACATGCATAATGCTTTTATTGTAACAATGCTGCTCTTTGCTTGCTAATTGTTGAAATGTATGACGTTACACAACAATGCAGGTCGCTTATTACGTTCAAATTGTCAAAGCAGTATCGCTACCAGTAATGTTTCTTCAACTGTTTGGTGCGGACGCAGTTCAGGTATCTAGCTTTCTAATTTCTGTGTGGCTATCATGACAGAAAGATTTCTTTCTGAGGAGCAGTTGGAAGTATTAGTAAATGCATCTGGCTGTGAGGAAAATGTTTCTCGAGAAGCAAATCACACCAGTGACGACAGCACAACATCTGAATCAGAAGTCAGTTTAGATACTGACACCTGACGTGGCAGTCTGCAAGCGGTGCAGGTGGCTCAGACAAAAGTCAAACATATTGTAGCATGCGGAACTCATAACCTTTTGCAGAAATTGAATCCAGTGTAACTGATATAAAATAGTCTTTTCAAGCTCCTTTTGAGCGATAATGTTCAGACTACTGTGATGGTAATGACTAGTATTGAGGCTCAAAAAGTTTATATTGATAGCTGGGAAGAATTAAATCAAAGAATGCTTGTAGCCGACATTATTTTGTTATTACTGAGTCGTACAAGTACACTGAAGCGCCAACTAAACTGATATAGGCATGCGTATTCAAATACAGAGATATTTAAACAGGCGGACATAGCACTGCGGTCCTCAACGCCTATATAAGACAAAAACTGTATGTCGCAGTTGTTAGATAGGTTACTGCTGCTGCATTGGCAGGTTATCAAGATGTAAGTGAGTTTGAACGTGGTGTTACAGTCGGCGCACGAGCGATGGCACACAGTATCTCCGAGGTAGCGATGAGGTGGGGATTTTCCCGCGCGACCATTTCACGAGTGCTCCGTGAATATAAGAAATCAGGTAAAAAGTTAAATCTCCGACATCACTGCGGTCGGAAACAGGTCCTGTAAGAATGGGACCAAGGATGACTGAAGAGAATCGTTCAACATGACAGAAGTGTAGCCCTTCCACAAATTGCTGCAAATTTCACTGCTGGTCCATCAGCAAGTGTCAGCGTGCGAACCATTCAACGAAACATAAAAGGTATGGGCTTTTGGAGCCGAAGGCCCGCTCGTGTACCCTTGATGACTGCACGACACCAAGCTTTACGCCTCTCCTAGGCCAGTCAACACAGGCATTGGACTGTCGATGACTGGAAACATGTTGCCTGGTCAGACATGGACTGACCAAAAAAGTGAAGCACGCAGAACACATGGTCGGATGTCAATGTGACTCTGTATATGTACATACCGTTGGTGAGACCATATATAAATGATTAGAGTTGCAATTGAGAGGTAGAATAGCTTGTTTAGTGTTGTTACCGGGCCTGGTACGGTATACAAAGGCCATGTCCAGCATCGTATATTGAGTGACCACTGTGCTACAACCCCCCCCCCCCCCCCGAGCTCAGGGGTTGAAATAAGTCAGAACGACCGAGAGGTATAGTTTGGGAGAGAGGGATGACTCACGCTGAAGCGTGCAGAGAAACACAGGCAAGAGTGTAACTGACTTTATTGCATCGAAGGTACACAGCCGTCTTGCGTAGAACTCGATGGCGCTACGCAATGTACGTGGGCCAGCGCCAACGCATATGCCAGAATCTGCAGCGTCAGCATCTGGTTGCCCAGCCTTGCGGACGTAGGGTTCCTACTCTCGCCACGGATTAAGTGACCCGGAACACGGCTGACTGGTCCCTCAGACAGACTCGTCGACCCCATGTAGAGCGCCAAAGGGAAGCAGCTGATCGCTGTCTTTCTGGTGAGCCTTAGCAGTGCAGCCCGGTCAGTGTCTGCAGACAGCTCTGCAGCCAGGTGGCCGCGAGTTTGCGCCCCGGCGCCACCCCTGCGGACGGCAGCTTGCAGTCCACCGGGCGATGTCACCCAGAGAGCGGAGGCCAGCAGCCCTCACGCTCGTCGTGCCGGTGCAGCTCGAAGGTACAACGTGCCCAGCAGCAGCAATGACGCGTCTGTGCAGCGGAGGTTGAAGGTAGTTTCAGTGGTCCAGTTGGCTGGTGATATCCATCACCAAAATGTCGTGGTTGGCCTGCAACTTAAACAATCGTCATTCTCTCTAGTTCTAGGCTCGGAAAAAATGGCGACCTGACTGCCTGCTTTGTGCCTCCTGGCTCGCCTATTTACACGCCTTTTCCCTACCCCTGTGACGTAGTTCTTCTGGAGGGGACAAGTGGAGTGCTCTTTAATAATTCCAACGTCACCTTTCCTCAGCTCGCTTCGGCCCCTACTCACAGGTCACTGCAACATATAGGTTATTCACAGCTTGTCGGTATCATGCACTGCCCTGTGCACTTCACATCTGTATACAGTGCCCCCAGGGCCGTGCCTTCTACCCTGTGAGCGATGTCGTAAACCTGCTCGTAGAATCGTTTGCAAAATATCAACATCGCCCGCGCCTGCAATCCGATGTGCCAACTACGGCTAGAAGCCAATACCTGTACGAAATTGACAAGAATTCCCCAAATCCACACCTTTACTTATTCGTGGTGCAGCAACTGTGAAGGAAATGGAGATGCCACGTACTCAAGTGAGACAACGTTATCAGCACTTGTCAGAGTTTGGTAGGAGCCTTATTGTGGGTCTCCATTTCAAAAATGTTCAAATGTGTGTGAAATCTTATGGGACTTAACTGCTAAGGTCATCAGTCCCTAAGCTTACACACTACTTGACCTAAATTATCCTAAGGACAAATACACACACCCATGCCCGAGGGAGGACTCGAACCTCCACCGGGACCAGCTGCACATTCCAAGACTGCAGCGCCCTAGACCGCTCGGCTAATCCCGCACGGCGGCTCCATTTAGATGCCTAGTCGAATTGTGCAATATCCAGATTTCTAGAGTGTTTGGATGTAGCAGTGGTCCGATGTTGGATGGCATGGGAATTTGGGGGCAGGCACAATCGTCGTCGAGGTTCTGGACGACCATGCCTGACCACCGTACAAGAGGATCGCTGTACTGTACACCAAACACATCCTAACCTTGGCATCTGCTCCTGTCAGCCGAGAACAACTAATGGACTCACCGCAGTGTTTAGACTGTCGTTAACAGCACAACACAAATGGCTGCGTTTTGCATAATACCACGACCAGGAAGTATGGACTGCTGATGAACAGCGTTAGACTGCGTTGAGCAATGAATTGTATTTCTGCACTACCGTGGTTTACCACCGTCGAGTATAGTAGCGAAATGGGGAGAAGTCGCATTCTTGGCGCTTTTTGGAGGGGGACAATGGTGTTACTGCAGACAGCATGGTCTGGAGAGCCATTGGGTGTGTCTTCATATGACGGTTGGTACTGATTAAGCGTACTTTGACAGCACAACGGTACATCACGGATATCCTGCGTCCTCATGTGTTATCTCTGACGCAACAGTATCGTGGTGAAATTTTTCAACAGGACATTGCTCGTGCACATGTGGCACTTATCTCCACGAACTGTCTGCGTGATACAACGGAAAAACAGCCAAAGCTGCACGTTTTATTTACTTGATAAGTAGTTTTCAAATTATCCACATAGTCACAATGGTGTTTCCCCATATATATAAAACCGTGCCAAGGTAACAAACATGCATGTATAAAAAAGTGCGAATGGACAGTTACAGATGTGTGATGTTGAGATGCTCCCATGACCAGCGTGGTCCCCCGATCTCTCCCCGGTAGAACAAGTATGGCACAAACTGTTCCAGTGGCTGTGGCCAGGATATCAAGGACTAGTTAAGGCAGCTGTAGGCCAGTTTGCTTCAGGAGTGGATCCAGTGGCTTTATGATACACCACACGTCCCAACTGAGTGACTGCTTGCATCCAGGCCAAAGGAAGTGCAATGGCATACAGAGAAACGGGAGCATACTGCCTAGTTCTTCGTAAATTTGACTCGATTTTGCAATAAGTAGAAAATAACGTCACATACCCCCTCAATAGTTGAAGTTTCGTTTCCTTCTGCCCTTTAGGAAGCTTCATTCTTTTTTCCAGGCGGTGTACTATGCTTGCTGTCATTCCTCTCTGGCTCTGCGTCCTACGGTTATCCAGATGTTTTTTTTTTCCCTGACGTCGCGTCATCAAAAGTGATGGTCATACTGTTGTGTCGGCTGATGTGGGAGTCAGAACTGACACAAACAAGGAAGGAGAGAAGCTGCGATTGCTGGTGGCTGGAATCCAAAATGATGAATGAGATGTGTCTAGCCTGTTATGTGTGACTGCTTCCTCGTGTTATGACAGATTGCCTATGGGTGGTGAAACGTTATTGACTTCGGTACTCGATACTTGTGCCATCTTGCAGGGTTTACCGTTCCTACCTATTCTAATTGTCTAACTTCGGCCCTAAGGGCATCGATTTTGTCAAAAACCCGTAGAGCCTTGCCATGGACCTTTTCTTGTATAGTGGTCTCGTGGAGTGCGGTGCGGATGTCGACATTTCGTGTCCACCATGGAGCTCCTGCGATCCATCGGTAGCAAATGTTTTGCAGCGTTTGGAGTTTGTTGTAGTTGGAGACGCACATAGTTCCCCACGAGGTGGAGCCATATAACATTGTGGGTTCCACCGTTGCCTTATACAATTAGAGTTTAGTCTTAGGGTTGAGATCCTTACTCTTCAGGAATGGAATCAAAGACCTGGCCATCTTCTGGGCTGCCGTCTTCTTGTCGTCAATATGCTGTGTAAAGAGTAATTTTTTGTCAAGGTAGACACCGAGGTACTTCACTCCCGGCGACCATGGGATAAATTGATCAGCTATGTGGAGTCTGTCGTTCAGAACTGGTTTCCTCCGTGTGAACATAACGGCTGCCGTCTTCGTCGGGTTGATCGTTATCTTATTTTGCACCGCCCAGCGTTCCATTACAGCAAGTTGCGGTTGCATCCTAGCGATTAGCTGGTCCAAGTGTCGTCCAGGTATCAGAAAGGCCGTATCGTCCGCATAAAAACTCGCCGCAACAAGGGGGACTGTTGGGATGTCATTTATATATAAGTTGAAAAGCAGAGGTGAAATGACAGAGCCCTGCGGAATTCTTGCGGAGATCAGTTTCATTTCGGAGTTTTTATAGTCGACTCGAACATACAGTTTCCTGTCCTGCAGAAAGCTGTCTCTGAGTCCAATGTAACAATCCACAATAGGGGTAGTGCGCGCGCGGCTCAGCCCCTCCCTGATGCCGTTTCGCGGCGCTGCGCTGGTCGGTGTGCAGTCGACGCTTCAGGATCATATGTCGCTGTTGTGGTCTTCAGTCCTGAGACTGGTTTGATGCAGCTCTCCATGCTGCTCTATCCTCTGCAAACTTCTACATCTCCCAGTACCTACTGCAACGTACAGCCTTCTGAATCTGCTTAGTGTATTCATCTCTTGGTCTCCCTCTACAATGTTTACCCTCCACGATGCCCTCCAATACTAAATTGGTGGTCCCTCGATGTCTCAGAACATGTCCTACCAACCATTCCCTTCTTCCAGTCAAGTTGTGCCACAAGCTCCTGTTCTCCCCCAAAAAATGGTTCAAATGGCTCTGAGCACTATAGGACTCAACTTCTCAGGTCATTAGTCCCCTAGAACTTAGAACTAGTTAAACCTAACTAACCTAAGGACATCACACACATCCATGCCCGAGGCAGAATTCGAACCTGCGACCGTAGCGGTCTCGCGGTTCCAGACTGCAGCGCCTAGGACCGCACGACCACTTCGGCCGACTGTTCTCTCCAATTCTGTTCAATACCTCCTCATTAGTTAAGTGATCTACCCATCTAATCTTCAGCATTCTTCTGTAGCACCACATTTCGAAACTTCTATTCACTTCTTGTCTAAACTATTTATCGTCCACATTTCACTTTCATACAAATAATTTCAGAAACGACTTCCTGACATTTAAATCTATACTCGATGTTAACAATTTTTTCTTCTTCAGAAACGCTTTCCTTGCCATTGCCAGTCTACATTTTATATCCTCTCTACTTCGACCATCATCAGTTATTTTGCTCCCCGAATATCAAAACTCCTTTACTACTTTAAGTGTCTCATTTCCTGATCCAATTCCCTCAGCCTCACCCGATTTAATTCGACTTCATTCCATTATCCTCGTTTTGCTATTGTTGATGTTCATCTTATATCGTCCTTGCAAGACACTGTCCATTCCGTCCAACTGCCTTCCAAGTCCTTTGTTGTCTCGGACAGAATTACAATGTCATCGGCGGACCTCAAAGTTTTTATTTCTTCTCCATGGATTTTAATACCTACTCCGAACTTTTATTTTGTTTCCTTTATTGCTTGCTCAATATACAGATTGAATAACATTGGGGATGAGCTACAACCACTGCTTCCCTTTCATAGCTTCTAAGATAAGTCGTAGGGTCAATATTGTCTCACATGTTCCAACATTTCTATGGAATCCAAACTGATCTTCCCTGAGGTCGGCTTCTATCAGCTTTTCCATTCGTCTGTAAAGAATTCGCGTAAGTATTTTGGAGCCGAGACTTATTAAATTGATGGTTCGGTAATTTTCACAACTGTTAACACCTGCTTCCTTTGGGATTGGAATTATTATATTCTTCTTGAAGTCGGAGGGTATTTCGTCTGTCTCATACATCTTGCTCACCAGATGGTAGAGTTTTGTCAGGACTGGCTCTCCCAAGGCTGTCAGTAGTTCTAATGGAATGTTGTCTACTCCGGGGGCCTTGTTTCGACTCAGGTCTTTCAGTGCTCTGTCAAACTCTTCACGCAGTATCGTATCTCCCATTTCATCTTCATCTACATCCTCTTCCATTTCCATAGTATTGTCCTCAAGTACATCGCCCTTGTATAGACCCTCTATATACTCCTTCCACCTTTCTGCTTTCCCTTCTTTGCTTAGAACTGGGTTTCCATCTGGGGTCTTGATGTTCACGCAAGTGGTTCTCCTTTCCCCAAAGGTGTCTTTAATTTTCCTGTAGGCAGTATCTATCTTACCCCTAGTGAGATAAGCCTCTGCGTCCTTACATTTGTCTTCTAGCCATCCCTGCTTAGCCATTTTGCACTTCCTGTCGATCTCATTTTACATAGTCCAATACTGACCCAACATTCCCAGCTGTGTACTTGGCAATGCCGTGTAGTTGAGGAGCAGTAGTGAGGGCTTCTTCTTCCTTTTCGGTGTATTTGGCTGCTTGCTGTGAGCTGTGTGTGGTGTTCGGTCCCAGGAGGGCGCAGCGGCGCGTGACGCGGGAGGCGGCGCTGGTGTCGGCGCTGACGGCGGCCGGCGTGGCGCACAGCGTCACCAGGAACTGCTCGCGCGGCGACGTGCCGGGCTGCGGCTGCGACGACCGCCTGCCGCAGGGGCTCTCCTACCGCCGCACAGGTACTTGTTTTTTCTCCTTATTGCTATTTTGAAACCTCATACGAGGCGGGCCGGCAGCGGCAAAAACCGCGCCGCTCTTCGGCCACAGACAATACAATCAATACAAGTGGAGACATCAAAAAACAAAACAACACGGTGGATAGACAAACGTAGACACACAAATTTAAAAGACATGAAGTCGTTCACAGGTGCAGCGTCCAAATGAAAACGTTCAGCACTCGGACACTAGCACAGATGACAGAAATGGGACACCTGAACGGAGGAGCACAAATGCCGGAACACTGAATCACTAACACGATGGCACACACAAAACACTGGCGACGATCTCCAGCGCGCAAATGTTCACTTTATGTGTACGAGCCCGGGGACTTGCCAAAAGGGGAAAAGGTGGGGCTGGAGGGAGAGGAGAGGGTGTAGGTGCCAGTGGCAGAAGAGATGGGAGGGGGAGGAAAGAAGGTAGGGGGTAGGGGAAGCCTGGGGGAGGAGGGGGGGAGGAAGGGAGGAGGGAGAGAAGGCAGAGAGGGTACGCTAAGGAAAGAATACAGGGTGTGGAAGGGGAGGATCAAAGTTGGTAGGAGGGGTAGATGGAGGGGATGAGGGCATCATCAGGGAGGGGGAGTTGGTGGAAGCCACCTTGGGCGAGGGTATGGAGAGTGGAGAGATGGAGAGCAGGTGGGACGTGGGAATACAGGCGCAGCAGCGGATGAGATTGGGAGAAGAGGGAGAGACAAGCGGATGAGGGGGAGCAAGTATTACGGGAGGTGTAGAGGATCTGTATCCGTTCGAGGAAAAGGAGGAAGTGCGGGAACAGAATAAGGTCATACAGGAACCGCATGGGGGAGGGAAGACGGATGCGATAGGCGAGGCGGAGCGCATGGCATTCTAGGATTTGAAGGGAGCCGCACAGGTACCGCGCCTATAGCGCCACGTAGTCGGCGCCACGGCGGCCTCATGCAGCACAACATGCGCAAGACGAAAACTATATTTTGAAAACCGATTTTCGTTGTCCTGTTTATATGTAATGCCAGCATTGACATTTCCAGCCCCACCAGGTGTCAGCTTTCCGATCATCAGCCGTTTCACACATATGGTAACTTACCTGTAAATCATCTGTCCCAATCTACACTCCGCAATCCAGTTAAGGGATCACTTTTTCAAAACCTTGTAATTGTCTCCCATTGCGATGCAGAAGTCTGAAAAGGTGCATGTGAGGTGTAACGTGACTTAATGACGAATTTTTTTTCCTTTATTGTGATTTCATTCCCCTGCCCCATATGGGCAGGGGTGGGCTGTCAGTGGCACAATCCGCCACTCTTCAGCAGAGTGACATGACAATTAAGACAAGAATAAAATGTTACATATATAAGGCGATGAAAAAGGGGAACATAAAATAGAGTAAGGGGAGATAATGGAGGTAAAAGTACACTGACATGGAGACGTTCATGGGGGGACAATTAAAAAAGTTGTCATAAAGTTAAAAAAACACAGTTGGCGATCCTTAAAACACAAAGAAGACACTAGAGGCACATGCACAGGTTAAAAGTCGGCCACACTATTAAAAACACTTCAGAACAACACACTTAAAACCCACATAGAGCACACACGATGAAGACCAGGCGGGACCTGCCAAGGGAGAGTCCAGAGAGGATGGAAAAGGAGGGGAGAGCAAGGGGCAGCAGGGGAGGTGGCAGGATAAAGAGAGTAGGGGCGTCAGTGGGTACACTAAGAGGCAGGAGACATGTGGGGCAGGAGATGAAGAGGGAAGACAAGGCAGGAAGAGTGCAGAGACACTGAAGGGGAGCACAAGAGAGGGAGGGGGGGTAGGAGGGGAAAGCCGCTCAGGAGAAGGAAGGGGGAGGAGAGGGAGCCCTGAGGAGGAGGCAGAAAGATGGGCTTAGAGTTGGTAGGAAGGGTATATGTCAGGGTGAAGCTCATGATCCGGGAGGGGTAGATGGTGGAAGTTGCATTGGGAAAGGAGACGGAGGGTGTGAAGATGGAGAGAGGGTGGGACACAACGGTAAAGGTGCGGCAATGGGCTGGGGGTGCAGAGGAAGGGAGACACCAGGGGGTGAGGGGGTTCAATGCGGTGGACAATATATAGTGTGCTGATGTGTTCAAAGAAAGGGAGAAGGTGGGGGAAGGGGATGAGGCTGTAGAGGATGAGTGTGGGGGACGGAAGGTGGATGTGGAAGGCGAGGCGGAGCGCACAGTGTTTGAGGATTTGGAGGGATTTATAGAACCTGGAAGGGGTGGAAACCCAAGCTACGCTGGCATAACAGAGGATGGGGCGGATCAAGGATTTGGGGGTGTGGAGGATGGTGGAAGGTTGCAGACCCCACGTCCGGCTGGACAGGAGTTTCAGTAGGCGGAGGCGGTTGTGAGCTTTGTTTTGGATGGTAAGGAGATGGGGAGTCCAGGTGAGGTGGCGGTCGAGGGTGAGGCCAAGGTATTTGAGGGTAGGAGTGAGGCAGCGTCTGTTTCAAGAGTGATGTTAAAGTGATAAACTTGTTGGAACGTGTACGAACTTGTTTGACATATCCGTGGCTAGAAAAAGAGTGAATCTGAGAAATAAGTTTTATTGTGCTCGGTAGCCTATAGCGTGAGCCGACTCGGCGGGTTTTCAATAAGTAATGCAACACTTTTTTTTATCGGTCATTCTTGGCTGAAAAAATACGGAGTTTGTTGTGGGACATCGTGGAATATTCCCACTTCAGCCCCTACACTTTCAAGAAGTTCTGATGGATGGTGGCACTGTAAGTAGTCTTCAAAATGGCGTCCGTAACGGAGGTGTCTTCTGAGCTGAGAGCTGTCACTGATTTTCTTTTGGCGGAGAACCAGAGCATCACAGATACTCATACACACTTGCAGGCCTGGCAGTGAACAAAAGCATAGTAAGTCACTGGGCGAGTCGTTTGTTGTCATCGCAAACCTCTCTGATCTCTCGCATGCTGGTAGGCCGGACACAGGTGTGGCTTCTGCAATATTCAAACGCATGGACACTCTCAATGAAGGACGCACTTTGCGGGAAGCAGTGCGTGGATTTTGGGGACGTTATTGATGCAGCAAAAAGTTGGTTGCGGCGTCGATTAGTAGAATGGTACCATGAGGCCATACAGGTCCTTTCAGTAAGGTAGTGTCAGGCTGTCACATTCAACGGAGATTATGCCGAAAACTTGGGTTTTGTAGCCAACAGAGTGGGGAATACACTACTGGCCATTAAAATTGCTACACCAATAAGAAATGCAGATGATAAACGGGTCTTCATTGGACAAATATATTATACTAGAACTGACATGTGATTACATTTTCACGCAATTTGGGTGCATAGATCCTGAGAAATCAGTACCCAGAACAACCACCTCTGGCCGTAATAACGGCCTTGACACGCCTGGGCAGTGAGTCAAAAAGAGCTTGGGTGGCGTGTACAGGTACAGCTGCCCATGCAGCTTCAACACGATACCACAGTTCATCAAGAGTAGTGACTGGCGTATTGTGACGAACCAGTTGCTCGGCCACTATTGACCGGTAGTTTTCAATTGGCGAGAGATCTGGAGAATGTGCTGGCCAGGGCACAAGTCAAACATATACCTGCATCCAGAAAGGCCCGTACAGGACCTGCAACATGCGGTCGTGCATTATCCTGCTGAAATGTAGGGTTTCGCAGGGATCGAATGAAGGGTAGAGCGACGGGTCGTAACACATGTGAAATGTAACGTCCACTGTTCAAAGTGCCGTCAATGCGAACAAGAGGTGACCGAGACGTGTAACCAATGGCACCCCACACCATCACGCCGGGTGATATGCCAGTATGGCGATGACGAATACACGCTTCCAGTGTGCGTTCACCGCGATGTCGCCAAACACGGATGCGACCGTCATGATGCTGTAAACAGAACCTGGATTCATCCGAAAAAATGACGTTTTGCCATTCGTGCACCCAGGTTCGTCGTTGAGTACACCATCACAGGGGCTCCTGTCTGTGATGCAGCGTCAAGGGTAACCGCAGCCATGGTCTCCGAGCTGATAGTCCATGCTGCTACAAACGTCGTCGAACTGTTCGTACAGATGGTTGTTGTCCTGCAAACGTCCCCATCTGTTGACTCAGGGATCGAGACGTGGCTGCACGATCCGTTACAGCCGTGCGGATAAGATACCTGTCATCTCGAGTGCTAGTGATACGAGGCCGTTGGGATCCAGCACGGCGTTCCGTATTACCCTCCTGAAGCCACCGATTCCATATTCTGCTAACAGTCATTGTATCTCGACCAACACGAGGAGCAATGTCGCGATGCGATAAACCGCAATCGCGATAGGCTACAATCCGATCTTGATTAAAGTCGGAAACGTGATGTTACGCATTTCTCCTCCTTACACGAGGCATCACAACAATGTTTCACCAGGCAACGCCGATCAACTGCTGTTTGTGTATGAGGAATCAGTTGGAAACTTTCCTCGTGTCAGCACGTTGTAGGTGTCGCCACCGGCGCCAACCTTGTGTGAATGCTCTGAAAAGCTAATGATTTGCATATCACAGCATCTTCTTCCTGTCGGTTAAATTTCGCGCCAGTAGCACGTCATGTTCGTGGTGTAGCAGTTTTAATGGCCAGTAGTGTAATATGGTGTATTGGGAACCAGAATAAAACCACCCCGCTTTCAAGTAAAAAATGTGTTGCGTTGCTTAGTGAACGAGCCTCGTACTTTCTGAAATCCCTACGTATGTGATAAGTGTGAAATGCATCTGGACACTGGCGTGACGGGCGGTGTTGGCAGGGAGCGGAGGCGTCGAGCAGGAGGAGCGTCAGCTGCCGGCTGGCGAGAGTCAACCTGCGGAGTACGCCTGGCAGTGGGGCGGCTGCAGCGAGGCACCGCTGTTCGGCCAGGCGGTGGCCAGCAGGTTCCTGGACGGCAGCGAGCAGGCCGTGGACGCCACCGCCTTCGCGCGCCGGCACAACCACCGCGTCGGCATCGAAGTGAGTGCCTACTTTCCGATTTGCTCTCAGCCGTTTGTTTTGGCCGCGGTCCGGAAACTGTAGTAGTCACTGTAGTAGTCACTTCCTGTCATTCACACGATCTTCTATAGTTATTAAGGATCTAAGCTGCAGCGAATTTCTTTATTAATTTTCTGAACGTTAATTACTGTTGTTGTTGTGGTCTTCAGTCCTGAGACTGGTTTGATGCAGCTCTCCATGCTACTCTGTCCTGTGCAAGCTTCTTCATCTCCCAGTACCTACTGCAACCTACATCCTTCTGAATCTGCTTAGTGTATTCATCTCTTGGTCTCCCTCTACGATTTTTACCCTCCACGCTGCCCTCCAATACTAAATTGGTGATCCCTTGATGCCTCATAACATGTCCTACCAACCGATCCCTTCTTCTAGTCAAGTTGTGCCACAAACTTCTCTTCTCCCCAATCCTATTCAATACTTCCTCATTAGTTATGTGATCTAACCATTAATTACTACATTACTTACTACATTACTACATTACATTAATTACTACATGTTTAAAATCAACACCATTTTACTTGTAAGCTATTTCCTATTAGGTTTTTATTATACTCTTAAGACAAAAGACGAAAAGAAAAGAAAACGACGCACTAGGAAGGAATTATCCGAATAGGGCGGAAATCAGTAGATGTGATCTACATCTACAGAAAAATGAATGATTACAATTTCAGAAAAATTGGATCTCCAGCCAAGAAAAAAGGGCTTCACAAATAAAGCAAGACAGTAATGTGTTGGTCTACGTCCATCCTTCTGATTGGAGGTTTGAGGGACTTCGGCTGCTCACTGATGTAATAAAATGGAACACTTACAGCAGTCCTTACGATGTTATTTATTATAAGGCTACCAGTTTCTATGCTTTAGTGCACTGTCTTCAGGCCTGCAGTACCCCATCAGCGTCAGTTAAGGCCTGAAGATTGTGCACTAAAGCACCGAACCTGGTAACTGTATAATAAATAACAGCGTAAGCACGGCTGTAGGTGTTCGATTTTATTACATAATAACGAGTTGCTCCATCTCTGGCCCTTATGCAAGTAGTTATTCGGTTTGGGATTAACTGACAGAGTTTCTGGATATCTTCCTGAAAGATATCGGGCCGGCCGCAGTGGCTGAGCGGTTCTAGGCGCTTCAGTCTGGAACCGCGCGACCACTACGGTCGCAGATTCGAATCCTGCCTCGGGCATGGATGTGTGTGTTGTCCTTAGATTAGTTAGGTTCAAGTAGTTCTAAGTTCTAGGGGACTGATGAGCTCAGATGATAAGTCCCATAGTGCTCAGAGCCATTTGATTTTGAAGGATATCGTGCCAAATTCCGTCCATGTTAAATCGTCAAAATCCTGAGCTGGTTCTAAGACCCTGCCCGTAATGCTCCAAAAGTTCTCAATTGGGGAGAGATCCGGCGATCTTGCTAGCCAACGTAGGATTTGGTAAGCACAAAGACAAGCAGGAGAAACAATCGCCGAATGCAGGCGGGAATTATGTTCCTCAAATGCAAGCCCAGGATAGCTTGCCATGGAATGCAGCGAAACGGGGCCTAGAACACTATCGACGTGCCACTGTGCTGTGAGGGTGTCGCGAATGTCAACCAAAAGACACCCCACTGCTAGTGTCGGGCCGTGTAGCCGACGATAGTCAGGTTGGTATCCCACCGCTGTCCAAGGCGTGTCCACACCTGTCATCGGTCTGGAATCTCTTTGACTGGAGTGGAATTGTCTTCAGTGGTGAATTCCGCTTCGAATTGAGCCCCGATGACCAGCGAAGAAGTGTCTGGAGACGCCCTGGAAAGCTATGAGATAGTAAGAAACTTCCTGACAGATTAAAACTGTGTGCCGGACCGAGAGTTCAACTCGGGACCTTTGCCTTTCGCGGGCAAGTGCTCTACCTTCTGAGCCGCCCAAGCACGACTCACGCCCCGTCCTTTCTTTCAGGAGTGCTAGTTCTGCATGGTTCGCAGGACAGCTTCTGTAAAGTTTGGAAGGTAGGAGACGAGGTACTGGCAGAAGTAAAGCTGCGAGGACGGGGCGTGAGTCGTGCTTGGGTAGCTCAGTTGGTAGGGCACTTCCCCGGGAAAGGCAAAAGTCCGGAGTTCGAGTCTCGGTCCGGCACACAGTTTTAATCTGCCAGGAAGTTTCATATCAGCGCACACTCCGCTGCAGAGTGAAAATCTCATTATGCGATAGTAATTTGACAATCGCCAGGAAACGGCCCGACAATAAGGAGAGATGGTCGAGGGTGTCATTCCTTTTTCACAGCGGGACCCCTTTGGTTTTCATCAGTAGCACACTAGGTTTCATTACAGGCGTTTATGTACACTAAAACTGAATTCAAAGTGATTTCTTAGCTTCCAAATCTCACTAAGAGAGAATTTTATACTGTATCAGACCAAGAACCCAATTTTCTGGAGTGCGTTGAGAAGGGCTATAAAACATCAATAGCTCACGGCGCAACTATAAATAAAGACAATCAATGGATTAGTGCCACGCACACAGAGCCAACAAAGGGGGAAAATATATATATTCCCAGCTTCACACTAATAGCAACCATGTTTGTGATGAGCTGTTCGTGTAGCTAAAGAGTACATTCACGTATACAAAAGACCAAAGACTTTAATACCACCCAGATTATACCGTAATATTTTCTTCTGTTTACGTATAATAATCCTCCGGCAGAACTACCAGAATTTCAAGCTTAGACACAAAGATATATTCAGTAGATATTAACGTTATTGCCGAATAATACAATCATGCTCATTAATTAAGGATAATCCTGCTACATGGTGAAACAACGCTCTGGTGGGCGGTTTGCAGGTTTAAATCACCTCGGGGTATGACCTGACGGTCGTCGCACGGTGGCGCTGGCAGCAGTCCACATATGCAGAGGTGTAAAGGAGCATGTCATAGTACGGTGCAGCGAGTAAGTGTGCGGACGTTTTCAGACGTGCTAATGGTGTCTGTGTGTTGAAAAAGGCTCAAAGAACACATATTGATGACGTTATGAGGGGTAGAATACTAGGCTGACTGGGGGCAGGTCAAACAGAGCAGGTCGTAGCACGGGCCTTCCGTGTGCCACAAAGTGTGATCCCAAGATTATGGCAACAATTTCAGGAGACAGGAAACGTGTCCAGGCGCTACAGTATGGGACGGCCACGGTGTACAACACCACGAGAAGATCGATATCTCACCATTAGTGCCGGCAGACGGCCACGGAGTACTGCAGGTAGCCTTGCTCGCGACCTTAACACAGCCACTGGAACAGTTGTCTCCAGACACACAGTCTACAGACGACTGAACAGACATGGTTTATTCACCCAGAGACCTGCAAGGTGCATTCCACTGACCCCCTGGTCACAGGAGAGCCCGTAAAGCCTGGTGTCAAGAACACACTACATGGTCATTGGAACAGTGATCCCAGGTTATGTTCACGGACGAGTCCAGGTATAGTCTTGAAACGTCCCCTTAGAAAAATTTATACAAGACTGTGCTTAAACTGACACACAATATTTTTAGCACAACGCAATCTGACTATCAAAGATCCCTGCAAAAGAATGGCCCTGAGTAACATTAAACTATACCTTTCAGAAATCACTTAACTCACAAAAATCTTCATTACTCGAACTACTGCAATACAGCGAGCGCCACTACTGCCAGCTAAATAAAAGATTCAAACTACGGAAGGCACTAACTACTGATAGGGATAGTTAGCAAATGAAAGATATTAATAGAGAACAAACAATGTATTTACCTTAATAGTCATAATATATATAGCAGTTCATGACAAATTACAAAACTCCGCCATCTCTCTCCCCACATCCACCACTGCTGGCGGCTCACCTCCAACTGCGCAACGCTACGCGCTGTTCACATCCAGCTGCCCAACGCTACAATGGCAGACAACAATGCAAACTAGCCACAGACTGCACACAACACAGCCAGTGATTTTCATACCGAGCGCTACGTAACGTTGCCGATAAGAAAACATAAACAGCCTAGTAACATAGCCCCCAGTTGCCGATAAGAAAACATAAACAGCCTAGTTACATAGCCCCCATGCTTCCCACAAAAAAAATTTTACAAAACGTTTTGGGCAGTGGCCAATACAGATTTGAAAAAATTTTTCATAATTACAATATCAAAGAAATGAAATACACACACTTATTGATACAATGTTGGTCAAAAGCTAAAATTTTCTCACAGTCCATAAAGATAGTCCTGATCATTCATCATAATAGTAATTACAGTTTTTTTCACAAAGTCTCATTAGTAAAAGAAATTGCACACAGAAGTAGTGGATTTCCATGCAGTCTTGAAGAAGTAGTGTTGTCCTTCCAACAGAAAGACAGTGCTGACACCTGACATGCAGACAGGTAATGGGCCACAACAGAGTAAACCCACAGCAGAGTCATTCGAAGTTTTGAAGAATATTGGTAGGTAGGTCATCACAGAGTAGACCCACTGTAGTCCTGGTAGAGATTACGGTATTGGTGGGCCACCAGAGGTGCAGACCCACTGCAGTCCTTGTAGAAATAATGGTATTGGTGGGTCATCCAAGATGCAGACCCTCTGTAGTCGTTGTAGAGATAATGGTACTGGTGAGTCAGCAAAGGTGTAGACCCACTGTAGTCCTTGTAGAGATGGCCAGCAGCCATCTGTTGCGACTGTGCAGGTGCACAATCACCATTAACGAGTCTTGCGGAGAATATAGCAAGTCCTTAACCACCGCTTGTGCACTCACGAAGTTTTTGGAATTGTCCTTAGAACCAGCAATGCTGTTATCCAGTCCCTTGCTGAATTATTAACACACATGTAAACACTAAGAGTCCCAACTTCTCACATATTGTGCATTACTATGACCAACAGAAACGTGTGCAGTGAAATGTAACTTACAAGTTACTTAATTTGATGAACTGGTGTCAATTACAATTTTATAACATAAGAATACAATTACAAAGGTACAGAATACAGCATTAAAGAACATAACAATACAGATAACATTTGTAGTAATACAGGCTTTACAAAAGAAACGAACTAATATATACATCAGTGTTACAGGAATTATGACATAAGTAAATATATAAAATATCAGAATAATTATTGAAACATCCACTTCACACATTAGCATTAAAACAAAACAGAATAAATAATGTCTAAGCATATTTACAAGGTAAATAACATATTATTAATGCCAATTATATTTGAGGAGAACAGTATTCCTCATCATAGTGAATGTAGCTTAATATTAAAAGAAGAAAAAATTCTATGAAACTACACAGAGACAGGAAGAAAACAAATACACAAGGGTACACAAACACATAGTGGGATAACACAAAAGGAAAGGACAGGGTTTGTTTTCAGTGTAACATTTGGTACTGCAGTCCAACCCCAAACTTCATTCCATAGATCTTTCGTCTTATTTCAATATTTGCTCCAGCCAAAAAAATCCTATCCAAGCATGCGTTCTGTATTTATATGTTCACATATTTCTTACCTCATTATTTATTTTCCATTATCTTACCTCATCATTTATTTCCAAGAAAATCCTACCTAAACCTGTTGTCACTAAACCACACTTTTTTGTTCATATCCTCCTTCAAAAATAGTTTTTCTCCACTGTGCACTACTTTTTTGGCCAAACTATTTTCTTATAGCTTCTTAATGCATTTCTTCCAATTCATCATAGTTAGTTTCTTAGCTAACTTAAATCTACTGAGCTCAGATGCTAAACTAAGGGACGAGGCAATGCAGCAGCATAAAACAATTAACACAAACATCAAGGACAAAAATTTTAAATAGGCAAAGCAATTGCAGTGCTACAACTAATATAAGGCACTGTGCAGCAAACAAGAAAGATAAAACAGTAGTAAAACTAGCTTAGAAGAGTAACACAAAGTCAAATTCAGTAACACTATGCCTGGCAAACAGCAGTAACTTATACCTAAACATGACATAGCTCAAGCAGAAAAAATATTACAGTAAAAACAACAATGCAGATAAGGAAAATGTATATTCACATCTTAATGTCTATGTAATTAAAGTGGTGCACCACAAAAACTAAGTCTAAAAAAATTACCAAGTACTTGAAAAGAAAATTATATATGCAGTTATTGTTATCAGTCCCTTCTTATTGTTCTTTCCATTCCAAGAGCTCCTTTTTCGAAGCATGTGGATCATAAAATAATTATTTAATAGATCTGTTGACAGAAAGTGTTCACATTAGCAAATGCATTTAATTTTATTTTATGCTGCAAGACAGCTGGAAACCAGATATCAAATGAAATAAGCAACTATGTACAAAGTAAAGCATAAGAACATCATTCAGTAGTCATGAGGCATTTCATAAGTTAGTAGAAAAATCTCTCAACTAGAGAGACAGTAGTCATAATCAGGTGTATAGACATAAAAATATTTCTTGTCATTTCATTAGGCATTTCAGTAAATATCATAAATTACGAGCTCCACAGTATGCTTTCAACAAGGAAATGTCAATAGCGAGGACAATGGCCTCCCCTTTCTTTTTTTCTACCTGTGCTTCTGACGAGGCTTTTTTTCCGGGCGTCTGTCGCACAGCTGGGTGCCCACGACGCATTACGTGCAGGTGGTCACTTAACTTTCTTACCGAAATATTTACGACAGCAGTTTCCGCTACAGTGACAATCTCATATAAAAATATTTCACAGGTCAAGAATTTGCGTTACAAATCTGTAGAAACCAAATGCTATTGATATAACAGTGTCCAAAAAATTTTCGGCGGCATTGTGCTACATTCACGCATTTACATACATTTCATAACTCTCAAAGTACGTTTCTTGGTTTCCAACATCCTTTTCATAAATCAGAGTACCTAACCACTATTCATTACTCCTTACCTTACTACACATATACATATTCGTCGACACTTTTTCAATATTTCATCTTAATAAGTATGTAGCATAATCAAATTCCTCATATAACATTGGCTTATTGATCATAAACATACCTCAACAGCTTAATACACATCGTCATCGTAAAAATAACATCATAACACCTCAGTCAAATCTCAAAAACGTCGTAGCTTTCTGCAACAATTTCAAAACCTAAAGAAAATTCTCTGCTCATTTCAGTAGTGTCATCTACCTCATACGTACTTTAAAAATCATGATCTCATACCAAATACATCATTCAAAGCTCTCATAGTATCACAATGGGTCCGAAAAAATATGAACAGTTCACACAGTACAGACAAAATACAATTTCGTATGTGTGAAGTTATCCAACGGTATAATTGCGTAAACATGTGTCACTGATGTAAAAAAAAGTTTATCTCTCAGTTAAATGATCAGATAGCTGTGTAATTATGTGTTAGAGGAATATGGTACCGATGTGTAAAGTTGTATAAGCAAATACCATATTAGCTAGGGCTCCTTGTGCTTGCCACACACATGGTACACAAAGTAAGCGTGTACCCCCCTGAGGATTAATGTAATTATACCCTCAGGTGTTACAGATTACAGCAATGGAATGAAATGTATCACGGAAAACTTTCTTTGTAATTCAAAAATCTTTAAAAATAAATGTTTTAAGTACAAAATTAATCACTCAAATACATGTCCTGTAGCGCTAAATGTGCGTCTTGCTGTAAGATAATCTTTGTGGAAGTGTCGTAGTTATCTTCCTCTAAAAGCTAAGGTCTGCAGAAGTCAATGTACTTACCTCATGATAAACAAAAGTGAAATGCTTTGCATATAGATATCTTACTTATTACGCTTATTGCCGTGATGAAGAAAGTATTGTGCTGTAGCGTATTGTTGTCCTACGAAAGAGGCTGTCTCATTGTAGCTATACCACAAAAGTTACTACTAAAACATGTTTCACTTTCCAGAATAATTCAGAAAAACTGTGCAGATATAAAACAGATACACCGCAAAAGCAACATGTAAATTGTCACTCATTAGTAACGTCGTGATATAATCGTGTAGCTGTCACATAAACTAACCACTATGTTGTCTGTTCACTATAACAATGCATTCGCAATATTTGTTTAAAAATGTTCCCTAGGTTCTAGACTGGATATTTAACTTCAAACATTGTTGCATGGTAACAGTTTCCAAAGCATACTAGTAACGTGAAGTGAAACGTTTTATGACAAAGACAAGTTAAAAGCAGATTATCTCTCAATAAACGGTTTTACATGTGAAATGTGGTGTAAACCTTTACTCTTCCTAGTACGCAGAGTTTCAACTTGAATGCAATTATCATGCGGTATTCGTCCGTAAAGAATACTGGAATTTTGCTCAAGGTTAGCGTCAATGTTATTTTTCTCTGAGCCAGCCGGTACACGCGGCAGCCTGCGGTGCAAGTCATTGTCTGTTTCTTTGTTGGCGCGCATCGTTATTGGGATTAGGAGACCTAACTTCTACAAATTCGCCTTGCCGAGAGGGCTCTGCTCTATCTAAATCCCGCCAGTTCTGATGCAGTTCAGGTCTGTCGTTATGTCGATAGATTCCATAGTTTCTTTCCTGTCGGTCACGTGGTGGAGAATTTCTCCCTGAATCGTAACTGCGCACTGGACCGTTGCGTCTGAAGTTATTCTGTCTCCCTTGATAATAATTGTTTTGGTTCCCATATTGTCTGTTTCTAAGGTAATCTTTGTCATATTCATTACTACGAAAATGCGATCTTTCTCTGTAACTGTTATTACTCTGCCAGTGGTTGTCATATGGGTGGTGTCTGTTTTGATCACGATTTGCGTTGTAAGAATAGCCTTGTCGTGTCCAGTTATTATTTCTTTCATCACGGAATTGCGACGGATGTGACCTGTAGTTGTTGTGTTCCTGTTTTCGCGTTACGCGATTGTCAGTGTCAATTTCTAGTTCTTGTAACAGTCCCTGAAAAGCTTCAATGTCGTCTTTGCAACATCCTGCTAAAATAATATGTCGTAAATGTTCAGGCAGTTTGATTAAGCAAATGCGGATGAGTTCTGAGGGGCTGTATGGGTTTGACAGGTACTGATTCTTGTGCAACATGTCTTCAAAATATTTCACAAGACTGGAAAATTCAGATTGTTCGAAATGTTTCATCATTATGATGCCATGTTTTACTCGGTCTTGTGTGGGTTGAGACCAATATGCTGAGAGGAAGGCATGGTAAAATTCTCCTTCACTGTGGCAATCGTGAATGACCGATCGCATTCTTACAGCTGGTTCATTCTCTAAGTAGCCACACATAAATTCTAAACTGTGCTCCAATGACCAGTTAGGAGGGAAACAATGAGAGAATTGATGGAGCCACGCTTGTGGATGAATGTCGTTGGCAGAATTCTTAAACGTTTTGAATTTACGTGTAGTAATGAACAGCTTATAGTCAAAATCATCGTGTCGGCGAGTAGCATATCGGTCATTGTTACGTCGTGTCGGCGGTTCCATCTCAAAATTCGGTGCACCTTGCTGATTTCTTTCATAATTACCGAAAGGCCCTGTGCTATTATTTTGTGGCTTTTCCGTATTTCTATGTTCCTCTTCCCGTGTTGGAGCGCGAGTGTCCTCTGAAATATGTAATTCTTGTATTACCTGCGTCAACTGATCTTGTACTTCCCGGATTTCTCTTTTGTACTGTGTATTGATTTGATTTTGATTTTGATTTTGTTTGAATTTTCTTATTTGTTCATACTCTTCTGTGTCAGTGAAGGCTACGGGTCTTGTGTCATTCAGATCATCATCTACCTTTGTAGATAAGTTAGTGACCTGATCCGAAAGTTCGGCTACTTTCTCCGATAGTGTACTTATTTCCTCCATGTGTCTTTCTGAACCAATTTTCAGGGTATCTACTGTGTCCTTTAAATTTTCCTGAGTTTTTGCAAGTTGCGTAACCGAATCGGTAGATGCAACTGAGTCAATTTTAGCTTGCAAGGTCTCATGATTTTCATGAACAATAGTTTGCAGTTCTTTTATGGCTGCTTCGTGATTCCTTAATGCATTTTCATGACGTGAAATGCTCACAAATTTTTGTTTTTACGTCATTACAGACCTTTTGACATTTCGATTCGATGTTATGTAACTCAGTGGTTAAATCTTCACGTGTTTGTTCAAGTGTGGTGTCTAACTTTTGAAGATTTTGTTCCATTGTGTCTAACTTTTGAAGATTTTGTTCCATTGTGTCTATCTTTTGCTGTGTTTGTCTCTGATTTTGTTCCATTGTGTCTAACTTTTGAAGCTTTTGCTGTGTTTGTCTCTGATTTTGTTCCATTGTGTCTAACTTTTGAAGCCTTTGTCCCATTTGTCTCTGATTTTGTTCCATTTGTTGCATTAATTGCAATAATAATGTATTAGTGTCTGGAATCTGTTTCTCTATGCTTTTTGGCAGTGCGTTTTCGCCGGCAACATTCACATTTTGACAAGCAGAAAATGTGTCTTGACTCATTTGAGAAAACGGTGAGGACGCAAAACCTGAATCTACAGTATTTGCAAAATTGTGTCCTATCATTTCGGATTCCTGAGGCGAGCTGTTGCCGAGCGATCGATCGATAATGCTTCCCTGTTCACTAATTGTTTCACTGCCTACGCCCTTGTTTGCCGCCCGCTCCATTTCCCTATGCACAGTTACCAAATTACTATGTTGAACATTAGTTAATTCATTACATGGTGGCGCTAACACACTACTTTCGTCTTCACGGTCATTTCTCAGTTTACTTTGGAGCCTAGTATTACGTTTTTCACACGCCATTATTGTCACAATATTTCACACAACAACACAGAAAAACACAATCTGAAGAGCAAAAATAGGGGAATACATTAACATAGCACTGAAAATAATATCTAGTTAATTGCAAGCGCAGCTGCGAAATACTTGGTGCAAATCTACATGCATGCCACAACTGTTTTACTGTACAACAATGAAAGACTGCAACTACAAAGGAGATTCTCAATACAATTACGCACTAGCAATAAACAAAATCTACACTAATTACACAAACTACAAGAAAAAATCAGAAGATTCCAGTGAGGTATCCTCGGCTAGGGGTCGACATATGAAACGTCCCCTTAGAAAAATTTATACAAGACTGTGCTTAAACTGACACACAATATTTCTAGCGCAACGCAATCTGACTATCAAAGATCCCTGCAAAAGAATGGCCCTGAGTAACATTAAACTATACCTTTCAGAAATCACTTAACTCACAAAAATCTTCATTACTCGAACTACTGCAATACAGCGAGCGCCACTACTGCCAGCTAAATAAAAGATTCAAACTACGGAAGGCACTAACTACTGATAGGGATAGTTAGCAAATGAAAGATATTAATAGAGAACAAACAATGTATTTACCTTAATAGTCATAATATATATAGCAGTTCATGACAAATTACAAAACTCCGCCATCTCTCTCCCCACATCCACCACTGCTGGCGGCTCACCTCCAACTGCGCAACGCTACGCGCTGTTCACATCCAGCTGCCCAACGCTACAATGGCAGACAACAATGCAAACTAGCCACAGACTGCACACAACACAGCCAGTGATTTTCATACCGAGCGCTACGTAACGTTGCCGATAAGAAAACATAAACAGCCTAGTTACATAGCCCCCAGTTGCCGATAAGAAAACATAAACAGCCTAGTTACAGTCTGAACAGTGATTCTCGCCGGGTTTTCATCTGGCGTGAACCAGGAAGCAGATACCAACCCCTTAATGTCCTTGAAAGGGACCTGTATCGAGGTCGTGGTTTGATGGTGTGGGGTGGGATTATGATTGGTGCACATACACCTCTGTGTCTTTGACAGAGAAACAGTAACAAGTCAGGTGTATCGGGACGTCATTTTGCCCCAGTATGTCCTCCTTCTCAAGGGTGTAATGGGTCCCACCTTCCTCCTGATGGATGATAACGGACGGCCCCACCGCGCTGCCATCGTGGAGGAGTATCTTGAAACAGAAGATATCAGGCGAATGGAGTGGCCTGCCTGTTCTCCAGATCTAAACCCCGTCGAGCACATCTGGCATGCTTTCGTTCGACGTATCGCTGCACGTCTTCAAACCCCTACGACAATTCAGGAGCTCCGAGAGGCAGTGGTGCAAGAATGGGAGGCTATACCCCAGCAGCTGCTCGACCACCTGATCTAGAGTATGCCAACCCGTTGTGCGGCCTGTGTACGTGTGCATGGGTATCATATCCCATATTGATGTCGGAGTACAAAATGCGCAGGAAACAGTGGCGTTTTGTAGCACATATGTTTCGGGACGGTTTTCTCAACTTATCACTAATACCGTGGACTTACAGATCTGTGTCGTGTGTGTTCCCTATGTGCCTATGCTATTAGCGCCAGTTTTGTGTAGTGCCAAGTTGTGTGGCACCACATTCTGCAATTCTCCTTAATTTATGAGCATGAGTGTACTATGCTGTGTACTTCATGAGTGAAACGAATGTAATAATAGTGTACTTATTCTGACAAAAATTATATTGACACCATCCAGCACTACCCACAGGTTTCCATTAACAGTTCGTTATACACTGCCGGACAAGAAAAAAGGAAACACCCTGGAGGGAAGGAGGAAACTACATGAAACTTCACGGGTTGCGAGGGTGTGTGATTTCGTTTCGGTCATCACAAAATCGAGCCAAATTTACAAATAATTTGGCAGTATGAACCCACTTATCAGTGTGACGTTGCACCCCCTCTGACCTGTATGTGTGCACTGATCCGTTTGGGGTAAGAGTCACAAAAAAGTCGTATTCTCTCCTGAGGCAAGCTGACCCACAGCTGTTGTAACTGCTCCTCGATACACATGATACTGGCATTGGGACGAAGTTGACGTCACAATTGGTCCCACACGTTATATCAGAAACAGATCTAGGGAACTTGCTCATCACGGGATAACATCAACATCACGGACATTTCATAGGGACGTGTGCTCTAAGGAGACGAGAATTGTTCTGTTGAAAAATGGTACCGCGAAACTGTCACATGAGAAGTAATACGTGAGGACGCACAATGTCCGTGACGTTCCGATTTTGCCTCAGAGTTTCTTCAGTCAGTACCAGCCGTGACCTCTCTAAAACATTGGAGGAATGAAATGTGTCCACAGGTCACTCAATGCTCGCAACAATGGTCATCCGAGGTAGAGCAGAACGGCAGTTCGTGGCTGAACACAATGCGACGCCATTCATCCGCAATCCATGCTTCCTGCTCATGGCGCCACTGCAAACGCAGCTGTTTATGTTATGGTGTAAACGGCAGCCAAAGCATGTGACAGTAATCACAGCTGCTGCTACTCTCCGACCAACGGTGCGCGATGACACAGAGCGTTGCCGGAAGTCCATCACTTTCTCCCGCATGGCAGGTTATGACGTGCTTGGTGCACAATACGGCGATCCTCCTTTGGTCTGACGTGCTCCACCGGGACCCTGGCGACGAGTATGCTTGCCATCAAGTTCCCATGCAGTCCAGCTTCGGACCAGTGTCATCTACCAATCCCCAGCAACTCTCGGCACTGCACGATGTGACCAACTGGCCAAATGGAGATACACAATGAGTCTCCTTTCTTGTCTCATACAAGTGCTCGGCATGCTCATGTCCTTCACTCAACATCTGACGCTGCTCTTGCCCCTTATACAGGGTAATTCAGCTGCCCCTGCAGAAGTTGTTTTAGGCAACCTGCAAATATAATATCTGTCCTTCAAAAATCACGTGCGAGATTTTCATATTCTCTCTCTCGCTACACGCAAGCTATTAGTCCTACAGCAAAAATTAACAATATCTTCTTTGTGCGAATTAATGTAGTTAAATTTGTACCGGTATAAGTTTTCGCTAGAGACCACAGTTTTCAGGAAAAACATACAAAATTGACCTTCAAACACACCCCTTCCATATTCCATATTCATACAGTTTCTAGTATGTTGTTCATTATACACCATCCTACCATAGTACAAAAACTGGCGACTTCACGAATTATTTTACACATTCGACCTTTTTTGGCCTTAATTGAATGGACGTAAAATTGACGTATACATAAATTTTACCTAACAATTTTGTGAATTTTATCGGTATAAAATGAACAACTACACCGTTGTATTTATCAGGCCTTCAAACTAAGGAACTATTGTGCTTGAAGGCTAAATCTGGATTCAATTGTCAATGTAATTAGTTTTTAGCGTAACGTTTACAAAAGTCGTCTTTCTTCATTGCCCTCAAGGGCACGTTTAAATCCATTATGTTAAAGAATAGCCGACTATGCTGATGGCACAATAACCCGGTCAATGGAGACCAGAAAAGATCGAATATTGGGAATGGTGTAGTCAGAAAGTTTTGTATAGTGGTGGAAGGGAATGCCATGTACAGCGTACTAGAAACCCTGACTGGTGAGGGATGAGTGTGGTTGTGGCAGTACATTTGAAGGTGACTTTTGTACATTTTTCTGGAATAACTCCTCCAGCGGAAATGTATCCCAGCACAAAATTTAACTACATCAAATTTCCTACAAAACTGTCCTGCTCATTTTTCTGTAGGACTAGTAGTTTGCGCGTAGTTAGTGGGAGAATACGAAAATCTCGGGCGCGGCTTTTGGAGACCTGATGTAACATTGCGGGTTGCATAAAACGACATCGGTAGGGGCAGCTGTATCACCCTGTATACCGTACCACGTCTGGTATGAACGCCACTAATGCCTTCTGCTGGACTCGCATTCGGGAGGACGACGGTTCAGTCCCGCGTCCGGCCATCCTGATTTGGATTTTCCGTGATTTCCCTAAATCGCTTCAGGCAAATGCCGGGATGATTCCTTTGAAAGGGCACGACTGAATTCCTTCCCCATCCTTCCCTAATCCGATGAGACCGATGACCTCGCAATTTGGTCTCTTCCTCCGAAATCATCCCAACCCAACCCAACCTTCTGCTGCCCGTTCTACATGTCACACAGAATCGGAACTCCAGTATTTACATATCTGCCAAAGATGTGTACGTGTATGAAGTTACCTTGACATCCGACCGTGTCTTCTGGAGGCTTAACTTTTTTTCGTCAGGCAGAGTAGGTTCTCTTTCCAGCAAAAAACATGTACAAGATATGTTACAGTTCCAGTGTCTTACCTACTGTGTAATGGCAACGGCCTTGCCGCAGTGGTCACGCCGCCTCCCGCCAGATAACCAAAGTTAAGCGCTGTCGGGCTGCGCTAGCACTTGGATGGGCGACCATCCGGTCTGCCGAGCGCTGTTGGCTAGCGCGGTGCACTCAGGCCTCGTGAGGCAAACGGAGGAGCTACTTTATTGGGAAGTGGCGGCTCCAGTCTCGGAAACTGACATAAGGCCGGGAGAGCGGTGTGCAGACCTCATGCTCCTCCATATCGGCATCCAGTGACGCCTATGGTCTGAGGATGACACGGCGGCCGGTCGGTACCGCTAGGTCCGCCAGGGCTTGTGGACGGAGTTTACGTTTTACGTTACATGCTATGTAATATACAGGGTGGTCCGTTGATAGTGACTGGGCCAAATATCTCACGAAATAAGCGCCAAACGAAAAAACGACAAAGAACGAAACTCGTCTAGCGTGAAGGCTTCAAATGGCTCTGAGCACTATGGGACTTAACAGCTGAGGTCATCAGTCCCCAAGAACTTAGAACTACTTAAACCTAACTAACCTAAGGACATCACACACATCCATGCCCGAGGCAGGATTCGAACCTGCGACCGTAGCAGCAGCGTGGTTCCACACTGAAGCGCCTAGAACCGCTCGGCCACTCCGGCCAACTAGCTTGAAGGGGGAAACCAGACGGTACTATGGTTGGCCCGCTAGATGGCGCTGCCATAGGTCAAACGGATATCAACTGCGTTTTTTTAAAATAGGAACCCCCATTTCTATTATATATTCGTATAGTACGTAAAGAAATATGAATGTTTTAGTTGGACCACTTTTTTCGCTTTGTGATGGATGGCGCTGTAATAGTCACAAACGTATAAGTACGTGGTATCACGTAACATTCCGCCAGTGCGGGCGGTATTTGATTCGTGATACATTACCCATGTTAAAATGGACCGTTTACCAATTGCGGAAAAGGTCGATATCATGCTGATGTATGGCTATTGTGATCAAAATGCCCAACGGGCGTGTGCTATGTATGCTGCTCTGTATCCTGGACATCACCCAAGTGTCCGGACCGTTCGCCGGATAGTTACGTTATTTAAGGAAACAGGAAGTGTTCAGCCACATGTGAAACGTCAACCACAACTTGCAACAAATGATGATGCCCAAGAAGGTGTTTTAGCTGCTGTCGCGGCTAATCCGCACATCAGTAGCAGACAAATTGCGCGAGAATCGGGAATCTAAAAAACGTCGGTGTTGAGAATGCTACATCAACATCGATTGCACCCGTACCATATTTCTATGCACCAGGAATTGCGTGGCGACGATTTTGAACGTAGTGTACAGTTCTGCCACTGGGCACAGCGCCATCTATCACAAAACGATAAAAGTGATCCAACTAAAACATTCATATTTCTTTACGTACTACACCAATATGTAATAAAAATGGGGATTCCTATTTAAAAAGGAGGGTCCGCAGCTCGTGGTCGTGCGGTAGCGTTCCCGCTTCCCGCGCCCGGGTTCCCGGGTTCGATTCCCGGCGGGGTCAAGGATTTTCTCTACCTCGTGATGACTTGGTGCTGTGTGATATTCTTAGGTTAGTTAGGTTTAAGTAGTTCTAATTTCTAGGGGACTGATGACCATAGATTTTAAGTCCCATAGTGCTCAGATCCATTTGAACCATTTGAACCTATTTAAAAAAAACGCAGTTGATGTCCGTTTGACCTATGTCAGCGCCATCTAGCGGGTCAACCACAGCGCCACCTTGTTTCCCCTTCAAGCTAGACAAGTCTCGTTCTTTGTAGTTCTTTCATTTGATGCTTACTTCATGAGATATTGGGCCCGGTCACGATCAATGGACCACCCTGTATATATGAATATCTGTTAACAGCTATACGTCCACTGTGATAACAATACGATTGTTCCAGTTGTAATGGTGACCGCTAGATCCTGTAGTGTAGGTGCCACCGGAATGTTACCATGACGATCGTGGCTGGCAGCAAATCGGAATGAAGAAGTTCTAAGCAGCACATGTGGTGGATTAAAAAAAAATCATTTCTTTGATAAACTAAAGTATGTGTTTTCTCGGTGAAGCAGTGGGCGGGAATCACCTGAGCGAGCGTCGTGTGGTGTTATGGCAGGTGGTGCGAGGCAGCATGGAGACGCGCTGCAAGTGCCACGGCACGTCGGGCTCGTGCAGCGTGCAGACGTGCTGGCGGCTGCTGCGGCCCTTCCACCACGTGGCGGCCCGCCTAGAGCGCCTCTACCACGACGCCATCCGGTGAGTGACTTTCTCCACCAGCCCTGACGCACAGCCAGGACAATCCACAACGAAGCTAATGATCGGGTATCGTGACGCTGATTTCACTGTAACGTAAAATGTGTGCTAATAAAATCTCTACATCTACATCTCCTCTGGCTTTAAGCCGAGGGTTAAAGTCCAATTGGCCACTGGCTGAATAGTGCTCGGCCACTGTCAGCTGGTTACTAACTGCCTGAATCTCGGCAACTCTATGTGGAATATTGTTCCCTCGTTTTACGCTGGAGTACACGAAAATATGTCTTTATTCAAAACAAAATTTCGCGTAGTATTTTTGACTGTCCTTTCTTTTCTGATTTGTACTATAATAAACACACTAGGCAAATACACTCTAAGACAAAAGGAAAGGCGCACCACCGAGGAATTATCAGAATTGGACCGAAATCGGTAGATGTGATGGACATGTACAAACAAATGATTAAAATTTCAGTGATAAACTGAGCAAGTCAGTAACGCGTTGGTTCACCTTCGGCTCTTATTAACAAA
Source organism: Schistocerca cancellata (assembly GCF_023864275.1). Classification (NCBI taxonomy): domain Eukaryota; kingdom Metazoa; phylum Arthropoda; class Insecta; order Orthoptera; family Acrididae; genus Schistocerca; species Schistocerca cancellata. The sequence continues at coordinate 822,424,298 of NC_064627.1, read as the reverse complement.
CCATTATAATTATACAAAGTTAACCCACTTCATTATTTCATTAGTGGGTCATAATATTTATACATTTATACGTAGTTCGCAGCTAGTTTCAGATTTAAGTGAGCTACAGTTGATTTTTAACATACAATGGGCATCTAATTTCTAGTATCTACAGTTTATATCTAATTCATATAACTAATTCCTATATTCTGCAGCGTCACATGTGTGCCAGTAAAAGATATAATCCTTCTTTTAAATTGCCTTGCTCTTCGAGCTAATCCCGAAGAGCGTGCCCTATGGCACTGGGCAGGCCTTGATGTTAATTCGCTGCAGTTCCTAACGTAGTTTCCTAAAACTAAGTCCTACAAACTAACTTATCCTACGTCATTTCGGGTGTGTGTCACAATCGGTGGTGTTGATCCCTACTCCCCCTAATCCTGCGCGTGGCGGATTCCAACTAAGATGAAAAGTCGGCCAGTCCACGCACAGGCGGCATGGGAATAGGGCTCTTGGACGCATTCAGTGGGTGTTGTCTCGGCTATTTAGTTTATCTCTCTTAAGTATTCAGTTAGAACTTTTCGCGATACCTCGTTAGTCAATGTGTTTAAGGTCTGAAAAGTTTCCTCTCGTCTAAGTAGTTGATATGTGTCATAGTTGGGTAGTCTGTCTCGTAGTGTGTTCGCAACATCATTGAAGAGGGGACATTCGTAAACTACATGTTCGGGTGTACCTTCCGGATCGCCACAGTCACACGCTGGTGTAGCCCTCTTCCCAAATCGACATAAGTATGTCGGGTAGGGTCCATGGCCAGTGAGAAAATGCATCAGTCCTCTTGTGGGCTCAAAGTATTTCAATTCCAAGCGTTCGCTTACATCATGTATGAACTGGAAAGTTCTGCTTCCAGCCTCTTCTACCTCCCAAGACTCCTGCCAGAGTTCCTCCCCTCTTTTCCTTATTTCTCTTTTATCCCCCACCCTAATACCCATTATATCTGCAATCTTCTCATAATGCAAGCAGTTATTATGCATGGCATTGATTGACAGAGTTGTTGGAAGACCTCATAAGGAATATCGAACCAAATTCTGTCCAACTGGCGAGTTAGATCGTCAGAATGCCAAGCTGGTTCGAGGGCTCGGCTCAAAATGCTACAAACGTTCTCAATTGGGTAGAGATCCGGTGACCTTGCTGGCAAAGGTAGGGTTTGGCAAACAGGAAGACGAGCAGTAGAAACTCTCGCCGTATGTGGTCGGGCATCATCTTGCTGACATATAAGTCAACGATGGCTTGCATAAAGGGCTCAAAACATGGCGTAGTATATCGTCGACGTACCGCTATGCTGTAAGGTTCAGTGGATAACAACAAAAGGGCTCCTGCTAGGAAATGAAAAGACACCCCAGAGCATCACTACTGGAAGTCAGACGGTATGCCAGGCGATAAGGTTGGTATCCCAATACTATCCAGGATGTCTCCAGGCACGTCTTCGCTGATCATCGGGACCTGGAATCTCATTTACTGCAGTAGAATTGTCATCAACGATGAGTTCCGCTTTGAAGTGAGCACCGATGACCACCAAAGACATATTTGGTGACGCCCCAGACAGCGGTGAAATATCAATCTGATTGTCACGGACAACCAGGAACGATGTCTGGAGTGCCATTTCATTTCATAGCAGGATGCCTTTGGTTGTCATCCATGCACCCTTACATAACAGCTGTGTCTCGACGAAATTCCACGACCTGTTTTGTTGACCTCAATGGCAAGCCATCCTGGATCCGCCCGCACACGGCGAGAGTTTCTTCAGCATGTCTTCGTGCTTGTCAAACTTCCTTTGACCAGAAAATTCGCTCTCCCCAATTGAGAATGTTTGGAGCATTATGGGCGAAGCCCTCCAACCAACCAACTCGGGACGATCTAACACGCCAGTTGGACAGAATTTGGCACGATATTCTTCAGAAGGACATCCAAGAACTCTATCAATCAATGCTAAGCTGCCAGAATGAGATTTTCACTCTGCAGCGGAGTGTGCGCTGATATGAAACTTCCTGGCAGATTAAAACTGTGTGCCCGACCGAGACTCGAACTCGGGACCTTTGCCTTTCGCGGGCAAGTGCTCTACCAACTGAGCTACTGAAGCACGACTCACGCCCGGTACTCACAGTTTTACTTCTGCCAGTACCTCGTCTCCTACCTTCCAAGCTTTACAGAAGCTCTCCTGCGAACCTTGCAGAACTAGCACTCCTGAAAGAAAGGATATTGCGGAGACATGGCTTAGCCACAGCCTGGGGGATGTTTCCAGAATGAGATTTTCACTCTGCAGCGGAGTGTGCGCTGATATGAAACTTCCTGGCAGATTAAAACTGTGTGCCCGACCGAGACTCGAACTCGGGACCTTTGCCTTTCGCGGGCAAGTGCTCTACCAACTGAGCTACTGAAGCACGACTCACGCCCGGTACTCACAGCTTTACTTCTGCCAGTACCTCGTCTCCTACCTTCCAAACTTTACAGAAGCTCTCCTGCGAAACTTGCAGAACTAGCACTCCTGAAAGAAAGGATATTGCGGAGACATGGCTTAGCCACAGCCTGGGGGATGTTTCCAGAATGAGATTTTCACTCTGCAGCGGAGTGTGCGCTGATATGAAACTTCCTGGCAGATTAAAACTGTGTGCCCGACCGAGACTCGAACTCGGGACCTTTGCCTTTCGCGGGCAAATGCTCTACCAACTGAGCTACCAAAGCACGACTCACGCCCGGTACTCACAGCTTTACTTCTGCCAGTACCTCGTCTCCTACCTTCCAAACTTTACAGAAGCTCTCCTGCGAACCTTGCAGAACTAGCACTCCTGAAAGAAAGGATATTGCGGAGACATGGCTTAGCCACAGCCTGGGGGATGTTTCCAGAATGAGATTTTCACTCTGCAGCGGAGTGTGCGCTGATATGAAACTTCCTGGCAGATTAAAACTGTGTGCCCGACCGAGACTCGAACTCGGGACCTTTGCCTTTCGCGGGCAAGTGCTCTACCAACTGAGCTACCGAAGCACGACTCACGCCCGGTACTCACAGCTTTACTTGGAAGGTAGGAGACGAGGTACTGGCAGAAGTAAAGCTGTGAGTACCGGGCGTGAGTCGTGCTTCGGTAGCTCAGTTGGTAGAGCACTTGCCCGCTAAAGGCAAAGGTCCCGAGTTCGAGTCTCGGTCTGGCACACAGTTTTAATCTGCCAGGAAGTTTCAATGCTAAGCTGAATAACTACTTACATAAGGACGAGAGGTGGATCAATGCTTTGGTGACTTGCTCTTTCTCTTGAATAAATCATCCAATTTTTCCGAAATTCTAAAAATTTGTTTCTCTGTACATGTATGCCACATCTACAGATTTCCTTCCCATTAGCCCCCCCCCCCCCCTCTTCTCCTAGGAGACACCACGTTGATACAGTGTAACAATGACCTCAATTTGGCGAGGAAGAGAATTCAAAAGTTTCTTCTGGTATGCCATAGTCATGTGAAGTTACCAGTTTGCGGGGATAGCTGGCCGGAGTGGCTGAGCGGTTCTAGGCGCTACAGTCTGGAACCGCGCGACCGCTACGGTTGCAGGTTCGAATCCTGCCTCGGGCATGGATGGGTGTGATGTCCTTAGGTTAGTTACGTTTAAGTAGTTCTAAGTTCTGGGGGACTGATGACCTCAGATGTTCAGTCCCATATTGCTCAGAGCCATTTTTTGCGGGGATGTTGATTGCTTCGTTTCACACACTGCTCAATTAATCGTAGACATTTTGTATGGGACTGAGGCGGGGTGAATTAGTGGGTCAGTCGAGACGCGATGGGATACTTGAGTGTTTCTTGAACTACGATCGTAAGACTGCAGCCGTACTGACAGGGCTGTTATCACCTTGAAATACGGAAGTGTCCATAGCATGGCCATCATTAAGATCTTGAAAAGAAAGGGCAACACATTGTCTCGGAGATGCTGAAATATACATCCTGGTTCATGTTCGAAGCAACTAAATAAATGAGACCAAGACGTGACAAGAAAATCAAACCCATCGCACCACGGCCAGCTCCTACCTGAACTGCATCCTCCACACACGGCGAATTAAACACCTCACATTGGTCCGTAGGTGTACTTGAAGCCTTGCATAATCTGTAAAGTGGCCAAATGACAACTCGTTGGACCACACTACACGCTTCCAGTCAGTTACTGTCCAATTCCTGTGTTTTTCAGAGCACTGAAGAAGTACAGCTGTGTGTGTTGCGGTGAGCAACGGCACTTTGCGGCTTACCCATTCCAGATATCCATTGCAAGGAATTCCCTTCTGCATCTACAGGGTGTTACAAAAAGGTACGGCCAAACTTTCGGGAAACATTCCTCACACACAAATAAAGAAAAGATGTTATGTGGACATGTGTCCGGAAATGCTTAATTTCCATGTTAGAGCTCATTTTAGTTTCGTCAGTATGTACTGTACTTCCTACGCTCAATGGAGCATGTTATCATGATTTCGTACGGTATACTCTTCCTGTGCTGCTAGAACATGTGCCTTTACAAGTACGACACAACATGTGGTTCATGCACGATGGAGCTCCTGCACATTTCAGTCGAAGTTTTCGTATGCTTCTCAACAACAGATTCAGTGACTGATGGATTGGTAGAGGCGGACCAATTCCATGGTCTCCACGCTCTCCTGATCTCAACCCTCTTGACTTTCATTTATGGGGGCATTTGAAAGCTCTTGTCTACGCAACCTCGGTACCAAATGTAGAGACTCTTCGTGCTCGTATTGTGGACGGCTGTGATACAATACGCCATTCTCCAGGGCTGCATCAGCGCATCAGGGATTCCATGCGACGGAGGGTGGATGCATGTATCCTCGCTAACGGAGGACATTTTGAACATTTCCTGTAACAAAGTGTTTGAAGTCACGCTGGTACATTCTGTTGCTGTGTGTTTCCATTCCATGATTAATGTGATTTGAAGAGAAGTAATAAGATGAGCTCTAACATGGAAAGTAAGCGTTTCCAGACACATGTCCACATAACATATTTTCTTTCTTTGTGTGTGAGGAATGTTTCCTGAAAGTTTGGCCGTACCTTTTTGTAACACCCTGTATATCTACATACATACTCCGCAAGCCACCGTAAGGTGTGTGGCGGACTGTATCCTGTACCACTACTAGCCATTTCCTTTTCTGTGTCACTCGCAAATAGAGCAATCGTCTATATACCTTCATATGAACTATGATCTCTTTAATCTTATCTTCATGGCACTTGTGCGAAATGTACGTTACAGCAGTAGAATCCTTCTGCTGTCAGCCTCAAATGCCGGTTCTCTATATTTCATCAATGGTGCTACTCTTATAACGTCGCCTTACCTCCAGTGATTAACCACTTGAGCTCCCGAAGCATCTCCATAATTACGGTATATTAATAATTTTTACTTATGGACCGTCTGACAGCAACTGAATAAAACACAATTTTAGTGCCATACGCGTTTCGCCTTTATTTTTCTGCAAGGCATCATCAGTGGCCTGGAATATGTACATATGTTAGCTATTTTATTTACATTTTTGTCATTGTGCCTATAGGTTATAAACAGTTCTGGTGGTTGGTATTTCCTATTAAGTAGTAATGTTTTGGACTGTACTTACAGGTTGCGTGGACAATTTCCTACATATTACGCTCCTGTTGCATTTTTGGTGTTGTTCTTCTTATTATGAACGCCAATTTGCGGTTTTTTTCGCCATCCCACAACACTATGCACAGAATGCTTGTTTTAAAGCAATGTTTTGGTTTCTGTTGACGACTGTCAAATGTTTTTGCCAAAGATCGAATTTTATTGCCAAACTTATGAGTGTAACTATTGAAGTATCTGTGGTCTGTTCGTGTATGCATTTGTGTGTGCGTTTGTGTGTGTGTGTGTGTGTGTGTGTGTGTGTTTTGGTGTGATATATATTTTTTTGTGCTGTGTGTGTGTAAGTTTTTTTTTTTATCCTGTGTGTGTGTGTGTGTGTGTGTGTGTGTGTGTGTGTGTGTGTGTGTGTGTGTCCAGATGATGTGGGGAAGAGTTCTCTTTCTTTTTTTGGTTTTTTATTTTTTTTTGTTTTATTTTTATTATTTTTTTTATTTTATTATTTTTTGTTTTATGTTATCATTTCCTTTACTAATGTAGTAGGGAGCCTGTGCTGATGTGTGTTTGTTCATTTATCACATGTTTGTTTTCTGCTATGGCTTTCTGGATGTGGAAGTTTTCTTGCATTTGTATAAGATGTTTGTCATGGTTGCGTATTCTCATTATTTTCATTTCTTGTTCCATGTTTGTAGGATGATGGTTGTAGTGTTTTAAATGCTCTGCAAATGTGGAATGGTTTGTTTCATACTTCCAACATCTGATATGTTCTTTGTATCTTGTTTGAAAATTCCTGCATGTCATGCCTATGTATAATGCATCACAACTTTGACATTCAAGTTTATATATTCCTGATTGTTGGAATTTGTCTCTCTTGGTAGCTGGCTGGCTTAGGTGTGATTGAAGGGTTTGCCCAGGCTTATATGCTATTTTGAAGCCCTGTCTCTTTAGGATGTTGGCAACTCTGTGTGTTAGTTTATGTGAGTAGGTCATGGTGTACCATCTGGTTCTTTTCTGTGTGGTGTTGTCATTGTGTGTGTTTGTTGAGTGTGTTTGTAAGTTTTCAGCTTGTGAGTTCTTTTGTATTGTGGAACTGTTGTGTTTGTTTTTTATTTGTGTTTTTATTTTTTGATTGAGCTTGTGTACCACATGTGTGTCATACCGTTTTTCCTAGCTATTTGTATGATTGTACTCATTTCTTGTTCATAGTTTCTCTTGCTGAGTGGGATTCTGTTTAGTCTATGTAACATGTGTCTTAGTGCTGCAAGTTTCTGGCTGTGGGGGTGGTTGGATGTGGAATGTATTATTGTGTCTGTGGATGTTGGTTTTCTAAAGATGTTAAATGTATGTTTACCATTTTCTTTTTTAATTGTAATGTCAAGAAAATTTAATTGATTTTCTTTTTCTTTTTCAAGTGTGAATTTTATGTTCTGATGAGCTTTGTTTATTTCTGAATGGAGTTCATCTATTTTTTCACTTGGCTCATTTATCAGACAAATAATGTCATCCACGTATCTGTACCAATATATGATTTTGAAACTTTCATTTGTGGTTATCTTATCAAATATCTGATTTTCTAGGTGACTGATGAAAATGTTTGCTAGTGTTCCTGATATTGGGGATCCCATGGGCAGTCCATCAGTTTGTAGATAATATTCTTTCTCAAACTGAAAATAGTTTTGTTCAGTTGTCAGTCTGAGCATATCTGTTATTTCTTTTATACACACACACACACACACACACACACACACACACACACACACACACACACACACACACACACACAAATGCATACACGAACAGACCACAGATACTTCAATAGTTACACTCATAAGTTTGGCAATAAAATTCGATCTTTGGCAAAAACATTTGACAGTCGTCAACAGAAACCAAAACATTGCTTTAAAACAAGCGTTCTGTGCATAGTGTTGTGGGATGGCGAAAAAAACCGCAAATTGGCGTTCATAAGAAGAAGAACAACACCAAAAATGCAACAGGAGCGTAATATGTAGGAAATTGTCCACGCAACCTGTAAGTACAGTCCAAAACATTACTACTTAATAGGAAATACCAACCACCAGAACTGTTTATAACCTATAGGCACAATGACAAAAATGTAAATAAAATAGCTAACATATGTACATATTCCAGGCCACTGATGATGCCTTGCGGAAAAATAAAGGCGAAACGCGTATGGCACTAAAATTGTGTTTTATTCAGTTGCTGTCAGATGGTCCATAAGTAAAAATTATTAATATACCGTAATATTGCGTGCAACTGAGGAGGACAGGACTATAAAATTTGAAGATGTCATCTCCATAATGTTTGCGTGTTGTTCAAAACTACCGGTAACAAATCTGGCAACTCGCCTCTGAATTACTTTGCTGTCTTCTTTTAATCTGACCTGCTGGGGATCCCAAACACTCGATCAATGTTCAAGAATGGGTCACACTAGTACCCTATTTACAGTCTCCTTTACAGATAAGCAAGACTTTCCTAAAGTTCTCCCAATAAACCGAATTTGACCATTTGTCTTCCTGACTACTATCGTTACAAGCGCGTTCCATTTCATATAGCTTGCAACGTTACGCCTAAATACAGGGTGACAATTATTGAACTATATGAAATAAAATCGCCATAACTTCTGAACGGTTTGCCTTAGGACGTTCAAACTCAATGGTTCGCCGCGGAGCATGATGGGAATTAGTATATGCATTGTTGTTTGGTTTAGCGACGAAGCCCACTTTCATTTGGATGGGTTCGTCAATAAGCAAAATTGGCGCATCTGGGGGACTGAGAATCTGTATTTAGCGATCGAGAAGTCTCTTTACCCTGAACAGGTGACTGTGTGGTGTGCAATGTCGAGTCACGGAATAATCGGTGCGATACTCCTTGATGGCACGGTGACTACCGAACGGTACGTGAAGATTTTTGAAGATGATTTCATCCCCATTATCCAAAGTGACCCTTATTTCGAGAAGATGTGGTTCATACAAGATGGAGTTCGACCCCATCGAAGCAGGAGAGTGTTTGATGTCCTGGAGGAGCACTTTGGTGGCCTCATTCTGGCTCTGGGGTACCCAGAGGTCACTGGCATGGATCTCGATTGGCCGCCATATTCTCCGGATCTGAACACATGCTACTCCTTTTTGTGGGGCTATATTAAAGACAAAGTGTACAGCAATAACCCCAAAACCATTGCTGAGCTTAAAACAGCCATTCAGAAGGTCATCGACGTTCCGACACTTCAGCGGGTCCTGCAGAATTTCGCTATTCGTCTGCGCCACATCATCGCCAATGATGGCAGGCGTATCGAACATGTCATAACCTAGATCCGAATATCTGTAGTGACGTTTACACGTTGAATAAAGTGTGTGCACTCCGTATTTTGTAATTAATTTGCGTATTTCTGGTATAGTTCAATAATTGTCACCCTTTATTTAATCGACAGAACCCTACTAATGCTGTATTCGAACATAACCGGTTTGTTTTTCCTACTTCCAGTTTTTTATAATTTGGAGCTGGGTGCCATTCACCACATCCTCCTACACTCACTCAATGACGACACCTTCCCATATACTACAACATCGTCAGCAATGAGTCACAGATTACTGTTCACCCTATTACACTTCCTAGAACACTCCTGACGATACGCTTGTCTCTGAAGAACACTCGCCGTCGAGGACAACGTACTGATTTCTGTTACATAAGAAGTCTTCGAACCACTTGCATGTCTGGGAACCTATTACGAATGCTTGTCTTTTCGTTAACAGTGTGCAGTGGGTCACCGTGTCAAATATTGTTCATAAATCTATGAATATGTAATCCGCCTGTTGCTCTTCATCCACAGTTCATATTATATCATGTAAGAAAAGGGCAAACTGAGTTTCGCACAAGCCATACTTCCTAAAATCGTGGGCAGAAGCTATTCTCTCTCAAGGAAATTTTGTTATATTCGAACTGAGAGTATGTTCAACAATTTTGCGGAAAACTGATGTTAACGATATTGGTCTGTAATTTTGCGTGTCTATTGTTTTAACCTTCTTATATACAGTAGTCTCCTGCTCTGCTTGCCAGTCGTTTGGGACTTTGCGCTGGGTGCGATACATGCACGCTAAGTGAGTGGCCAATGTCAGAGTAATCTTTGTAAAACCAAACTGGGATGCCATCATGACCTGCCAACTGATTTGCTTTCAACTCTTTCAGTTGCTTCTCTACTAGGTCCTTAATATGGGAGTCAATGCCATGGTCAACCGACGCTACGTTTGCACGATTCTCTTGCGTGAACGATTTCTCAAGTGAGAAATTTAAAACTTCGGCTTTCCTCTTGCTGTCTTCTATTGCCGCACCAGACCGATCAACGAGTGACTGGATAGAAGCCTTTGACCCGCTTGGCGATTTTACGTAGGACCAGAACTTTCTTGAGTTCTCTGACAGATCTTTTGCTAAGGTACGACGGTGGCAGTTGTATGCTCCTCACATCGATCTTTTCACAGACGCACGAACCTGTGCTAACTGTCGTCTATCATCATTTGCGCGTTCTCTTTTGAACCGAGAGTGCAACAGCTTTTGCTTCCTCAGCATTTTCCTAATTTCGTTCTTAAACCACCTTGGGTCTTTTCCGTTCTTAATCCACTTACTCATCACATACTCCTCCAGAGCACTATTTGCAATCCATTTACACTTAGCCCATAATTCCTCTACGTACATCGTACTAGAGCTAAATGATGTCAATTCATAGTATAAGTGGGATGCTAACAACTGCTTATCTGCTCTTTAAAGCTGAAATGCTCTCCTACTCTACTTCATCAATTAAACTATAGCAACCATAGTTGTTGTGATGACATCATACTCACTAATTTCTGCCACTGTACTGACATTGTTGGTAAGGTCAGGCCTGTTTATAGGTACTGTACCAGGCCCAAAATATTTTAATTGTGGATGTCAAAGTAATTGCACAAGGCAGTTTTTGGAGATCGTGTCCAAAAGTACCTCACAAGACTGCCCGTCTGTACCCTGCAATGAATCCATAGTCGTCCCAGTGTATACTCGGTAGGTTAAAGTTACTTTCTACTAACATTGCATGATCTTGGTATCTTCATGCTACTGATCGTAGACTTCCTTTAAATAACTAAAACTCATCAATAATAAAAACTGCTGCAGTTTAAAAGTTATTTTATTTCTAAAACGTTAAGTGTAAACCGGTTTTAATACGTACGTCCCCCCTTCAGGTGCATATTAAAACGTAAGTCTACAAAAGATCCATAACTGAGGTTAAAATAGATGATGACGAATAACAGTTGTGGATGTCCCGTCAAGAGAAACGTGACTCTAACACTATCGCAGCGGAAGCAGGAGGCCCTTGAAAACATCCAACAATTGACCTGTAATACGTAGCCACATAACTTCACACTCAAATTTGGCCTCAATATTTTTGTCAACAGCAATGAAGACTCCCCTCCTATGGCGTCTAATCTCTCTTTTCAATATGTGTTTCACTTCGGGTAAAGGGCAACTCTCGGTCCTGAGAATAATTTGAGCTTGAAAAATTTCCTGGGGGGCAGTAAAATCGGGAACTTTGTTACGAATAATTTTCTGATAAAATATTGACAGTCGAAGTGTCATTACTCTGCATGCGGTTTGATTTCGCTACCTGTGTTTCATCTGGCGAGTGTTCGTCAGAGTACCCCCAATGTTTTCATGGGAACTGGGCGAGCTCGAGTTTCATTCGCGGACTGCAGCAATTGCTGCCAGGTTTGAAACTGATTGTCGTTGACACTGCATGACACTTTTGTCACGTCCCTGTCAGAATCCTTTCAGAACCACTGGTCTTACACCGTGTAACTAGACTGCGAGTGCGACACCATTCCTGGTCGACATGTTGGACAGTCTACATTGAAGAATTAAGAAACTGGGCAGCCTCATTCACGGTGTGATCATGGGCACGTCGAAACCTATAGTCCTTTCTGTCACGTCTCTACATCCACCCATCTGACTGCGCTGATTCCATGCAACCAACTGGCACATACACAAAATCTCACTGCTACAATTTACGTCAGAGGTTTACTCGGTGCTAGTTCTACACAGTTTATTTAACAATCCTGTCACATTAATGAGACTATCGCCTTTGTTCAGTGTCAACGTGCAATAACCATTTACAGACGACATATGCCAGCACTAGCAGTGGAGGGTATATGAATTATGTTGGGGGGGGGGGGGGGGGACACGGAAGACAGTCAGTCAATGTCATAATGGGGAAACGGAGCGATCTATCTAAGGTCCAAAAGGGCATGATTATTGGCTGGGGGCATTTCTGAAATGGCTAAGTGTGTAAACTCCTCATGTGTTGCTATGGTTAAACTATACCACACATGGAAAAATGGCAGTATCCAAAACTGGTGCTAACGTAACAGTGCTACTGGTCATAGATAACAGGGATGAATGACAGCTGTGGTGAAGTGTAGGGGCGAATAGACGTGCAATTGTTGAGCAGTTGACTTTCCAGATGGACAAGAGGCTAGCAACAATGTCTCCTCAACAACCATTCAGCGAAAGTTGCTGCGTATAGGCCTCTGTAGCTGGCGCCTGGTTCGTGCATCCATGCTGACAGCTGTTCATTGGTACCAAAGGCTGGAAATTGCACGCCAGTATCACAACTGAACGTCCACTAAGTGGTGACAGGTTTCCTTTTCAGATGAATCACGTTTTTGCTGCAACGGAGAGATGGCCATTGGCAAAACACCACCCTGCATGCGTTATGGCCTTGGGAATGTTTTTGTGCAGTCCCTGGGTGATCTCATCATCCTGGAAGGAACAGTGGATCAACACAAGTATGCCTCTATCCTTGGGGACCATGTACAGCCCTATAAGCAGCTTGTTTCTCCTCAGCTTGATGGCACCTACCAGGAGGACAATGCAGTGTGTCACACAGCCCTCAGTATACGTGTGTTGTTTGAAGAGCACCAGGACGAGTTTACCATACTCCCCTGGCCACCAAACATCGTAAATTTAAGGGGCTCCAGAAAGTCCTATCTATCCAATGTTAAAATAGTGCTTATAAATTACATATTTTCTTAGAAAGTATTTGAGCTAGAAAGTTGAAAATTTTACAGGTTATTTATTGGAGTGTTGGCTACAACTAAACACAGGGATTTTTAAAATTTTAAATTCAGTTGTTGGAGATTCATTTCACCTACTGTAATGAAAATAAAATGAAATGAGCGTACGACATTGTTGGCGAGGAGGCCCCATCCAGGGAAGTTCGGCCCCCAAGCACAAGACTTATATCAGTCGACACCACATTGGGCGACTTGCATGTCAGTGACAAAGATGAAATGATGATGAGGACAACATAACACACAGTCTCCGAGCGGAGGAAATCTCCAACCTGACCAGGAATGAACATGGGCCTACTTGCATGGGAAGCGAGCACATTACCACCCAGCTAAGCAGGCGGACTTCCTGTTGTAATGAAAAGTCATTACTTTTTGTACCACTTTTTGTTCTAAATTCAACAATATACAGGTTTTTGGGAAAAGACTGTGTTATGTTATGCAGAAGGGACTATATAACATTTTCTGAAAATTTGAAGCAGATTGGTTGGTTAGATCCTGAGAAGACATGTAATTTGTATGAAAAATAGAACTTTTGGGAATCAACAAAGTTTGGATCTTCTGCAAACTCTTCCTCCAGCTTCCTCTGTGTCCTCCTCCTGTTTACTCTGGATTTTGCTTATAGGATATTTACATCCCTGTCAACAGACCGAAGATGTTCCGAGTCTAAAGCAAGCATTGTTCGTAGAACATCAAAACCTATCTTCATTCCCATGTTTCAAAATACTTCGCACCTTGCAACACTACCATCATTGAAAGTAGCAACAACATCATACACACCAAAGTGAAGTGTTTCTATTCCAGGAACCACAGTCATGGGTATTCTTGACCATATAACACTATTTACACTTTCATTGGGGTTCTGAGCTTTTCCATGCACACATTTTTTGAGCAGTTCAGATGCTGCTAAGTCTCTTAAAATAGGTTTTTGCCACCTCCATTACTGCATCAGGCAGACTATATTTATGAGTGTACAGTTCACCATTTAGCAATCCCGTGTTGCATTCACACCAACTGTTTTCTCCTTCAGAACATGAGTAATGATGGGACTTTCATCGGTTGAAAAAGTATGAAAAAAAGGGGCCCAAACCACCTTCTTCATTTCATCGACACTTTGTGTGTTTTGCAGAATATTCATTCCATAATAGCTCTGTATTTTGTCAATTACACTATCAGTTAACCTTCCCTTCCCATCCAACCATTTACCATCACTGTGGGTTTTCTTACAAAGCTTTCAGTTGCTGAAATTTTGATCCCATTTGTTTCTGTACATGTCCATTACATTCAGATTACTGCATTACAACCATCACCATAGGGCTTCAGTTCTTGAATGTGTTTGAAAGTTTTGAATTACTGTCACCAAGGTAATTCACATATCACACTTTATCACATGCAACAGAACATTGAAACATACTAGCAAAACCAGCCACTTCCATTCCTCCACTACTGCCACTGTAGTTAGCTGTGCGATTATTTTCATGTGTACCTTTATTTTTTTGTGGTCACATACAACATTTAGATATTACTGCTACATCTAAACCTGTCCCTGTATATATACTGCTGGCAGATACTACACCATGAAAATATGTGTGTCCCCTTTATGCCAGGTACCATCAAAGGTTGCAGTCAAGTCTCTGTTATCACTGTTTTCTATTAATGCACCTTCTACAGATTTTGTCATAGATTCTATACAGATATCTTCTACTTTAGATTATAGTTCATAATCTTGGTTGAAAGATTTGGAAGATTCATCATGCCACAGAAAACTGCATCTGCACTAGCATCCTTACCAATTGTATGCAAGGCATAAACAAATCTAATGTGGTGTTCATAGATTTTGCTACTATTTTCCTCATTTGAAGTTATTACAACCCTGTTCCAAAAGATGGTCATGTATGAACACTTACCACAATTCAGTTCCATTTCACTGACAAGTCCTAAGTGATTTTTTATACAGAGTTCCAGACTGATTTCACTACACTGAATACATCTTACACAGTTTGAGAAAATTCTGTTGAGAACAGACATATCTAATCTTCCATTCACATCTTTTTTGCCCACAAAACATTCATACTTTTTACTAAAGGAACCAAGCTTCCTCTGCAAAGTACTTTCTCACTTTAATTGCAATGGGCAGTTACCAGCAAGATTAGGTTCACACACTTCGTTATCGTCTTTATTATTACGATAATATCTACCTTTAGCTCTCCAACACTTCCCCTTTTCTTAAAAGTCTTCAGAGGATTTCTAGTCACTTTACATTTACCCATGATTATCCTTCAATGAAACAGAGACTTCAACGAACAGAATTCACTACATATGTTTTGAGGATTATAAGAGAGCAAATAAACATGAAACACACCACAATTGAGTGAGCGATATATATCAAACTATCACAGATTAACGACAACACTTATTTTGTAACCCTTATTATTTCTCACATCACTAAAATGTAAGTGATGAGCATGTAGATTCATGGATCTGACAGCAGTTTAACAGTGCCACAGTGGGTCACAGCCATGTAGAACATATTTCAAAAATATTTTAAAAATAATTGTATTCTTCTGAACTGAATAAATTATGTGGCAGTACCTCCCAGAATCTCATTCTCTCTTTCTGATGTCTCACAGTGGTTTAGCATAGCAAAAAGGGGTTAATCAGGTTTTTGGCAGGTGTTGTTGTTGTTGTGGTCTTCAGTCCAGGGACTGGTTTGATTCAGCTCTGCATGCTACTCTATCCTGTGCACGCTTCTACATGTCCCAGTACCTACTGCCACCTACACCCTTCTGCCCTTCTGAATCTGTTTAGTGTATTCATCACTTAAATCTATACTTGATGTTAACAAATTTCTTTTCTTCAGAAACGCTTTCCTTGACATTGCCAGTCTACATTTTATATCCTCTTTACTTCAACCATCATCAGTTATTTTGCTCCTCAAATAGCAAAACTCATTTACTACTCTCATTTCCTAATCTAATTCCCCAACATCACACGATTTAATTCGACTACATTCCATTATCCTCATTTGGCTTTTGTTGAGTTCATCTTATATTCTCCTTTCAAGACACTGTCCATTCCATTCAGCAGCTCTTCCAGGTCCTTTGCTGTCTCTGACAGAATTACAATGTCATCGGGGAACCTCGGAGTTTTTGTTTCTTCTCCATGGATTTTAATTCCTACCCTGAATTTTTCTTTGGTTTCCTTTACTGCTTGCTCAATATACAGATTGAACAACATCGGGGATAGGCTACAACCCTGTCTCACTCCCTTCCCAACCACTGCTTCCCTTTCATGCCCCTCAACTCTTATAACTGCCATCTGGTTTCTGCACAAATTGTAAATAGCCTTTCGCTCCCTGTACTTTACCCCTGTCACCCTCAGAATTTGAAAGAGAGTTTTCCAGTCAACATTGTCAAAAGCTTTCTCTAACTCTACAAATGCTAGAAATGTAGGTTTACCTTTCCTTAATCTATCTTCTAAGATAAGTTGTAGAGTCAGTATTGCCTCACATGTTCCAACATTTATACAGAATCCAAACTGATCTTCCACGAGGTCAGCTTCTACCAGTTTTTCCATTAGTCTGTAAAGAATTTGTGTTAGTACTTTGCAGCTGTGACTTATTAAACTGATGGTTTAGTAAGTTTCACATCTCTCAACATCTGCTTTCTTTGGGATTGGAATTATTATATTCTTCTTGAAGTCTGAGGGTATTTTGGCTGTCTCATACATCTTGCTCACCAGGTCGTAGAGTTTTGTCAGGGTTGGCTCTCCCAAGGCTATCAGTAGTTCTAATGGAATGTTGTCTGCTCCTGGGGCCTTGTTTCGACTTAGGTCTTTCAGTGCTCTGTCAAACTCTTCATGCAGTATCATATCTGCCATCTTCATCTACCTCCTCTTCCATGTCCATAATATTGTCCTCAAGAACATCGCCCTTGTATAGACCCTCTATATACTCCTTCCACATTTCTGTTTTCCCTTCTTTGCTTAGAACTGGGTTTCCATCTGAGCTCTTGATATTCATGCAAGTGGTTCTCTTTTCTCCAAAGATCTCTTTAATTTTCCTGTAGGCAGTATCTATCTTACCCCTAGTTAGATAAGCCTCTGCATCCCTACATTTGTCCTCTAGCCATCCCTGCTTAGCCATTTTGCACTTCCTGTCGATCTCACTTTTGAGACATTTGTATTCCTTATTGCCTGCTTCATTTACTGCATTTCTGTATTTTCTCCTTTCATCAATTAAATTCAATATCTCTTCTGTTACCCAATGATTTATATTAGCCCTCATCTTTTTACCTACTTGATCCTCTGCTGTCTTCACTATTTCATCTCTAAATGCTGCCAATTCGTCTTCTACTGTATTCTTTCCCCCATTCTTGCAAATCGTTCCCTAATGCTCTCTCTGTAACTCTCTACAACCTCTGGTTCTCTCAGTTTATCCAGGTCCCATCTCCTTAAATTCCCACCTCTTTGGAGTTTCTTCAGTTTTAGTCTACAGTTCATAACCTTTTCCTATGGTCGAATTCTAGTCACCCATGACTATTAAATTTTCAACCCCCTTCACTATCTGAATAATTTCTTTTATCTCATCATACATTTCATCAATCTCTTCGTCATCTGCGGAGTTAGTTGGCATATAAACTTGTATTACTGTGGTAGGCGTAGGCTTCGTATCTATCTTGGCCACAATAATGTGTTCACTATGCTGTTTGCAGTAGCTTACCTGCATTCCTATTTTTTATTCATTATTAAACCTACTTCTGCATTACCCCTATTTGATTTTGTATTTATAACCCTGTATTCGCTTGACCAGAAGTCTTGTCCTTCCTGTCACCAAACTTCACTAATTCCCACTATAATTTACTTTAACCTATCCATTTCCCTCCTTAAATTTTCTAACCTATTTGCCAGATTAAGGGATCTGACATTCCACGCTCCGTCCCGTAGAACGCCAGTTTATTTCTGCTGATAACAACATCCTCATGAGTAGCCCCACCCGGACTATTTTATCTCCAGAATATTTTACCCAAGAGGACGCCATCATTATTTGACCATACAGTAAAGCTGCATGCCCTCAGGAAAAATTATGGCTGTAGTTTCCCCTTGCTTTCAGCCGTTCTCAATACCAGGACAGCAAGGACGTTTTGATTAGTGTTACAAGGTGAGATCAGTCAATCATCTAGACTGTAGCCCCTGCAACTACTGAAAAGGCTGCTGCCCCTCTTCAGGAACCACACGTTTTGTCTGGCCTCGCAACAGATACCCCTCTGTTGTTATTGCACCTATGGTACGGCTATCCGTATCGCTGAGGGATGCAAGCCTCCCCACCAATGGCAAGGTACATGGTTCATGGGGGGTTTTGGCAGGTAGTCACATTGATATCACTGGACAGTGTATATGCACTGTACTGACAGTGGTTTCTGTACTTAATCACAGTCCTATCATTTTTTCCTAAATCTAATTACAGAAAAACATAAATAAAATGACACTTTACATATAAAAAGTCAGTGCACTTTGTAACAACATTTTGATGTATTTTCTTGTGCTTCTGCCCTGCATCAGCACAGCATTGGCATGTTTATTAACTGATTTAGTATGGTTAGTTTAAGGAGTGGCTAGTTGCCCTTCCTCTTGCAATCCAGTTCTGAATCTGAAGACAGATTTAATAGTGTATATCTTCAGGAGGGAACAATAAGACAGTAGGACTGAGTATGAAGTATTATGATTAAAAAGGGTGTATCACAGGGCTGTAATCTTTTGTCCCTACTGCTGAATCTATATGTCAAAGAAGTAATGACAAAAATAAAAGAAAGGTTCAAGAGAGTGATTGAAATTCAAGATGAAAGGGTGACAGTAATTAAATTCGCTGACAGTATTGCTGTTCTCAGTAAAAGTGAAGAAAATTTATAGGATTTGTTGAATGGAATGAACAGTCTAATGAGAACAGAATATGGACTGAGAGTAATCAAAGAAAGATGAAAGTAATGAGAAGCAGCAGAAATGAGAACAGCGAGAAACTTAATATCAGAGTTGGTGATCACAAAGGAGATAAAGTTAAGGAATTGTGGTATCTAGGCAACAAAATAACAGATGATGGATGGAGCAAGGAGAACATAAAAAGGAGAGTAGCACTGGCAAACGGGGCATTCCTCATGAAGAGAAATCTACTAGTATCAAACATAGCCTTTAATTTGAGGAAGAAATTTCTGAGAATGTGCATTTGGAGCGCCGCATTGTATGGCAGTGAAACATGACTATGGGAAACCAGAACACAAGGGAAATGAAGCAATTGAGATGTGGTGCTACAGACATATGTTGAAAATTAGGTGGACTGATAGAGTAAGGAATGAGGAGGTTCTTTGTAGTATCAGTGAGGAAAGCCATATATAGAAAACATTGACAAGATGGAGGGACAGGATGATATACATCTGTTAAGACATCAGGGATTTTGCTTTTCGCTTGATGCCCATGGAACTTCGGGACTGTGTTATTCTGTAATTGATGAAGGTGGCTGAGAGTGAGCAAATACCAGTGCATATACATGGGTTTCACACACTGCGACTCAGTCAGCCATTGGTTTTACAGTGATCATCAAAGAAGAGCAATGCATTGTCTATCTCAACCTCCACCATGCGAACTCAGTATGGCCATGAATGGTCTAAGTTGTTCCAAGAACTTTCTCAGGTTTTCATGTCAGTAAACAACAGCAAGGATATAAAGGCAAAACCGAGCTTTAAGAGGTTAGGATTGAGACAAACCTTCAATTTGAGAAAGAAACCAAAAAACATTATTCTAGCTTATTACATCAGCATAAACAGCTGTTGGTTAAGAATTTTCAACAATCAGCAGAAATTTCACCTCTACCCAATTTTAACTCAGTCAATGTGAAATATCAGCTATCTTTATTGCATCAAAATATTCCAGAACTGAGAAATAAAATTAATGAATTAATTATCTGCATAGATGAATTAGAGTACTCAAACCCACCTGACATAATTTGCCTCTCTGAACATCATGTGACACCGGTATAGAACTTTTAAGTGTTACAGGATTTAGGTTAGCATCTCACTTTTGTAGAGCAGAAATGGAGAAAGGAGGAGTTGCCACATTCATCAGGGACTGTCATAAATTTAAGAACATAGACTTTCATAAATTTTGCCTAAAACAGTATATGGAAGCAAGTGTAACAGAAGCAGAATTTCATAAGAAATCCTTCATAATATTAACTGTATATTGAGCACCTGCAGGTAACTTTAATCTGTTCATAAACCATCTTGAAGCTATATTGGCCCATTTAACAACTAAATACAAAGAAATAATGGTTGCTGGTGACTTCAATGTAGATCTCCTTAAAGACTCTCCCAATAAGAACTTATTTGAGTTAGTAACACTATCATTCAACTTAATTTCCACTGTAAAGTTTCGAACTAGGGGAGCCATTTGCTCACAAACAGTCACTGATAATATCTTTATAGAAAAGTCCAATGAACAAAATTATATTACAAAACCAATAGTCAATGGCCTCTCAGACCATGACATGCAGTTCCCTCTGTTATGTGTTAATACTGAACAGGATATAAAATCTGTTAAATCTGAGCTCGAGAAGGTAATCAATAAGCCAAAAATTGATTATTTTAGGGCACTCCTTGGAGACATTCAATGGTGTGATGTTTACTGTGCTCATGGCATGAATGAAAAGTATAACACTTTTGCTGATAAAGTGCTTACCTTATTTGAATGCTGTTTTTCCCCAAAACTAACTTAAGGCTAGAGCAAAGTCTACAAAGAAGCCATGGATTACTCAAGGAACAGAGGTATCTTGTAAAACAAAAAGAAAACTGTATCTGTCAATCCGAAACAGTTCTGATGTTGATACTATAGCACATTACAAGAAATACTGCAAAATATTAAAGACTGTAATACGGACATCAAAGCAAATATATTGCAAGGAAATGATAGTCATATCAGATAACAAAATAAAGACAATATGGGATATAGTGAAGGAGGAGACCGGTAGCACCAGGCATGGAGAGGGTCAAATGGCATTAAGAGTAAATGATACATTGCTGACATATATGTATAGTGTTGCAGAACTTTTTAACAAACATTTTACAACTGTTACTGAAAAGATGGGGTTGTCAGGTTTTGTCGATGCTGCCATGGGATATCTCGGACCAGACATTTCAAGTAACTTCCATAATATGAATTTGACCCTCACTACCCCAGCAGAAGTAATGGCCATCATAAAATCTTTAAAATAAAAACATCTAGTGGGTATGATGAAATACAAATGAAGTTAATTAAAGAATGTGATTCTGAGTTAAGAAACATATTAAACTATTTGTGTAATCAGTTGTTTATCAGTGGCATATTCTCTGAATGGTTGAAATATGCTGAAGTTAAGCCACTGTTTAAGAAGGGAGATAAAGAAATGGCATCAAATTTCTGTCCAATTTCACTTTTGCCAGAATTTTCAAAAATTTCAGAAAAGGTAATGTACAATCAGCTTTATAACCATCTCGTCACAAATAACACACTGTCAAAGTTGCAGTTCAGATTTCTTAAGGGTTCTGATATTGAGAGAGCTATCTACACTTACAGTGAAAATGTACTTAATTCAGTAGACAAAAAATTGCAGGCAACTGGTATATTTTGTGATCTGTCAAAGGCATTTGACTGTGTCAGTCACAATATCCTTTTAAGTAAATTAGAATATTATGGTGTAACAGGAAATGCTGCGAAATGGTTCAAATCTTATATCTCTGGCAGGAAAAAAGGGTGTTATTAGGAAAGAGATATGTATTAAGCTATCAGGCATCATCCAACTGGGAACTAATTACATGTGAGGTCCCACAAGGTTCTTTCCTTTTTCTTGAGTTCATCAATGACCTTTCATCAGTAACATTACCAGATGCCAAGTTCGTTTTGTTTGCCAATGATACAAACATTGCAATAAATAGCAATTAAATAGCAATCTTAGAAAGACTGGTTAATAAAATATTTGTGATCATTAATCACTGGTTCCTTGCCAATTCTTTGTCACTAAACTTTGAAAAAACACACTACATGCAGTTCAGAACTTGTAAGGGGTGTCCCACAAGTATATGTTTAACATATGATGACAAGAAGATAGAAGAAGTGGACAGTATTAAGTTCTTGAGATGACAGCTTGCTAATAAATTCAACTGGGAGGAGCACACCACAGAACTGCTGAAGCATCTGAACAAATCTCTATTTGCAATGTGAATTCTGTCAGACATAGGGGATATAAAAATGAAAAAGCTGGCATACTATGCTTACTTTTATTCCATAATGCCATATGGTATTATTTTTTGGGGTAATTCATCAAGCCTGGCTACAGCTTTCTGGGCACAAAAACATGCAATAAGAGTTATATGAGGTGTGAACTCAAGAACATTCTGCAGAGGCCTGTTTAGGGACCTAGGGATACTAACTACTGCTTCCCAATATATTTATTCTTTAATGAAATTTGTCATTAAAAATATATCACTTTTTCAAACCAACAGTTCAGTTCATGAAATCAGTACTAGAAATAAGAATAATCTTCACAAGAATTTAAAGTCACTTGTTCTTGTACAAAAAGGTGTGCATTATTCAGGAACGCACATTTCCAGTAGCTTGCCAGTAGCCATAAAAAGCTTAACAAGCAATGAAATTCAGTTTAAGAGAAGCCTAAGAGATTTATTGGTGGCCATTTCCTTCTACTCCATTGGTGAATTTCTCAGTAGAACCAACTGATTTTGTGTGTTCATTGTAAATAAGTATTGTAGTAGTTCTATTATATGTTTATTACTTTATAATTAAAAAACATTTTTTTTTATTTTAAATTCAGTGCATTAATGCAATCTTACTAAATGAATGTTGTAAAATAATACATTCATATAGCCTTCATTAAAAAAAAAAAAGACTATCATTCCACTTGGGACCTGTGTAAGGTACACTAGCTTATTTGTTTTAGTTGTAAATATTTGTCATGTATTATTGTTTTCTGACATGTTCTTCATGCTGGAGAACCTCCTCACTAAGGATCAGTTGGAATGAAAGTAAATCTAATTTAATCCAATCAATTACTACTTGCCCATGGTCGAATAGTACTATGTGGGATCTCTGTGGAATCTTAACTACATGACATGGATTTCATTAATTTGATAGTTTTAGTAATTCATGACCTCATGAAACCATGCATAGTTTCTTGAATCATGTCCACTTCACTCTGCTGACTAAGTTCTATGTAGCGCTAGTGTTCATATTATATTCCTTTACTCACCCCTACCACCCAATCGCGTGATGTGCTTTAGCTAGTTGTTCCATCCCAAACTGTTCTCTCTCTGTTAAATGTACACAAAACTGGGTGTCTACTGTCGCTCTTAAATTATTGTAAGCTTTATAAAGGCCCTATTCATTAGCAGTTGATTTCAACATAGCTTCTATTGCCATCTGCAGTCCCACCTGTACCACTGGTTGTAATGCTGTATAGTCAGTCCACAATGAAGCAAATCACCCATGAGTTTGGTGCTGGGCAACATCAACAGATGAGAGGTCATACCACCTAGAACTAACCCCTTTCTTTGGGGCAGGGAAGGCACTCATATACACATGTACCTGTGTTCACTGCATATCACAGAACACAGAGATCAGCATCGTTGGAGGAATATCACCATTACACATTTGAAGAGTTGAAAAAAGATAGCCTAAACTTATGATTTAGTATACAGATAGGTGCAGATGGATGGCAAGTTACAAATACTTCAAAAACTTCAAGAGGAGATGCATCCTATTTCCCAGTAATGCATCGTTGAAGAAAGTGGTGCAGATTTTCTTATTCCAGTGTATTTCCACCAACTGAAATGGGTCTCTTGTTTTGTCTATCATTGTCTGTCATTGGTGAACACTACAGGAGATTACTTTCAGATCATTTAGAGCTGTTTAATTGCTACAACACATTTTAGGGAACCTACTCATCCAAGACAATGCTCAACCAAATTTTTCCCAAATTTTGTCAGTTTGATAAAAGCTCAACAGGCATGAGGGTTCTTGTGAGCCCTCAGTCTTCCTGAATCTGTTAATCTCGATACTACTGAGCACTTCCTCTATTCCAGCTCTGTAAACTATGTGCCTTGGACACAACTTCAGACAACCTCTATGAACTTTGATCATTGGTTGAGACGTCACAGATCAGAATAACTACGCAACTTTTTGGAGTCTGTAGTCCAAACAACAATGCAGCAGCCCTTGTCATTGTAGCAAAAATAGGATAATACACTCTGCTAGGTAGAAGCCTTGAGTTCAACAGGTTATGAATGTATTCCTACCTTATGTATGGGCCCTGCAAGCTACCACATTTTCTTGTTGGCCATGGAAGCTATCCTGAGAGAATGTCATTGACAAGAAGGTATGTGCACAGCATAACAATATGAAAAATAACGGTATGTCGTGGTAACCTAGATGTCGGACCACAACACAAAATTCCAGTTGCAGTCAGATTTAATATGATATCATTAAAGAATCTCACCTGGTTTCCCTTAAGGAGTTTGTGCACCCCAGTGGAATTTCAAATGACTGAATAAATTTATCTGAAGAATACTGCATTTTGTGATGGAGTCTGGTATTGAATTTACTTATACAAGTGACTTTAGTCGTTCATGAGAATATACAAGGACCAAATGAGATGATTAAATGATCTATTTATGAATAAAGAAGGTTGTCAAATAATATTGGTTGCTTACTACTTCATACAGGGTGGTCCATCTGAAATTTCAGATGAGATTGCCTCGAAAACTATACATCGGGTAAAAATAGTGGGTAAGACAAGTTCCTAAGCTCAAAGGGGGACATCAAATTATACTACACGTACCCCCAGCCCTCACCCCCTTGGGTGGGGCGGGGGCAACTTTTAAATCTTAAATGGAGACCCCCATTTTTATTGCAGATTTTGATTCTTCATAAAAAAGTAATCAAGTTTTGTCTGAAACTTTTTTTAAACCATTGACAGATGACGCTGAAGTCGAGAAAAATTAAAATTGGGGAAGAACTCCGATTTATTTAAAATGATCTGAGAAGGACACATCAAATCACTACAAAATGTGCACCAATTCTTTCATTACGCCAAATTAACCATTTTTGTACACAATGTATCCTACCCACCACAGTTTTTGATGGAGGGACGCGGAATGGTACTACAATCTCATTAGGGAACTCTTCACAATTGCATCATTCACCCGACTGTGGTGCTACTGTGGCCAAACTGCGAACTATGGCTCAGTATAAAGGTCGGTGCAATGCGATCAGATGTCACTTCACTTTCAGATTGTGAACTGTAAACATCAACTGACGAAAGTAAATTATTCTTTAGTGAAACATGGCTCACTATCCACATACAGAGATTGTTGATATGATGTTAATTTTAGGTGAATGCCATAACAATTACGCTGCAGCTGCGCAATTGTATGCGGATCATTTCCCAAACAGAAGACATCCAAGTGAAAAAATTATTTGAAATTGCACTCAACGAGCTCGAAATGGATACATGCACTGTCCACCTCGTCATCGCAAATACAATGAAAATGATACTTGTACCCATACTGTTTTCACCAGTGTTTGACTGGATTCTGAAATTAGTAGTCGTGCAATTCAGAGACAAACTGGAATACCGAAATCAACTGTTTTGAGGATTTTGAAGGCACATAAATATCATGCGTATCATATCACACTGACACAAGCATTATTTATTTATTTATGCATTTATTTTACCTGGCAAGGTTAACGCTGAAAGATATGCAAATACACATGCATTTCTGCCAATGGGCCTTGGAAATGATAAGATGTGACAATGATTTTTTTGGATACGTTATGTTCACCGATGAAGCCACATTCAAAAACAACGGTGAATTAAATTGTCATGATTGTCATTATTGGTCCCCTGTCAATCCACACTGGCACAGACGTGTTGACAATCAACATAAAAGGTCATTAATGGTCTGGTATGGAATTTTAAATGGTTACTTGATAGGACCGTATTTTTTTGACTGAAATATTACTGGGGAATCTTATTTACAACTTCTCAGCAATGATTTGTTGGAGCTAATGGAAGATGTTGATTTAGAAACTAGGCAACGAATGTGGTTCCAACAGGACAGAGCAGCTCCCCATTATGCTAAAAATGTGCAGAACGTTTTAAATTTATGGTACCCTGTTCGGTGGATAGCACACGGGAGACCAATTCAGTGGCCTCCACGTTCACCAGACCTAACATATCCTGATTTTTTCTTGTGGGGTTGTTGAAAACATATTGTTTAGTGAAAGACAGCCCACAACCAGAAATGATATGGAGCAATGCATTCGAAGAGCATGTGTAGCCATACCACGGGATATGCTGCTCAAAACTGTGGACAACTTTTGCAGACAATTGACTTTATGCATTGAAGAAAATGGGGATAATTTTGAACAATTTCTTCATGGCTAATGTCATTAATTAAATACCCCAAATTGTGAGAGGCATGGGAACTCACACTAATGAAGCACCCCATGGCAATATCATTCTACTACATTCATGTCATTGTTCCTGGGTAACGTTAAAAGTAGGATACTGTACATTTTCTACAAAAATAGCTTAATTTGGCGTAATGAAAGAATTGGTGCACATTTTTTATCCATTTGATGCGTCTTTCTCAGATAATTCTAAATAAATCGGAGTTCTTCCCCAATTTTACTTTTTCTCGATTTCAGCACCATCTGTCAATGGTTTAAAAAAGTGTTTCAGACAAAACTTGATTACTTTTTTATGGAGAATCCGAATCTGCAGTAAAAAATACGTGTTTCCATTTAAGATTTCAAAGTTGCCCTCAGCCCCACCCAAGGGGGCGGGGGTTGGAGGTCACATGTAGTATAATTTGATTTCCCCCCTTTGAGCTTATTAACTTATCTTACCCACTATTTTTACCTAACATATAGTTTTCGAGATAATCTCATCCGAAACTTCAAATGGACCACCCCGTATATTAATTCCTTTATATTTGTCCCTTATTACATGAAATGTATTTGGCTACTTCTGGCCCTTTGTGACATCTTCAGTCTTTCTTGGCTTCATGAATTTTGGTGGAGCTATCACAATACAATGACCACAAGATGATAGTTCTTGAAAATAGTTTTCTGCAGATGATGCCTCACTGATGCACAAAATCTAAAAGCTGTATCTGAAAACATTTAATACAAAATTTATCTTTGCACAAGTGTTTGTACAGAATGTATATTTAATTCTTACCATAAGTGTTCATTAGTAGCTTTTGCTGTTGTTATTGTTCTTATAGTAAAGCACCAGGGTATCTCCTAACAAAGTACAAGCATGAGACTGAAATGAAATGTATTCGAACAGTGGCAGTATATTAGACAAACTCTTCAAAGACATGATCTGATGATAATTTACAATGTGGAAAGTAATATCAGTTAATCTGATAATCCAGCTGCACTTCTGTATTGCTGCCTTGTCAGCCAAGAGGCTGATTTATGTGCCACTCAGACTGTCATTCTGACACTTGAGATATGACAGGAAGGCTATAAATTGTTAATGCCAGATGTATTAAATATGTTACCGAGCATTATCTCTTATTATTTACTGCAGTTACTTTCTTAAATTTTGTGTTAGTTGAGTCACACAGCAAATTTACTCATGTACTTGATTATGTCACAGCCATTTTAAGATGGTGATAGCTGTTTATTTCAGAGACACTAAAAATTTGTGGTTTGGTTTTAGTAAATCTGAATGTGCTGAAACAGTGTTACAGGCCACAGAAAAATTAAGTGGTAACATAATATATGCAAAACACTGTTAGGTAAAATTTGTTAACTGATTGTGGGAAGCTTAACATTATTATGTTCTTCATCTGACATTTTTAAGGTTTAAAATTTACACAATGTAAGATATTTCACAGCCATTTGATGTTAATACAATGTTAATACTTTCATGAGTTTCATAATATCATGGTATAGTTTAATGCAATATTGCTCTCTCTATATCTCAAGTTATACAATTATAAGCATTAATCAAAAATCAGAAAATATTATGTGGCTAAAATCCTGGCACTGGAGCTTCTCAGTTTTGCTCAATGACAAACAGAATGACTGTGCATCCAAGTATTGCAACACCAGGCAGTAATTACAAGCATTACATTAAATCATAGATAGGGCATTTCTATTTCTTGCAAGAACCATTTATATTTCTTCACAAGAGGAAGCCATGCTGTCACATCAGTTTTTACTTAATTTCATACTGGTTCTCTTCTGTAACATCACATTACTAATCTGTACTTAAAAGTCAGATAACACAATTGTCTACATTATGTAGTTATATATGAAGCACAAATATATCTCCAATGACTACAAGTCAGTTCTTTCACTGTATTTTGGATCCTGGCAGTCAGTAGCCAACATAAAAGACATCACTTAGTGGCAACATGAAAAGTGTGCAATCATGACAAAATACATGGCCTATTTCTCAAAACTATTTCACATTCTCATGTCCCTACCTTACATTTTAAAACCATGTTCTTCTAAAGTTAGTCTCTCAATTCATGATGTTCCTGTTTGGATCTATTTCTAGTAATTATTAAATAAAAATGTTAATTACATTACATAACCAAAAGATTCAATATGTATGCACATTTTGTACATTCTTGGTTAGTAATTATCTACAAATATGTACAATTGGGTTCAAAACAGAATTATAAAGAAGGTATACTGTTGACTCACAATTTGTTAATTTGTTACTCTGTTCGATTCATGCGGCAAGATGGGCAACAGTCTTTGTCAGGATGTGTTTAGTATTTTTTGTTTATAAGGCTTTCTTTTGTTTTTGCAGGATTAATTATGATGAGCAGCTGGGAAGCATTGCACTGGGAAATTCTGCCACCATGGACCATCCTGATGTATCACCAGAACAGCTCATTTACATTGAACAGTCACCAAATTACTGTCTTCCAAACAGAACATCAGGTACATTTCTACATTTATAAATCAGGCCATCAGTCAGCACTAGTAAGCATCATCTAAATGCTAATGATGTTCTTTAGAACAGCCTAGAAGTATCCAGCTTCACCAGGCGCAATGTACTTACAGTTTACAAGGAAATATATTAAATATGAAAAAGTTTCGGCAATTTGACCACAGAAAATTCCATTTACTATATACTACCTGTTTAATGGACGTGAAAGTAAACCTGCTTTCTCATTGCAATTCAGTAGAAACCACCATGTCTCTGATCACAAATAGGACACTCCAGTTTCTGTTCATTGTTCAGTGTTGCTACCTGCCTCATAGGATCAGTTAACGCTTAGCCCATGAAAATATTGTCACTTATAACTAAGATGGGTAGTCTGTATGGAAGTTGCATGCCAAATTGGTGTCCACCACACTGATGTCACTTGAACATTCCACATCTATAAGGCACAAAATGACAAAAGTTTCTCTTATAGTGATAACTTGCAGTAAAAAATATTAACTGAGGGAACTGGGAGTGTTGTATCATTTCAGACAATACACACCTGTCTCCTTAAGATCTGTTTTGTCATTAGTTGTCCCTTCCAAACACAATGCTAACTCCCCCACTCTATGGTGCACAAAGAATGTGAGCACAAGTCCACCTGGAATGGATGCTGGATCATGGCATGATGCTCTCTTCACCAATGAATACATGATTTGTCTCATGCCTGATAATCTCTACAGAAAGTGTCCATGGATGACTCAGGCATGATTTCCCATGGTTTCATCAGGGAGATTGGTGAGTCACATTTTGGGCCAATATTATGTACAGATACTGGATGGCTCTCTTCACTACTGAGAGTAATTTGAGGGCTGTGCAGTACCAGGACAGGACCCTCCAACCTACTGTCCAGACCTACAGTCAGATTGTGGTAACTGGTTTATCTGTTAAGATAATAATGCTAGAGCTCACCACACTTATCTTGTGCACATTTCCTCCAGGAGGCAAGAATCAACAACTCATAAATGAAATGGCTTACAGCATCTTCTGACAGAAAATTGACTGCACATGCTCAGAAGTAGTTGAACTATGCAGTGCATCATTGCACTGAAGATCCACCATTGCATAATGGAACAGGTTTGAGCAGTAACATCTTAACCACCTTTTGGGCAGAATGCCAAGGAGCATTCAAGTATATTATAGTGCAGAGCAAGGAGCAGCAGTGTACTGAATATTGCCTAGCAACAGAATGTAGGTACACTCAGTATGACAATAAGGATGATTATAATGCTCAGTGTATTGTCAAATGTCCAATATTATTATAAAAGTACTTATTTATAATAAAAGAAAAACAGAGCAAAGTTTGGACCATTTATCAGCATATAAACTACAGGCAAAAGAGTCAAATATTTACGCACTACTACCACACTTGAGAAACACTATTTTTATCCTTTTTGCAACTGAATTATTTGTGGGAATATCCCATACTTCAAAGGACTTTTCTCATAAGGAAGAAAGACAAGTGTAGTGTTAATTGTAAGGACAAAGTTTTCATTACTAAAATGTAAAAAAAGAGGAAAATAGTATTAATTCTGTAGGGCTGCTAAAACAATCATTTTTGGAACTTCAATACCTTAACAACACACACCTCCAGACAGTTGCAGAACCAGGTAACATGTCTGTCACATAAATTACATAATATAACAAATCTGGCAGATTAAATGTAACGTTTGTATAACAGCTGTTTCTTAATGGATTAGTACCATTTGTTGTGCACTGTTAAAAGAAAATCATTTCATCTCTATGTTGTTCTGAAAGCTGTACGTGACAACAAAACATTACTGGTGCCAATAAGAATTTCTTCTGTCTTGGATGAAGCATGTCAGAATATTGAAGATGCAGATGATTGTGAATACCAGAATCTAAGAATCTACAAGTTGTTTGTATGCTTGAAGGTGAAACAGTGCGTTTGTATTTTAATTGATTAAATATTTATCTTGTGTGCTATACAACTACAAGCAAGCATGTCTCTTTTCATTGCAGGATGGCATGGAGTGAGGGGAAGATCATGTCCAAAAGAAGTTTTGGACTCTGGAGAGGTCAAAGACCATTGCCGAGACCTCTGTGCAGCATGTGGTTTTGCAGTGTCACAGGATGCCAGGATACAGACTGTACCTTGTCACTGTGATTTTCAATGGTGTTGCCGAATATCCTGCCAGACATGTACGAGCAATGTCAAATACCATCACTGCAAATGACATCATGGACTAAATAACATCATACACCAGTAAATGGCTCACTGTGCCAGTATGGATATCTCATCTTCATCCCATATTCCATACAGATCCTGTAACTCAATAAATTATTGTGACTCATGCCACTATACATAAGAACCATGGACACTAAGTGATTGTTCTGTTGCAGTGGAAATTTGTATACACTAGGAGTTCAGTTCTCATTTTAAACTATTATTGCACTTTTATCATCTGCATTGCAAATGCAGTGTACTATTATTACTGTTTAGAAAGACTGTGTGCATTAGATTCAGCAGTGACAGCCGTTTTGTTGATGTGTGGCTTGAGCGCTTAGAAAATCAGGCATTTCCTATACTGTTGTTGTGATACAAAGACTAATTTGTCAGTTTCATTAGTACATGTGCTGTTACTGTCATCAAATATTGTTTGTGCTGACAACATGAGTGCATTATTATTATTTTTGACAGTATCTGTCATATCTATATGTTACTGAGGTGATTGTTGCATTCATGCACATCAATATTTCTAAAATATATATTGTACTCTTAATGTAGTATCGGCCAAAAGAGTAAGTATTACTGTAAGTGAATTCCAATATTTGTATGTAAAGTTAATGGATGAATGTCGTTAAATTGTGCCAGCATTACAAATAAGGTGTTGCATTCTCAGTGCAACAGCTAAACTGAAGGCAAGATACACAGAAACATTTAGTTATTGTAGATAAATGAAGTAAGTTCTTTATTTCAAGATATAAGAAAAGACCAAGATGATGACCTAATTGTAAGTGGGTAGAAAACATAAGACAACATGCAGGAGTAACACTGATGCAAATAGCTTGAGCCCATAAATCATAATGCTTGGATCCTAAGGGGGGCCTTTATTCAGCAGTGGATGCTATATGACTGATGATGATGATTTAGTTATGAGCACAATCTTTGACCATAACTGTTTCATAAGTGCAGCGGACATTCAGACTGAGTAAAAATTGACTTCTGAGCTTTCATACATTAAAAACTTTCACGAGAAAGTGCAGCAGAAGACAGAAGATGAAGTGAAAATTAATGTATAAACAAAGAAAAACAGTCATCTACATCTAAAATCTGCAATTTAAAGTGAGTGGCAAAGGGCACATTCTGTTGTACAATATATCAGTGTTTTCCCATCCCATACACATATGGAACATGGTAAGAAGGATTGCATGTATACAGTATGAACTGTTGCTAGTTTAATTTTACCTATGTGGTCTCTGTGGGATGAATATGGATAAAGAATGCTTGCAGTTCTCACTTCGAAAGACAAATCATCAGGTTTTACGATCAAATTTTCATGAGCTATAAGATATGGTATCCTTCTTCAAGTGTTTGGTAGCTTTGATTTTTCAGAATCTATTTATACTCTCTTCTAGCCGGAAAGGTCTGTGACTATTTGTGTCTCACTTCTTTCATGCATTCAGTGTCTCCCATTAGTCTGATCTAATAATGACTGCATACACTGATATGCTGTGTACAACTGTTTTGTAAGGTAATTCTTTTACAGACAAACTGCAGTTTCCCACAATTAAGTTTATATGCCTGTCCCTCATCATAACCTTAAATATTGTTAACCCTAGGTATTTGTATGTAGTGACTGGTTGTAATTATGACTCATTAGTCATGTTAACAAAGACTACAACTTCTTTACATTTTGTAAAGTGCAAAACTTTACATTTCCTTCCATTCAGAGCTAACTGTAACTCTTTGTACCAGTGTGTCAAAAATCTAACTCCATAGTATTTATGCTTCTACATTGGTGGAGAGTATGTCTGGGATCACTATTATATCCTTTTTCTCCGTTTCATTTTATGGATGGTATGTGACAGGAACAAAAATTGGTAAACCTATGCGTGAACTTTAATTTCTCTTTTTATCCACTTGTCATCCTCAAGATGTATCTAAGAAGAAGTAATATGTTGCCTTCCTCTTCTGAGATTGTACACTCATGTATGTCGTGCAGTTCACAGTAGTTTGTACACAATATAATAAATGTCAATGGATGTTCTAACACCAAACCTGCCACAATGCACAACATCTCTCATGTATTTTCTGCCACTGGAATTTGATGAGTATCCCAATATTGCTCTCCTAGCTTACTAAATCAATCCATAATGAAACAGGCTGCTCTTCTTTGGATCTGGTCTCTCTCTTCTGTTAATCCTACCTGCTGAGGGTTGCAAGCTGTTCAGCAGTTCTCAATAGGAAATATATTATGTAAGCTGCTCCTGTCTGGAAAGAATTATATTTCCTTAGGATGCTTTCAATGAATTTCAGCTTGGTACCTGATTTTTCCAGTAACCAGCTTTATGAGGCTGCTACACTTAAGTCTCTCCAGAAGGTAACTCCATCTCTTCTACGAAAACCTGACATCACAACTATAACTACCTATTAAATCATCAGTTATGACATGAAGAGTAATTTGAAGCTACAGATTGACAAGTCACACTCTGCATCTGGACAAATGTTTGTATATCTACTTTTTATTTTAGTCATGAACTTGAACACCTACGAGTTTTGACATCGCAGATGTGAGTTACCATTAAGGAATTTCTGATGAATAAAAGAAGAGTGGCACACAGCTTTCAACTTATATTTTTTTAAAGCTAGGAGGAAATTAATGCTTTGAGGAAATTTCTCCTCTGCATGATGCAGACTAACATACTGGTATTTTTCTAAGTTTTAGGAAGTTGCTTCAGTCCCAATAACACTTTTTTCTTTTGAATTGACTCTCATCATTATTTTATGAAGAAAAGGTTGTTGTTGTTGTTTTAGAATAACACTATCAGAGAGGAGAATATGTGGCCTGCCAGTATGTGCAGTTCAAATCATTTTGAAAGATTACATTAAAGAAGAGAATCCTTCTTGCTCATGGGCACCACACTTTCTGCTGAGAAGTGAGGCACACTGGTGTTCATTATGAAAAAATAAATAAATAAAAATAAAAACCCCTAAAATGTTAAAGGAGTGTTTTTCATTGTATGAATAATACTGTCAATGGTTACAAAAAACAAAAAGTGAATTTGTTGCTACAGTTTACTAACCAAGTTGCAAAACAGGGAGCAGAAACTCACCAATGAGAGTGCATATCTCACAGTATGACACTCCCATTTTATTTTGAGCAGAATGGTTGCTGTTTGCTTGACTGTAATAGGAGCAGTGAACTATGTAGTGCTCAACAGCAACTGGACAGTGATTCTCATTAAATTTCAGATATACTTAAAATAATAGTCCAAGTCTGAGACCTGACTTGGTTCTTGCATTAAACTATTGTCCATAATTTCAATAAAAAAATTTTCTGACTATTTAGGTACCCATAAATGTCAAAAAACATAGGCATGTGCCATGTAACTCTGATCTTGTTTCTCTTTAAGGCAATGACTGAACAGAAAGGATAACATTTATAGATGCAAAGTACATGCTAGTGTGGGATGATGTATGTGACTTGCTATAAGATAGCACTTGGGCAAGAAATATGCAGATGTGTACATGTGTAATGGGAGCTGTTTCCAAGAAGTAAAATCTACATGAATGTATTGCAAAACATTTGTAGTTCACTTTATATTGTTCATTGTTCTTTATTGCTTCATAAGTAGTATTTTACTACTGCAATGCTTTGTTTTGTAGTAATATACTGTACTGCATAGCTGGAATTGAATAACTGAACAATTCTTCTGTTACATGGTAGATGTTCAAGCTCAGATGATAACATTTCCTAACATACTAGCTGGATAATCATGAAGTTCAGCCAGTTCTCTTCACATAAACAAATAAGAGTGCAACTACAGATGAGATCTTATATTGCTTAACATGCAATGTGAGCCATGATGGGACTCGAATTTGCTCATTTTTTGAAGTGCTGTCTGAGGCAAACATCATACTAAACGTGTGAAAAACTTTCCTACAACCTAACAGTGAGTATTTTAACAGAATTAAAACTCAAGTGGAACTGGTGGAAGTAGAGTTGTGAGCACAGAGCGTGAGTCATGCTTGGGTAGCTCAGGTGCTAGAGCACTTGTCCACGAAAGGCAAAGGTCCCAAGCTTGAGTCTCAGTCCAGCACACAGTTTTAATCTGCCAGGAAGTTTCATACCAGCGCACACTCTGCTGCTTAGTGAAAATTTCATTTTGCAAACAAAAATTGCTTAAAAACTATAATAAGTAAATACAATATATTGCTCCATTCATCATTGAAACTCATGAGCAAGCATTTCACAGTTGCTGTAATCTAAGCTAGTGACTTTGTGATGGCTGTTATATAAAAGTGTTACCACGTGTCACTAGCCCAGGGACCACGGCAAAGTCACTAGCTCAGGTAACATTTCAAACTCCCCTAAGCAAATAATGACAATAATAGGCCTAACAATATGAGAAGATGGTGTTACTCTAAGATGACTCAAATTACTGGAACTGGGACACACACAACATTTATACTCATAGCAAACCAACATTGCACCCACTTACTTACTGCCAAGCAAATCAGAAAGCTAAAGACCCTGACATCTTGATCCTCACCAGCCTCCCTAAACATGTTCTCCTATGTTCCACAACCTTCCTAACATGTATGTTCAGCACATTGGAAGATGACTAAGTTTTCTATAAGCATAAATCATTAACATTCTTATACCTAATAAAAACCATTGTCTCCCAAAAACTCCCATCAACTTTCCATAATAACACACCCTAGCAAAATAATAATCCTTGAATGACTCCCCAAATTACTAAATGATAACTGCACTGAAGCGCCAAAGAAGCTTGTATAGGCATGTACATTCAAATACAAATATATGTAAACAGTCAAAATATGGTGCTGTGGTTGGCAATAAGTGTCTGACAGAGTTGTTAGATTGGCTACTGCTGCTGCAATGGTAGGTTATCAAGATTTAAGTGAGTCTGAATGTGGTGTTATAGTTGGTGCATGAGTGATGGGATACAGCATCTCCAAGGTAGCGATGAAGTGGGGAGTTTCCCATATGACAACTTCACGAGTGCACTGTGAATATCAGGAATGTGATAAAACATCAAATCTCTGACATCGCTGTGGCCAGAAACTGACCCTGCAAGAACAAGACCAGTGACAACTGAAGAGAATTGTTCAATGTGACAGAAGTGCAATCCTTTCACAAATTACTGCAGATTTCAATGCTGTGCCATCAACAAGCATCAGCATGTGGACCATTCAGTGAAACATCATCAATATGGACTTTTGGAGTGGAAGGCCCACTCATGTAACCTCAATGACTGCATGACACAAAGCTTCATACATTGCCTGGGGCCGTCAACACTGACATTGGACTGTTGATGACTGGAGACATGTTGCCTGGTTGGTCAAGTCTTGTTTCAAATTGTATCGAGCAGATGAACGTGTATGAGTATGGAGACAACCTCATGAACACATAGACCCTGCATGTCAGTAGGGGACTGTTCAAGCTGGTGGTGGTTCTGTAATGGTGTGGGGCATGTGCAATTGGAGTGATATGGGACGCCTGATATGTCTGGATATGACTCTGACAGGTGACACGTATGTAAGCATCCTGTCTGATGACTTGCATCCATTCCTGTCCACTGTGCATTCCGATGGACTTGGGAAATTCCCGTAGGACAATGCGACACCCCACACCTCCAGAATTGCTACAGAGTGGCTCCAGGAACAATCTTTTGAGTTCAAACACTTCCACTGGCTATCAACTTGCCACACATGAACATTATTGTGCATATCTGGGATGCCTCCCAACATGCTGTTCAGAAGAGGTCTCCACCCCCTTGTACTCTTAGGTCTTTATGAACAGTCCTGCAGGATTCATGGTGTCAGTTCCCTCAAGCACTACTTCAGACATTAGTGGAGTCCATGCCACATCATGTTGCAGCACTTCTGCATGTTTCAGGGGGTGCTACATGATATTAGGTGTGTGTACCAGTTTCTTTGGCTCTTCAGTGTATATGCTGCTGTCAAAAACAATTTGGTTTCCACTTTGAGCATTGTACAATCCAAAAACCTTTGCCCTTGGTAGACCAAATTGACAAAGCGGGTGTGAGAAGAGAAAGTACTGGAGCAGTGTTCTTTGTCATCACAAATGCATTTGATGGTGGCTTTTCTGTTATGATGTTATATACAATTTACATCAGCTTGAGTGCCCTGGGCATATCATCTGTATTGTGAGATCTTTCTTCCTGAGTGGTGGTTCTTTGTCAAAGGAGAATTCAGTTGAGCCAGTCGTAACTAATTATGAGTACATCTTTCTTGCAAGAGCATTCTGCTTCTTTACTGACGACATCCATACAGTATTTATTGTTCCACGGATGAATAAATAAATTAATTAATTAATAAAAAACTTGAAATATCAAAGATTAGTAACAGGTTAATGACAACCGTGTAAATGCAGTGGCTACATACAACTATATCACTAATGATTTAAAACTCCTCTTTTCCTGATCTCCAATCAGATCTGTCATACTCTCTCCCTCAATACATGTCAGTGTTAATGATGAAAGCATTGCCCATTGTCTTACAAACACAACACAGCAGATGAACAAGCTACAACATTGTGGAACCCTATCAACATTGTCAACCCTATCTGGGTTCCAGTGTACTAAGACATTCAATGAAATGAGTATGTGTACCTCCTTGCAATGGACACAAAGCACAGTGAACATTTCCTCAATCCTGACTTCCGTGTGTCTGACACTATCCCTAGTGAAATCATGCAATATGTGGAAAGAGGAGTCGGGAGAAACATCAGGGCACAGAGGCAGCCAGAATTGTAAGTTGTAATCTGTTCCCCACAAAAACATGCCTTACAATTTGGGGAAGCAGTAGGCATCACCCAACAGCTATCATGAACATTTTCAGCATGGTAACTTCCCTTGTTATTACCCCAGAACAGTCATGCCCAGTGACTACCGCAGAATAGTCATGCCCAGTGATCTAGTGGAAAAAATTCATGACTACAAACGAATATGTTTCAGGATCAAATTCCAGCTGGACCATGCAAATTTTGTTCAGTCTTTAATCTAATTTTCATCTTTCAATGGTGTGGAGAGTCACTATGATTGGCAAATGTTCTGGATTCCACTTTAAACTGTAGATCCCCTTTCTCTTGTTGGATAACTGTTGCAGACTGAGGAGAAAGAAGTTGCCCAAGTGTCATCCAATCAAAAGACTTGTGCACAGCCATTGAGCCACTCAAAATTATCATTACCACGCAACAGGCATAAGAGATTTCCCTACTTGTTCACATGATTTGATATGAGAAGCATATTTAAATCAACCCACTTCTCATGTAAGCATTATCATGGCCAGCAAGTGACATTGGGCAATAGACTAAGCAAGTTGAAATGTCAGTTTCTCACTAGCATTAATTTTCTTTTTGCATCAGAAAGTAGCTACAACTTACAGTATCATTGTAGAATTTTTTTTAAAAAAATTACCAGTACAAGCTATGAGTATCTATGTTTAGAGTGTGCACTATATTATAGCTACATATCATTTAATTGTTATCTATCATCATATAATCAGAAGAACAGGCAGTAATTTGTGATTAGTTTATTTGTACCGTTCTTTAACTTTTTCTCTCTCAATAATTAAAGTCTCCTTTTTGTACCTCCTCCATGAAACCTCTCACAATCACAGGCTATATGAACTAGGACTCTGGCACCACTATAGACAATATCTGATCAAAAGTAACTGGCCCCTAGATGTATAAATGGAAGTGGTGAATGTTCTATTGTGAGTAGAGAACATGAGGGTTTACATATATCCCGGTATCTCGATCTTGGTTCACAGCCAGGATATATGGAGTGCTGCATGTTTACCATGCCATCAGATCATTTTTTTTTATTGTGTAATGTAAAGTCTTCATACTTTTTTCGTTTAGCTATAGACAGAAGCTGGTGTTGTCGCATTGTGCTTCTGTATACGACTTTTCGGATGTATTGCACTGTCTGAATTTCATTGTAAATATGTTGCTCGTATTCTGCTTCATATTTGCTCATGTCTGTTACATTAGTTGGAATAAATGATTCCATATTTGTTTATGTTCATATAAAACTGAATCTGGTCTCACTGCGTGGTGTTCTGTGGACTTAGGTATACTTGTACCTACATACAAATCCATGTGTGAACTGCCAAATTTAAAAGTATTGCTCATATTCTACTTTATTTTGTTCACGTCTGTTATTTGCTCTTTCTTGCATTTAATTGACAGCCCCACGTTACCTGCTTTTGCTCACCTTTATTACATCTTGTGATGCAGTTAGTACATAACTCTACTTTGAATGGTGTTGCTTCTTGCCAATGAATATGCTTTCTTCTTGAAAAGTTAACTGGTTGACTGCGATTCAAGGTTTCCCCCGAACGGAATGGTGAATTCCACCACATGACATACACTTTGTGCAGTCGTTTTTTTACTTATTCATCTAGATTTCTCATTCTTTTTGTTGACTTGGGGGAAAAAGTAACGAGATCATTCAAAGAAAGGAAATAAATTGCATTATTGCTCTTTGACACAGCTTGTGATAGGATTGAATTCAACTGATGAGCGGAATGGAGAACAAATACTGCAGTAGAAAAGCTATTTGTCACTCTTCATTTTACTCCATTCATACGACCATCCAATTGAAGCTTCATCGTAACTCTAACATGTTCATGAGTTTTGCTAAGGTTTCCATGGGCGTGGGTAATAGCTGTGACATAGCAAAGTATTGAGGAGACCTGCAAGGAATTACATCACATTAACTGCTTCATCCATAATAACTGTGATAAAATTCGATTCACTTTTTTTCCTTTCTTATTTTATTCATGAGTGAGTGTCAAACAGAGGCAGTCAAGTCATTCTGTGTTAGATTTGACACACCTGTAAACACAGAAGAACGTGCTAAATTATGTTTAATCTTTTCGTCATATTCACTGAGAAATGTGAGTTCAATAGCCTACAATTGCGTTTGTTCAGATTTTGCTTATTAGCGCCTCCTGACAGCCACCTGTTGCTTTTGTGAAGTTGCGGATTGACGGATTGAAAAGCCTGTTGTCATGTCATGTGCAATCCTGCGGGAGAAAGGGGGCGTAAAATATAACGTAGACTTCAAACCACGTCTCATTCTGGCGAATCCTTACATCGGTGATGAAATTTATGAAATTGCCCCAAAAGATCTCTCTACTTGAATTTTCATCGTCATCAAATGGTTAACCTAACATTCTTATTTTTACCTCTAACTGTCGACTCAGTCGTTTA
This sequence comes from Schistocerca cancellata, assembly GCF_023864275.1. Lineage (NCBI taxonomy): Eukaryota > Metazoa > Arthropoda > Insecta > Orthoptera > Acrididae > Schistocerca > Schistocerca cancellata. The sequence continues at coordinate 822,384,085 of NC_064627.1, read as the reverse complement.
CGGGCCGCCGACCTGGCTCAGTTGCAACGGTTGCAGTTGAGGTGCAGCGGTGCAGGATCGGAACCAGTTGTGAAATACGGTCAAGGTCGCGTCGCATAATGAGAGGTCGTGTAGCGGTGCCGCGCTGAGCTCGTCGTCATTTCCAGAGCACTACTTGTCACATAGAGCTGGACAAAACGGCGGCAGGATGATCGTAATAAACCAATCAAACTTTATCATCGCCAGCCATTTGAAGTACGCAGGAGGATAAAAGGAAATTCGCATCAGATGTCACGGAACGGGAATACGTGCAGATCCAAGAGACGTAGAGAAGGGGGTGGGGAGGAGCGAGGGGATAGGTTGTATTGGAAGTCACTACCCCACTCTTACAGAAAAATAGCTTTTACTGAAAACCTTAATATTTTTACGTATATAAACTTCCATATTTCTCAGCCAAGTTTTGGAGAATAAAGCAGCATCAAATCTAAGAGTCTCTAAAAAAAACGGAACAATAGAAAGTAAGTTATGTTTAATACAGCATAGAGATGAAACAGAAACCCACTGACAAAATTTCGGAGGATGTTCACGGATATATTCAGAGTATTTTGGTACACACTGAGGTGACAAAAGTCATGGAATACCTCTTAATATCGTGTTGGACCTACTTTTGTCCAGCATAGTGCAGCAAATCGACATGGCATCGACTCAACAAGTTGAACCATGCTGCCTCTTTACCCATCCATAAGTGCAAAGGTGTTGCCAGTGCACGATTTTGAAAGTATATATATTTGTGGTGATATTTATGTTAAGGTCTAAAAAGTTTATGGATTTCTCACCTAGCTCCATGGTGAATTGTATGTTTTTGTATTGTGACTTTGGATGTTCTAGTAATGTGTTCAGTTGTCTGTTGGTACCTGTCCACATACATAGTACATCATCTACATATCTTTACCAGTATTTAATATTATTACTGAGTAGTTATCTGAAGATGGCCTAATAAGCCGAAAACTAGTTCATACAAATAAAAATCAGCAGAACAAAAAACCGCCTAAGTGTTATTCAACCCTCAAAATGAAGATCACCTGAATGATGCACCAGTAGCATGACACTTGCAAAGAAAAGCAGAAAATATTTAATTTTCATTTGTCTTAACATGGAAAACGTAATGTACAATAACCGCTTTAAATTCCATGCTGTGGAAAGTCTGCTATTTAAAGAGGAGAGAGAGAGAAAAAGAGAGAGACAGAAGCTTTCAGTAGTAAGTACTACTGGTAGCGGTACACAGTTATTTAACTTACGTTTACTTCAAACTATACAGGGTAAATGGTTCATTTTTACTGACGTAGTAACTGTAACAAATGCAAACGGCTCTATGTTAATAAAAACATGAAAAATAATTCCAATACCACGCTGCAAGTTTAAAAGCTAAATGCATGTGCATGGAATAAAATTTATTTATATCCTGATAAAATGAAGCTTACAGAAACACAATAATCAACCTTTATTCAAGGCTTATTGGCTGTTGAAAATGTGTATCTATGTAAAAAAACATTTCTCTGTGAGGCGCTGACCAGGTACACAAGTGTATCTCCAGTCATTCTCGTGTATTCACATACTTTTCTAGGTGATATCCTCAAATGAGAAAATAAATGATGAAATTCTCCGTGAAGGAGCCTCTGCTGGTAAATTCTACTTGTAGCACTTCTCTTTCCCCTAGTTTTTCGTAGCCAAAATCAATTTTGACAGCAAACTACCCAGCAACAACTTTCTGCAGTTTATTTGCGCCATTTTGAAAGTCTGCTGACTGGCTTTGCTTGTCAGCTGAGGTTTCCGCTCGAATCTGTCTCTCGCTTGCATGACACCTCAAGCGGGCCGACGGCTGTCGCAGTTGTAGCTGGATGTAGTGCGCCCAGATGCTGCGTGATGTTCGCTTTTGTCGCCCATGTAGGACTCGGTCTAAGACCCAGACGGCAGTCGCGCGACCTCTGCCCAAGACAACTGGCCTTGTTCAGAGCTGAGTCGGGCCGAGCTGCAAGCACTAGCCAACTCACGGGAAGTCTATCATCCACTGGTGACAACTCCATGCACGGGGACTCTGTGTGTCAACTGCCAGTTCAGCTGCTTAATGCGGAGTGCATGATAGTAGTTCCAGTTTCCACCACTGTTGTGATGGCGCTGCAGACGCCCTCTCTAAAGCTCACTTGACCGAAGTTAAAAAGACAGGAAACATGAAAAGTGCAAGGAGCATGCGCATACTTAAGTTAAGTGCAAAATGACCAATAACCCTCACTCCATGGAGCACTGTGTTATTTCGAACAAACGTGTTGTAGAGAAATTAAAAATTAGGCGATGCACACTTGTCCTCTCAGAGAGCTCACGTACATGGTATTGAAGCAGAAAGAAACGGGTTCAGATACTATGGATTCAAAAATCTCCACAAAAATTTTTTTCCATTTATTTATTCTCCTGGACACATGTGGGCTGTCAATGTATACAATTCCCCGCTCTTTAGCCAAATGGTTGTAAAATTTTTAGAACATACTAAAAACTGTACTCGGTGATACAAAAACAAATGGTTTAGACCAGGGGTCTCCAAACTATAGCCCATGGACCAGATCCAGCCAGCAAAGTCAGTCATCTGGCCTGCCGACTGTACTTCAAATTGCTTCAAAAAACTTGTGGAACGTGAGAGATTGTGAAACTGTAGTGGATGGAGTCAGAATGTGGCGTATTAGAACTCGTCCGAGCTTTCCGCATGATTTATTTTTTCCGCTACAGAACATCGTTGACCCCGGTCGACGTAACAGGCCCTGCATTGCTGAGGTAGCACCCCCAGTGGCCTGTGCAATGCACTGTGTCGAGCCGGCCTTGTACGCCAGCTGCAGACTTCGAATTACGTCAGGATGGCTGCACTAGCAGCCCATTCAGCGGCCACTGTCCCAGTTGACCCTGCACTGCTCCGCCAGGAGCTGTAGCCAGCCACACTGCTGCTTCTTCCTCGGCTGGCGTAGCTGGGAATGCGGCGGCAATGACCGCTCCCGCTCCAGCGTCTGAACCTGCGGCCCTCACCTTGTAAGTCTCTGGCGTGTGTCGGGAACCGAAATGACTGTCCACGGTAGCGACCCGAAGGGTGGCCCACTCTGGCTGGCTGCGCACCCCACGTCGGGCTCAGAGGGTCGAACCAACGACCCGCCGTGGACTCGGACGCTGTCGCCCCATCTGTTGCTGCGTGTAGCCTGGCAGTGTAACATACGCCACTGTCCAGGAGAGCTGCCACACTTGAATCCCCCAAGTTGGCCTTAGAGGGTCGAACCACTGACCCTCGCTGAAATGGAACAGTGGCCCCCCATCTGCTCCCATGTATCGCCGGTAGTGTGACACGCCCCGCTGTCCAGGAGAGCTGCCACACTTGGATGAATCTCGTTAGAAAACCTCACCTATTTATGCTCGGCTTCGCGGCTCTGTTTCGCTAATGCATCGCTCCGAGTCATGTACGCCCCACACCATGGTTGCACAAGTGGGCCCCTTCTTCCTATAGCTTGCAACATGCGAACCGCTGCGTTTACGCTTTTCAGCGGTTTGATGGCCCCTGTGGCCTCCATTCCACTTTGCAACTGCTGGTCTGCGTAACTTACTGCAATCCAGCTCGCCCTGGCTGTAACTTGTGCTCAGAATATCGCACAAAACTAAGTTTCCCTATCCTAAACGGTGGGGCAGCTACAATACAATTTAAATTTAAGTACTATGTCTACAGTACTAGAAGATCTTCAGACGTACAGAGTCCTCCTCACATTTGTTAAGTTCAATGCTCGGGACTCAGGTGGAAGATGCGAAAACTTTGGACGCTCTGTTCACACACTGCATCATACATCAGTGAGTTCTCTGTGAGAAAGCCTGAGGTATTTCTTGTGTGTGAAAACCGGTCTTTTCTACTGTGAATTTAGTTTGGCGACATGCACTCAGTCAACCCATTTCCACCCTTTTCGTGAAGAAACTGATTCAGAATTCTGTGACTTGCCATATTACGCAGCAGTGAGGTGATTCAGCTGCAGTAAAGTGCTGTTTCATTTTCACAAGCTCTGAAATGGAACAGGTGTTTGTGCCATTGAAATAGATAGAGTCGATCGACAGCTGTTGTAATATTTGGTCGACATCACAATCAACATGAATGATCGGAACTTAAACCGCGAAGGAAAGGAATAACATTGTGAACTCTACAGAATCATCAAAGGATTTCGGAGAAAACTGGGAGTGGAAACCTATTCTCATTTTCCCTGTTTCGAAAACTTTTTCCGACAATACCCGAAGACGTCAGTCTTAATTTTTCGAAAAATATTTCGTGACTTGAGGAAACGCTTTAGAGAGATTTTCTGATCTGAGAGTGGCATTCTTTTGTTCCACAATCCATTTGAATCATAACTTTGATGATGCCCCAGTTGAGCTACATTTGGTACTCACTGATTTGCAAAGCAAATGTCTTGTTAAAAAAAGTAGCACAGAGGAAGAAAACTTGCTGAATTTGATGTCTAGTTTCCGAAACTGAAGAAATTTGCCGCTGGTGTGGCATCAGTGTTTGGAATAGCTTCTGTAAGCAAACATTTTCAATAGGCAGCACATCGAACAAGATTGACTCATGAACATACGAAAGCAACGCTCTTGATGAATGCAGCAATACCAAACCAAAAACTGATGATATTTTTAAAGACAAACGTGTTTCACAAACCTCATTAACGTGTTTTGCTGCTTAGTTTATGAGATTCGGATGTGTGCACACTGGGCCTGATGTAACTATATTTTCGCAAACGGCGCTTCCTTTGACAACTATTTTTAGTCCTTGTTTTCATACGGAATGCTTAAACTTACTTTTTCCTCTTTTTTTCACAGTTTTCGTTCTGGGTTACAAGTACTGTGCAGAATGATGTCGTGGCCCGAGCTCGTCATTTTGTCAGCCGGCCCGCTGTGCAAGACGTTTGGCGACCTGTAGTTTAGATAATGGAAAGAGAGAAGGACAGTTTAATAAATTAAAAGGCTGAGTGTTTGATTAATTAAAATATGTACACAGATGAACAGAAGAATTAATTTTCACTCAATATAAAAGATCGGTGGCCAAGAGCAGAAATTAAAAGAAAAAAACGTCGATGTATTGCTTGATTAAAACAAGTACATAGAAGAGTGAACGTGATGAGTGAATGTAGAGTGCGATGGATAAGGCTATAGGGAATTATAACACTCAGTGTATTGCGTAGGAGGGATATGTGTGGTGGATGTGTGAACACGCCAAAAGGCGCCGTCGAGGGGTGTACAAGGCAGGGGCGTCAGAAATTAAAAAATGAAAGTCGTGTTTTTTTATAATTTGGCACCTGAACATGACAAAGTGATCCGAGAACTACCTTCCGACACCTTTTTTAACATTACATTAAAATTTATTGTCACTGAAAAAGAGAAATATTTAAGCTTTCAGGAAAAGTTGTTTTTTCGCGTTACTCTATATTTACCACGACATATCTCCTAAACTGTGTGTCGCACAGCAAAATAAGTTTATAATTGCCTTGAGTATTATATGTTGATGACGTCTGCAAATTTTCTGTCCAATAGAGTGAGTAATAGTGAAGTAATAAATTAAAATCTCACGTCTGATGCAGAACTTTCACCAAATCATCATCCGAAATATATTTAGCGACAAACTTTTCCCCTTCAAATTTTTTTGTGGGTGTGTAAGCGAGAAAAGTTTCAGAAAGGTTTGAATTTAATTTTGTAGTTTGTTCGAATGCGATGGGTGCAACCGTTTGTCCTTTATGAGCGATGCATTGTGCGGTTCACAGGCGCGGCGCTCAGTCAGTGTGGCCGTCTCAGTTGCAGGTATGAGCTCGTTAGTGGGTGTTGTGCAGCGGCGATTTCAGGATATCTTAAGTTCATCTGTAAAGACGCTTGAAAGACTAGTTGTTGATTATTAGATAAGTATATGTGTTTGTAGTCACGCTGAGCATTCACTGTTTATGTGCGCATCCAATAGCATCGCATGGTTTCTTATTTTATATATTCACTTATTTCATTATGTTATCCACGGATTCAGCGAGCGAGGTCGACGTGTCAGTTCTTAGTCCACCAAAGAAGCGAGCAAAGAAGAAATCATTAAGTTCTTCTGAGAAGCACATGGTGCTTAATGTGTATAAAACGGTACTGTTACATCCAGAGCAGTCGATGAATGACATTGTTTCGAAAGCAGCTGCAGCTACAGGTGTTGGACGTTCTTCAGTGTATCATGTATCACATGAGTACAAGGCCACACTCTCTCTGAAGTCTCCCAAGAAAGGAAAATTACGACAGAAACTTTCTGAAAGTGTTGATGACTTCGATAGAAATGCGATGCGAAGGAAAGTTCACGAACTTTTTTTTCGTAACGAATTGCCAACAATTGACAAAGTGCTTACAGTCGTGAACGAAGATGCAGATCTGGACAATTTTCGGAGAATTACGTTTTATAAGTTATTGAGAGAAATGAATTTCAAATATGTCCGGCGTGGGCGCGATAGCATGCTAATAGACAGGGATGACATCATTTTACGGAGGCGGCGTTATCTTTGAACCATTAAACGGTTGAGAGATGAAGGCAGACCCTTTTACTATTTGGACGAGACGTGGGTGAACGCAGGACATACCCGAAGTTACGTCTGCGTAGATGACACTATAAATTCCTCAAAACAAGCGTTTCTGTCCGGATTATCCACCGCTAGCAAGGGCCCATCAGGTAAAGGGAAACGCCTGATTGTCGCACACATTGGCAGCAAAGCAGGGTTCGTTGAAGGATGTTTGTGGACTTTCGAATCCAAGAAAAGTGGAGATTATCATGGGGAGATGTGCGCCGAAACCTTCGAGAAGTGGTTTCAAGATGTTCTTTCTCGGCTTCAGGAAAATGCAGTTACTGTTCTTGATAACGCGCCGTACCATTCTCAGAGAAAAGAAAAAGTTCCCAATGCGAATGCCAATAAGCACGAAATATCAGAGTGGCTAAAATCTAAAAACATCGATTTCGAAGGCGGTATGTTGAAGAATGAACTTTTAGATATAGTTTAAAATCACAGAACAGCGCACAACGAATACGCAATAGATGAAATGGCGAAGAATACAGGGAAAACTGTTCACAGAATTCCTCTGTACCACTGTGAATTAAACGCCATCGAGTTAGTGTGGGTCAGAATCAAAGGCTATGTTGCAGCCAAAACCAAAACATACAAAATGCCGGAAGTTAAAGTACTGCTAGAAGAAACAGTAAGAATAGTGACTGCAGAGGATTGGAACAAGTGCGTCCTCCATGTCGTAGAAAAAGTGGAAACTCAGATGCGGAAATTATAGAGGAGAGAGAGGAGAAGTTTGTTATAAACCTCAATGAAAACAGTTCAAGTTCGACAGCGTGAACCTTGTTTCGTCCTTATCATTATTATTACTGGTATTGTTATTAAAATTAACAATTAATTTCCGGGTTCGATTCCCGGCGGGGTCAGGGATTTTCTCTGCATCGTGATGGCTGGGTATTGTGTGATGTCCTTAGGTTAGTTAGGTTTAAGTAGTTCTAAGTTCTAGGGGACTGATGACCAAAGATGTTAAGTCCCATAGTGCTCAGAGCCATTTGAACCCATTTGAACAATTAATTGTGTTTGAACGGAGCGTTTTGTTAGCAACCTGAATGAAAATAAATCTGCTTCGACAGAATGAACTCAGTTTAACATTATTGTTAAATTTATTTCGTACATTGTTGCCCAGGTTTCTCACGGTCCGCTGTCACAGCTCGGCAGACATCCGAATGCCGCCAACTGCAAAGCGTGCGCCAAAGATTTTCCACACCCCTACGTATCACGTGAACACCGAATGCTTCCTCTGGAAACGAGCGTAGTCGCTCACGTGACACTGTTTATGTTTCGTCCCAGCTCTCAGTGACTAGACTTTAAGAGTTTAGAGGGACTCAATTGAGAATCAAGCCGTAAGATGTGAGTGAGGGGCGGGGAGGGGGGAGGGAGAGCCCTGACAAGGGGAGGAGGGGTGGGGTTCTCCTAGATCTCGTAGAATGGCTATATTTCAGGGCGGATTTCATAGTCGGACACAGGGAGGCGATTAAAGTTTTGGAGATGTAGTGTCGAGGGAGTGTGGTGGTAGAGACACGGCAGAGTATTAGGACCAGAGAGCAGGGCGGTAACTAGTGTCGAAACTGCGGGTAACGTAGGATTCTTATAGGTGTTGAAGGTGTAAGAATAGGATGGGGAATTTTATAAGTTGGTAGAGGATTCGCGTAGGGGAGGGTAAGCGGATACGAAAGGCTAGGCGGGATGCGTGGCGTTCGAGGATCTGTAGACCGTGATAAAAAGAGGGAGGAGTGGAAGTCCACGCAACATTTGCGTAGCAGAGGATGGTCGAATTACGGATTTATACGTTTGGTAGATCGTGGAACACAACACATGAATTTATTTGCACCAGGAATACATCAAATACGTATATTTGAGAATTAAACACGTTTATATGAAGCGACAAGTCGAATAGTAACCATAAAAAAAAATGAGGTAAATACACTATGTGGTCAAAAGTATCTGGACACCTGGCTGAAAATTACTTACAAGTTCGTGGCGTTCTTCATCGGTGACTCTGGAATTCAGTATGGTGTTGGTCCACCCTTAGCTTTGATGACAGCTTCCGCAAGCATACGTTCAATTAGGTACTGGAAGGTTTCTTGGGGAATGGCAGCCCATTCTTCACGGAGTGTTCCACTGAGGAGAGGTATTTATGTCGGTCGGAGAGGCCTGGCACGAAGTCGGCGTTCCAAAACATCCCAAAAGTGTTCTATAGGATCAGGTCAGGACTCTGTGCCGGTCAGTCCATTACAGGCATGTTATTGTCGTGTAACCACTCCGCCACAGGCCGTGCTTATGAACAGGTGCTCAATCGTGTTGAAAGATGCAAACGCCATCCCCGAATTGCTCGTCAACACCAACAAGGTGCTTTAAACATAACTGTAGGCCTGTGCTGTTGTAATGCCACGCAAAACAACAAGGGGTGCAATCCCCCTCCACGAAAAACACGACCACACCATAACACCACCGCCTCCGAGTTTTACTGTTGGCACTACACACGCTGGCAGATGACGTTCACCGTGCATTCGCTATACCCACACCCTGACATCGGATCGCCACATTGAGTACCGTGATTCGTCACTCCACACAACGTTTTTCCAATGTTCAGTCGTCCAGTGTCTACGCTCCTTAGACCAAGCGAGGTGTCGTTTGGCGTTTACCGGCGTGATGTGTGGCTTATGAGCAGCCGCTCGACCATGAAATACAAGTTTTCCCACCTCCCGCCTAACTCTCATAGTACTTGCAGTTCATCCTGATGCAGTTTGGAATTCCTGTGTGATGGTCTGGATATATGTCTGCCTATTACACATTACGACCCTCTTCAACTGTCGGCGGTCTCTGTCAGTCAACAGTCGAGGTCGGCCTGTAGGCTTTTATGCTATACATGTCCTTTCACGTTTCCACTTCACTATCACATCGGAAACAGTGGATCTAGGGACGTTTTCGAGGGTGGAAATCTCGCATACACACGTGTGACCCAAGTGACACTCAATCATATGACCACGTTCAAAGTCCCTGAGTTCCGCGGAACGCCCCATTCTGCTCTCTCACGTTGTCTAATGGCTACTGAGGTCGCTGATATGGAGTACCTGGCAGTAGGTGGCAGCACAATGCCCTTAATACGAAAAACGTATGTGTTTGGGAGTGTCCGGATACTTTTGATGACATAATGTACATATGTGGGGAAGAACGGTATATTTACGAGAGCAGCGGTCTGTAACCATTTTGCGTCAACTGATGGCAGATGACCATTTAGAAATTAAGGGAGCGACACTTAATAATACTTAAAAAGCATTGCCTACAATGTCTTCCGTTGCTGTCTCTCTGGCAGGATTAAATATTTAATTACAGCACTTGGGGCATTTACAATAATTACCTGTTGAGCTATGTTGCATTTCCACATTAATGCGCGACTCTCAGACTGACACAACATGAAACAGAGTTGCAGCAGAGGACTGCATATTATTTCAGAGAATGCACTATCGGTCCTCCTCGAAGCTTAACACTAGCCGAAGAACAGCTTTCTAAAACCCTCTGTTACACTTAACCTAGCTCAGACTGTCAAGTCATTCTGATAGCAAAGCTGCGGACGTATTTACGACGGCGTTTATTTACAGGTGAACAGCTCATATATAACGACTGGTTTTTTTTACGCCGCCTGACCGCCGAAACTTTCTCACGAGGATTCCGCTGTCAATTCTGACACTACGATGTCATCTGCGTTATCATTGGACGATGATCACATGGGCGTTACCACAGTGCCCATCCAGCAGTAGGTGACCTCACCTCCCAAGTGTTTGTGAAGTGGCCTCGAAGTCCGCAAAAGGAAGCCCACTGCCTTACTGCGTCTCTACCCTCATGCTGTTTACAATGCTGTCCGCACACACATGACGTATATGTTATTGATCCTACTTTTAGTCATCATTCTATTGAGACACTAGACTCTATCAAGTGCTATTTTGCCTTATGACGACCTTCTCGTTTCTACATACTTCACACACCTCAATAGCCCGTTTTAGAGTTTCCATATTTATAGTCTCCGATAGTTTTACCATTCTCCATTGCACACAATAACTAGTTTTGACTGTATGACTAATAGTTCTTCATTTCGTACATTTGTTTGTCCAACTGATTTTTTCACATCTTTTTGAACCAACAAAGTACAAATGTTACAAATAAGCCTAATTTTAATACCGTCTGTGTTTTATAACTGAATAGTGCTGCACGTCAGATGAAAGCTTTTATTTTCAATGCCAACACCTGACACCAATGTTGGTGCTTTTTTAAAACGAGCGTTCCTCGTTAATGCCACTACTACAGAGATTTCACTCACTTCCGCAGTTGTGTATGAGCTCGCTTTTTTTTAAATAGAAGAATGTTTTCATGTCTTGTAACGTGTCACCTCCAAATTCTCCCTTCAGTGTCTCCCACAATTATATTTATATTAGTACATTTACTCCTCCTCCTGAGTTTCTTTGGAAACGTTTAACCATACTGCATTAATATTCCTTCTGCGAGTTATCTTTTTTTTTTCTTCCATAACCCCAGCAGCATCAGCTAAGCTTAATATTGTAACCTGACCCCCCCCATCAGTTTTACGAGCTTGTATTTTAATTATTTATTTTGTCTCCTTAGAACCTTATTCATCTGATATACCAAGAATTACAATATCTTACACAATTGGCCATTAAAATTGCTACACCAAGAAGAAATGCAGATGATAAACGGGTATTCATTGGTCAAATATATTATACTAGAACTGACAAGTGATTACATTTTCAGGCAATTTGGGTGCATAGATCCTGAGAAATCAGTACCCAGAACAACCACCTCTGGCCGTAATAACGGCCTTGATACGCCTGGGCACTGAGTCAAACAGAGCTTGGAAGGCGTGTACAGGTACAGCTGCCCATGCTGCTTCAACACGATACCACAGTTCATCAAGAATAGTGACTGGCATACTGCGACGAGCCCGTTGCTCGGCCACCATTGACCAGACGTTTTCAATTGGTGAGAGATCTGGAGAATGTGCTGGCCAGGGCAGCAGTCGAACATTTTCTGTATCCAGAAAGGCCCGTAAAGGACCTGCAACATGCGGTCGTGCATTATCCTGCTGAAATGTAGGCTTTCACAGGGATCGAATGAAGGGTAGAGCCACGGGTCACAACATATCTGAAATGTAACGTCCACTGTTCAAAGCGCCGTCAGTGCGAACAAGAGGTGACCGAGACGTGTAACCAATGCACCCCATACCATCTCGTAGAGTTATACGCCAGTATGGCGATGACGAATGCACGCTTCCAATGTGCGTTCACCGCGATGTCGCCAAACACGGGTGCGACTATCATGATGCTGTAAACAGAACCTGGATTCATCCGAAAAAATGACGTTTTGCCATTCGTGCACCCAGGTTCGTCGTTGAGTACACCATCGCAGGCGCTCCTGTCTGTGATGCAGTGTCAAGGGTAAACGCAGCCATGGTCTCCGAGCTGATAGTCCATGTGTAACAATAATGTGCCTATAATAATTTTTTTCTTTATGAATTTAGATGAATTTTTCTTTCTGAATTTATGTAAAATAAGGTAAATAATGTTGTGAATTTTTTTCCTTTTCGTGTCATGTTAAAGAAACTGTAAACAACTTTTGAAATGAATGTTATTACTTATGTTAGATTTCAAGCAATTTGATAACCAAAGGAAAGTGTATTTAATGTTAAAACTATTGTATAATGTGAAAATTGTAATTTAAACACTTGGTCCATACGTAGGTAATGCATTAGAATATGTGTAGTAGAAAACCTGTGGTGAATACCCTACCTGTAGGGGCGCGAGAAAAGGTGGATGCAGGCGAGCGCGGGAAAACGCACACTGGCACGGTTCGGCACAACGGGCTCAGTAAAACAGTCGGAGTTGGGCATCGGTCAGAGGAACATGTACTGTACCGAGGAGGCTATCTAGGAAAAGTGGATTCCATTGAGCCTCGGATGGGCCGATTCCGACGACTACTTGGCATGGCTATATTCTCAGGCACAAAACTGGAAAGATTACGACGCCAAGAAGAATGAAAGTGCCGATACTGTGAGAGCTTTAGCCGTGCTTGTATGTGTGCTGTGCTGCCCGCTATCTCGCTGCCCGCCATCCGCCGCAACGACGTGCACAGGTCAAACATTTATTTCATCTTTAGAAGTGTATCTGTGTGGACCAGTGTTGAAACTGTTCTGACTGTTCAATAATAACGTGACTTTTACCAGAATTGCCTTAGCCATCACTTATCCTTATCATTGACCTAGACAGGGTCCTTACCACATATTGTGCAACCCGAGTATCCCGAATTGAAAGTTTACAGTTAGTAATAAATCATCTGCAGACTAATCTATGCTATAAAGACATTTAAATTCATGTTTGTTAACGCAGATGTTAGTAAAGAACAACAGTGTGATTAAATTGAAAGATAAATTTTGAATTGAGCTAGCAACGTTATTTAATTAATTTGAGACTGAAAGAATGATAACTAATCGATTCAGCAATAGAAAGGAAAAGAGTAGTTATCCCCAGATTGACAACTTTGAGTGTTAATTTACCTTCAGGACTTACTAGTGTCAGTATAACAATCATAACAGATTCAGGCCCCCCCCCTTTCTCTTGCCTATTCTTGCACATTTTGAAGTGTACTGATCAGAATTGAACAGTAAAAGTAATTTCTATATTAAACCTAAGTGTATCAGTGTTTTTTTCCAATTTTAATAGTGACATTGTATGTGTGTTTTCAAAATTGCTGATTCTAGGGTAATCTATGCCCGATTTCAGTCTGATTAATATACAAAGGGCAGCTCGTAGTAATCATTGCTGTGTGGTGTTGTGTAAATTTAGCTCATCCAAATTAGTACAAAAGAAGGAAACTTTAGTTCAGTAGATTCTTTCTGATTCTAAAATTTTGCCATAAAACGCAACATTACTATGTGTCATTATGCTTGTACATGCTACCACTTGTACAGGGAAAAACTCACTCAATGCCTAATTAGGCTGGCGACCGTATTATTTATCATTGATAGTATCTACTGTGTGTACTTCTTGTCCATGCGAACGCGTAATTATACTTTACATTTGCTTGACGCATCACTGTAGTTACTAACTGAGTGTAGGTTCGATCTTGCTTCCATTAGGTACACGCGGTCAACTTATGTACTAAATCCTTGTTTACAAGGTGAAGCCCGTGAACTTATTACAGTACAGGCTTTATTGAGCTAACGCACGTCCGACAAGGGGGTAGTGTTACAAGTGGCTTCCCGGTGACAGGACATCCAGTTCTTGTCGGTTATAAACTAACGTAAAGACCGAACAGTGGATGTTCAGTGGCACGAACAGCAATAAAGTTTAGCAAATTAAACTGCAGTGTAAGTCAAGTATAATAGTGTGGTGTAATTGGCATTCAATATGGACAGGAACGTAGACAGGGTAGATGTGCCGAGCGAAATGGAGAATGCAGCTAGCAGTTGCAGGAGTTTACGCGGCCAGATAACAGATGGCGTTAGCGGAAGACAATTGGCGTACATACAATACCATGAACACGTCAATGAACAGCTTGAAATGTCGCGATCGTCTCGAACACAGCAAGGGACAAAACAGGAAGTAGAGGGTGACTTAGTAGATGATAGTGGGTACGTGAACGAATCCACTGACATATTTGATTCACCACAGATAAAGAAAGAACCGAAAGAAACTTATGAAGTAGAATCGGAACACACGGATTCCGTAGAACAAAACAGTGTAAAAATTTTAAGCATCAACGATTTATTTGAACAATTAACCAAACAAATTGCAGGACAGACTGAGCAGCTGAAAATACAGGGCCATCAGCTCAAAACACAGAATGAGCAGCTTAAAACGCACGTTGATGCGCAGCTTAAAACACAGAGCCATCAGCTCAAAACACACGTTGACGAGCAGCTCAAAACACAGAATGAGCAACTTCAAAAACAAGTCGGCAATCAGGTTAATCAGCTCAAAACACACGTTGACGAGCAGCTCAAAACACAGAATGAGCAGCTTAAAACGCACGTTGATCAAATTAAAACACAGGTAAAAGATCAAGGAATTAAAATTAGTAAACAAATAGAACAAGTAGAACAAAAAGTAGGTAATTTAAGTTCTGTGGTAAATACTCTGAAATTTGAAATTGATACTATTAACAAAAATATGGATACTATGCAGGAGGGAATTGGAAACATTAACAGTAGATTCGATGTTGAAATTCTCAACATCCAAGAGAAAGTAGAACCTCTGGTTGTAACTAAGGTAGACGAAAAAGTTTTCGGTCTTAAAACTGAGATCGTAAACGAATGTCAACACGGAATATCACAGTTGAAAAAGGTAGTTCTAGATACTGGAAGAGATTTAGGTGAAATAGTAACCGGCTGTATTCAAAATTGTGAACAAAATACTACGGAAATTCAAGGCAGAATTTTCGATTTGGAGAGCAAAATAAAAGATAGGCCTGGTGTTGTCTGTAATGGCACACCAATTACGAAGCTATTAGAAGGCGAGAAACGATTCGATCCAGCCAAGAAACATAACGGGTGGCATCCGTTAGATTTCATCAAAAATTGCGAGAGAGTATTTCCTGAGCACTTGTCTGATCAGGAAAAGATAAACGTAGTAATTAGCGCCTTAGCAGGTGACGCTAAGCGCTGGGGAATAAATTTAAATACCGAACGAATGACGTTCGAGGAATTCAGGCAAAGATTTACAGAAGAATATTGGTCTGAACAAAAGCAGGACCATTTATGGCGCGAGTTTATCATGGCCAAACTGCATGATAACAGGGGCAGGAATTCTTTGAAAGATTTCTGCGAGTATTGGTACAGGAAATTGACGCATTTAAGAGGTAGAAGATCAGATTCGGAAATTATCTGGGAGCTATATAAAAAGCTTCCAGAAGATTCTAAGAGGTATGTAGGAAGCAACCATCGTAGCTTCCAAGCATTTCTAGAAAGGGTCGAAGACGAAGATCATTGGCGCGAAAGTCGTGCCAATTATCAAAATTTTGGTAACCGTAATAACCGAAACCATGACGAAAGAAATGACGGCGATGGATTTCGCGTCAATATGATACAGAGAGGAAGAGGCAGAGGAAGAGGCAGAGGAAGTTATCCAGGTCGCGGTCGAGAGTACACCGCGCAAAATAATAACGACGCGGGAAACTAATTTCCGCGAACGTTGCGGGCCAAACGGAAGCGGACAATACATACCGGCCCCGATTTAAGAAAAGATACCGGACCGACCGCAATGTAATGAGACAGGTTAGAGACAGGCGTGAAACGACGCAACGTGTTGTGGCGAGACAAGCGTCAGGTGCGAGCCAGCATGAGTCATATCGGCCGCACAGAATACTCCAGATTAACGGGCGAGTGGAGCATCAGAGGGCAACGGCCCAGCCTAGCGGAACATCTGCTCAGAGAGAAGCCGCTAGCAATACGGCAGCAGTAGGTACGGACGTAGCCGTAAGAGATAATGAAAATTTTACGAGGGATAATTCCGCGGCAAAGGAAACAATAAATGAGACTGTGAGTACACAGGGAGTTGCGGTTAGCAGTGTTCGCAATGTGGTAAAGGGCGATAATGAATTAGCAGAGGTAACTGATTGGCGTGTGCAGATCGACGATCTGTACAAGGGCCTAAAGCAATGTGAGTGGGAGGATTTTAAGAAGGAGTATGAGGCGAAGAAATTAGTTAATAGGAAGGGAAATGATAGGGGCGTCAATAAAGTGACGTGGCCCAAATTTGAAGAGGGGAGACTAAATAGCGTCGCAAAAAGTACGCGTGCTGCCGATGAGAGGAAGGTTAATGAGAGGAAGGATTTGGAGGATGAAATCCTCAGCATTGAGGAAGAAATAACTTCTGCTAACAATCCGCCAATAGTGCAAGCTGCTACCGAGAGGCACCGTGGAGAAGGGGCAGATGATTACATGAAAGTAATTAAAGTCCACGAGGATTACACCGAATATGAAGCCACAGTAGATATAAATAAAGCTGATGATGAGGCCGTTTCGCCAAAAGAGGAGATTGAATTAAAATCTAAGCCTGAAGACACCCTAGACTTATTATCGGTAGATTTATATGGTCCCCTCCCAAAGACTTCGGGAAATTGTGCATATGTTTTGGTGATTTTGGAAGTATTTTCTAAATTTGTGAAACTATACCCCTTGAAAAAAGCCACAGCAAAAGCTGTATTTAGTAGGATGGTCGAATACTTCAGGACCATCGGGAAACCCAAGGCAGTACTATCGGACAATGGACCCCAGTTCATATCCAAAATTTGGAAAGAGGGAATGGAGAAAAATGGTGTGGAGGTTAAATATATTGCAGCCTACCATCCTGCAAGCAATCCGGTTGAAAGGTACATGCGCGAAGTCGGGAGATTGTGTAGAACATACTGCAGTCACAATCATAGAGCCTGGGGCAGATTCATATCGGATTTTGAGAATGTCATGAACACATTACATCATGAGACTACAGGATTCCCACCGGAAGAAATTTTGTTAGGTAGAAGTAGTAAAAGTTAAATTGAAAAAAAAATTAGAGTTTCCACCTTGTACAAGTTTGGGATTGAATCAAAAGAAAGAATTGGTAATAAAAAGGGCAAAGCAAAAAGCCGAATCTAGATCTAGAAGACACGATAAAAATCTAAAAGTTTCAAAATTTAAAATTGGAGATTATGTTCTTCTAAAAACCCACGAAAAATCTAGTGAACTAAACCATGAAATTTCAAAATTTAAATATATTTATAACGGACCATATATAATACAGAACATTCCACACGAAAATGCTTACTACCTAATCTACCCAAAATCCAAAAGACCTTTAGGTGTAAGAAATATTGTGGACCTGAAATTGTATGTTCCCAGGAACGAGTAATTGTGCTGTATCTTATGCTGAACCCAAGTTATTTGAAATGTAACTAATCTTTGTAAATGTCTGTATTCCATTGAAAGTGTACTAATGTAGTTATGTGAGTTTCAGATTACCAATTGTACTGTAATTATAAAAATGTATGGAGGAAAGGACTGAAAAGAAAAGATAAATGCTGTCAGCCGGATAAAAGATGGAACTGTCTAAAATGGAAATGGGCAGTGTATGAACCAGAATAGGAAGGACTGCCAAATACCAATGAGGGCAGATAAATAGTCGATGGAAAATTGTAAATGTAATCCAGGAGGTGTGACAATATGGAGTGAGAAGGACTGCCCAAATCCGCATAATAGGCAGCTAATATGTGTAGTTAATTTTCTGAAAATTTTGTGTGTGTGTTTTGTTTAGTAAGTTAAGAAATGGACTGCTATTCAAAGCAAGCAGCGACAAATTATCTTATAGTGTATACGAAATATGCATTTGTTTTTGTAGTTAAATGTTTCCATTCCAGAATTTTAAATTATTTCTTTAAGAAATTTGGGAAAAAATGATTAAATTGCTATTTTAGTAATGTTAGAATCGGAAGTGGGACTGTGCAAAAGGCACTTAAGTAAATAACGAGAAATTGGTCTTGATATGTTAAAATAGTGTGAACCTATATACAGTGAGTGGAAGGAAATATGTAGTGTAAATCTTCTTGAACATTTACGTAAAGATTCAGAACCAGTGTATCATTGTTAAATTTAGTGTTCCCATAAAATTTAGACTTAAGAAAATTTTCTGGAAACAGGGGCATGTGTAACAATAATGTGCCTATAATAATTTTTTTCTTTATGAATTTAGATGAATTTTTCTTTCTGAATTTATGTAAAATAAGGTAAATAATGTTGTGAATTTTTTTCCTTTTCGTGTCATGTTAAAGAAACTGTAAACAACTTTTGAAATGAATGTTATTACTTATGTTAGATTTCAAGCAATTTGATAACCAAAGGAAAGTGTATTTAATGTTAAAACTATTGTATAATGTGAAAATTGTAATTTAAACACTTGGTCCATACGTAGGTAATGCATTAGAATATGTGTAGTAGAAAACCTGTGGTGAATACCCTACCTGTAGGGGCGCGAGAAAAGGTGGATGCAGGCGAGCGCGGGAAAACGCACACTGGCGCGGTTCGGCACAACGGGCTCAGTAAAACAGTCGGAGTTGGGCATCGGTCAGAGGAACATGTACTGTACCGAGGAGGCTATCTAGGAAAAGTGGATTCCATTGAGCCTCGGATGGGCCGATTCCGACGACTACTTGGCATGGCTATATTCTCAGGCACAAAACTGGAAAGATTACGACGCCAAGAAGAATGAAAGTGCCGATACTGTGAGAGCTTTAGCCGTGCTTGTATGTGTGCTGTGCTGCCCGCTATCTCGCTGCCCGCCATCCGCCGCAACGACGTGCACAGGTCAAACATTTATTTCATCTTTAGAAGTGTATCTGTGTGGACCAGTGTTGAAACTGTTCTGACTGTTCAATAATAACGTGACTTTTACCAGAATTGCCTTAGCCATCACTTATCCTTATCATTGACCTAGACAGGGTCCTTACCACATATTGTGCAACCCGAGTATCCCGAATTGAAAGTTTACAGTTAGTAATAAATCATCTGCAGACTAATCTATGCTATAAAGACGTTTAAATTCATGTTTGTTAACGCAGATGTTAGTAAAGAACAACAGTGTGATTAAATTGAAAGATAAATTTTGAATTGAGCTAGCAACGTTATTTAATTAATTTGAGACTGAAAGAATGATAACTAATCGATTCAGCAATAGAAAGGAAAAGAGTAGTTATCCCCAGATTGACAACTTTGAGTGTTAATTTACCTTCAGGACTTACTAGTGTCAGTATAACAATCATAACAGATTCAGGCCCCCCCCTTTCTCTTGCCTATTCTTGCACATTTTGAAGTGTACTGATCAGAATTGAACAGTAAAAGTAATTTCTATATTAAACCTAAGTGTATCAGTGTTTTTTTCCAATTTTAATAGTGACATTGTATGTGTGTTTTCAAAATTGCTGATTCTAGGGTAATCTATGCCCGATTTCAGTCTGATTAATATACAAAGGGCAGCTCGTAGTAATCATTGCTGTGTGGTGTTGTGTAAATTT
This sequence comes from Schistocerca cancellata, assembly GCF_023864275.1. Classification (NCBI taxonomy): domain Eukaryota; kingdom Metazoa; phylum Arthropoda; class Insecta; order Orthoptera; family Acrididae; genus Schistocerca; species Schistocerca cancellata. The sequence goes on along the minus strand of NC_064627.1, from coordinate 822,364,418 downwards.
AGCACATCCAAATTAGTACAAAAGAAGGAAACTTTAGTTCAGTAGATTCTTTCTGATTCTAAAATTTTGCCATAAAACGCAACATTACTATGTGTCATTATGCTTGTACATGCTACCACTTGTACAGGGAAAAACTCACTCAATGCCTAATTAGGCTGGCGACCGTATTATTTATCATTGATAGTATCTACTGTGTGTACTTCTTGTCCATGCGAACGCGTAATTATACTTTACATTTGCTTGACGCATCACTGTAGTTACTAACTGAGTGTAGGTTCGATCTTGCTTCCATTAGGTACACGCGGTCAACTTATGTACTAAATTCTTGTTTACAAGGTGAAGCCCGTGAACTTATTACAGTACAGGCTTTATTGAGCTAACGCACGTCCGACAAGGCGGTAGTGTTACACATGCTGCTGCAAATGTCGTCGAACTGTTCGTGCAGATGGTTGTTGTATTGCCAACGTCCCCATCTGTTGACTCAGAGATCGAGACGTGGTTTCACGATCCTTTACAGCCATGCGGGTAAGATGCCTGTCATCTCGACTGCTAGTGATACGGGGCCGTTGGAATCCAGCACAGCGTTCCTTATTACCCTCCTGAAACCATCGATTCCATATTCTGCTAACAGTCATTGGATCTCGACCAACGTGAGCAGCAATGTCGCGATACGATAAACCGCAATCGCGATAGACTACAATCCGACCTTTATCAAAGTCGGAAACGTGATGGTACGCATTTCTCCTCCTTACACGAGGCATCACAACAACGTTTCACCAGGCGACGCCGGTCAACTGTGAGTATGAGAAATCGGTTGGAAACTTTCCTCTTGTCAGCACGTTGTAGGCGTCACCACCGGCGCCAACCTTGTGTGAATGCTCTGAAAAGGTAATAATTTGCATATCACAGCATCTTCTTCCTGTCGGTTAAACTTCGCGTCTGTAGCATCTCATCTTCGTAGTGTAGGAATTTAATGGCCAGTAGTGTATTTCAATCTCCGCTATTCAAAATTTTCTCTAAATCAAGGAACGCTATGGGATATTAAAAAACTAAAAACCCGCCTCGATTGCGAAAAAGGCACCTAGTGTTAAAGGTTAACCCAGGTTTCGGTGTAGATAACTACACCTTCTTCAGAACAACAATAAAACCCACAAGTGCCTACGAAGACCTTTGTCAATGATTAAAAGAACACCATAGCTATACATTTATAAACGAAAAAGAAGAGGAAAACACAAACAGTAGATATGTAGATAGTCGAAACCACTACTTAACTTAATGGTGTACGCTCCACCTCACACCGTCCTATGTTCGATGGGCCATGACCCGCCATAAACTGCCAGTTGACACCTCTGTCCCTCCACTCGCTCCTGGCTTCCAGTACTTGGACAACATTACACACAGTGAACTGAATGCCCCCATCACCGCTCTGGATATCATCCTTACACTCCGCACAAAATGCAACACCGCTCCCAGTCACGATCGTGTCACCTATTGCCACCTCCGTGAAGCTCCCGCCTCCTTCCTCTCCACCCTGGCCAGGCTATATAACGTGGTCTTGTCCACCGACTACTAACCAAACCTGTGGAAAACCTCCCATATCCTGATGTTCTTCAAACCCGACAAACCGCCATCCACTGTCCCCTCCTACCATCCCATCAGCCTTACCTCGGTCTTCAGCAAGGTCCTGGAGTCCATCCTTACCCAATGCATCCACCAGCATCTCCGCCAGCACCGCCTCCTTCCCGCTATCCAGTGTAGCTTTCGACCGTCCTTCTCTGCCGATGACCTTCTCCCTCACTCATTTCCTCTCCGAACAGTTCAAGTCCCGTCGGTCCGCCATCTTCCTCTCCCACGACCTTGAGCGTGCTTACGACCATGTATGGCATTCTGGTCTCCTCTTCATGCTCCAAACCTTCGCCCTTCCTATCAACTACGTCCATCTGATCAGGTCCTTTCTTTCCCAACGTCCTTCCTATGTCACCATCCATAACACGGATTCCTACACCTTCTACCCCTCCGCAGGTGTGCCGCAGGGTTGCATCCTCTCCCCTCTTCTCTACCTTCTGTGTACAGCAGACATGCCGCCGCCTCCACCCCCCGTCCACCTTCTCCAGTACGCCGATGACGCCGCCTTCCTTGCCCTCACCCCCATCCTGCAACGCTCCCAACACATTCTCCAATCCCCTCTTGACTGGTTCACCGCTTGGTACAATCAGTGGTTGCTCAATGTCAATCCTTCCAAGACCCAGGCGATCACTGTAGGCAAAACCACCCCTTCCTTCCGTCTCCTCGACTTCTGTATCACCATTTATGGCCATCCTATCATCCTCACCCCCACCCTCAAGTACCTTGGTGTCACCCTCGACCGTCGCCTCTCCAGGACCCCCCATCTCCGGACAATCCAAGCCAAGGCACGTTCCTGCTTCCGCCTCCTCAAGCTCCTTTCTGGCCGTACATGGGTTCTGGACCCCTCCACCATCCTCCACACCTATAAATCCCTCATCCACCCTATCCTCTGCTATGCCATCCTGCATGGATCTCCACCCCTCTACCTTTTACAAATTCCTTCAAATCCTAGAACGCCTTGCACTCCACCTCACCTATCGCATCCATCTCCCCTCCCCCACGCGGATCCTATGTGACCTTATTCTGTTCCCACACCTCCTCCTTTTCCTCAAACGGATACGGATCCTCTACACCTCCCGTAAACTTGATCCCCCTCATCTGCTTGTCTCTCCCATCCTCTCCCACCCCTGCCCACTGGCACACCTGTGTTCCCATGTCCCATGTGCTCTCCATCTCTCCGCTCTCCATACCCTCGCCCAAGGTGGCTTCCATCAACTCCCCCTCCCTGATGATGCCCTCAACCCCTCCATCTATCCCTCCTATCAATTTTGATCCTCCCCTTCCACACCCTGTGTTTCCTTAGGGCACCCTCTCTCCCTTCTCTCCCTCCTCCCTTCCTCCCTCCCTCCTCCTCCTGGGTTACCCCTACCCCCGTACCTTCTTTCCTCCCCATCGCATCTCCTCTGCCACTGGCATCTCACCCTACCCTTTCCTTCCTCCCCACCTTTTCCCCTTTTGGCAGGTCCCCAACTCGCACACGTCAAGTGAACATTCGCACACTGGAGATCATCGCCATCGGTTCTTTGTGTGTGCTATCGTGTTTTCACCGCCCATGCTCCACCGTTCACGTGTGTTGTTTCAGTCATCAGTGTCCGTGTACAAGTGCTGAACGTTATTTTTTTATTATGCTCCACCTGTGAACGGCTCCATGTTTTTTCCTCAAGTGTCTACTTTTTTTTGTCCACCGTAATGTTTTGTTTTTCTGTGTCTTCCCTGTGTCTGTTTGTTCTATCTGTGGCCGAAGAGCGGCGTAATATTGCCACTGCCGGCCCACCTTTTGTGTAATATATTGAAATAACAATAAAGAGATAACAATAAAGGTCCTTTCAGACAGACGAACGTGCAGGGAGATGGCGGACTCTGCGTACACCAGATTTGGAGCTTTTAATAAGGTTCTCTCAATTTGGTGTATGTAGAGCCCTCCGTCTCCCATCACGTTCGTCTGTCTCAAACGACCCATGATCACACAAACGCCCAGAAACGGCTGTAAACGTTGTGTGACGTGGTTGGCGTCTGTGAGGGTACTTGTTCTGGTATAGCTGTGCTGCATCTCGACCTTTTCCATCTGGTTGGCGGTACGCAGGCGATAACTCGGCTTGTTGCCAACATGTATACCGGACCATTCTACTGCTAACAGTAACCTGCGTCAATCACACAAACTGCAACACACAAGGAACACACGGCACATGGTCAGAGGAACTTTCATTCGTCAGCGCCATCTACCATGGCAACGATGCAATTCAGGACACCTGTTCATAGGATCTTTTTTCCTCCATTTCCAGTAAGGAATCAACCCCTGCAGTTTGTCGGTTTTATTAATGTTCACCCTTTTTACAAGAACCCCTACGAATGTGGCCATTCACACACTGGAGAGACGACTCCTGCAGTCCATGAAAGATGTACGGAACACCGCAGGTACACCAGGCTGTTACAGCCCAATAAATCGGCAGTGGCAGCGCACTGCGTCTATATTGGTCACTCTAAGGTGCACGAAAACGTCGAAATTTAGGTGTCTACTTCATCTTCCTGGGACTCAGTAGTGAGAGAAGTAACTGCAATACGTCTGGTGACGAATTTTTTAAAAAGATATAGCGGTTTCGGCTCGGATACCTCATGGAATAGGCCTCTTTCTGTGATAAATTAACAGCTCACAGTGACACATCGAGTTCTCAGCATGATCGAACGCGCAGCCGCGGATCTAATCCATACATATGTGTACGTCTTTGCCGCTGGTCAAAGTGTCTGGTGCCTTCTGTATCTGTGGCCGCATGCCAGTGGAGCGGTCCTCGAGGGCAAAAGGATGGAGCGATTGCTTGAGGGTCAGTCTTTCGGTTTACTCTGAAGATGGATGAACGGTGCACAACCGAAATATTAGAAGAAGAAGCAGAATTTATCCGTCTGCACGCCCGAAGTTTAATGGAGCATGTTGAGTTCTATCAATCACTTTTTTCACTCGTAATATCATCTAGTGCTGCATGTTACAAATTGGATAGATCAGCCTGATGCCTCACAAAAAATGGTTCAAATGGCTCTGAGCACTATGGGACTTAACTGCTCAGGTTATCAGTCCCCTAGAACTTAGAACTACTTAAACCTAACTAACCTAAGGACATCACACACATCCATGCCCGAGGCAGGATTCGAACCTGTGACCGTAGCGATCGCGCGGTTCCAGACAGTAGCGCCTAGAACCGCTCGGCCACACCGGCCGGCGATGCCTCACAACTAGGGTTGGGATAGCTTTAAGGAAAATACATGGAAGGTGGACATCTGTTGTTTCATGTAATACACTTTGTTACTTAACAACAATATTACCATCAAATTTATTAAAATGGTCAGACTTCTCACAATCAAAAGTACACTACTGGCCATTAAAATTGCTACACCAAGAAGAAATGCAGATGATAAACGGGTATTCATTGGACATATATATTATACTAGAACTGACAAGTGATTACATTTTCACGCAATTTGGGTGCATAGATACTGAGAAATCAGTAACCAGAACAACCACCTCTGGCCGTAATAACGGCCTTGATACGCCTGGGCATTGAGTCAAACAGACCTTGGAAGGCGGGTACAGGTACAGCTGCCCATGCAGCTTCAACACGATACCACAGTTCATCAAGAATAGTGACTGGCGTGCTGTGACGAGCCAGTGCTCGGCCACCATTGACCAGACGTTTCCAATTGGTGAGAGCTCTGGAGAATGTGCTGGCCAGGGCAGCAGTCGAACATTTTCTGTATCCAGAAATGCCCGTAAAGGACCTGCAACATGCGGTCGTGCATTATCCTGCTGAAATGTAGGCTTTTGCAGGGATCGAATGAAGGGTAGAGCCACGGCTCATAACATATCTGAAATGTAACGTCCACTGTTCTAAGTGCCGTCAGTGCGAACAAGAGGTGACCGAGACGTGTAACCAATGCACCCCATACCATCTCGCAGGGTTATACGCCAGTATGGCGATGACGAATGCACGCTTCCAATGTGCGTTCACCGCGATGTCGCCAAACACGGATGCGACCATCATGATGCTGTAAACAGAACCTGCATTTATCCGAAAAAATGACGTTTCGCCATTCGTGCACCCAGGTTCGTCGTTGAGTACACAATCGCAGGCGCTCCTGTCTGTGATGCAGTGTCAAGGGTAACTGCAGCCATGGTCTCCGAGCTGATAGTCCATGCTGCTGCAAATGTCGTCGAACTATTCGTGCAGATGGTTGTTGTCTTGCAAATGTACCCATCTGCTGACTCAGGGATCGAGACGTGGCTGCACGATCCGTTACAGCCATGCGGATAAGATGCCTGTCATCTCGACTGCTAGTGATACGAGGCCGTTGGGATCCACCACGGCGTTCCGTATAACCCTCCTGAACCCACCGATTCCATATTCTGCTAACAGTCATTGGATCTCGACCAACGCGAGCAGCAATGTCGCGATACGATAAACCGCAATCGCGATAGGCTACAATCTGAGCTTTATCAAAGTCGGAAACGGTACGCATTTCTCCTCCTTACACGAGGCATCACGACAAACTGCTGTTTGTGTATGGTTGGAAAGTTTCCTCTTGTCAGCACGTTGTAGGTGTCGCCACCGGCGCCAACCTTGTGTGAATTCTCTGAAAGGCTAATCATTTGCATGTCACAGCATCTTCTTCCTGTTGGTTAAATTTCGCGTCTGTAGCACGTCATCTTCATGGTGTAGCAATTTTAATGGCCAGTAGTGTAGTACAGGCTCAATTCATTCAAAACCAATTTTGACAATTGTACCATTAAGAACAGGGCATGAAATCGGAAGCACACAGTTCCCAAAAACAGGAAAAGGTCACGCCAACTGGGCGTGGCTGCAAGCAGGTTCAGCAAACAATTTTATCCAGAAAATTAATTACAGTAACAGCCATTAAGTGTACTAATAACTTGCAAGTTTAGGTAACCGTTACACAATTGGGTAACACTATTTACTGCACATGTAAACGGGCATCTTTAAAGAATAAAATGTTTAAAACGATATCCACACGTCAAAATGGATTTTTGAGGAACGCAAGAACTGTTCAAGCATTTCTTAGAACAACTTATTGTGAAATGCAATTTTAGTCATATTATTGAGCAGTTTCTAAAATCCCAGTGCATAACATTCACATTCGTCTGATATACCAAACTCATATTACTGCGCACGAAATCATTAGATCTTAAGTTTTATTGTGCTAACACTACTCAAATCAACGGAAACCGTTTTCCGCCACGAATCGCCGTGTCTTACGGAGGTCATACCCTTCCTCCATAGCCCTAAAAGAAAATAACACCGACATAGGTGACCGACTGGAACATCAGTGTTGTGGGAAAAATTTAAACTGCTAGTTTTCAAATTAAAATAAAATACAAAATTGTTGACGATTTCGTGAGCACTTTTTGACGTACAGCTTGTTGGCTTTCTTCTCGGGATGCAGTATCTCAAAGGAGGCTGAATCTCTGAGAATGCCAGCTATTCGAGTCGGACAAAGTCAGAAACATTATCCCAGACGAAAGAGAACAGGCAACACGGCAAAAATAAAATATTTTACGAACTCACGGTTTTATCAGGATAGTCTTACGTGGACTGGCGCCCGTGTAATGATTTCGCGCACACAGAACGTTCGTTTTCACCATTTTCCTAAGGTCGTACGTGGCGATGAATAATGGTACAGCTTCAGCCGCCACTCTGGGGGACCTATTGAGATAATTCGTATATCAGTATCAAGGGTAAGTATCAAAAGTATTCTGAAACTCAGAGTGGTGACACTGTTTGCAGGAGGTAGTCGCCAAGTTCTCGGGGCCACTCGAAACACAGGAACATGAGTGCCCAGGTCCACTCAGCTATTGGGTCTCCACCTGCGCGTGACGTTCAGTCGGAAAAATCAGGTAGGTCTAGTGCTTCCGTAATAAGTTGTAATGAGTAGTAAGCTGTATGAGTGCTGAGGACGAAGGCTGTAATGAGTAGTAAGCTGTATGGGTGCTGAGGAGGAAGGCTTCAAGACCACTTAAATCTCTACATTAGCTTACATCAAATGAATATCAACATTTACCGACATTATTGGCTTAAGGGAGTCCAATGCCTACTGTTTAAAAAGACAGGTAAAATTATAGATGATGATGATGATGATGATGATGATGATGATGATTTGTGGTTTGCGGGGCGCTCAACTGCACGGTCATCAGCGCCCGTACACGTCCCAGTCTGTACACAGTCCAAACTAGCCACTTTCATGAATGATGATGGAATGATGAGGACAACACAAACACCCAGTCCCCCGAGCAGAGAAAATCCCCTGTCCGGCCGGGAATCGAAACCGGGACCCCGGTAAAATTATAGATGCGGTAAATTAGAAGTTCAGAACACCTTAGACGAAATGATCGCTTGAAGTACTTACTGACAGCTTATCTTTATTATAGATAAATGCAAGATACCATTTTTGAGAAGAGGATTAAATAGACAGTCATGCCCATTAAATTTGTAGGTGTAACGTAGTGGAGCGACATCAAGTGAAACGAACACATAACGTCAATTGCAGGAAGTGCAAACCTTCGGCAATCTGTTTTATTTGTCTATCTGCAAAAAAAAAAAAAAAAAAAAAAAAAAAAAAAAAAAAAAAAAAAAACACTGGGCTGTGTTTCTCACTGAAACACCACAGAAATGATTATTTTTTATTTCAATAATTAGTCCCATAGAGTGTCAAAAATATCTGCCGCCACTGGAATCTTAATCATGGAATTACTGTTCGTTGGATAGTGGTCTTGCGTGTAGCGTTGCTGACTCTCGATCACTGGGCACCGGGTTCGATTCCCGGCCGGCCGGGTCTGGATCTTCCCCGCTCGACACTGGGTGTGTGTGCTGTCTTCATCATCCATGCACCGTCATCGACGCACATGTGGTCGAAGTAACGTCATATAAAAAGCGTACACCAGGCCGCTGAACTACCCAGAAGATGTTACCGGCGAGATATGCCACACGTACATTTCATTTAATCGTACTGTTTCCGAATAGACCACCGGTATTTTCCAGCCCTCGGAACAGAAACGAACCGGCAGATATGGAGCTTGTCGGAATTCTTTAACCCACACTAAGTACCAATGATATTGTATCGATGAAGGAATTAAGCAGTTGGTTCAAAGTAATCGATGAATGTCACGCATGTACACTTTGATCGTCCGCAAAATAACCGAAGAAGAAGAGTTGGTTTAACAATATGCGCGACATAAGGCATCTTGTTCATGTTTTACAATGTTGGGTTAACAGTACAGCATAGAATTAACTACATATTCCACTATCTACAAAGCACTTCAGTATAATCTATAAAGGGTTTCAAAGGACTACTGCTCCACTACGATCGTGTTCAGAGGGAAGTGAACGTAAATCTGTTGTCGTTGTTGTTGCTGTGATCTTTAGTCCAGAGACTGGTTTCATGCAGCTCTCCGTATTACTCTATCCTATGCAAGCTTCTTCATCTCCCAGTACCTACTGCAACCTACATCCTTCTGAATCTGTTTAGTGTATTCATCTCTTGGTCTCCCTCTATGATTTTTACCCACCACGCTGCGCTCCAATAATAAATTGGTGATTCCTTAATGCCTCAGAATATGTCCTACCCCTTCTTCTAGTCAAGTTGTGCCACAAATTTCTCTTCTCCCCAATTCTACTCAATACCTCCTCATTAGGTATGTGATCTACCCATCCAATCTTCAGCATTCTTCTGTGGCACCACATTTCGAAAGCTTCTATTCCCTTCTGGTCTAAACTATTTATCGTCCACGTTTCACTTCCATACATGGCTACACTACATACAAATACTTTCAGAAACGACTTCCTGACACTTAAATTAACAAATTTCTCTTCTTCACAAACGCTTTCCTTGCCATTGCCAGTCTACATTTTATATCCTCTCTACTTCGACCATCACCAGTTATTTTTCTCCCCAAATAGCAAAACTCATTCCCTACTTTAAGCGTCTCATTTCCTAATCTAAATCCCTCAAAATTACCCGATTTAATTCGACTACATTCCATTATCCTCGTTTTGCTTTTGTTGATGTTCATCTTATATCCTCCTTTCAAGACAGTGTCCATTCCGTTCAACTGCTCTTCCAAGTCCTTTGCTGTCTGTGACAGAATTACAGTGTCATCGGCGAACCTCAATATTTTAATGCCTTCTCCATGGATTTTAAGTCCTACTCCGAATTTTTCTTTTGTTTAAAAAATTGGTTCAAATGGCTCTGAGCTCTATGGGAATTAACTTCTGAGGTCATCAGTCCCCTAGAACTTAGAACTACTTAAGCCCAACTAACCTAAGGACATCACACACATCCATGACCGAGGCAGGATTTGAACCTGTAACGCCTACAACCGCTCGGTCACACCGGCCGGCCCTTTTGTTTGCTTTACTGCTTGCTCAATATACATATTCAATAACATCGGGGATAGGCTACAATCCTGTCTCACTCCCTTCCCAACCACTGCTTCCCTTACATGACCCTCGACTATAACTGCCATCTCGTTTCTGTACAAATTGCAAATAGCCTTTCGCTCCCTGTATTTTACCCCTGCCACCTTCAGAATTTGAAAGAGAGTATTCCAGTCAACATTGTCAAAAGCGTTCTCTGAGTCTACAAATGCTAGAAACGTAGGTTTACCTTTCCTTAATCTATTTTCTAAGATAAGTCGTAGGGTCAGTATTGCCTCAAGTGTTACAACATTTCTATGGAATCCAAACCGATCTTCCCCGAGGTCGGCTTTTACCAGTTTTTATATTCATCAGTAGAGAATTCATGTTAGTATTTTGCAGCCGTGGCTTATTAAACTGACAGTTCGGTAATTTTCACATCTGTCAACACGTGCTCCCCTTGGGATTGGAATTATTGTATTCTTCTTGAAATCTCAGGGTATTTCGCCTGTCTCATACATCGTGCTCACCAGATGGTAGAGTTTTGTCAGGACTGGCTCTCCCAAGGCCGTCAGTAGTTCTAATGGAATGTTGTCATTTCATCTTCATCTACATCCTCTTCCATTTCCATAATATTGTTGTCAAAAACATCGCCCTTATGTAGACCCTCTACACACTCCTTCCACCTTTCTGCTTTCCCTTCTTTGCTTAGAACTGGGTTTCCATCTGAGCTCTTTATATTTTTGCAAGTGGTTCTCTTTTCTCGAAAGGTCTCTTTAATTTTCCTGTAGGCAGCATCTATCTTACTCTTAGTGATATAAGCCTCTACATCCCTACATTTGTCCTCTAGCTGCTTAGCCATTTTGCACTTCCTGTCGACATCATTTTTGAGACATTTGTATTCCTTTTTGCCTGCTTCATTTACTGCATTTTTGTATTTTCTCCTTTCATCAATTAAATTCAATATCTCTTCTGTTACCCAAGGATTTCTATTAGCCCTCGTCCTTTTACCTACTTGATCCTCTGCCGCCTTCACAATTTCATCCCTCAAAGCTACCCATGCTCCTTCTACTGTATTTCTTTCCCCCATTCTTGTCAATCGTTCCCTAATGCTCTCCCTGAAACTCTCTACAACCTCTGGTTCTGTCAGTTTATCCAGGTCCCATCTCCTTTAATTCCCACATTTTTGCAGTTTCTTCAGTTATAATTTACAGTTCATAACCAATAGATTGTGGTCAGAGTCCACATCTGCCTCTGGAAATGTCTTACAATTTAAAACCTGGTCCCTATATCTCTGTCTTACCATTATATAATCTATCTGAAAGCTTCCAGTACCTCCAGGCTTCTTCCATCTATACAACCTTCTTTCATGATTCTTGAACTAAGTGTTAGCTATGATTAGGTTGTGCTCTGTGCAAAATTCTACCAGGCGGCTTCCTCTTTCATTCCTTATCCCCATTCCATATTCACCTACTACGTTTCCTTCTCTTCCTTTTCCTACTATCGAATTCCAGTTACGCATGACTATTAAATTTTCGTCTCCCTTCACTATCTGCATAATTTATTTTATCTCGTCATAAATTTCACCAATCTCTTCGTCATCTGCGGAGCTAGTTGGCATATAAACTTGTACTACTGTGGTAGGCGTGTGCTTCGTATCTAACTTGGGCACAATAATTGTTCACTATGCTGTTTGTAGTAGCTTACCTGCATTCCTATTGTCCTATTCATTATTAAACCTACTCCTGCATTACCCCTATTTGATTTTGTATTTATAACCCTGTATTCACCTGACCAGAAGTCTTGTTCCTCCTGACGCCGAACTTCACTAATTCCCACTATATCTAACTTTAACCTATCCATTTCCCTTTTTAAATTTTCTAACGTACCTGCCCGAGTAAGGGATCTGACATTCCACGCTCCGACCCGTGGAACGCCAGTTTTATTTCTCCTGATAACAACGTCCTCCTGAGTAGTCCCCGCCTGGAGATCCGAATGGGGGAGTATTTTACGTCCGGAATATTTTACCCAAGAGGACGCCATCATCATTTAATCATACAGAAAAGCTGCATGCCCTCGGGAAAAATTACGGCTGTAGTTTCCCCTTGCTTTCAGCCGTTCGCAGTACCAGCACAGCAAGGCCGTTTTTGTTAGTGTTAAAAGTCCAGATCAGTCAATAATCCAGACTTTTGTCCCTGAAACTACTGAAAAGGGTGCTGCCTCTCTTTAGGAACGACACGTTTGTCTGGCCTCTCAACAGACAGATACTCCTCCCTCGTGGATGTACCTACGGTACGGCTATCTGTACCGCTGAGGCACGCAAGCCTCCCCACCAACGGCAAAGTCCATGGTTCATGGGAGGGGGGGGGGGGCGTAAATGGGTATGCTGTGAAGAAAAGTTGGAAATATCAACTGAACTTTCGTTACACGATAAATGACACAAATTTAAAGGTTATCGATTCATCTATATACACACAAAGAAAACGTGAAGAGAAAGCTGGCCAAAGACTACGTTTTGTTGTCAGAATACTTAGGAAATGCAACATATATAGTAGAGAATTTGCTTACCGGTCTCTTGTTCGCTTCCTTCTGGAATGCTGCTACTCGATATGGGATCCCTATCAGAAAGTATTGACGGAGGACATCTAAAAGTTCAAAGAAGTGCAGTTCGTTTTGTACTGTCGCGATATAGGGAAGAGATTGCCGTGAATGTGATACGCGAGTTGTGGTAACAATCATTGAAGGGAAGATTTTTTTCGTTGCGGCAGGATCGTTTCACGAAATTTTAACCACCAACCTTCTCCCCAAATGAGAAAATATATTGTTGACTGTCAGTAAGAAATGAACTCGTAATAAGAGAAATAAGAGCTTGTGCGTAAGGTTCATTTTTCTAAAGTGTTCATTTTTCCAACGTGTTACTCAAGAGTGGAACGGTCGAGAAATAGTTTGAAGGTATTTCAATGAATCGTCCGTCAAACTCTTCGGTGTGAACTGCGGAGCAGTCATCTAGATGTAGATGAATGTTTTCTCGTCCACAGTTCTGGATGAAATGATTGTCTTCCATCTGTTAGGTGAACCAGCACCCATTACGCGTTCTTCCTAGTAACGTGAAGCTGCTATCATCCCTAAGATCAGTTTAATCATCGCAGCATTTTATTAGGCATGGTACTACTGGAGGCGGTAGGTTCTGGCCCAACATTTCAACTAATCTACCCAAGGCAGTTTGTAAGTAGGCTATTTATGTTTTCTTTATGTAAGTTTGCTGTTTATGTTTTTTATTGGCAACGTTACGTAGCGCTCTCTGTATGAAAATCACTGGCTGTGCTGTGTGCAGTATGTGGCTAGTTTGCATTGTTGCCTGCCATTGTTGTCATGAACTGCTATAGCTGGATGTGAACAGCAGATAGCGTTGGGCAGTTGGAGGTGAGCCGCCAGCAGTGGTGGATGTGGGGAGAGAGATGGCGGAGTTTTGATAATCTGTAAGACTGAATGTCAATTATGAATATTAAGGTAAATACATTGTTTGTTCTCTATTAATATCTTTCATTTGCTAACTATCCCTATCAGTAGTTAGTACCTTCAGTGGTTTGAATCTTTTATTTAGCTGGCAATAGTGGCGCTCGCTGTTTTGCAGTAGTTCGAGCAGCGAAGATTTTTGTGAGGTAAGTGATTTGTGAAAGGTATAGTTTAATGTTTGTCAGGGCCATTCTTTTGCAGGGATTTTTGATAGTCAGATTGCTTTGCGCTAAAATTATTGTGTGCCAGGTTAAGCACAGTCATGTACAATGGTTCTAAGTGGACGTTTCACATGTAAAATTGTTCAAAGGGGACGTTTCAAGTTATGGGGGCTCTGAACCACATTGACAAGTAATTGCTGGAAATGGAAGAGGTGATAACTTACAGACAAAAGTTAGTAAGTGTGTTGGCTGTGGCGCTCTTCGTTGGCTCATTTCCAATACAGAGACATGGCATAAGAAAGGTGACGACAGAGTAAGGGGCATGGCTTAGGACTGTGAGGGGAATGGTGGAATGGAGTAGGGAAAGAGGGAGGGAAGGATGGGGGAGCGAAAGAAAGTGCCGAAGGGAGAATGCGAGGGGAGGATCAAGCTCAAGGTAAGATCAGAGGTCGAGGGAAAAATTTGGTCTAGAATGCCTGTTGCTCCCATCAGATGGTCCCAAATGCCTAGAAGTTCATGGAGGTAGAGAAATGTCCCTTGCCTGTCTACGTAACAGACGCGGTGCATAGTAATCTCAGTAGCGGGGCTGTCACTTCAGTGCTTCTGAACCAGCAAATTCAGTGGTTCTGCACACAATTAATGCAACTTGAACTACAACCTCCCATGACGCGTACCCATTTTCATGTATACTTCAAGTGGGTATTGTTCTGGCGTAACTACAAGCGCCGGAACGAAGATGAGGAGCCGGCCGGTGTGACCGAGCGGTTCTAGGCGCTTCAGTCTGGAACCGCGCGACACTTACGGTCGCAGGTTCGAGTCCTGCCTTGGGCATGACTGTGTGTGATGTCCTTAGGTTAGTTAGGTTTAAGTAGTTCTAAGTCTAGGGGACTGATGACCTCAGATGTTAAGTCCCAAAGTGCTCAGAGCCATTTGAACCATTTTTGAGAACCGAGCCGCGCCCGAAGGGCCCCCTGCTAGAAATGAATATAAGCGCTCCTCCTGCGAGCCTCGCCCGCTCAGATCGGCTCCGTATACGGACAGTAGTGGACAGGATTCGCAGAGCAGTATTAGTGACGTGTGTCAACTTCCAGGAACATTACACATAGCCAAGGACTTTAAATTATATTGCAAGTCGTCCCTCGTTTGCGTCTACTTGTAAATCTCAAAGTTAAGTATTGTCAATCTGCTTATTAGAAATAATACTACTAATGTTATTTGTTTGAATTGTTGTGTAGCATTCCGAGAACATGGCATCCTTTAGGCACCCTATAAGCGACGAGTGGGCAAGATCCAACAGGTATGATGCTCACTTCCTTCTTGAGCCCTTGACCGAATTCGGTCTGGGCAAAAATTAGATTAGCATACTACCTGACAGCACAGAGAAATATATTTCGTTTTTGGAAAGGTTTACCAGGAGTGTTACGCTGTGCTTTCTGGACTCACTAAGAATCCTGCAAGCACCACTAAAGAAACTTTCTGAAACCATGTGTCAGAAGGACTTGCATCTCATTCGAATTGCACTTCCTAAGTTTCACCTAAGAAACATTCAAATGCCAAGCTTGGATAAATATTTCTTTATTTAAAAACAGCCGGTTGCGACAGACTATGTTGTCGTCTTTAAGTCTTAAAAAAATCTTTTCATAAATCGGAGATCGACTGTGAGTAACTGATCTATTCCGAGTAGATTGTTTCCGATTAAAACTGCTTTGTTCGTCATAAACTAAATTATTAGTAATAACAGTTGGTTCAGGTGCAACATGGTAGCCACCTTCGGCCAGAACATTAAGTTGCTTGAAATTACTCGCCCAGTCATCTATCTTTTTACTTATACTGGGTGGTTACCGTCAGCTACGCACAGAGGTCCAGAGTGGACTGCAATTATCGCAAGGCAGCGAAACGTGGTTGATATTATAATGTGTTGATGCGGAACCGACTTACGGTGCAAAATTAGTTCAAATTTTGGTCACCAGGTGCAAGTCTGGCGCTATGAATGTAAGAAAACGGTGTGGATATGTTTCTTTATGTAATGCATTAGGAACAGGACGTGGGCAGAAAAGGTCAAACAAGTGAGAAAAGCTTAACAATATTATGAAAAGGATAGTTGCTGCTCACCATATAGCGAAGATGCTGAGTCGCACCTTGGATAGTCTGGCGTCAGCTGCCAGAGACTGTGCTCGTGGTAGTCTGGCTTCAGTTGCCTGTGTGTGTGTGTGTGTGTGTGTGTGTGTGTGTGTATCTGTCTGTCGTCTATTTTTGACAAAGGCCTTGTTGGCCGAAAGCTTATTTTGTGACAGTCTCTGTTGTGCTTATCTGCGACTCAGCATCTCCGCTATATGGTGAGTAGCAACTATCCTTTTCATAATACTGTTACGTTACATCCTGGATTTTCCAATGTTTGAGAAATGTCTGAAATCGATTTTATTATTAACCACCATATTTTGTTCAGAGACGTCGACAAGCCGCTGTACAGCGCCAAATTTGCACAACTGAAGTCTGTTCTGCATTAGCACATAGGCATAGCTATCAAGTTTTGTTGCCATGCGTTAGTTATAGTCCACACTGGACCTTCAAGAATGGCTGCACTTTAATCATAACCACCTGGTATTTGCTTTATCAACGTTCTCCGTCATATAACAGTTTACCTATATGGTTTGTCTTTTGGACATTATCTCCATCTATACTGACATTTATTGGAAGTAAGAGCAGCCTGTTATTCTCAGTGACATAATAGGCTGAAGGGTGACAGCTCGAATCAACTAAGCTTGATATGAGAACACCACTCACCTTATTTTTCACGCTTTCTCAGAAAGGCCTTTTGAAGCGTTTGATGCGTTTCAATTGAACCAGAAGGAGAAAATACGTCGATTCGGGTAAATAGTTTTACTTAAGAGATAATGTTTTAATTAGTATGAATCAAAAACCAATAAAAATACATTAATAAAATTTTTGCATTTTTCTGGTTTCTTCTCTTTTATAAAAAAAACTTGAGTTATTGATTGTAATTTTTTTTTTAGCTAGAGGCACAAATCACTCTTCTCCAAATCGTTATATAAATCTATCCCTCTCTTTCTTTTAGAGATCAATTTCAAAATTATTTTTTCTCTTCTGTAGGCTTTCCTATCTTCTATGTACCGTAGACTGGGGGTCTAGGCTTAAGAGGTTTTCCAAGGTTTCCCTGCTTAAGAGAGTTCCTGAATGGGTAGACCCTGATAATAGTCTCATGAAAGATCATCTTCCTTGGTTGTGCACAGCAGACATAACACCGTGATGCACGTAAAAGCAATACAGCCACGGTACCTGTCTCTTCGTTTCTTCTGTTTTCAATGTTTCTTTTCTTCGTCTGTCTTATACATAATTATTTATTTTTCAGTCGAAGGACTGACACTCATCACTTCCGGGTTACCCACACTAATAGATAGCTCGCGAAGTGTGTTCGGTAAATCAAAATTAGGCTCACAAACTTCGCTCGCTGCGAGGGGCATTGTAATGTCCCCATAGCAAATACCCTAAACCACGCACCAATTAATCATTTTCAATCAAACCATCCACATTCATTCACTTTGGAAAAGTTATGTGATCTGATTTTCTCGTAATATATGCGGCGACAGCTCGTCGACGCCAAAGTACTTTCTAGTGCATTTATTCTTTGAAATAACAGAGATGCATATATGCATTCTCCATGGTTGTTAGAGTGGTAACTAGGACAGTTTCTTGAGCGTCTGTTGAGGGATCGATGTGTTTCTGAGAGATACATATTCTGCTTTTCTTCTCGCAAAAGCGAGTCAATTAACATTTGTGCCGCTAGCGGTTTGTTTTGAAGAGAAAGAGATTGTAAAAGGAAAATAATTAAGGCGTGGAATCACCGGAGATCTGGACATGTAATGGAGATGGATTTAATACACGATTTCCTCCATAAATAAGGTTTGTGACTTTTTGTTCTGGAGTGAATGAAAGAATGAGTTTTTTCTGAATCATTTGTTGATCACGTTGGCCCTGTAATTAGTGGGGAAGTTTCAGCTGTGTCGAAGAGAGCTTGCAATCACTGAGTCTGTGTTAAATCGTCCAAAAAGGCTTCGTACACATCTGGAATTCGCAGTCTTTCGTAAAACGAACAAAATGTCCAAACGATTGATTCTCCCGACTGACTGCAGTGTTTAACAATAATAATAAATGTAAAGATCTCTTACAGCAAGCCAGCCGCTGATTACCAAGACGATGGACTCCACCAAAGATTCTATTCGGCGGATTTTTTTTATCACTATATCACGTAATGAAATCTTATATTAAAAACTATACATAGATAAAGGAGAGAAAGAGAGAGAGCGAATGAAAATAGAGATAATACTAATAATCCTCCATTAGTCTAATTTTTCGCCTGTCTTATCACGGATCAGCCAAGAACTGGGAGGGCCTTACTTTACTGTATAGACTTATGTGTGAAGGTGAAGGGGTCTTAAAGACAACAGATACACGTCTATACGGACAAGACATTACACAGAGATAGCGGCTAGCTGCATTGATCATCTATTCTTAGATAAAGAGACGGCAACTTATTATCCGAACATTAAAATGTTAAAAGGCCAGTCCGTGACAGGACACGTTTTTGGACGTTGCTAAAATAATTTTGTTCTCTGTTTCATGTCAACTACGACGAGCTGACCTAACTGACGCTTGGAAAAGAGAGGAAAGACTCGCAGGTGATATAACTGGATCCACAAATAAAGATGAACGACAGCAGCTGTGCGTCGAGAAAAGGCCAGCACTATATTTTGATTATATGAGATTGGTAGTACAGTTCAAGTATAAGCTTTTTTTATTAACTCCGCGCAGTAAAAAGGTCAGCACCTATATTTTGATTATATGAGATTGGTAGTACAGCTCAAGTATAAGCTTTTTTTATTAACTCCGCGCAGTAAAAAGGTCAGCACTATATTTTGATTATAAATGCTTGAAAGTACAGTTCAAGTATAGGCTTTTTTTATTAAATGTTATTTGATATTTGAACATTGATTATTTGTGTTCATGTTAGATATAGGAAGTGTTTTGATTGACCTGTCCCAGTTGCATTTATCTGTATGTGTACATTAAGAAATTTAGACACAGTACTCTCGTGTGAAGGTAGCTACATTTAGTGACAGTAGAACATTTATATGGTTTTAAGTAGGGCAATGTTTAGGATGAGTCAAGCAGAGCAAAGCAGCACGCATCATCCTTCAGCTGTTAGCACTGATAATAACGAAGCAGTAAGAAGTGTTGTAGGACCGATGGCTACAGATAGCGCAACAGAACGCCCTGTAGACACGGCTGCGGGTGTAACAGCGAGTACGCAGCAGGGATTAGATCCATTGGTAATTATCATGAGACAGATGCAGATGATAACCGAGAGCATGAATACTTTGAAAACCGACATTAATGCGAAATTTGCTTCAGTTACTGAAGGGCAAAATGATTTGAATACGAAATTAGCCTCAGTTACTGAAGGGCAGGAGAATCTGAAAACTGATATTAAAGCACAGTCACTCAAGCTCAAGAAGAGATGAAATTAGTCCAGACTGAGATTAAGCAGCAGTTACAAGACAGTTTTTCCGAATTAGAGCAGCGGATAGAGGCGAAGACCAAGGAACTCAAAGATCAGGCCGAAGAGACAGAACGAAAATTAACTGCACAAATAGAGTTGGTGAAAGCACAATGTGAGGAATCTACTCAGCACGTACGTGTCGAAATAAAGGAGTATGTGGCTATTAAGATAGATACCGTACGGGAACAAGTGTAAATGGTTCCGCAATTAGTACAAAAGCAAGACGCCATGGCATGTGCAATTGCGCAACTTCCTGAATTGGCACGTACACAGACTAACCTAAAGGAAAGCGTTGAACATCTGACAGAGCGTCAAGACGTTATAGACCACCAAATTAACGTATTAACGGGTGAATTATCCGAAATCACATTAGAAAACAAAAGGCTAATGTGTGAAAACGTTGAGCAAAATGTTAAGGCAGCATTCCAGAATTTATTTGGCAAACAAGAATAGAATTTGTTTGCGAAAGGACCTGAGGAGGTGCGACAGCAGTTAGGTGCTGATTTTGAGCATTGGAAACAAACGATAGAAGAGTCGATGCGCGCTTCACAACAAATCTCAGAACAAATGAATACAGGGCAGCAGCAGAAGTTGGCAACGACTATAGAGCTAGTTACTGCCCATTCGCACACAATACCGACTTGTGCAAGTAATTCAAACATTAAATTGCCACAAGCTGGTTGTTCGCGTGAATTCTTATCTACCGGAGATTACGAAAGCCTTTGCCATGCCGAAGAAAAATTGATAAAGCATCGGCAATTCCAGATTTTTAACTCGGACAAAAGGGGGGTCCATCCAATTGTTTTTATTCGAAGTTTCAAAGGAGTGCTACCCAGAAATTGGTCGGAGTGGCAGAAGATCAGTTTTGTTACAATATATATACAAGGTTCGGGGGCGATCTGGGCCTCGGACATGACTTCTGTTTGCCCGACATATGACGATTTTGAGAAGGCGTTTTTAGCAAAGTTCTGGTCAGAAGGGGTACAGAAACGCCTAAGGCAGGAGGTGCTCTACCCAGAGCCTTTCTCCTTTTCGAAAGGAAGCCTTAGAAGGTATTTCGAAAAATATATAAATAAAACGAGATACTGGGACAGACTTATGCCCTTGCCAGACATAATAAACATAATTAAGGCAAGACTACCAACTAGCATCCGGAATCAATTGATTTACGGCAACGACAAAGACTTGGAGTCGTTCCTCACGACATTAGACCATATAGATATTATCGAAGAGAACAACCAGAAAGCCCGTAATAACAGATTTCAATATAGGGCGATAGAACCTCCGCCAAACGGTAGGCAAGGTGGAAGTATGGGTTATACGAATGGCGATCAGTTGACACTTAGAATGAATGAACAGAGATCGTTAAATAATGGAGGAACCCCTCAAAATCTAAATAGTAATCCCGGCAATGGTCTTGCGAGGGGCTATTCAAGGAACAACAGGAACGCGAAAAGATACAACCCCGTGTGGGGGAACGAAAGAAATTTCAGACCCAAAGCCTGGAATAATGACAATAAGAGAAATTGGAATCAACCGGGAGGAATGAATTCAAATAACCAACATCAGTGGGGACGGACATCTCCGAATCAACCGGTAATTACCGAAGTGACGGAAGATGTCAACCAGCAGACAAATCAAAATCCAACAAACTCGTAAGGACCCACTCGTGCCCCGGAGGAGCGGTCAACAATTGGTTGAGGGGCAACAGGATATGTGAACCCATGCTAACGTATAATAATGGACGACTACTGGCAGATGAACTGACCGAGGACTTAGAACCACAAGATGAGGATAAGGAACAGGTGGCAGAAGCAGAAGTGCAAGTCATTATGGAGACCGTACCTATAGTGGCGGTTTTAGACACAGCTGCAACCACAAATGTTATTTCGGAGGCACTATTCAACAGGATCAGAAACATAAGACGAGTACCAGTTTTTCCAGTTCAAAATAGCAGAATAATAGGCGCCGTTGGGGCTCGATCGGCTAATGTGAAGGTGCAGTCACTACTTGGTGTGGAATTCGGAAATGCAGCAATGTTAAGCACATTCCTTGTTGTGAAAAATTTGGTGGTAGATTGCATTATCGGAGTCGACAGCCTGCGTCAATACGGATGCAGAATAGATTTCAAAACAGGAAAAATTTGGTTGAATGTTAATAAAAAAGTAATTGAGTTGGAGTTGTTGAAAAAAAAAGCCTTACGAGAAAATATAATTGTGGGGTCAGTCTGCAAGCAATCAGGACGGCCCAAAATTCTAAACAGCACGTAATTAATAAGTTCCAAGTCAAAGAAGATTTCGGTCAATTAGTGTTTGAAAAGTTAAATGAATCCGACTGCATTATCGAAGCCAAGAAGAAGCAGCTCAATGAATTATTATTAACGTATGAAAACGTTTTTGATGAAAGGCCAGGAGTTATTAAGGGATGCATATGCCATCTCTACGTTAAGCCCCACGAAACGTATTGTAGAACTTTCTATCCTGTTCCCTGGAGGTTAAAGGCTCAAGTTCAACAGGTAATAGATCGCATGTTGAAATGGGGTTTGATCGAAACCTCTACAAGCCCATACTGCTCCCCATTGTTAGTCGTGCCAAAAGCAAATGGGACTGTTAGACTGATGATGATGATGATGTTTGGTTTGTGGGGCGCTCAACTGCGTGGTTATCAGCGCCCGTACAATTTCCCAATCTGTGCTCAGTCCAATTTCGCCACTTTCCTGGATGATGATGAAATGATGAGGACAACATAAACACCCAGTCATCTCGAGGCAGGTGAAAATCCCTGACCCCGCCGGGAATCGAACCCGGGACCCCGTGCTCGGGAAGCGAGAACGCTACCGCGAGACCACGAGCGGCGGACACTGCTAGACTGGTACTCGACGCCAGAGAAATAAATAAAATCATAATTCCAGTGAGAACACATCCGGAAAACATAGATGAACTTATGCAACGGTTCCAGGATGTCAAATATTTGACGAGCATTGATTTGGGGAGCTCTTATTGGCAAGTCAAGCTGGATGAGTCATCAAGGAAGTATACGGCTTTCATTTATTCCAGAAGAAGTTACCAATTTACCGTAGTTCCTTTCGGACTCAACATTAGTGCTGGAATCTTTATAGCAGCTCTAGATTATGCACTGGGCCCAGAACTCAGAAGCAGGATAACAGTGTTTGCTGATGATTTGCTTATTGCATCGAAAACTTGGGAGGAGCATATTACCTTACTGAACCGAGTGTTGGACGTGTTCAAAACCACGGGAATAACTGCTAACCTACAGAAATCCCATTTTGCAGTAAACAGAATCAAGTTCCTGGGACATATAATTGACGCAAAGGGAATTTTACCAAACAAGGAGAAGCTAATTGCAATTAGTAAGTTTCCAACACCCAGGAATAGGAGACAATTAAAAGGATTTAAGGGCCTTGCCTCATTTTTTAGAAGATTCATAACAAATCAGGCGATGAACGCAACAGCTCTAAATAGTCTGTTGAAGAAGGATGTGCCCTGGCTCTGGACATTAGAGTGTCAAGAAGCATTAGAAGAGATAAAGAAGCAATTAGTAAATGCACCGCTTTTGTACCATCCGGACATGCAAGAAGAATTTTACTTGTCAACAGATTCTACGAATGTGGGTATTGGAGCGTGCCTTTTTTCAAGTACGCAAGATAAATGGACAACTCACCTTCTGTCCTATTGCGTTTGCTAGTCGTGTTTTGTCCAACTGTGAACGAACTTGCGCGGCGACAGAATTAGAGGCTCTTGCGGTCATCTGGGGATTTAAAAATTTTCATTATTATCTATATGGATCAAAGACTGTCGTATATTGCGATCATCAATCATCAACGTTTTTACAAATATGTAAACTGACACCCCAGACTGGTTAGATGGACTCTCGCTCAGCAACAATACCAATTTAAGATCGTGCATGTCTCAGGACAGCAAAACATTATTGCTGACGCTCTATCAAGGTCACCACAGGGTTTGACTAGAGAGATTGAAGTAAATAATATCTCGGAATTCCCTGTATTGCTGCTGAAGGAAAATCCATATAAGACGTACTACGTCAATTTGTGTGCGCATATGGCACAGTTACAGAAAAGAGATGCTCAATGGGGAAGTGTCATTCAAAGGTTACAACAGCAACCTTCGGATCAGATGGCAAATTATTACAAGCTGGTAAATGGCGTATTATTTTTCCGCTGTGGAAGGCCAAACAAAGTCCGTTGGTGTGTATATATACCTGAGGCGCGAAAAGAGAAACTCGTATGGTTCACCCATTTAACCTGGGGACATTTCGGTGCGACAAAATATGCAGACAAGATAAGTGTGTACTGTTATTTTCCCAACATAAAGCGCGGAGTGCATGAGGTCTTGAAGAAATGCATAATCTGTCAAAAAGCAAAGCCGGATTCAAAAGGTAGTAAGTACCCATTATGCTCTATATTAGTCCGAGAACCAAAAGAATTAATTTCGTGCGGTCTGTGTGGACCGTTACCTACTTCAAGAGGAGATGTTAGATATGTGTTGGCATTTCTTGATGTGTGTACGAAATACGTAAAGCTATACCCGATAAAGGCGGCTACAGCCAAAGTAATTGTAATAAGATTGACAAGGGATTATCTTCCACATGTTGGTATACCTAAGGCGATAATAACAGACAATGCTAAGATATTCACGGGACTCCGATGGAAACAGGCTTTGTCTCAAGGATGTGTGAAATACATACTAACATCATTTTACCACCCACAAGGCAATTTGGTTGAGAGAATTTTTAGAGAGTTCCATCGCTTTATGAGGACCTATTGCCATAATAAGCAGACTGTGTGGGCAAATTATGTGGAAGAATTTGAGCAGATATACAACAACATGCCCCACTCCTCCACTGGTTATACACCTCATGAATTGATGTTCGAGGCAAAAGAAGAAAACTTCTGGACTGAACATATGCCCAAAACTCAGGAAACTGAGATGCCTTGGGAAGAAAAAATAAGACAAGCCATCATAAATATGACGCAAAAGGCAGATCAGAGAAAACAACAATATGACAAATTAATCAAGAGGGTACAGGCGTACCACGTGGGAGAGAAGGTACTAGTCAAAAGACATACCAAATCATCCTTAATAAAGAAGAGTATAAAGAAATGGGAGTTATTATATACTGGCCCATGCATCATTCTACAAATTCCGAACCCTGGGGCTTATCTGTTAGCATACCAGGGATATAACAAAATTAAAGGGTTATTTTCCCATAACGACTTGAAAAAATTTAATGAAGATTAGAAGATAGGGATGAATGGTGTTGCGAGTGACAGAGATGAACGCTCGTAAAAACATAACAATAAACTGTGTGTGTTTAATGTTAGAAAACTTTAAACTGAAATAATTAATCAGTGACACAGATTGTAGAAATAGTGAATAACTATAACTATCGAGTGCTATAGAGAAGATAGTGGAGATAGGCTTCACCTGTGTTTGGGTAAACATAGAACTTTAGTATTGCTAATGTCATCAATAATTATAAAGGATCTAAATGACCTTCAAGGAGAAAGAAATATTTCCCGAAACTGACGCTGCATAATGAAAAGAGGTTCCCAGTGAATGTTCATATATAATTTCAAGTGCACGCTTAGATGTGCAAACGTGTGAAGTGAAGTGATGCGTTTATGCACTGAATCATGAGTGCTGATTAACGCCGCAAAGATAATTTCCCGCGCAAAACAATTTATGTCGGCGCGAGAGTTAGAATCAATATAGGCGACACAGATATGCTTTGTAAGAGACAAATGCGAGGGGAAACTGATTGATGTTCAACTTCAAAAAAGTGTCATAATTAGAGGTTAAGAGTTCTTGATTTATTGTTGAATGTCAAAAGAAGTTAATATTCATAGAATTAGTAGTTATTTAATGGGTCTTGTTCACTTTGGAATTTTGTTTGAAAATCCATTTCCATATATGTGCATGTATGAATGCTGGATGAATCAGAGAATAAATGATAGAAGTGAATCCACATTCCTCGCCACTAATAACTTTTACATTACAGCAATTAAGCGGAAAAATATATATATTAAGGATAAATTTTTTATGAGTATAGATAAATGATATGACTTTTCAAGGAAATGATGGATTATGTCTTTGTATAAAATGAACCACACTTCCCATTATTCGATGATTTGAATGCAAAATCTACTGCAAGTTGCATGAATCCTTTAAATTACGAAGAGTAAATCATTGACAGAAAATGTGTCAGAATTTTTGGACTTGTAAGCACAAGTGGTGATTAAGTGATATGCGAAGTCCAAAAGAAAATTCAAACTAGAGAAAATATTATGATGTTTTCGGCAACAGCATTAATCAATGGACAAATGGAAACCTTAAGTCAATGGCTAAATTCCTTGCAGTACATCGTAAGAAAAAGGATGCATGAAGCCATAGGGATTTTGTTTTCAAAAAGGAGAATCTTGGACGGTGCAACCTAACCAGTTCTTTTACAGGAGAGTTTCCCTTTCGGTCATTGCTAATTCTTTTGCAATGAATGTTGCGTGTAGAATCTGCTATCCCTGTCCCTTCTACTCTCCCCATTGTGGGCCGCGTAGAAGACCGACTACAAATTTGGACGTCGGGGACATGCAAGATCCGTGGGAGTTTCAGCACCGCAAGATACTGTCCTGGGAACAAGACTGTGGGTCTAGGCTTAAGAGGTTTTCCAAGGTTTCCCTGCTTAAGAGAGTTCCTGAATGGGTAGACCCTGATAATAGTCTCATGAAAGATCATCTTCCTTGGTTGTGCACAGCAGACATAACACCGTGATGCACGTAAAAGCAATACAGCCACGGTACCTGTCTCTTCGTTTCTTCTGTTTTCAATGTTTCTTTTCTTCGTCTGTCTTATACATAATTATTTTTTTTTCAGTCGAAGGACTGACACTCATCACTTCCGGGTTACCCACACTAATAGATAGCTCGCGAAGTGTGTTCGGTAAATCAAAATTAGGCTCACAAACTTCGCTCGCTGCGAGGGGCATTGTAATGTCCCCATAGCAAATACCCTAAACCACGCACCAATTAATCATTTTCAATCAAACCATCCACATTCATTCACTTTGGAAAAGTTATGTGATCTGATTTTCTCGTAATATATGCGGCGACAGCTCGTCGACGCCAAAGTACTATCTAGTGCATTTATTCTTTGAAATAACAGAGATGCATATATGCATTCTCCATGGTTGTTAGAGTGGTAACTAGGACAGCTTCTGGAGTATCTGTTGAGAGATTGACGTGTTTCTGAGAGATACATATTCTGCTTTTCTTCTCGCAAAAGCGAGTCAATTAACATTTGTGCCGCTAGCGGTTTGTTTTGAAGAGAAAGAGATTGTAAAAGGAAAATAATTAAGGCGTGGAATCACCGGAGATCTGGACATGTAATGGAGATGGATTTAATACACGATTTCCTCCATAAATAAGGTTTGCGACTTTTTTGTTCTGGAGTGAATGAAAGAATGAGTTTTTTCTGAATCATTTGTTGATCACGTTGGCCCTGTAATTAGTGGGGAAGTTTCAGCTGTGTCGAAGAGAGCTTGCAATCACTGAGTCTGTGTTAAATCGTCCAAAAAGGCTTCGTACACATCTGGAATTCGCAGTCTTTCGTAAAACGAATAAAATGTCCAAAAGATTGATTCTCCCGACTGACTGCAGTGTTTAACAATAATAATAAATGTAAAGATCTCTTACAGCAAGCCAGCCGCTGATTACCAAGACGAAGGACTCCACCAAATATTCTATTTGACCGATTTTTTTTTATCACTATATCACGTAATGAAATCTTATATTAAAAACTATACATAGATAAAGGAGAGAAAGAGAGAGAGCGAATGAAAATAGAGATAATACTAATAACCCTCCATTAGTCTAATTTTTCGCCTGTCTTATCACGGATCAGCCAAGAACTGGGAGGGCCTTACTTTACTGTATAGACTTATGTGTGAAGGTGAAGGGATCTAAAAGACAACAGATACACGTCTATACGGACAAGACATTACACAGAGATAGCGGCTAGCTGCATTGATCATGTATTCTTAGATAAAGAGACGGCAACTTATCATCCGAACATTAAATGTTAAACCCTGCCCATAATGCTCCAAACGTTCTCAATTGGGGTTCTCAATTGGGGAAAGATCCGGCGATCTCGCTGCCCAAGACAGGGTTTGGTGAGCACGAAAAGAAGCAACAGGAACTCTCGCGGTGTGCGAGCGGGCAGTTTATTGCTGAAATGTACGCTCAGGATGGCCTGCCATGAAGGGCAACAAAATGGGACCTAGAATATTGTCGACCTACCGTTCTGCTCTGAGAGTGCCGCAGATGACTACCGAAGGGGATTCCTGCTGTGAAAGAAATGGCAGCCCAGACCATCATTCCTGGTATGACGAGCTACAGTCCCACTGCCCACTGGGGCGTCTCCTCACTATGTTCGCTGGTCATAGGGACTCATTTCGAAGTGGGACTCATCAGTGAAGACACTTCTACTCTTTAATGAGAGTAAAGGCCTAATATGCCCGACACCATTATAAACAGCCTTGTTGGTGTACTGTTGTCAATGGGAGTCGGTGCGAGGGCGCTGTGAGCTCAGCCCCTTTTCTGTGAGCCACCTATTAAGAGTCCTTGTGCTCACTGGAGCACCAGTTGCATGCCGGATCGATGATAGCGATGAATCTGGGGCTGTGGGTGCCTCTCTGACAATTGGTCGGTCCACACGTCCTGCCGTCTATCTAGGTCGACCGCTTCCTTCTCGGCTCTGTCTTCGACCAAGGATCACCCAGTCCTGCCAGCACCATCGAATAGTGACACGGCTCCTATTCAAACGTCGAGGAATTCGTCGATTATTCCCTCCGCCTTCTTTGAACCGAGCTAGATGTCCCCTGTTTATATCCTTGCCAGCTGTTCGGTGAAACTGTGTTGCAGCGTCACACATTCATCAATCGACCACCAAAGCTTACAGTTTTCTATTTTCGTCGATACTTGTATGAATATCAGTTTGTGGCCAATTTGCATAACTCCTTCGTGGTGCGTCTTTTTTTGCCTTAGAGTATGTACTGAACTTAATTTGACTCACATGACACATCGTAATTCTGAAGTAGGATTTGTTTCACGCCAAGGGGATAAACGCAGAACGCACCAAAATAAGAGGTAGTTGTGTGGGTAGTTGTGGTGAGAGTACTGACACGATGTGACAAGTAGATGCTTTGAAAGCTACAGATGCACATGTTTTTAAGGTGACGCTGTAGTGTTTTGCCCAGTGTGAAAGTGACAACACTGATGTAACGTGATACTTCAGTGTGCATCGCACTCGTGTTATTGTTTTTGTAGTGAACACAAAGCAACAATCATTCATCAAAGAGTTTGTTTGTTAGTTGTTAAGCCAAGATCACGCCAACGATATAACGGCTGGAACACAGGGAAACCCATAAGTAGTAGGGCAAAGATGGCATCACCCCAGGAAAAGCGTCATCCCAAGTAGAGCCGTCACCCAAAGTAGAGCGTCACCCCCAGGGGGGCGTCACCCCAAATACCACCATCCCAGATGGAGGCCGTTACGTCAGCTGATGACGCGACTGACGTTATTCAAGATAGCTACTTTTGGTGAGAAGATAGCTCATTGGGCTACCTCTACTAACCTAAGAAATTGCCACGCCTCCCTGGCGAGAACTTTGAATTTTGGAGGGAATATCAGTCAGTTGGGCTACCTCTACTAACTTAAGAAAATGGTGGAAAAGAAAGGGCACTTGGGCTACCTCCACTAACCTAAGTCACCTCTTCCTAGGAACTGGACATAAGTCTTTAACAATTACAAGCAGTAAGCAGCTGTTGACAGATGTGAAAATTACCGAACTATCAGTTTAATAAGTCACAGCTGCAAAATACTAACGCGAATTCTTTACAGACGAATGGAAAAACTAGTAGAAGCCGACCTCGGGGAAGATTAGTTTGGATTCCGTAGAAATGTTGGAACACGTGAGGCAATACTGACCCTACGACTTATCTTAGAAGCTAGATTAAGAAAAAGCAAACCTACGTTTCTAGCATTTGCAGACTTAGAGAAAGCTTTTGACAATGTTGACTGGAATACTCTCTTTCAAATTCTGAAGGTGACAGGGGTAAAATACAGGGAGCGAAAGCCTATTTACAATTTGTACAGAAACCAGATGGCAGTTATAAGAGTCGAGGGGCATGAAAGGAAAGCAGTGGTTGGGAAGGGAGTGAGACTGGGTTGTAGCCTCCCCGATGTTATTCAATCTGTATATTGAGCAAGTAGTAAAGGAAACAAAAGAAAAGTTCGGAGTAGGTATTAAAATTCATGGAGAAGAAATAAAAACTTTGAGGTTCGCCGATGACATTGTAATTCTGTCAGAGACAGCAAAGGACTTGGAAGAGCAGTTGAATGGAATGGATAGTGTCTTGAAAGGAGGATATAAGATGAACATCAACAAAAGCAAAACGAGGATAATGGAATGTAGTCGAAGTAAGTCGGGAGATGCTGAGGAAATCAGATTAGGAAATGAGACACTTAAAATAGTAAAGGAGTTTTGCTATTTGGGGAGCAAAATAACTGATGATGGTCGAAGTAGAGAGGATATAAAATGTAGACTGGCAATGGCAAGGAAAGCGTTTCTGAAGAAGAAAAATTTGTTAACATCGAGTATAGATTTAAGTGTCAGGAAGTCGTTTCTGAAAGTATTTGTTTGGAGTGTAGCCATGTATGGAAGTGAAACATGGACGATAAATAGTTTGGACAAGAAGAGAATAGAAGCTTTTGAAATGTGGTGCTACAGAAGGATGCTGAAGATTAGATGGGTAGATCACATAACTAATGAGAAGGTATTAAATAGGATTGGGGAGAAGAGAAGTTTGTGGCACAACTTGGCTAGAAGAAGGGATCGGTTGGTAGGACATGTTCTGAGGCATCAAAGGATCACCAATTTAGTATTGGAGGGCAGCGTGGAGGGTAAAAATCGTAGAGGGAGACCAAGAGATGAATACACTAAGCAGATTCAGAAGGATGTAGGTTGCGGTAGGTACTGGGAAATGAAGAAGCTTGCACGGGATAGAGTAGCATGGAGAGAGGCATCAAACCAGTCTCAGGATTGAAGATCACAACAACAACAACTACCATCAAATGTGTTCGCCATCCTCTTGGAAAATGGGCATGAATTTTGCTCAAAGAGCTTACTCCTGCAGCTGAGGTGAGTTAGTATGGCGTCGCCCCCACTAGAAGCGGCTCATTCATTTCGAATATAATTTTTATAAATTTGTTTAAATTCGCTAAAATTTCTTTAAATTTCTATAAATTTGTTTCAATTTCATTAAATTTCTTTAAATTTATTATCTTCCTACAGTATTAGTGTCGTCTTACTACCACAAGAGGCTGAGATATACCTGGTCCGTGTTTTAATAGCTGTATTATATGCACTCATTCAACTCTACACATAAGTCTTTATTTAAACCATTAGAGGAAATACCACCATCAAGTGTGTTCGCCATCCTCTTGGAAAATTGACCTTAATTTTGCTCTAAGAGCTTACTCCTGCAGTAAGTTAGTATTGTGTTGCCCCCACTAGAGGCTGCTCATGTAATTCGCATATCATTTGTTTAAATTTGTTTAAATTTATCATCTACCTACAGCAACAGTCACTTAGTTTGATGTTACCACAAGAGGCTGAGGTATCAGTGCTTATTGAGCTGTTGGTGTTCATATAGGTAAGAAAAGGGGTCCATACCTAGTTTCAACTACTTTTCAAGATCATCCAACCACATTTCCTACATACATCGGGGGGGGGGGGGGGACGGATGTCACCTAGTTTATTTATTAAGCTGATACAAAACATTCACCCTGCCAGCGGTCTGGAGGGCGAAAAATTGATGTGAAAAAGGAATCAGCCTGTTCTGGGCTGTTAGGGAGAGGAAGGAGCGTACTTTATTTATTTTTGAACAGTTTATTTAGCCATGGATTTCACCAAGTTTATTTATTTATTCTGCTGATGCAAACCACACACATTGACATGCTTAGAGTGACAATATACAGTTAACATACATGGACACTTCTCTTTAATTATGCATTATGTTGATGTGGCGAGACGATAACATTTCGTAAATTTCTCAAATATTACAGAACACACCACGCAGATGTGCAAACTACTTGAAGATCACCGAAATAATGCACGCAAACTCGCCCACAACGCTTAAATACTCGAAAATAATTCAATCCACAAACAGTCAGTGCAAGATAAAAAACGCAACTTATCAGCTACTCGAAGCCTGATTCTACTGGATGGAAAGCCTAAGTCTACCCCCTAACACATGGAAACTGTCCACATACAGTAGAGGAAGGTTAAGTTAGTGTACTTTATTTATTTTTCTCGGGAAGCTGACTCAATTATCCATCCTAATAACGTAATTGATCACGAACATTGCTCCTAATTTCACAACTATATGCATAGGGCTGCACAAGAATGGCTTAAAATCGCAAAAACTAATTATACCATACAACTGGCCTTATCTTGCTTGTAAAAAAAAATCCCAATACCACTCGAAACTGACGCTAATATCCATCCTAACTACTTAATTAATCACAAAGATCGGTCCCAATGACACAACTATATGCATAGCGCTGCACAAGGATGGCTTAAAATCGCAAAAACTAACTGTACCATACAACTCATGTTATCCTGCTGGGGGAAAAAAAATTCGTTGTGCCACATCAAACTTACGCAAATATCTATACTAATTACGTAATTAATCACAAAGATCAGTTGTAATTACACAGCTACACGCATAGCACCGCACAAGAATGGCAATACTCCGCAAAAACTGACAACTAGTCTTATCCTTTTGGGGAAAAAAATTATACCGCTCGAAACCAGCGACAGAAACACTCAAACACTACCCTACTCCTACAAGCTAGGGGGGAAAACGTTCAACCAACTACATCCTGGTGCTGGACAGAGATGAGATTTAAAACATGTATATTACCTGCAAGCATACAGCATCTATCCCTTTTTGGCATCAGAGTTCACTACACACGCCTACTAAAAAAAAATCGACCTAACCAAGGCCAATACATAACATCACAGCTGATGGAAAAAAACAGCATCACAGTACTAGGGGGAAATCGTCGTCCTAAAAGACTGCGTTCTCATCCATATACAATCACAAACTACGAGATGGAGCTACTACACCAACAGTCTTGCAGCCCGTGTGGCCCCCAGCTGAAAGCCTCGGTGAAATGCCTCGCGGCGCCAAGGCGAAGGCCCCGCTTTCCCCACAAATGCATCCTGTTCATCTAAAAGTATACTGATGCAGCCGTCCCTAATGGCTACGAAGTACAGCTGTCACAGGCACCCAACACCACTTCTGACCATAATAATTGTCCTCTTTCCACGAAAATAGACGAAGTCCAGTTTGATTAAATTTTATGAGCAAAATCGGCAAAATTTTTCCACATTCGACTAAGAAACTTGTCACGTCTGCGAAGACAATTACGTGGAAACCGATATTTCCACTCGCGAATACAGATGTCAGTGATTTAGCACATTCCAAATCACCCTCTATAATTACTAAGTCAAATAAGGTCTTTCTCATATCCAGAGAAACGTCAAACGTGTCTCCCACCTGCTAGATGCACACACGACAATCGATCTCCACTCAACTAAATAAAAAAGGTCAAATGCGAAGAAACAGTCAACCGAACAATTTACATGATAGGCTAATAATGGCCAAGTGCAAACACACGTTCATATTGAATCTTGTCAAATTTCCACTTGATCACCAAAGCTGTTCAACACATACTAAGTATTAGTTCGCTATTCGGTCGTCTAGAGGACTATATAGTTAAGTCGACTACATTCCTGCATTGCAACAGCCCTCTTCATTCAGATGGTCCCCGCCGTTAGCGGAAAACGTGAATCATCAATACTGATGAAGTACAATACTTAGTAGTAGTAGGGAATGCATGATATGTTCACATTTGAACATCAGGTTTATAAAGTATGTGTTTCTATAAAGGAAATGACTATGTCCAGTTGTAAGGAGGGTATGGATTTGACTTGGAGTACTGTGATAGCAATGGGAAGAGTGTATTGAATCATAAGAAAGGTAGTGATATTTATATTTCCAGAGCCACTGCCGACAGCATGGTGTGTTTCCTATACTTCACTCATAGTCAAATGATGTTCAGTTGAGACTGGGCTGTAAGATGGGCGGCTTTCGTGATCAAGAGGAAATTTGAGAAGATTGTGTATGGAGATGTGTTTGCAGTGGACCTTTATTCCCTCCCATGCAAATTGTTCGGTTGACTGCTTCTGCATATTTCAGGCCTTTATTTAGTTGAGAGAAGATAGATTATGGTGTGTGCATGTGGCATGTGGAAGATACGATTGCCTGTTCTCTAGACAAGGGAAAGACCTTAGTTGGCTTGTAAATTATAGGGATGATTTGGAGTATGTTACATCAGCGAGATCGGTATTCGTGGGTGGAAATATCATTTTTTATCTGTATGTTTCTAGTTACTCAGTGGTCTAGAGCAGGCTCCACGTAGCTAAAGTTTCGGGTTTGTAGAGAAATAATTCACAGTCTATATCTTGGGCATTATGTTGCGTGAGTGATTGGGAGGCTACTGCTATGTGCTTGATATCGAGAACAACAGCGAAAATGATATAATATGATGGCAGACGATGTGGAAATATGAATGTTCTTGTAATCCCCGAGCCTGGAGATGTGTGTAGAAATGCAAGCAAGCAGGCAGGTCTGGACCAGAAACAGTAGCGTGTTTGTACCAATGGGGAAACAAGCCTGATTTTGCACATCAGTTCTGAGAGTGTCTTCGATTCACTGAGGCAGTCTGATGTAGAAGGGGTGATTTTGTATGGCATAGGATAGGAATTGTATGTTTAGTACATCGACAAAGTACGCGTTGATATATTGGTGAGTTGGAGATCAGTTTCATGCACAAATATTCAAGCTCCTGGCCCCAGTAGGATGAGAGTGTAAATGAGTAGGTGTCTTCATCTATTTAACGATATGTATGGCACTTTTCAAGGATTAGTTGTCGGTGCAATATGACAATCAGTGTAAAATAGTTTATTGTGGCTGAATGTCACATCTGTAGAAAGAAAGAAGAGCTGGATGGTGCTTTCCTAGGACTGAGCAGCATCGTGACATAAAGTAGGGGTGAGTGTAGGCATATGATAATTTTTTTTGGGTGCTGTACAGATATAAAAGATAACTGTACTGTTTGTGTAAAATGTGTATATATTGAATTGTAAAGTTATTGTGGCTTATGTGGTGTAAAATGTGTATATATTGCATTGTAAAGTTAGTGTGGTTTATGTTGTGGCACGACTAGAGAGGATGATACCGTGATGTACGTATAGAATGAGCACATCGATAATGGCGAGAGATTTTTTATGTTAAAAATTATGTGCCCTATTGATAGTGAGATTGGTCCCAGAAGCACAGCTGTCAAGAGGAGACATTAACTGTACAACGATCAGTGTCAGACTGTAGCAGAAATAATAATATTTAAT
Source organism: Schistocerca cancellata (assembly GCF_023864275.1). Lineage (NCBI taxonomy): Eukaryota > Metazoa > Arthropoda > Insecta > Orthoptera > Acrididae > Schistocerca > Schistocerca cancellata. The sequence continues at coordinate 822,329,553 of NC_064627.1, read as the reverse complement.
TGTAGTGACACTGGTGGATATGTTCCTGGCTTCCAATATGCTTGTGAGCCTGGTAAGTATTTCATGGTCAATAGACAAGTTTAAGAGTTTAACTGTCAATGCACTTGAGCGATCTGTGTAAAATAATTTTACCACTGAAAGTCCCAGAAAGAAGAGGTGGATGGTGCTTGGATATCGGCGACACCAGTAATTCGGCGAGTAAATTCCATAAGAGTCAATCATAATACTCCATCCATTCACATCCTTTGTGTTTGGATATAGGAACCTCTACATAGCTATGAGAACACTTGTGTATGTTGAGAGCAGGAAGGGTAGCACTTGATGGATTGGGTACCACATTAGGTCCGCAAGGAAGACTGCATTCGAAGTTATTGAGCGTTATTTTCGTAAAGAGGTTCTGTTAGGGCAAGAATTTCCGTGCATACAAACTGAGACAACACGAAAACTCCTACTAAAGTGCACGTTAAGTATTTCTGGGAGACTATGCAGTTTACTAGAGTTCGACTTTATTATTATTGTAGATAGCAATGTGACTTCAGTATAACATTGAGAATGTTGCTAGATGCACTTGCGATGGTAAGTAGCTACGTCCGGCGAAGTGTCCATCAATCGTCACGCATGGTCCATTAGAATCGCTAAGGAGAAAGCAGCTTGTGCTATTCTGTCATCAGCGATAAAGACATCTGCTGCTCGGAGGTGTCTCGTGTGAGTGGGCGTTGGAATTCTGTGACATCAGTATGAACGGGGCTGTATACATGAAAATAGAGGCAGGCAACTTTCACCTGTGTTTGGTGGTGGCTCGCAGCTGTGCACACCCCCTGGAGCGTTGCGCTCCCGCGCATTCACGTCGGCCGCGGTGTCTAGGTGAATACGTATTTAAATAGGAATTTCTCAGGTGCCAAGTATGAATGAGATGTAGCCGCCTCATGCTAGTGGGACCCGAGCGTGGGCTTGTGCGTGGTCTGACAGCTGACGGCCGCAAAACTTCGCGCTCTAGTTGACGAAGTGTGTGTGCGGGAGGGGTGGGGGGGGGGGGGGGGCGTGCTTGCGCGCATTGATTGAATTATTTTGCGAGCGGCCCTAAAGGCTGTGCCATGCGCTATTTGGACAGTTTACGAGTATTGAATTGAGCATCTCTACACATCACTGTGATGCATTATTTAGGCGCAATTTGCAGGTCTGTACTGAAATTATTTTATAAAATTAGGAGTTGTTTGCGTGTCTGCAGACTGTGTATTGTGAATGCAAGCACATGAGTGTGAGTGTTTTGTGTCAGTGTGATAAATATTCTCCAACCCTATATAAGATGCTCCAAACTAAATAGAGTGCACTTCTTCCTTACTCTCCGCAGCAGCCCGGTGCAGCCTGAATCATTTTCGCGCCATTTTCCCCCTACAGACCACCATCTTGGGTTACATCTCATGATGGAAGACAGCACCATCTGGTGGCAGTCCTGTGCACTAGGTCAGTTGGAGTCTAGATCTTGTGGTGGAGAAAGTGCCTGCAAAATAAAGACGTGTCGTTTTCCCATCATTTCCCCTCCACCATCTTGGATTACATATGCACTGTGCACGTTAGTCACGTTAGTGCATGTTAGCCTGCCAACATGGGTTGGTAAGGGGAGATGGTGGTCGGTTGAGGATCGTGGTGGAGACTTTAACTATTTACTTCCAAGTCAAAATGTGTGTGGCATTCGCAAAAATTCATTCCAAGTCCACAGTAGCGCAATCTGGTGGTGTCAATATGTACTAGGGCTTGTGGTGAACACATTATATGCCACCATCTTGAATAATGATACTCGCGTCATCACCTGATGTCACGACAGCGCCCTCTGGCAGTGGTGATGTGTACTAAGTCAGTTGGAGTCTGGGATTCTTGGTGAATACACAGGGTATCGCCATCTTGGATTACGGTACTTGCGTCATCATCTGACGTCATGAGAGCGCCCTCTGGTGGTGGGGATGTGTACTAAGTTAGTTGGAGTCCTGACCTTGTGGTGAACACACCTGCATGGAATTGGTTAAATAATAAAGATTTATCTCAAAGTCCTTTTTTCCCACGAATACTTAGGAGAAGGTGGCGGTCTGGCGACTGAGGTTAGTACAAGTGTCTTTTCTTTCGCGCCATTATCTTAGCTTAGTAGAGATATGCGAATTGAGTTATGTTTACTGCCAAAATTCAAACTTGGTGCGAGTTCATAGGAAGAGATGGCGGTCCGGTGACTTAGGTTAGTGGAGGTAGGCCAAGTGAGCTATTTTCCCGCGAATTTCGTAGCTTTGTAGAGATAACAGCGGTGTGATTCATTATCCTGTTGGAATTCAAACTTGGCGCCAGTTAGTAGGAGGATGTGGCGACCGGGCAACTGAGTTTAGTACAAGTGTCCCTTTCTTTCGCGCCATTTTTTTCTTATTTAGCAGCGAAACCCCAAATGTGCTGTGTTTACCACCAATATTCAAACTTGGCGCCAGTTCATAGGTGGAAGCGGCTTTTGGGTGACTTAGGTTAGTGGAGGCAGTCCTAGTGAGCTATCTTCCAGCGATTTTCTTACTTAGAAGAGTTAACTGGGGTGTGATGCATTATTGTGTTGGAATTCAAACTTGGAACCAGTTCATAGGAGGCAGTGGCGGTCGGGTGACGTATGTTAATGGATGTAGGCCAAGTGAGCTATATTCCTGCGATTTTCTTTGTCTAGTAGAGATAAACGTGGTGTGGTGCATTATCCTGTTGGAGTTTGAACTTCCTGCCATTTTTTCTGGGGGAGAGGGGGCTTGGCACTTTCCCGCCAGAATTCAGTCTTCCCGCCAAAATCCGCCGTCTTGAATGACCTCACAGCTGCCATCTTGGATGACATCATCGCAGCCATCTTTGATGACGTCATAGCCGCCATCTTGGATAACGGTACTTGGGGTAGAAGTTCCCTAAAGTACTCCTTAATGAGATAGTGAATACAACCATAGACAGTTAACTGAAGAGGAAAGGACGTCTCTAAATAGAGCAGTCACAGATGTTGGACAGAAAAACATCGGGATAAGGAAGATACCTCTAAAGAAACCTTCAGTAACAGGAGAAATATTTAAACTCATCGACGGAAGAAGGCAGTACAAAAATGTTAATAGAAAAACAGGAATACAGCAATACAAATTGCTTAGAATGAAGTGAATAGGAAGCAAAGAAAGTCAGGGTGAAATGTGAAGAAATCGGAAAAGAAATGGTCGTCAAAAGGACTGGTTAAGCATATAGAAAAGTCAAAATCAAACTTCAGTAACATTAAAGTTAATGAGTTCAGATTAAGGGTGGAATGGGAATTGAACTAATAAACGGAGAGGAGAGAGCTGATAGGTGAGAAGAGTACACTGAATGCTTCTACGAGAGGATGAAACAGCATGATGACGACGTTATAGAAAAATAAATGATAATCGAGATCGAAGACATAAGGACCAGTATCAGAGTGAGAGTTTATCAGAGCGCTGGAACACTTCCACCAAATGAGGCAGAAGGGGTGGATAACCTCTCTTCGGAATTTCTGAAATCCATGGGGAAGTGGCCACAATCTTAGTAGGTGTGTTACGGCTATGAGACTGAAAATATATCCTTTGACTTCCCGAAAAACACACTGAAGAGCAAAAGAAACTTGTACACCTGCCTAATATCGTGTAGGGCCCCTGCGAGCAAGCACAAGCGCCGCATCATGACGTGGCGTGGACTCGATTAATGTCTGAAGTAGTGCTGGCGGGAATTGATAACATGAATCCTGCAGGGTTGTCCATAAATCCGTAAGAGTATAAGGGTGGAGATTTCTTATGAATAGCACTTTGCAATGCATCCCCGATATGCTCAGTAACGTTTATGTCTCCGGAGTTTGGTGGCCAGCGGAAGTGTTTAAACTCAGAATAGTGTTCCTGGAGCCACTGTTTAATACCGACAGCCCCGCTATTGAGCTTTACTATACACCGCCCGTCTGTTACATAGCCAAGTGAGGGACATTTAACTACCACTAAAAATGTTACAAATAAGCAACACTGCATAAGACAAGTATAGCTAAACGAACTGGTATACGAGTTGAACCAGTGAGTATTAAAAGTTTACATGGGCCAGGAACTACTAAGAGGGCAATGTCAGGAAATGAGAGGTACAAACTTGATGTGATTTGCAAATGCACATGCCCCAACAGAATTGAGTCAAATAGAGCATAAAGACAAAGCTTAGATTAGAACTCGAACGATAGTGGGTTAAGGCTGATTAATTTTGCGATTGCCTAGAGTAAATAATCAGCTTAACAGCGTTCTCTCATGAGAAAGAAGACTCATGGAAATCACGAGATGGGAAAATTATAAACCAAACTCATCACCTGTTGGTAGACATGAAGCATAGAAAGAGCGTAGAAGATGTAAGGTCATAAGGAGTAGCAGATGGAGACACAGATAACGTTCTACAATTTGGAAAAATAAAACTACAAATGCAATTACGGAAAAAACAGTGACCGAGATACCTCGAAAGTAACATGTAACTTTGAACAATAAGTTTGAGACACTTATGCCAAAGGTACAGAATGATGACGAGGTGGATGTTCATGTAATGTGGACCAGAATAAAGGAAGGGGTGACAGGTGTAGCAAAGGAGGCGATAGTTGAAAGATCAAATCAAATTGTTTTAATCAAACACATGTAAAAGGAGTAAAAGCGAGAAGAAAAACAAGAGAAATATGGATAAACAACATGAAGAATGAAAAGTCATGAAGAATACACGAAAGTGAAATGAGAGACAACAAGAATACTGAGGACAGAATAATTTGGGGTGGTAGGTCAAAAAACAAAAAAAACAGGAGATAAATGTTCCAAAATGTCAAGCAACTGTGAAATGAAAGAAGTGGCGAGTCTCTAGTCATTAATGATAAAGATAAGAAGATGATAGTTGACAAAGAAATGATCCTAGAAAGTTGGGAAGAATATTTTGCAAGTCTTTAAATGCAGGAAAATCCAGAGGAGATGTTGCAACAAACAGAACAGAACTATCAAGCATTTGATGTTACTGAAGAGGATGTGACAAACGCAATAAATAGTTTGAAGAAGAAGAAAGCGTTAGGAGAAGACCAAATAACTTGGGAGATAACCAAGAAGAATAGGCGAAGACCTCATTAAAGAAGTAACCAGACTAATCAAAAGCGATTTGGAAGAAGGAAGAGATACCAACAGAACGGAAGCTAACTGTCACTATACCAAACCACAAGAAGAAAATCAACAGAGACTGTAATAACTGTAGCGGAATCTCACTGCTGATTACGAGCTACGAGGTCTTCGCCTTTCTAATACTGGAAAATCGTAAGCCATACGTCGAGGAAATAGTACGGAATTACCAAGCAGGCTCTGAGCACTATGGGACTCAACTGCTGTGGTCATCAGTCCCCTAGGACTTAGAACTGCGTAAACCTAACTAACCTAAGGACATCACACACATCCATGCCCGAGGCAGGATTCGAACCTACGACCGTAACGGTCGCGCGGTTCCAGACTGTAGCGCCTAGAAGCGCTTGGCCACTCCGGCCGGCTACCAAGCAGGTTTCAGGTCGGTGAAATCTACGGTTGACTACATTTTTACTATGAGACCGGTGTGGGAAAAGTATTGGGAGTTTAACATACCAGTATCTGCCACTTCCGTAGATTTTTCGGAGGCATACTCTAGTATCCATACAACGTCAATATGGAGTTTAGACCATCTGCAGAATTAGTCAACCTGGTAATAGCGTGTACAACAGAGACGAAAAGAATGTCAAAGGGAGTGGAGGCAGAATTAGGCTGCGAAAAGGTGACTCATTGTACCCTGTATTACTTCACCTTGTCGTTGGAACAGTGCCGGCCGGATTCGCCGAGCGGTTCTAGGCGCTACAGTCTGGAACCGCACGACCGCTTAGGTCGCAGGTTCGAATCCTGCCTCGGGCATGGTTGTGTGTGATGTCCTTAGGTTAGTTAGGTTTAAGTAGTTCTAAGTTCTAGGGGACAGATGACCTCAGAAGTTAAGTCCCATAGTGCTCAGAGTCATTTGAACCATTTTGAACCATGGAACAGTTGTACATGGGATGGAAAGAGCAGGAAGGGGCATAAGTCTGAATGTAAATTTGCAGATGGTAGCATATTAGTGTAAAGAGAAGAAATGATAAAAACAGTGGAGAACCGACACAGTAATACAAGGAAGGTGGTCTTAATAAACGCAGAAAAGACAGAAGTAATGGAACGAAGCACAAGGAGGAACCACGATGCACGGCTCATAGGTAGGAGAGATAAAGTTGAAAATAGTTGAGAACTTTAAATATTTCGGAACATACTTCACCCAAAGGAGAAATGTCCAGCCCGAAATAAATCAACAAACTGTTAATGCTTCCAGAACATATAAAAGCCTAAAAGCAATCATGAAATCAAAGGTAATGCCAAAAAAAGTTAAAATGAAGGTATATAATACAATAATTGCCCTATTGTTATTATACGGCATAGATACGCTGAGTATCACCAAAAGCGAAAGAGAAAAACTAATGGTAATTGCGTAGACTTAAGCAGCAAGAGTCAGTTGACATTTGAAAGTTTTATGAGTATCGTACCGCGTCATAATGTAAAAAAAAAAAAAAAAAAAATGTTCAAATGGCTCTGAGCACTATGGGACTTAACTTCTGAGGTCATCAGTCCCCTAGAACTTAGAACTACTTAAACCTAACTAACCTAAGGACATCACACACATCCATGCCCGAGGCAGGATTCGAACCTGCGGCCGTAGCGGTCGCTCGGTTCCAGACTTTAACGCCTAGAATCGCTCGGCCACCCTGGCCGGCATAATGTAAAAACTTTACTAGAGAAACTTACGTTTCGGCCACTATTACAGTGACCTTCCTCTGGGTCTACTGATGTGCTTTGAGGAGTCTTTTACATTCTGTCATTGCCGCTCACTGAGCATGTAACGTCATAATTTTGAAAGGTAGAACTTGTGATTGGTCACTTCTGGCGAAAAAAGGGGAACTTTGTTGTAATAAGTTTCTACAGGAACGGAGTGGAGACCTGTTGTCTATTGCTTCGTGCACTGTTTGTTGTGATTGGTGCTCATTGGCGAATGAGACGTGGGCTTCTGTTTTCCTCTTGCTGGACACAGGCCGTGCGGCGGCAGTCACTCGCCGGCAGCGCTCGCCTAACGTGGTTGTTGGTACGGCCTGTTTGGACTCCGCCTGAAGCGACCAGTCACAACCACGACCTTACACAGTCATGACGTAACGTCCTGCTCAATGAGCGTCAATGACAAAACATAAGCGACTCCTCACAGCCAAAGCACATCAGTAGAGCCAGAGGGAGGCTACTGTAATCATCGCCGAAACTTTGGTTTCTCCAATAAAGTTTTTTACATTATGACGCTGTACGATACTCAGAAAACTTTTATACGGCAAACTAATGGTGTTTTGAGCGAAAAATCATTACAAAGAGTTTTGGGCCAGAGAAGGAAGAAAAGAAATGGAGGAGGTTGAAAACTGAAGAAATATACGCTGTGATGAACCAGCCTAACACTTTACAGAAGGTTAAGGTTAAGGGACTACATTGGGATGGACATGTTGCGAGAGTGACAGATGATGTTGTTTCAAAACTACAGTAGTACTGGTAGGAAGGCCACAGGAAAAGCGTCCCTCCTCCCCCAGGGAGGAGCACGAACAAGATAGAAGGGTGGGCTTCAGGAAGACCTGGAACAACTAGTTTTCACAGGAAACTGGTAGTAAGCTACGCAGGACTGGATCTGGTGAAGGCAGTTTGCAACACACAGTAATACCACAGTACGGCTACAAAAAGTACTGTTGTTTCCTGTCCGAATACGACATCCGTCTAAGGACAAACGATAATCGCAGAAAAGGTGGCCAAAGAAATAAATATTGTGCATGAACGACACAGATAGAGGGAAGCAAATTTCATGGCTGTTACTACACATAAAAGGGAGGCTTCCGACGTAGGAGTATTGAGGAAAAGCTCTAAGTGTAAATCGCTCTGCTTCCACTCACGACAAGAGCCCCAAGGCTGTGTTTCAAAGAAGAGGAAGCAGGCATATTTATCCATTCGCAAACCAGATACATTTTTAAAGACGCTCACTTTGAAGTAAGAAAATACTAGGGTCACTCCAAAAGAAATGCACATTTTTTTTTAATCCATCTTTTATTCTACATGTTCGGAAATTTTAGAGTGTGTAGATACATCCTTTAGGAACAATATATTAATTTCTCCACATAATTTCCGTCTCTCTCAACTGCCTTATGCCATCTTGGAACCAGTGCCTGTATACTCGCACGGTAAAATTCTGGACCCACCTGTTAGAGCCACTGTTTGGCAGCGTGCACAAGGAAGCCATCTTCTTCAAACCTTGTCCCACGAAGAGAGTCTTTCACCTTCCCAAAGAGATGATAGTTACATGGAACTAGGTCAGGACTGTAAGGCAGGTGTTTCAGTGTTGTCCATCCGAGTTTTGTGATCACATCCATGGTTTTTTGACTGACATGTGGCCGTGCATTGTCGTGCTACAGCAAAACATCCTGCTTTTGCCGAACACGACTCAATCGAGATTGAAGTTTCTTCAGTGTCGTCACATATGCATCAAAATTTATGGTGGTTCCACTTGGCATGATGTCCACAAGCAAGAGTCCTTCGGAATCGAAAAACATCGTAGCCATAACTTTTCCGGCAGAAGGTGTGGTTTTGAATTTTTTTCTTGGATGAATTTGCATGATGCCACTCCATTGATTGCCTCTTCGTCTCTGGTGAAACATGATGGAGCCATGTATCATCACCTGTCACAATTCCTCCAAGAAATTCATCTCCACCATTCTCGTACTGTTCCAAAAGTTCGCTGCATACCGTTTTTCTTGTTTATTTGTGAGCCACTGTCAACATCCTGGGGACCCACCTCGCACAATCCTTTTTTAACGCCAATACTTTCACTATTCTGCAAACACTTCCTTCCCCTATCCCAGCGTAGCGTGACAATTCGTTCACTGTGATGCGTCTGTCAGCAGTCACCAATTCGTTAACTCTCTGCACATTGTATGGAGTGTGTGCAGTAGGAGGCCTGCCGCTGCGAGGACAATCCTCAATATTGCTGTGCCCGCTTTCATCACATAACCTGCTTGCCCACCGACTAACTGAACTGCCATCGACAGCAGCATCTCCATACATCTTTTTCAACCTCTTGTGGATGTTTCCAACTGTCTCGTTTTCACAACACAGGATTCTATGACAGCACGTTGCTTCTGACGAACGTCAAGTGTAGCGCCCATCCTGAAGACATGCTGTGACGGCGCCACTCACGGGAACAGGTTGAACGAAGTTTGAAAACAAGCGGGAAGGAGGTATCTACACACATGCAGAATGAAAACTGTATTTTTACAAAAATAGTGTGATTTCTTTTGGAGTGACCCTCATATACAAGGGGAAAACTAAGTTACAATCCTTTACGGGTGTTTGGAATGATTTGTAAGATTCAAAACAAAAAATTCAAAGAAGCTGCAGTCGTTTGATAACTGCAGTGTAGCACGCCACTGAAATTACAAAATGGTTCAAATGGCTCTGAGCACTATGGGACTTAACTTCTGAGGTCATCAGTCCCCTAGAACTTAGAACTACTTAAAGCTAACTAACCTAAGGACGTCACACACATCCATGCCCGAGGCAAGATTCGAACATACGACCGTAGCGGTAGCGCGGTTCCAGACTGTAGCGCCTAAAACCACTCGGCCACCCCGGCCGGCCTGAAATTACACTTTTGCAAACACGTCTGTATTTCCTGCAGACATCGTGTGGTGATGTGGCGATGAAAATGGCGAGCACCTTAAGCAGAATACTTCACTGATGGAGCAAACGTACAAAGGGAAATAGAGTACAGTCATATCTAGTGATTATTATTGCTGGGTGGTCAAAAGGAACGCTCCTGCAACACACTACTAGAGGTAGACCAGGAACCGACGCTATTAAGGAAGTGTAGTTTCAAAAATCGATTCTTATTGCACATTTCGATGCGTTATATTATGGAGAGCACGTGGTAAAAGTATTGCATATCGTCGAAATATACGATCATCGGGTCGGCAGCCCCGCGCCGTCGAGCGCCTGCGGACGACACTCGGGGACAAGCAGACTTGTGTACAAGGACCTATCGAATGACAATTACTGGAATGACGTATTGGCGCGAACACTCAAAACTCTAACGAGCCGATAAATTCGCTGATTTGGACGCTTTCCTAGAATACATATGTTCCGGTTGTAACCTCCCCCTCACTTATCGACCTTAATGACAGTGAAAAATTGAACCGCGTGTACCCAATGGAAATTTGGGAAAAGCAATCGTCACCGAAGTTAATCTGTCGGTAAAGAGGGAGGAAAGGGTTACATCTAAATGAAAGGAAAAATGCAAATGAAACTGGTGGAAATTAATTTTGAACAGGGGTAAAGTTAATAAAGGAAGTAAATGTGCGGCCGTTACGTTAACAGTCAACTAGCGGTAATTAGATATTTGAGATTTGGGGGAAATTACGGTCGCCAGTCCTAAGGACAATTACTATAGTAACTGAAAAAGAAAGGTTATTACACATATAATTAGCACTAGAAGCGTGACAACTGAAGGTTGACACGTGTAGTGTGAAAACTGAAAGTTTGTCAGAAGTAATAAATTTCGCTACACTCTGACTTTATTTAGCAAAAGAATTAATAAAACCGAAAAATCGAAAGTTAATTTAGTGACTGAAGTTAATAGTGAGCTTTATTTCTGAAGCACAACGAAATTCAGTAAAATACGGTTAGTCTTGGACTACCTCAACAATCATTTCAAAAGCTACTTGAATCTACGCAATTTAGAAATAAGGGATTTAACTTTGAACTCGAATTAAATGATTCTGAACAATTAACAATAGTAAAATTTAGTACGTACCAAGCTGAGCTACAGTCACAGGTAAGCTAAAATATGGTAACAAAACTCGCACTCTTAATTTGTGCTTGTGTAATCTGAATATTGTAGCCAGCTATGAATACTTTAACTGAACTTTGAAATTAAAGCAGTGAAATAGAATTAGCTATATTACTTTAATGCTGGCGTTTGAATTTCAACGACACTCGGGTTCATTCCGGAAAAGGAAGGGACCCTGCTTGGTAATGCAATTGGGACAATGAGCAACAAAGGTTCATGCTGTAATTATAGTTACGAAAATGATACAGTTTGAAAAGCTGAGGTCTGCCATACAGTTCTAAAACTTTACGTGCTTCCAGTCTTCCTCGTTGGTTGATTGAAGGTTTGAAGCCGTCGATCGAGGAGGTGGCGACAGTCACTCATTGTCGGCCGTCGCTGTTGCAGAAGCTGGATGTTGGCGCGCCTTCTTCTCGACACGGTCACCAGACGAAACGGGCTCTTGATGTGCGCCAGCTAATGCTTCCCGTCCGCGACACCGTGTCAAAAACTATCATCGCAAGTCGAGCGCAATTACATGCTGCCCAACCCCGAAAGCGCGGCAACTCACGGGGGCGTCACACAACACATCTGCTCCATTCGCTACCCCAGCCAGACCCTCCCTGCCCGCGCTCCACGCGGCAGAGTTAACACTACCAGAGTTCCTACACACTTTGATTCTTCACACGACCTATCGATGTAATCGTTCGATAGCAGTTTTCCCTAGGCAAGACCCAGCGTAAAAATACAAATAATATTTACGAAACAAACCAATTATACATCGACATAAATGCATATATATATATATATATACAAATAGTAAAACAATTACAATATGTAAAGACACAGAAATGTCATATATTCAGGTAACAAAAACAAGGAAAACAAATTTATAGTACAATAAATGGAAATAGGAGGATATGCATTTCCGGCGTTACACGGTAAAGAAGTAGCCGGAATTGCAAACAATTTGGCTACAGTTATCTTCAACGACGGCTTCGTGGGACTCGCACAGACAGTGAATGTCACGGTCATTCAGCTTGGCAACAAGGCGTTCAAATTCTCAGAAGGCGCAACGCGGGCCGCCTCGTACGCTCAGAGGTGATCGAGGAAGGCGCACTGTATGCTTCGAGGTTATGGCTTTTAGGCAGTTTCTCACATCCGACTAGGTGAATACCGTATGCTTCAAGGCATCGCAGACTGATGGTAAAACACACAAAACCGACGAAAACCCTTCCCAAAACTTACAACGCGATTTTCTAAAAGTCGAATTTATTTGCTGGGTGTTTGGATTTCCGAAAAATTACTCGGGCCGCAGCCTGGGGGATGTTTCCAGAATGAGATTTTCACTCTGCAGCGGAGTGTGCGCTGATATGAAACTTCCTGGCAGATTAAAACTGTGAGCCTGACCGAGACTCGGACTCGGGACCTTTGGCTTTCATGGGCAAGTGCTTGGGTACCTTAGATCTTTCAGGAGTCCCGAGTTCGAGTCTCGGTCCGGCACACAGTTTTAATCTGCCAAGTAGTTTCATATCAGCACTCACTCCGCTGCAGAGTGAAAACCTTATTCATGACGCCGTTTAGTTATTTTTGCAGATAACTTAACTGGTTACGGTCGGAACCTGTAGAAGTTAAACAATTTTCAAAATATCGATTTTTTATATACGTGTGAATGCCCAAAAAAAATCGGTTTCTCTTACTTTTTTCAAATAGCCGCCATTTTGTGAAAAAACATTTTTTCACTTTTCAGAGGTTCTAACCAAAACTACGCTCACCACATATTTTAATAATTTTTTTGGTCTGGTCTATTTCAGACCACCCAGTCACCCAAACCAGATCCACCCGCCTTCCGGTGCAAGGCGTGCATTACGATTTGCGGCACCATCTTGTTTAATAACCCGTTAATATAAAATTTTTTTAATCAGGTGAAAGATAGAGGAATAAAAGGATATAAGCATTGTTTCACTTATCTTTTGATTTCACCTAAAAAAATGTTGAAAATAAGCGAAAAATTAGACCTCTATACTATAAAACCCTACTTAATGTTTAAGAGCGCGGGATTAACCGAACAGTCTCAGGCGCTGCAGGCATGGACTTTGCGGCTGGTCCTGGCAGAGGTTCGAGTCGTCCCTCGGACATGGTTATGTGTGTTTGTCCTTAGGATAATTTAGGTAAAGTAGTTTGTAAGCTTAGGGACTGATGACCTTAGCAGTTAAGTCCCATAAGATTTCACACACACACACCTTAATGTTTAAGATGACTTTTTTGTTATTATGAAGGCGCCATGCAACCAATGTCAAATATGCATGAAACAGACTACATGCTAGGATGTGAAAATGATAAGCATTTCAAGCCAGCCACCACTATCTACTTTCTTTCTATTCTTTCTTTTGCTACTGCCTTTATCCCAGATTGTGCACAGGGGCGGCAGGGTTAAGTACGGATTTGGCATGGTCAAGTTTAAGGGGTGGCCGGATGCCCTACCTGCCGCCACCCCATACGCCCTGGGACAGAATGAGTCTACCCCAGCTGTCTGCTTCTAGTGTAAATCGTGAAATAGTGTGAATGTGTTTCAGATGTCTGCCAGTCGTGGAACTGAGGTGGAACGTGGGTACCAGCCCAGTATTCACCTAGTAGGATGTGGAAAACCGCCTAAAAACCACACCCAGGCTGGCCGGCACACCTGCCGTCGTCGTTAGTCCGCCGGGCGGATTCGATGTGGGGCCGGCGCGCCTACCCGAGACCAGGAATCAGCGCGTTAGCGCTCTCGGATATCCTGGTGGGTCAAAGTACCACCACCTACATTCTGTACAAAAGGATAGAGAGAGGATTCGCCATTCAGAAACTGCATTTGAGTGTTGCTTGTTTGTGAGAACATCGTGCGTCGCTAGTGTGGGAAGGAGAAACGGCTACCAGCAAGTATCAGCATTCGAAAGCGGTGCGGGGTCCGCAGCTCGTGGTCGTCCGGTAGCGTTCTCGCTTCCCACGCCCGGGTTCCCGGGTTCGATTCCCGGCGGGGTCAGGGATTTTCTCTGCCTCATGATGACTGGGTGTCGTGTGATGTCCTTAGGTTAGTTAGGTTTAAGTAGTTCTACGTTCTAGGGGACTGATGACCTCAGAAGTTAAGTCCCATCGCGCTCAGAGCCATTTGAACCATTTTAGAGCGGTGCGGGTTTATCGTTTGCCATTTATCGTTCCACAATACGGCTGCTCGCGCTGTTTTGCATCCCACGACTGTCATGCGAATACCGATACTATTCGCTTAGAAGGGCCATATTCAACACCTCAACCGCCACGTGCGACTAACGCCCGAAAGGACGTCATACCCTATTGGCACGAAAGTAAGCCGCACTTTTTATGCAGATTTCGTCTTCAAAAACTTATGGTGCGGTTTATATCCGCTTCCTTCTCTTTTTACATACCTGCAAAAAACATTACGCTCATATGGAACAATACAACTAGTGTCTGTAACAGAAACTGGCGGCAACGTACACTCCTGGAAATGGAAAAAAGAACACATTGACACCGGTGTGTCAGACCCACCATACTTGCTTCGGACACTGCGAGAGGGCTGTACAAGCAATGATCACACGCACGGCACAGCGGACACACCAGAAACCGCGGTGTTGGCCGTCGAATGGCGCTAGCTGCGCAGCATTTGTGCACTGCCGCCGTCAGTGTCAGCCAGTTTGCCGTGGCATACGGAGCTCCATCGCAGTCTTTAACACTGGTAGCATGCCGCGACAGCGTGGACGTGAACCGTATGTGCAGTTGACGGACTTTGAGCGAGGGCGTATAGTGGGCATGCGGGAGGCCGGGTGGACGTACCGCCGAATTGCTCAACACGTGGGGCGTGAGGTCTCCACAGTACATCGATGTTGTCGCCAGTGGTCGGCGGAAGGTGCACGTGCCCGTCGACCTGGGACCGGACCGCAGCGACGCACGGATGCACGCCAAGACCGTAGGATCCTACGCAGTGCCGTAGGGGACCGCACCGCCACTTCCCAGCAAATTAGGGACACTGTTGCTCCTGGGGTATCGGCGAGGACCATTCGCAACCGTCTCCATGAAGCTGGGCTACGGTCCCGCACACCGTTAGGCCGTCTTCCGCTCACGCCCCAACATCGTGCAGCCCGCCTCCAGTGGTGTCGCGACAGGCGTGAATGGAGGGACGAATGGAGACGTGTCGTCTTCAGCGATGAGAGTCGCTTCTGCCTTGGTGCCAATGATAGTCGTATGTGTGTTTGGCGCCGTGCAGGTGAGCGCCACAATCAGGACTGCATACGACCGAGGCACACAGGGCCAACACCCGGCATCATGGTGTGGGGAGCGATCTCCTACACTGGCCGTACACCACTGGTGATCATCGAGGGGACACTGAATAGTGCACGGTACATCCAAACCGTCATCGAACCCATCGTTCTACCATTCCTAGACCGGCAAGGGAACTTGCTGTTCCAACAGGACAATGCACGTCCGCATGTATCCCGTGCCACCCAACGTGCTCTAGAAGGTGTAAGTCAACTACCCTGGCCAGCAAGATCTCCGGATCTGTCCCCCATTGAGCATGTTTGGGACCGGATGAAGCGTCGTCTCACGCGGTCTGCACGTCCAGCACGAACGCTGGTCCAACTGAGGCGCCAGGTGTAAATGGCATGGCAAGCCGTTCCACAGGACTACATCCAGCATCTCTACGATCGTCTCCATGGGAGAATAGCAGCCTGCATTGCTGCGAAAGGTGGATATACACTGTACTAGTGCCGACATTGTGCATGCTCTGTTGCCTGTGTCTATGTGCCTGTGGTACTGTCAGTGTGATCATGTGATGTATCTGACCCCAGGAATGTGTCAATAAAGTTTCCCCTTCCTGGAACAATGAATTCACGGTGTTCTTATTTCAATTTCCAGGAGTGTATTTTATTGCGGAACAATGCAAACTTTGACCAATATTTTATAGGCGTGAGCATTTTGTAGGTCTTGCTTCGGTAGCTTATAACTCAGTTACCGTTGGATACTGGTAAGAAAGCCTGATTTAAGTCGATATGGAGGTCCAGTTACAGCCAAAAGCATCCTCACGCCATGGAACTCGCCGCAGTTACGATACAACTGTGCGTTATACAAAAACCATCTCGGAGGCGAGTAGTGCCGATTTGTACACTATTGGCCATTAAAATTGCTACAGCACGAAGATTACGTGCTACAGACGCGAACTATAACTGACAGGAAGAAGAAGCTGTGAAATGCGAATGATCAGCCTTTTAGAGCATTCACACAAGGTTGGCGCCGGTGGCGACATCTACAACGTGCTGACATGAGGAAAGTTTCCAACCGATTTCTCAAGTTGACCGGCGTTGCCTGGTGAAACGTTGTTGTGATGCCTCGTGTAAGGAGGAGAAATGCATACCATCACGTTTCCTACTTTGATAAAGGTCGGATTGTAGTCTATCGCGATTGCGGTTTATCGTATCGCGACATTGCTGCTCGCGTTGGTCGAGATCCAATGACTGTTAGCAAAATATGGAATCGGTGGCTTCAGGAGGGTAATACGGAACGCCGTGCTGGATCCCAACAGCCTCGTATCACTAGCAGTCGAGTTATCCCTATGGCTGTAACGGATCGTGCAGCCACGTCTCGATCCCTGAGTCAACAGATGGGGACGTTTACAAGGCAACAACCATCTGCACGAACAGTTCGACGACGTTTGTAGCAGCATGGACTATCAGCTCGGTGACCATGGCTGCGGTTACCCTTGACGCTGCATCACAGACAGGAGCGCCTGCGATGGTGTACTCAACGACGAACCTGGGTGCACGAATGGCAAAACGTCGTTTTTTCGGATGAATCCAGGTTCTGTTTACAGCATCATGACGGTCGCGCCCGTGTTTTGCGACATCGCGGTGAACGCACGTTGGAAGCGTGTATTCGTCATCGCCATACTGCCGTATCACCCGGCGTGATGGTATGTGGTGCTATTGGTTACACGTCTCGGTCACCTCTTGTTCGTACTGACGGCACTTTGAACAGTGGACGTTACATTTCAGATGTGTTACGACCCGTGGCTCTACCATTCATTCGATCCCTGTGAAACCCTACATTTCAGCAGGATAATGCACGACCGCATGTTGCAGGTCCTATACGGGCCTTTCTGGATACAGAAAATGTTCGAGTGCTGCCCTGGCCAGCACATTCTCCAGATCTCTCACCAACTGAAAACGTCTGCTCAATGGTGGACGAGCAACTGGCTCGTCACAATACGCCAGTCATTAATGTTGATGAATTGTGGTATCGTGTTGAAGCTGCATGGGCAGCTGTACCTACACACGCCATCCAAGCTCTGTTTGACTCAATGCTCAGGCGTATCAAGGCCCAGAGGTGGTTGTTCTGGGTACTGATTTCTCAGGATCTATGCACCCAAATTGCGTGAAAATGTAATCACATATCAGTTCTAGTATAATATATTTGTCCAATGAATACCTGTTTATCTTCTGCATTTCTTCTTGGTGTAGCAATTTTAATGGCCAGTAGTGTAGCAGTCCATGAACAGTGTCACGGAGGGCGTTCACATTTCGATAGAGCCGCCGCGCTTTGTCCTCTATAATAGACTTCTAAGGTAACATAGCCGTTTCTTCATGTAGAGAGGCTATCCTAAGAGGAGGGGCTCGCAGGCCCCACCGTAATGCGTTATTGCGGAGGCGTTGTCGAGTCTGACTACTTGTCACGCTGATCGTGGCCAAGGCAGAGGGTCCGCAGGTGAGCGACGTAACACCCCAGTGCTATACAGCTTGAGTTTGACGTCCAATGTTAAATCCCAGCTGATGAAAAACGTGTATAGTGCCTTAGTTGATTTGAATCACTTTTGAGTCACTCATACTGCGTGTCGATTAAAAAGATGTATGCTGTATACTTTAACTCCAGTTATATGGTGTCACGAAGCCACAGGATCCGAACCCCTCCGTGGGTAGTGTTGCTGCGAAGAACCGGTCACTTTTTTGTGATTGGCACCTGTGGTCTTGGCTGCATTGAGTAAGTTTATTCGCGTAAAAACACAACTGCCGCTGGAGACGATTGATCAGTTGGTCACTGTTGTGCCCGGGCGTTAAGAGCGCCGTGTGGACGACATACTGTGCGGAGTGGCAGTGGGGATCGACGGTCGTGTCATTTACATAGATGTTAAAAAGAACAGGCAGCAGCACAGAGCTCTGAGGAATACCAGTCGACCTGTGCCATAAGCGCGATTGATGTTCTCTCTGAGTGACGTTCTATTTTGCAAGAAGTCGTCCACATTTTAATATAGACGGGTGTAACGGGTATAAGCGAAAAATATTTTTATATGTGGTACCCACAATGAAGCGCCAAAAAAACTGCTATAGGCATGCGTATTTAAATACAGCGATATGTAAACAGGCAGAATACGGCACGGCGGTTGACAACGCGTGCATAAGTCAAGAATGGTGCAGTTGGTAGATCAGTTACTGCTGCTGCAATGACAGGTTATCAAGATTTGAGTGAGTCTGAACGAAGTGTTACAGTCGGCGCACGTGCGATGGGACACAGCATCTCCGAAGTAGAGAAGAAGTTGAGATTTTCCTGTACGACCGTTTCACAAGTACACCGTGAATATCAGGAATCCGGTAAAACATCGAATCTCCGACATCGCTGCGCTCGGAAAAAGATCCTGCAACAACGGGACCAACGACGACTCAAGACAATCATTCAACGTGACAGATGTGCAACCCTTCCTCAAACTGTTGCATATTTCAATGCCGAGTCATCGACAAGTGGCAGCATGCGAACCATTCAACGAAACATCATCGATATCGGCTTTCGGAACCGAAGGCCCACTTGTTACTCCTTGATGATTGCACGACACAAAGCTTTACGTTTCGCCTGGTTCCGTCAACAATGGATACTGGAAGCATGTTGCCTGGTCGACGAGTCACGTTTCAAACTGTATCGAGTGGATGGACGTGTACGGGTATAGAGAGACACCCTCATGAGTCCAAGGACCCTGCATGTCAGCAGGGGACTGTTCAAGCTGGTGGAAGCTTTGTAATGGTGTGGGTCTTGTGAAGTTGGAATGACATGGAATCCCTGATACGTCTAGATAAGAGTCTGACAGGTGACAGGTGACTGATCACCTCCATCCATTCATGTCCATTGTGCATTCCAACGGACTTGAGCAATTCCAGCAGGACAATCCGACGCCTCACACGTCCAGAATTGCTATAGAGTGGCTCCAGGAACACTCTTCTGAGTTTACGCACTTCCGCTGGCCACAAAACTCCCCAGACATGGACATTACTGAGCATATTGAAAGGGTCCTGTAGCCACCTTTCATTAGTCCGGTAGCCCAATTTCACAAGTATTTCTCTTTCTTTTCCTTGTTTCTCTTTTCTCTTTCCTCTCATAGTGGCGTGATTGAATGAATGTGGTTGTGTGTCATGTAGCTAGACGGTGGCGTAGTCTGCTGCAGAAAGTCTGCGATAGTCGTACAGATTCAGCAGCCCTGGTACAGAATAGCCAACTCTCGTAGTGGTCAAGTAGGCAAAGAGGTTTGCCCTACTTGTGAGAAATCCACCTGCGTTAGGTTGGTGGCGGAAATGGCATCTTTGGGCTTTCCGGTCCACGCGGAGCGTGGAGGAGGCTGGGGAGGAAAAATGGGGCAGTCTGCCGCCGGTACGGGAAGCGTCGACAGCTGTGCTCCAGTCGAAGAAGGGTGAGTTAGACTGACCGCGTGGCGCGTTGTTACTTGGCGAGGGGAGAGCTGTTAGCTTTTGGTCTCGCTTTTCAAATCTGGAAGATTGCTTTGCCTTGTCGCAGCAAGGAATGCTAAACTTTGGCAGATTTTTCTTTTAGCAAATTTCTGTAGCAGACTTGGATCCGCCGGAAGAGCGCCACACAAAGGTGTCGATAAGAAGTGAGCACTCGCTTCTGTATGAATGTCTGTTTGCCTTCAGCTGTGCCTGCATAAGCTTTCACCTTTCTAAATATTTAGAGCTTTGCCTTCTCGTAAATTTTCCTTACTTTATGTGTCTTTCGTCCGTGGGAAGCCAACCACGTGGTAGAACTTTATAGTTGTTGGGCTACCGGCATCACTAACTGTCCGATCGCATGTTTGTTTTAGATAATGTTAACATGATTGTGTGATGTGATATTATTGGAATTTGGCACTATACCTAGAAATTGTGTCTCCACAAACCATGTGTTATCAGGAATCGTGTACATGCCTCTCATCCTTATCTTAGGAATAAATGATTTTATCTACAATTTTCTCTTGTGTTCCGAGATTACGTTTTTGCACCTAAGCCACTCGCCTCGTAGCTTTCCCGTTAGCACATCCAATGCGTTTCCTTATGCACAGGTCCAGTGATTAGTCTCCTCTTGTATTTTATAACAAATACTTTAGATTAAGTCATATGTTCAGGTGTGTTGCTGGGAGCTGATCTTATGCAGTGTTCATGCATTTTCTATTTTATTTTAAATGTTTGATTGTCGTGAACAGTGCACAGGCAATACTATTAATTACATCGTATCCGCTGTGAGCGACCTCACAACGTATACATTTTTGTGAGTTTTTGGTCTGTGATCAAATTGATTTATTTTCCGACTCGACCAAGCCTTCGATTAGTTGTATGGTTAGAGTCGGTGGCGACCCTAATCTTCTCAAGTTAATTTCATAAGCAATAAGTATTTCTATTCCCAATAATAGGGAATAACCCGTAGTAACAGGTTAGTTACAATGTGTGGGATACCTTGCAACGTGCTGTTCAGAAGAAATCTCCAGCCCTACCGTACTCTTATGGATTTATGGACTGCCCTGCTGCAGGATTCATGCTGCCACTTCCCTCCAGCACTACTTCAGACATTAATCGAGCCCATGTCTCGTCGTGTTGCAGCACTCCTGTGTGCTCGCGGGGCTCTACGCGACATTAGGCAGGCGTACCAGTTTCTTTGGCTCCTCAGTGAAAATATGTACATATCAGTGTGCTAGTTGTTTTTTCTCTGCTTGAAGTGACTTCCCACAAAATGTCCCATAATTTACTACCTGATATTTTCAGCACAGTCGGAATTGCATCATTAGGTCGACTATGCCTGTCAGTATAGACCAGTGGATGTCAAACATTTTGCTCAAGAGCAAATACTGGCCTTTTGGAATAACACGTCGGGAAACATTTGTTCCGACCTTTTTTATCAGTTGTTAACGTAGGTAAATCCTATGTTATGAGCCCCGAACAGTATAACTATAGTAAGGGCGCGATAAGTTGACCTTCCAGCCACCTAGTACAGATCATTAAAGGTGGACACCATTCGGAATACTTCGTGTCGACTACTCTCTGCTAACAGATTGCTGCGACCCTCAGCGACCACAAAGCTGTGATATTGTGCCTAGCTAAGTATCGTTATGTTGTCCGTGTGATCGGACGGTTATTTGATTAATAAAGATAATTTTACTTATATTTAAATGCATTATGCAATTTGAAACGCTGTCTAAATGTTTACTAAACGTTTGACTGTCGTTTTTCTTCTACTCGTTGCGCTGTACTACAAAAGCCCTCATTTTAATATCACGGAACGAAATGGCGCAGTGATTAGCACACTGGACTCTCATTCGGGAGGACGACGGTTCAAATCCGCGTCCGCCCGTCAAGGTTTACGGTTTCCGTAATCTCCCTAAATCGCCTCAGGCAACTTCCGGGATGGTTCCTTTCCAAAGGCACGGCCGACTTCCTTACCCATCCTTGAAACATTCCGAGATAGCGTTTCGTCTCTAATTAATGATCTCCATGTCGACGAGACGTTAAACCCTAATCTTCCTTGCTTCGTTTACTGTTCGTTGTTAGGGGTATGTATCGCGTTTGAAGATAACTGTATGTGTGAGTAGCATTTACGAATCCACGTTCTACAACTACATCTACATGGATACTCTACAAATCACATTTAAGTGCCTGGTAGAGGGTTCATCGAACCACCATCACAATTCTCTATTATTCCAATCTCGTACAGAGCACGGAAAGAATGAACACCTATATCTTTCCGTAGGAGCTCTGATTACTCTTATTTTATCGTGGTGATCGTTCCTCCCTATGTAGGTCGGTGTCAACAAAATATTTTCGCATTCGGAGGAGAAAGTTGGTGATTGGAATTTCGTGAGAAGATTCCGTCGCAATGATAAACGCCTTTCTTTTAATGATGTCCATCCCAAATCCTGTATATTTCTGAGAGACTCTCTCCCATATTTCGCGATAATACAAAACGTGCTGCCTTTCTTTGAACTTTTTCGATGTACTCCGTCAGTCCTATGTGGTAAGGATCCCACACCGCCCAACAGTATTCTAAAAGAGGACGGACAAGCGTAGTGTAGGCAGTTTCCTTAGTAGGTCTGTTACATTTTCTAAGTGTCCTGCCAATGAAACGCAGTCTTTGGTTAGCCTTCCCCACAACATTTCCTGTGTTCCTTCCAATTTATATTGTTCGTAATTGTAATTCCTAGATATTTAGTTGAATTTACGGCTTTTAGATTAGAATGATTTATCATGTAACCGAAGTTTAGGACTCATGTGGAGGACCTCACACTTTTCGTTATTTAAGGTCAACTGCCACTTTTCGCACTATTTCGATATTTCTTCTAAGTCGTTTTGCAGTTTGCTTTGATCTTCTGATGACTTTATTACTCGATAAACGAAAGCGTCACCTGCAAACAGCCGGCCGGAGTGGCCGAGCGGTTATAGGCGCTACAGTCTGGATGCCTCGGGCATGGATGTGTGTGATGTACTTAGGTTAGTTAGGTTTAAGTAGTTCTAAGTTCTAGGGGACTGATGACCTCAGAAGTTAAGTCCCATAGTGCTCAGAGCCATTTGAACCATCTGCAAACAACCGAAGACGGCTGCTCAGATTGTCTCCCAAATCGTTTATATAGCTAAGGAACGTTATTTCCATGTCAAAATTTATACAACAGCAGCTGATCAGTACGAGTTGTGCGCGCACCCGTATGAAGTCAGTTGTCCCCCAGAGGCTGCGCTGCTTATTCTCTGCCTCTGAAGTAAAAGGCCAACGTTTTCAGTTCGACATTACAGTCCCTGTGTTATTCCCAATCCCGAGGGACCGTTCCACTGCGGTGACTACAGCCTTTATGGAATACATGTAATGAAATTCGCAGTTGCGAATATGGGCAACCATCAGCTATATAATGGGATGACGGAAATTTGTGCCAGACCCGGACTCGAATCCGGATTTCCCACTTATCGCAAACGGTCGTCTTACCATTTTGGCATCCGTACACGACTCACGACCAAACCCTAAATTCCATATGTTGTCAACTGCGTCTCTACATCCTGTACTCGTACATCCATTATGTAAATGCCTGTAGAGGCTAAAAAATTGAAAAGTGTCTCGCCTGTATGGGAATATATGCCAATAAATATATTTGCACTTGTACCTGTTACACCCTGTGTGTCTGTAATGGTCGCCTACGTTAGCATCTTGTAGATTGAGTGCTGCTGCCACATGCAGGCCCACATTCAGAGTAGTGAGGGGGGGGGGGGATTGCCGATGCCCGTAACACTCTCCCCCCCCCCCCCCACCACCACCACCAACATCTTTCGATTTATACTAGATACAATGGAAACTGTTAAGCATCAAAATGCTTTCTTTGAATTTGTTGTTCTACTGCGTACTGTGGGAAACTGATACTTCAATAGTTGCTGTAAATTAAATAAATATCTGTCTAGAAATTTTGCGGAAATTTCAGCTATTATCACGTTTATGGATCATTTAAAACGAACAAAAACAACAAATCAGTTCTTGTTCGCCTTCCTGATCTACACTACTGGCCATTATAATTGCTACACCAAGAAGAAACGCAGATGACAAACGGGTATTCATTCGACAAATATATTATACTAGAACTGACATGTGATTACATTTTCACGCAATTTGGGTGCATAGATCATGAGAAATCAGTACCCAGAACAACCACCTCTGGCCATAATAGCGGCCTTGATACACCTGGGCTTTGAGTCAAACAGAGCTTGGATGGCGTGTACAGGTACAGCTTCAACATGATACCACAGTGCATCAAGAGTAGTGAGTAGCATATTGTGACGAGCCAGTTGTCGGCCACCATTGACCAGACGTTTTCAATTGGTGAGAGATCTGGAGAATGTGCTGGCCAGGGCAGCAGTCGAACATTTTCTGTATCCAGAAAGACCCGTACAGGACCTGCAACATGCGGTCGTGCATTATCCTGCTGAAATGTAGGGTTTCGCAGGGATCGAAGGAAGGGTAGAGCCACGGGCGGTAAAACATCTGAAAAGTAACGTCCACTGTTCAAAGTGCCGTCAATGCGAACAAGAGATGACCGAGACGTGTAACCAATGGCACCCCATACCATCACGCCGGGTTATACGCCAGTATGGCGATGACGAATACACGCTTCCAATGTGCGTTCACCGCGATGTCGCCAAACACGGAAGCGACCATCATGATGCTATAAACAGAACCTGGATTCATTCGAAAAAATGACGTTTTGCCATTCGTGCACCCAGGTTCGTCGTTGAGTACACCATCGCAGGCGCTCCTGTCTGTGATGCAGCGTCAAGGGTAACCCCAGCCATGGTCTCCGAGCTGATAGTCCATGCTGCTACAAACGTCGTCGAACTGTTCGTGCAAACGGTTGTTGTCTTGCAAATGTCCGTCCCCATCTGACGACTCAGGGATCGAGACGGGGCTGCACGATCCGTTACAGCCACAGGGATCAGATTCCTGTCATCATGCTAGTGATACGAGGCCGTTGGGTTCCAGCACGGAGTTCCGTATTACCCTTCTGAACCCACCGATTCCATATTCTGCTAACAGTCATTGGATCTTGAACAGCGCGAGCTGCAATGTCGCGATACGATAAACCGCAATCGCGATAGGCTACAATCCGACCTTTATCAAAGTAGGAAACGTGATGGTACGCATTTCTCCTCCTTACACGAGGCATCACAACAACGTTTCACCAGGCATCGCCGGTCAACTGCTGTTTGTGTATGAGAAATCGGTTGGAAGCTTTCCTCGTATCAGCACCTTGTATGTGTCGCCAACGTCGCCAGCCTCGTGTGAATGCTCTGAAAAGCTAATCATTTGCATTTCACAGCATCTTCTTCCTGTCGGTTAAACTTCGCCTCTGTAGCACGTCATCTTCGTGGTGTAGCAATTTTAATGGCCAGTAGTGTATTAAAAGGTTTAATTGAAACTGTATATCATAACATAAGGAATCACATTAGACAAACTTATCTTGCCGATTTGCCCACCCTCTCCCAAAAAAATAACCCTGCATGGGCCTGGTCATTTCCTTCCTATACGTTTTTCAGTCAAGCAAAACCTTACTGAGGTGTTCGATGATCCGGGGACCATGCGATTCTGCCGACAGGTGACACGTAAACCGGAACTGCTCTCGTCTCATCTTGTCGTCTGTGTCCAGAGGCTTCGAAATGTGTTTAAGAACTAGAGATTTTAGAACCTTCGCCGTGGTGGTGTGCATGGTAATTGGCCGATGAAAACGGGACAGCTACTTAATAATTCTTTACTTACTTTGACGAAAGTAAATATATTGCTTCGGCGGCCGCGGTGGTCTAGCGGTTCTAGGCGCTCAGTCCGGAGCCGCGCGACTGCTACGGT
Source organism: Schistocerca cancellata (assembly GCF_023864275.1). NCBI lineage: Eukaryota > Metazoa > Arthropoda > Insecta > Orthoptera > Acrididae > Schistocerca > Schistocerca cancellata. Next base: position 822,303,951 of record NC_064627.1, on the reverse strand, counting down.
CGCAGGTTCGAATCCTGCCTCGGGCGTGGATGTGTGTGATGTCCTTAGGTTAGTTAGGTTTAAGTAGTTCTAAGTTCTAGGGGACTGATGACCACAGCAGTTGAGTCCCATAGTGCTCAGAGCCATTTGAACCATTTGAACCATACCCATACATAAACATGAGTTGGGTCTGTTTATAAGTGTGTCTATGAGTGTCAGACTCGGAGCACGAGGAAAAACTACATTGTCTTTTCTGAAACAAATTTCTTAAAAGTTGACGAATACGCAAATAATATCGTGATCAGCCAGAACATTATGACCACCAACCTACTACCGATATAAACCCGTCCAGGCGATAGCTGCGTCACCTGGCGATGAGTAACTGCTAGTCAGACACACGCACGGTGTGTCTAGTATCAGTGGGTGTGCTGTCGGTGTGTAGAATGGGCAAGGCGTGCGATCTATCCAACAAGGGGAGGCCACGACGCTTGGAACGCGTATTTACTGCAAACTTCGTACACTCATAGTACTCCACGAGAATAACAAAATGTGTAAGCAGTAGCGCGTACTTCTCAATCGCAAGATAATTTCGGTCGTCAAATATATACCTGTGCGTGGCCATTTTTACTATGAAGCGGCGGCAGCCGAGTGGTGCCGGCACGGTAGCTCAGCGTGTTGGGTCTGAGGGTTAGCTGCCCTCTGCAATAAAAAAAATTGAGTTAATGGATCAACGACGAACGAGTAGCTGCAACGAACGAAAAAAAAACGAACAAAATTAGTTAAAAAAAAAGTGGTTAGCGCTCAAGCCCCGTAATCGCTGGATCGCAGGATCAAGTCAGTATTTTTTTTTTCAACACAGCCATATTCTTTACTATTTATATTACAATTGATATAATAGGAAAAATACGTGTAATCAGATGGACTTTTAGTAAATTTACAATGTTATTTGGCAGTCTACAAATTTTTATTTGACCGACACAGACGGCTTTCAAAGAAGGAGGGGAGGGCGAGGCTCGAAACGGGATAGAATGAGGATCATTCGACTGTTAACTCGCATAGCGGCGAGACCTTGCTTATGTAGCAGGAAGAAATAACGTACCTGCGAATTGTTCGTGAAATATAAAACCTTACATCGTGACTAGAAAAATGGAAGTGACACCCGGCTTGTCGAGAACTGCGGACGAGGAATGTCATGATAATCAATCCGCAGTGCAGTTCCGAAACGTCGGTTGAAAGAAGCGTTCGTATATTGTGATAGTCCTCTTCAAGAAGCGGACGTCGTTGATACAGAATATACTAGTCGATGGTTATGAATATTATGTTATTTGTGATAATAAAAATTTGTAGAGTGCCAAATAACATTTGAAATTTAGTAAAAGTTCATCCGATTACACGTATTTTTCCCATTATATCAATTGTAATATAAATAGTAAAGAATATGGCTGTGTTGAAAAAAAAAATAGTGACGAACAGGACTCGATCCTGCGATCCGGCGATTACGGGGCTTGAACGCTAACCAGTCGGCTGCCGCCTCTTCATGATAAAAGTGGCCACGCACAGGTAAATAGTTGACGACCGAAATTATCTTGCAATTTTCTCCATAACGCTTGAGAAGTACGCGCTACTACTTACACATTTTGTTGTCCTCGTGGAGTACTGCGAGTGTTCGAAGTTTGAAGTAAATCCGCGTTCCAAATGTCGTGGCGTGCCCTTGTGAGTTTGACCGAGAGCGGATTATGATGGCTTGGAAACACGGCACGAGCATTTAGAAACTGGACGACTTGTCGGGTGTTCGAGGAGTGCTGTGGCGAGTGTCTTCAACACGTGGCGAAACCAAGGTGAAACCACGTCCAGACTTCGTGGGGTTGGGTGGCCACTCCTCGTTAGAAATGTCGGACATCGTAGGCTGGGCAGACTGGTAAAACAGAACAGGCGGCTAACTGTGGCGGAACTAACATCAGACTTTGATGCTGGGCAGTGTACATGTATGTCTGAACACACACTGCACCGATCAGTCCGAACGATGGGCCTCCGCAACCGACAACGCATGCATGTATCAATGTTAGCACCACGACATCGGCAACTACGACTGAACTGGGTACGTGACAATCGGCACTGGAGGTTTGCGCAGTGGCAGAGCGTTGCATGGTCTGATGAATCCCGATACCTCCTTCATCACGCCAATGGGAGGGAGCGAATCTGTCATCTTCCAGTAGAGCAGTTCCTTGACACCTGTACTGCGCGATGGAGACAAACTTGCGGCGGCTCCATTACGCTCTAGGAAACATTCACGTTGGCATCCATGAGTCCAGTGGAGCTAGTGCAAGGCACCATGACTGCCGAGGAGTATCGTACACTGGTTGCAAACCACGTACACCCCTTCATGACGATCATGTTTCACAATGGCAATGGTATTTTTCAATAAGATAATGCGCAATGTCACATGGCCAGGAGTATGATGGAGTGGTTCGAGGAGTTCCAGTTGATTTGCTGAACCCCAGATCGCCAGATCTGAACCCAATCGAACACGTCTGGAGTGTGACTGAACGCCACGTTCAGGTCTTATCGCCCCCCTACCCGGAATTTATGGGAATTAGCTGACTTTATAATGCTACTTATTTAGCAATACACCGATAACGTTACTCCTAATGAAAGGATACTTACTTGACCGCGTCGTGCGTAATGGAAAGATATCGGACTATTTTTGTTTCTCTAAAGATTTCTATAGAAAGGAAGCAGTAGCAGAAGAAATGAAAATCGAACCAAGGTTCTATTAGTAATCAAGTAAACTGTAATTACATAAAAGGAAACGGTCGCCAGCCTAATTAGGCTAAGGTGTAGCAAGTAGCAGCATGGTTCTTACAGAAATTTGACTATTGGGATTGATTTTACTTGATACTGAAATTCTGTTTTGCTGATAAGATACAAGATAGTGAAGCAATTTAGCAAGTAAAGTACCAGTGATTTGACATGAATTACACAGGAGGAGTATTAATATGTTTAGGGAACAAGCGGTTCCCAGTAACAACTATGATCTGGACATTACAGTAAGAAACTAATGATCATTATAGATAAATGATTGCTAATGGTGGACCACTACTAACCTGGACAAGGTTTTTTTTGTCAGTTTACTTATGGGAAATTACGAGTACTACCATTGAAATAGTTATGCAGTAATACTATCTTTTGTAATGACTATTATTTGTATTCTCAAAAAACATTCACTTCCTTATAATATTTAGCTCATATAGGACATGTGATACCTGAATCTAGCATAGTTTGAATATTTCTTGCTATTTGCTTACCATTGTACACACAAGTTATGACAATGAAAGCTATGCTTGAGTACTGTTATTGTAATATTAAATTTAAACCTGGCTCAACTATTAGCATGGGGACATGGGGACGCAGAAACTGGTCTGTCATTAGACTCAGATCCAGGCTGAACATTTTAGTCACAACACAATATTAGAAACACTATTAACTATGTAGCACATGAAATAATAAACACTGTTATCAAAATGAGAAGAATCTTTAAACTGAATGCTTTAAACCTTCTCTTAGTAACTGTAATTTGATGAAACTTTAACTATCCTTCTAAGAAAATTACGCGAAGTATTTCAAAACTTATGCTCACCAATTAATTATGTGCTTTACAACTCCACAGAGCTTATTAACTGTTGTTAAGGAAGATAACTACTTTTCAGTTCAGTAAACTAGGGTACTCGGAATTATGGTAGCACTTGGGATAGGTCTCTGTCTAGATAAATAACTAAGCATAAAATACGTGACCCAACACAACGTTTACAGAACACGAACTTATTACTGAAAAAGAAACCACCTAACTGATCCATGCAGATATACTGTACAGAACTGATAATTTGAGATGAAGACGTTGACACTGTCGGTGTCCCGTGTTGTTAAAAAAAGGCAGCATATGTATCTATGGCTCTAACAGCGTAACAAGCTCTAAAAATTCTCTTCTTAGCGTCGTATTTTCGTAGTGGAGCTAACCAAAGTATGCCACGAATAAAAGCCAAATTACTTCCGCATTCGACGCTATATTATATAATCTTGAAGTTCTTCTCGAATCTTTCACTTCACAAGAACTTCACACTTCACCAGCCACCAACTGACTCATGCCACTGTTCGATCGCCAGACCCATCTTTTCTATTTCCGCCTAGCCAGATCCGCTGCAGAGAGACTCCCCTCCAACAAGTTACACATAGTTACAAACTTACTTTCCCTATGCGTGAACTACACTGAAGAGCCGAACAAACTGGCACACCCGCCTAATATCGTGTAGGATCCTGCGAGCACGCAGATGTGCCGCAACACGACGTGGCATGGACTCGACTAATGTCTGAAGTAGCCCGCCGCGATGGCCGAGCGGTTCTAGGCGCTTCAGTCTGGAACCGCGCGACCGCTACGGTCGCAGTTTCGAATCCTGCCTCGGGTATGGATGTTTGTGATGTCCTTAGATTAGATAGGTTTAAGTAGTTCTAAGTTCTAGGGGACTGATGACCTCACATGTTAAGTGCCATAGTGCTCAGAGCCATTTGAACCAATGTCTGAAGTAGTTCAAATGGTTCAAATGGCTCTGAGCACTATGGGACTTAACTTCTGAGGTCATCAGTAGCCTAGAACTTAGAACTACTTAAACGTAACTAACCTAGGGACATCACACACATCCATGCCCGAGGCAGGATTCGAACCTGCGACCGTAGCGATCGCGCGGTTCCTGACTGTAGCACCTAGAACCGACCGGCTGTCTGAAGTAGTGCTGGAGGGAACTGACACCATGAATCCTGTAGGGCTGTCCATACATCCGTATGAGTATGAGGGAGTGGAGATCTCGTCTGAATAGCACGTTGTAAGGTATCCCAGATACGCTCAATAATGTTCATGTATGGAGAACTTGGTGGCCAGCGGAAGTGTTAAAACTCAGAAGAATGTTCCTGGAACCACTCTGTAGCAATTTTGGACGTGTGAGGCGTCGGATTGTCCTGCTAGAATTGCTCCAGTCCGTCGGTACGAAAAATGGCTCTGAGTACTATGGGACTTAACATCTGTGGTCATCAGTCCCCTAGAACTTAGAACTACTTAAACCTAACTAACCTAAGGACATCACACACATCCATGCCCGAGGCAGGATTCGAACCTGCGACCGTAGCAGACGCGCGGCTCCGGACTGAGCGCCTAGAACCGCGAGACCACCGCGGCCGGCGCGTCGGTACGCACAATGGACATGAATGGATGCAGGTAATCAGACAGGATGCATACATACGTGTCACCTGTCACAGTCACACTCGTATCTAAACGTACCAGGGGTTCCATGTCATTCCAACTGCACACGACCCACACCATTACAGAGCATCCACCAGCTGGAACAGTCCCCTGCTGACATGCAGGGTTCTTGCATACATGAGGGTGTCTCCATACCTGTACACGTCCATCCGTTCGAGACAATTTGAAGGGAGACTCGTCCGACCAGGCAACATGTTTCCAGTCTCCAACAGTCCAATGTCGGTGTTGACGGGCCCAGGCGAGGAGCAAAGCTTTGTGTCGTGCAGTCATCAAGGGTACTAGAGTAGGCCTTCGCCTTCGAAAGCCCATATCGATGATGTTTCGTTGAATAGTTCGCACTCTGACACTTGTTGATGGCCCAGCGTCGAAATCTGCTGCAGTTTGCGGAATGGTTGCACTTCTGTATCGTTCAACGATTGTCTGCAGTCGTCGTTTGTCCCGTTGTTGCAGGATCTTTTTCCGCCCGCAGCGATGTTGGAGATTTGATTTTTTACCAGATTCCTGATATTCACGGTACACTCTTGAAATGGTCTAACAGGAAAATCCTCACTTCATCGCTACCTCTGCGATGCTGTGTCCCACCGCTCGTGCACCGACTGTAACACCACGTTCAAACTCTCTTGAATCTGTGATTGTAGCAGCAATACACGATCTAACAACTACGCCAGATACTATGTTGTCTTTTATAGGTGTTGCCGGCCGCAGCACTGTATTCTGCCTCTTTACATATCTCTGTATTTGAATACGCATGCCTATACCAATTTCTCAATCGCTTCGGTGTAGTTTTGTAAGTAACGTTTTAGCATTTTCATTTTTTTACAGTATATTATTTTTGAAATTATATCCATAGATTAACTACAATTATGTAAATTATCTCTACATCTACATCTACATCTACGTGATTACTCTGTTATTCATAACAAAATGCCTGGCAGAGGGTTCAATGAACCAAAATCATGCTGTCTCTCTACCGTTCCACTCTCGAACGGCTCGTGGGGAAAACGAGCACTTAAATTTTTCTGTGCAAGCCATGATTTCTCTTATTTTATCGTGATGATGATTTCTCCCTATGTAGGTGGGTGCCAACAGAATTTTTTCGCAATCGGAGGAAAAAACTGGTTATTGAAATTTCATGAGAAGATCCCGTCGCAACGAGAAACGCCTTTGTTTTAATGATTGCCACTCCAATTCACGTATCATGTCTGTGACACATCTCCCCTATTTCGCGATAATACAAAACGAGCCTCCCTTCTTTGAACTTTTTCAGTATCATCCGTCAGTCCCACCTGATGCGGATCCCTCACCGCACAGCAATACCCTAGAATAGGGCGGAGAAGCATAGTGTAAGCGGTCTCTTTAGTAGACCTGTTGCACCTTCTAAGTGTACTGCCAATGAATCGCAGTCTTTGGTTTGCTCTACCCACAATATTATCTATGTGATCGTTAAAATTTAAGTTATTTGTAGTTGTAATCCCTAAATATTTAGTTGAATTTACAGCCTTCAGATTTGTGTGACTTATCGCGTAATCGAAATTTAGCTGATTTCTTTTAGTACTCATGTGAATAACTTCACACTTTTCCTTATTCAGGATCAATTGCCACTTTTCGCACCATACAGATATCTAAATCAATTTGCAAGTCGTTTTGATCATCTGATGACTTTACAAGACGGTAAATGACAGCATCATCCGCAAACAATCTAAGACGGCTACTCAGATTGTCCCCTATGTCGTTAATATAGATCAGGAACAATAGAGGGCCTATAACGCTTCCTTGGAGAACGCCGGATATTTCTTCTGTTTTACTCGATGACTTTCCGTATATTACTACGAACTGTGACCTTTCTGATAGGAAATCACGAATCCAGTCGCAAAACTGAGGCGATACTCCGTACGTACGCAGTTTGGTTAGAAGACGCTTGTGAGGAACGGTGTCGAGAGCCTTGTGAAAATCTAAAAATATGGAATCAATTTGACATCCCCTGTCGACAGCACTTATTTCTTCATGAGTATAAAGAGCTAGTTGTGTTTCCCAGGGACGATATTTTCTGAAACCATGCTGACAATGTGTCAATAAATCGTTTTCTTCGAGGTACTTCATAATGTTCGAATACAGTATATGTTCCAAAACCCTACTGCATACCGACAATCCTTGTTTCCACGAACAATATGGGACTGGAATAGAAGGGAGGACCGATAGAGGTACTGATAGAGGTAGTGATATAGGCCTGTAATTCAGCGGATTACTCCTACTTCCCTTTTTGGGTATTGGTGTGACTTGAGCAATTTTCCAGTCTTTAGGTAGGGATCTTTCTGTGAGCGAGTGGTTGTATATAACTGCTAAATATGGAGCTAAATATGGAGCATACTCTGAGAGGAACCTGACTGGTATACAATCTGGACCGGAGGCCTTGCCTTCATTAAGTGATTTAAGCTGCTTCGTTACACCGAGGATATCTACTTCTATGTTTCTCATCTTGGCAGTTGTTCTTGATTGGAATTCAGGAATATTTACTTCGTCTTCTTTGGTGAAGTAGTTTCGGAAAACCGTGTTTAATAACTCTGCTTTAGTGGAACTGTAATGTAATGAAAGTAATGCAATGAATAAAACATTTGCATGGATGCTACTTCAAATATCATGGATATACAGAAGTCACATTAAATAAAAACAGACAGAGAAGTTACATAAGGTCATCAGAGGTAATGTCGATAATAGTGTTACGACTTGTGTGCCAACTCGTTCCAGCGGCCTATCAAGGCCCCATTGCTTCCACGCCGCGTCGCTTCTGTTGCCCGCACCAAAGATCGACATAGCGCCTTTTATGTAGGTGGTCATAATGTTCTGGCTTATCAGCGTAACTCTTATTGTCCTCAATCAGTTTTAAAGGAACCTCCACAAAATGAGGATGTCTGCTCATCTCAGTTTAAAAAGTGTTAGGGGAGATTTGCATTGTTACGCCGTCGGCTGTTGGTACTGGTGAAAGGAGGGGGGGCATATTGAAGAGACCGACAGTAATAAAAAAGACGGGACGCTATTTTGCAGTTCCCGCCTAGGCCGGCAAAACATCTACATCTACATCCATACTCCGCAAGCCACCTGACGGTGTGTGGCGGAGGGTACCTTGAGTACCTCTATCGGTTCACCCTTCTATTCCAGTCTCGTATTGTTCGTGGAAAGAAAGATTGTCGGTATGCCTATGTGTGGGCTTTAATCTCTCTGATCTTATCCTCCTGGTCTCTTCGCCAGATATACTTAGGAGGGAGCAATATACTGCTTGACTCCTCGGTGAAGGTATGTTCTCGAAACTTCAACAAAAGCCCGTACCGAGCTACTGAGCGTCTCTCCTGCAGAATCTTCCACTGGAGTTTATCTATCATCGCCGTAACGCTTTCGCGATTACTAAATGATCCTGTAACGAAGCGCGCTGCTCTCCGTTGGATCGTATCTATCTCTTCTATCAACCCTATCTGGTACGGATCCCACACTGCTGAGCAGTACTCAAGCAGTGGCCGAACAAGCGTACTGTAACCTACTTCCTCTGTTTTCGGATTGCATTTCCTTAGGATTCTTCCAATGAATCTCAGTCTGGCATCTGCTTTACCGACGATCAACTTTATATGATCATTCCATTTTAAATCACTCCTAATGCCTACTCCCAGACAGTTTATGGAATTAACTGCTTCCAGTTGCTGACCTGCTATATTGTAGCTAAATGATAAAGGACCTTTCTTTCTATGTATTCGCAGCACATTACACTTGTCTACATTGAGATTCAATTGCCATTCCCTGCACCATGCGTCAATTCATTGCAGATCCTCCTGCATTTCAGTACAATTTTCCATTGTTACAACCTCTCGATATACTACAGCGTCATCCACGAAAAGCCTCAGTGAACTTCCGATGTTATCCACAAGGTCATATATATATATATATATTGTGAATAGCAACGGTCCTACGACACTACCCTACGGCACACCTCAAATCACTCCTACTTCGGAAGACTTTTCTCCATTGAGAATGACATGCTTCGTTCTGTTATCTAGGAACTCTTCAATCCGATCACACAATTGGTCTGATAGTCCAAATGCTCTTACTTTGTTCATTAAACGACTGTGGGGAACTGTGTCGAACGCCTTGCGGAAGTCAAAAAACACGACATCTACCTGGGAGCCCGTGTCTATGGCCCTCTGAGTCTCGTTGACGAATAGCGCGAGCTGGGTTTCACACGATCGTCTTTTTCGAAACCCGTGCTGATTCCTACAGAGTAGATTTCTGGTCTCCAGAAAAGTCATTATATTCGAACACAATACGTGTTCCAAAATTCTACAACTGATAGACGTTAGAGATATAGGTCTATAGTTCTGCACATCTGTTCGACGTCCGTTCTTGATAACGGGGATGACCTGTGCCCTTTTCCAGTCCTTTGGAACGCTACGCTCTTCTAGAGACCTACGGTACACCACTGCAAGAAGGGGGCGGGGGGGGGGGTAAGTTCCTTCGCGTACTCTGTGTAAAATCGAACTGGTATACCATCAGGTCCAGCGGCCTTTCCTCTTCTGAGCGATTTTAATTGTTTCTCTATCCCTCTATCGTCTATTTCGATATCTACCATTTTGTCATCTGTGCGACAATCTAGAGAAGGAACTACAGTGCAGTCTTCCTCTGTGAAACATCTTTGGAAAAAGACATTTAGTATTTCGGCCTTTAGTCTGTCATCCTGTTTCACTACCATTTTGGTCACAGAGTGTCTGGACATTTTGTTTTGATCCACCTACCGCTTTGACATAAGACCAAAATTTCTTAGGATTTTCTGCCAAGTCAGTACATTGAACTTTACTTTCGAATTCATTGAACGCCTCTCGCATAGCCTTCCTCACACTACATTTCGCTTCGAATAATTTTTGTTTGTCTGCAACGGTCCTGGACTGGCAGGTGAGTGATCCTCCTTTTATTGAAGGCCAGTTGAGGTTCAAAAATGGTTCTAATGGCTCTGAGCACTATGGGACTTAACATCTGTGTTCATCAGTCCCCTAGAACTTAGAACTAATTAAACCTAACCAACCTAAGGACATCACACACATCCATGCCCGAGGCAGGATTCGAACCTGCGACCGTAGCGGTCGCGCGGTTCCGGACTGAGCGCCTAGAACCGCTAGACCACCGCGGCCGGCTAGGCCAGTTGAGGGCAGAAACGATGTACGGAGGAACTTAGAGTTAATTTATGCAGGAGTTTGATGTATTAGGTAGGCGCGGATAAGTACGTGAAGGGGCCGGCGCGATAAGAGGGCGCGTGGCGCAGCTGGCCGGCACCTGTTGCCGGCTACATAAGGCCGCGGCGGGCGCGCGGCGCGCCAGTGCCGGCAGCCCACGGCCCGCGGCCGGACATGACGTGCTCCTCGTTCCTGCTGGGCCACTGGCCCTCGCTGCTCCTGGGGGTGGCCGCCGCCGCCCTCACCGCCTCCACCGTCACGCTCGCCGTCAACCTGGCCGCCGCCAACGCCGAGGTCGACCGCCTCTCACAGGCGGCCGCCGGTGGGGCGTCTTCCGCCGCCACCACCACCACCACTATCGGTACCACCAGCTCCACCTCAGCCACCAGCGCCTCAGCCACCACTGTCACGACCGCTTCAGAGAGTCAGGCGACAACTTCTCCGCAGCCAGACGTCACCACCGACACACCAGTCAACGGCTGGGAAGGCACCTACAGGTAGGCTTACACTCTTCTCCTTCACTTTTTACACGAACGGCTATTTTCTATCGATCTACTCCTCGTCTACTGTAGCTGTTAGAAGTAGCTTAACTTGTCGCGAAATTGAAGTAGATACTTCCTGTGAATTAGTATGGGCAGAGGTCATTGTTGGCAACCGGAATAAAATAATAATAGCCGCGCGGCATTAGCCGAGCAGTCTTGGGCGCTGCAGTCATGGACTGTAGTCTGGTCCCGGCGGAGGTTCGAATCCTCCCTCGGGCATGGGTGTGTGTGTTTGTCCTTAGGATAATTTAGGTTAAGTACTGTGTAAGCTTAGGGACTGATGACCTTAGCAGTTAAGTCCCATAAGGTTTCACACACATTTGAACATTTTTTGAAAATAATAATAGGATCGCCGGCCGGGGTGGCCGAATGGTTCTAGGCGCTACAGTCTGGAACCGCGCGACCGCTACGGTCGCAGGTTCGAATCCTGCCTCGGGCATGGATGTGTATGATGTCCTTAGGTTAGTTAGCTTTAAGTAGTTCTAAGTTCTACGGGACTGATGACCTCAGAACTTAAGTCCCATAGTGCTCAGAGCCATTTGTTCGTTCTTTCCGAGCGCTGTACGAGATTGGAATAATAGAGAATTCTGGAGGTGGTTCGATGAATCCTCTGGCAGGCACTTAAATGTGATTTGCAGAGTATCCATGTAGATGTAGATTTCTGTGTAGTACCCCTGTCAAATTGTTCCTACACTGAGGTGACAAAAGTCGTATCAAAATATCGTGTTGGGCTTCCTTCTGCCTGGCGTAGTGCAGGAGCTAGACGGCACATGGACTCAACAAGTCGTTGGAAGTCCCCTAGAGAAATATTGAGCCATGGCCCTCAGTAGCTGTCGACAGCCGCGAAAGCGTTGCCGGTGCAGGCTTTTCTGCACGAACTCATCTCTCGATTATATCCAATAAATGTTCGATGGGATTCATGTCGGGAGATCTGGGTGGCCAAATCATTCTTTCGAATTGTCCATAATGTTCTCAAACCAATCGGAAACAGTTATGGTTCGATGACATGCCGCATTGTCATCCTCAAAAATTGCATTGTTGTGAGGGAACTTGAAGCCCATAAATGGCTGCAAATTGTCTTCAGGTATCCAAACAGGGCCATATCCAGTCACTAATCGGTTCAGTTGGACCAGATGGACCAGAGGACCCAGTCCATTCAGTGTAAACACAGCCTACAACATGCACAGTGCTTTGTTGACAACTTAGGTCCATAGATTCGTGGGGTTTATGCCACACTTGAATCCTGCCGTCAGCCGCTACCAAGTCAAACCGGGACTCATGGGGCAGCCGTCTAGGGTCCAACCGATGTGGTCTCGATCCCAGGAGAAGTGCTTCAAGCGATGCCGTGCTGTTAGGAAAGTCACTCGTGTCGGTCGTCTGCATCCATAGCCCATTAACCCGAATTTTGCAGCACTGCCCGAACAGATACGTTCGAAGTATGTCCCACATTTATTTCCGCGGTTATTTCACACATTGTTGCTTGTCTGTTAGAACTGACACCTCTTTACTCACACCACATGTTGGGTGCTATTGACAAGGTGGTGTCATAGGATCTCTACTGTTCCTTAACTATATAAACAGGATACAATCTGAGCAGCCGTTTTGGGTTATTTACAGATGATACTGTCGTTTATCGTGTAGTAAAGTCACTAGAAGGTCAAAGCCAATTGCAATTGCAATTGCAATTTATAAAAGATATCTATATGGTGCGAAAATTGGCAATTGACTCTAAATAATGAAAAGTGTGATGCCACCCACACGAGTGCTAAAAGGAATCCGTTAAACTTCGGTTACATTATAAACCAATCAAATCCGTCCGTCCTCTTTTGGAGTATTGCTGCGCGGTATGGGATCCTTACGAGGTAGGGTTAACGGAGTACATCGAGAAAGTTCAAAGAAGAGCAGCACCTGAGTATAAATCGCAGCTCCACCAAAGCATTGCTCTTTTAGACCTTGCGTGCACGCTAGTTGTATTCTAGCGAAACAGGGGAGAGAGTGTCACTGACATGCTAGAGGATTTGAGGTGGGCGTCATTAAAATAAAAGCGGTTTTTTTTTCGCAGCGGAATTTCCCCACGAAATTCCAATAACCAATTTTCTCCTCAGAAAGTGGAAATACTTTGTTGATACCGACCTTCATAAGGAGAAACTATCATCATAAATAAAATCAGAGCTCGCACGGGAGGATGTTGGTGTTCGTCTTTCCCGCGCGCTGTTCGAGATTGAAATAATAGAGAATTATTGCGAAGGCAGTTCGATGAACTGTTTGCCAGGCACTTAAGTATGATTTGCAGAGTATCCATGTAGATGTAGATGTAAGCAAACGCTGCTTCTCTCGGTCGTTAAGTGATGCCCGTTGGCCACTTAACACTGTGGATCTCGGAAAATTGAAATCCCCATCATTTCCTAAGTGGAATGTCCCATGCGTCTAGCTCCAACTACCATTCCGCGTTCAAAGTCTGTCAACTCCTGTCGTGCTGCCATAATAGCGTCGCAAAACGTTTCGCTGGAATCACCTGAGTACAAATGACAGCTAACCAAAGCAGTGCCCTTTTGTACGTTGCGTACGCGTTATAGTCGCCATCTGCAGTTGTCCACATCGCTATTCCATCAGTATATATTGAGAAATCCCAGTCATGACTAGTGTTTTCTCCTCTTGCATACCGGCCGCTGTGGCCGAGCGGTTCTAGGCGCTTGAGTCCGGAACCGCGCGCCTGCTACGGTCGCAGCTTCGAATCCTGTCTCGGGCATGGAAGTGTGCGATGTCCTTACGTTAGTTAGGTTTAAGTAGTTCTAATTCTAGGGGACTGATTACCTCACATGTTAAGTCCCATAGTGTTTAGAGCCATTTGAACCATCCTCTTGCATGCGTGGATGGACAGACATAAATGACGATTGAAAGCCGTCCGAAATTAATTCTCAATAAATACGTCGAATGCGAACATGCAGGTACCAGCTGTGTTACGTATAGAGGTTCTACCTAGTAATGCAGAACGAAAATTTGTGCAGGACCGGGAGCGGAACCCGGATTTCATGCTTATCGCAAGCGGTCCCCTTACTCCACTGGGTCCCAGCAATATAAAATAAATTAATCATAAACTTTTGCACAAAATTGACTTTCATAGCAACGACTGCAAAAATCAATTGGCAAAAAGTAAACAATCACTAATTTTAAGGAAGTGGTTTCACTTAGGAATACAATCTTAAAACTTTTCACAGAACTAACCTTTATTATCATAGTAAGCAACGAACACGAAAAGAATTTGGTAAAAAACAGTCAATTGTTTGAAAGTTGTGGTTTCATTTTGGAACCACTGGGAACATAGAATTTTCAGCCACCCATCATTTTATGATATATATTTGAAAGCAGTTTCGCAGTATTCCTAGATACAACCCCATATCTCGAAACTTACGTGAACTAATATGCCTAAAACAAATTAAAGTCTTAAATAAGAACCAAAACTGGGCCTGAAATGTAATAAATGTATATATTCAAAAGTGCATAATGCTCCAGTGCTTTCATTTCCAAACCGCTCACAGCAGCAATAGCACAAATTCAAATTTACTTTGCAGTAACTTTAAAGGTACTTACTTTCACTGTCAATGATCTCCTCAGTATGACCACTATAAAAAAAACTCGTGCCACAATCTCCTTCGGTCAGGTAGCACAATCTCTGCAATGACTGTTGCTTTGAACGCTGTGACGCTTCAGTGCACTACATTCGTAGAAATGCCTCAGTGTTCCACTAGATGTCTATGGCTTGCGAAAGGAGCTGGTACTCCAAAAACATTAATAAAGTGGTAGTTCCTGGCAGAAACCACTGACACTCAAAGGGTTAACCACTATCCGTGTACGTACACCTCCCGTGGGCTGTGGTATAGGGTTGTAGGCAATGTCACATTTGGAAGTTTGGGTCGGTCCCGGTGGTCTCAGATAGCCGAATGATTAATGTGACTGTTCCCTATAAGCAGGAAATCCGCGTTCGAATCCCAGTTCAGCCTAAATATTCATACGTCACCAATATGTAGTATATGTGTACCTAACATATCTGATGCCTAGATATTCGCATTCAGGGAATTTATTCCGAATTAGTGTTTATTATGTTTACACGTCGGCACCAAAATTGGGTAAATCTTTGCGAAAGGCCGTCCATGTTGTAACCCGAAAGTATACGTGTATGTTGATAACGCCTGTCCCAAACGGCCGTGGAAAATTATGATGGAACAGCTGATGTAACGATGTTTTCGTTTCGATCTCGGGATAAATATTAAGTATTTAACGTAACTAAAATCTTTACTTACTAGGTCCTAAGAGTGTGACGAAACTGAATTTTCGGAGAAAAACTCTTCGTTGCAGAGTCAAATTCACGCAAACGCGTTATAAATAATTTAACAGTGAGTTTTCATTAGCTTCTTTTGTCGCACGTTTGTGTTTCTGTCATTGATATATGGGGCGATTGTAAGTAAACTTCGGTACTTGAGCCAGTATAGAAGTATATTTGGGTTTCGAAACAAAATTATTAATAATATTCCAGAATAGACAATGCAAGAAGTGCTGTATATATGAATAAAAGAAACTTTAATCGGCGGAAAAAGCTGAAACTGGAGGCAGGGCTTTCCAAACAACGCAGGTAATTCGTATCATTTTGTCACCAAAACCAACATTCTTATTTGAAACGAAAAGGTTATCAACATATCATCATAAGAAGAGAAAATGTGCTACATACACTGATAAGCCAAAAAAATTATGACCACCTGCTTAAGAGCTTGTTTGCCCGTAAATTTGGAAATTTGTCGTAAGGTATTATGGGACCAAACTGCTGAGATTATTTGTCCCTAAGCTTACGTACTACTTAATCTAACTTAAACTAACTTACACTAAGGACAACACACACACCCATGCCTGAGGGAGGACTCTAACCTTCGACGGGGGGATCCGAGCGGAGCGTGACAAGACGCCTCTAGGCTACCTCGCGCGGCTGTTTGTCCGTCTTTGGAAGGAAATACATAACTGATTCTGCGTATCAGGGATCCAATAGTTTGTTGCTAGGTTTTTGGAGACATGTGGCATTATACGCACAGGTCATGTAATTCGCTTCGTGTAAATAACGGGCCGCTTATTTGCATACGTGGTGACGGTGCCCGATAGCTACCGAGATAGTTTCCATAGGATTTGCATTAGGCAAATTTGGTCCCCGAGAGATCAACGTGAGTTCACTATAATGCTCTTCAAACCACTGTAGCACGGTTCTGGCTCCGAGATATGGACAATTGTACTGCTGAAAGATGACATCGCCGTCGTGGAAGACATCAAGCATGAATGAATGCAGGTGGTTCGCAGCTGTCAGCGTGTCCCATGCAAGCGCAGGACAATGTCTCCCATAGCATAATACTGCTCCCATCAGCCTTCGTCCATGGCGCGCTGCACGTTTCGAGCCGCCGTTCACCACTATGACTGCGTTTGTAGAGACGACCATCGCCCTAGTGTAGCAAAAGTGTGATTCAGCGAACAGCCGACACTTTCCCATTGATCGACGATCGAATCCTGATGGTCCCGTGCCCAATGCAATCGTAACTGACGATGTCATTCGATCGGCATGAGAACATGTAGGGGTGATCTGGTGCAGAGCTCAATGTTCAGTGTTGTACGGAAAGAGGTGTGCTCCAGACCACTTGTGCGTGCACCAGCATTGTGCTCTTCTATCCCGGTTTACATAAGAGACAAGCCTCCGAACCCCCCATTCTGTGAAGAGTCGTGGACGTCAAACCATTTAGCGCCTACTGGTAGTTTCACTGCATTTCTACCTCTTTCCGTAGATGCTCAAGACAGTAGCACGTTATCATTCGACCAACTTCGCCGTTTTGGAGATATTCGTTCACAGGCTCCGCATGAGAATAATCTGCTCTTCGTCAAACTCGCTTATCTCAATATACACTACTGGCCATTAAAATTGCTACACCAAGAAGAAATACAGATGATAAACGGGTATTCATTAGACAAATATATTATACTAGAACTGATATGTGATTACATTTTCACGCAACTGGTCAAAGGCGCTGCAGTCATGGATTGTGGGGGTGATACCGGCGGAGGTTCGAGTCCTCCCTCGGGCATGAGTGTGTGTGTGTTTGTCCTTAGGATAGTTTAGGCTAAGTAGTGTGTAAGCTTAGGGACTAATGACCTTAGCAGTTAAGTCCCATAAGATTTCACACACACTTGAACTTTTTTTTTTTCACGCAATTTGGGTGCATAGATCCTGAGAAATCGGTACTCAGAACAACCACCTCTGGCCGTAATAACGGCCTTGATACGCTTGGGCATTGAGTCAAACAGAGCTTGGATGGCGTGTACAGGTACAGATGCCCATGCAGCTTCAACACGATGCCCCAGTTCATCAATAACCTTTTCAATTGGTGAGAGATCTGGAGAATGTGCTGGCTAGGGCAGCAGTCGAACATTTTCTGTATCCAGAAAGGCCCGTACAGGACATGCAACATGTGGTCGTGCATTATCCTGCTGAAATGTAGGGTTTTGCAGGGATCGAATGGAGGGTAGAGCCACGGGTCGTAACACATCTGAAATGTAACGTCCACTGTTCAAAGTGCCGTCAATGCGAATAAGAGGTGACCGAGACCTGTAACCAATGGAACCCCATACCATCACGCCGGGTGATACGCCAGTATGGCGATGACGAATACACGCTTCCAATGTGCGCTCACAGCGATGTCGCCAAACACGGATGCAACCATCATGATGATGTAAACGGAACCTGGATTCATCCGAAAAAACGACGTTTTGCCATTCGTGCACCCAGGTTCGTCGTTGAGTACACCATCGCTGGCGCTCCTGTCTATGATGCAGCGTCAAGGGTAACCGCAGCCATAGTCTCCGAGCTGATAGTCCATGCTGCTGCAAAAGTCGTCGAATTGTTCGTACAAATGGTTGTTGTCTTGCAAACGTCCCCATCTGTTGACTCAGGGATCGAGATGTGGCTGCACGATCCGTTACAGCCATGCGGATAAGATGCCTGTCATCTCCACTGCTAGTGATACGAGGCCGTTGGGATCCAGCACGGAGTTCCGTATTACCCTCCTGAACCCACAGATTCCATATTTTGCTAACAGTCATTGGATCTCGACCAACGCGAGCAGCAATGTCTCGGTACGATAAACCGCAATCGCGATATGCTACAATCCGACCTTTATGAAAGTCGGAAACATGATGGTACGCATTTCTCCTCCTTACACGAGGCATCACAACAACGATTCACCAGGCAACGCCGGTCAAGTGCTGTTTGTGTATGAGAAATCGGTTGGATACTTTCCTCGTGTCAGCACGTTGTAGGTGTCGCCACCGGCGCCAACCTTGTGTGAATGCTCTGATAAGCTAATAATTTGCATATCACAGCATCTTCTTCCTGTCGGTTGAATTTCGCGTTAGTAGCACGTCATCTTCGTGGTGTAGCAATTTGAATGGCCAGTAGTGTATTTTTCCATTTGTAGTCCATATCTTCGCTAGGGTGATCCCCCATCCGTGTCTGCTCCGGTTACATACTTTTGTTACCTCGTCACCTGTCCACAACGCCACCAGGTGGCATTCATTATTGCGGTGGCCAGTGGTCATAATGTTTTGCCTGGTCAGTGTATGTGAGGATTGGAACTTCAATGATCGCAACTATTTGCTGACAACTTATACAAAATACGTAAATCTTTTGCTGCCCTTCAAAATAGTTACCAGCTTTGTGTAAACCCATCGCCAGTGACGTGGGACTCGTAGTATACGCTTAGCAGCGTCGATTGCGATAACAGAGTGGAGCAGTCTATTGCCTGACGAGTTTCTGTAACAGTTCTGATGCTGTTCATTTTTGGAACCAGATTAGAGAAAGAAACGGCGACGCTTTCTGCAGGACCCGTGCATAATTTTGCAGCCCAATGCTCTGGCGCATATGGTGAAAGTTGTGACTGATTTGTTCGACCGATGGGGCTGGGTAGTGCCGTACCACCCATGACACTCCCTGGACTTAAGCCCTTGTGACTTCAACTTGATTCCTGAAATTAGGAAAGCACTTCATGGCATTCGCTTCAGAACTGTTGCAGAGATTTGTAGGGCAATGGACCGGCGCACTCGAACTATTAACACAATTACCATTGCTAAGGGTTTCTTACGACTTCCACATAACTGGCAACGGGCTATAAGCAATGCTCATGATCACTTCGAAGGACAGTGTATCGTTGAAACATGTATCTGTTTTGTTGTAAATAAATGTGTGCGTCTCTTAAATCTAGAATACTACAGGAGGGAAAATACTACACATTTTATTCAAAGGAAATCATAACTTTTAGGTTATGCATTAGTTAATAAGAGTTATTAGATCTCCAGTGGTAAGCTACATAGCAAATTACAAAATGTCCTGTATTGTACCCTACTGCTATCGTAAGTCTTACGAGGGTTTAGAACTCTGCGATTAATGTCCCAACTCTCGTATGTATAACGGAAACGAATATGTGTCAAATGCAGAATTTGAAGGACAGGCCGTTCAAAAAATGCAATTATTTCGTATGTTAGCGGAATGAAGCCTTACCTAGATCACGGCTATTAATTGGCCGCAGCATACTATTCTCCAGCTGCCTGCCTCCAACAGTGATGTGGTAACGTGTTGCCAATACCTGCTTTATGCCGCGCACAAGCGCAAAACGTGAGCAGTCCTCCACAGTGCTTAGTCCAACATTACACGCGTTGTAAGAACTGTCGGCTGTGCAATTTGGCACCAGAGGGGTGAACGTGAGGTAATGATGGACAATCCAGTATACCAAAATTTGAAATGACAATAAGAATAGTGTTTATTAATGACTCCAGCAAAATTTATAGGGACATGAAATGTATTCGCAGCTGTATGAGAGAATGACAACAGTGAGAATTTGTGCCGAGCCGGGACTCGAACCCGGATATCCCGCTTTACGTGAGCGGTCGCCTTAACCGCTTTGGATATCTGTCCACGACCCACGGCCAGAGCCAAACTTCCAAATGTCGTCTTAAGGAACATTATGTCGTTCTTATTAACAACACAGGCACTGCGGCAACTTTATAGGTGATGTTCTTGAAAAAGGTCGTATGGTAAATTCTCCACACTGTTGAGAACTATGAAAAAAAATAGTAGACGTGTCGTTCAACATTTATTTGCTCGAGAAGAAATATACAAACAACAACTTTATAGGTGATGTTCCTGAAAAAGGTCGTATGGTAAATTCTCCACACTGTTGAGAACTATGAAAAAAGAATAGTAGACGTGTCGTTCAACATTTATTTGCTCGAGAAGAAATATACAAACAACAACTTTATAGGTGATGTTCCTGAAAAAGGTCTTATGGTAAAGTCTCCACACTGTTGAGACCTATGAAAAAAAAAATGGTACACGTGTCGTTCAACATTTATTTGCTCGAGAAGAAATATACAAACAACAAACATATCAAACAATAATTAGATAGCAGTAAATTGCGCGTTTTTACTTCATCCGTTGCAGCTTGTCTTATTTCTAAGAGCCAAATAACATCGAACCTATTTTTCTCAGTCAACAGATTTTAGTTTTTCAATGTTGGAACACTTTTATTAAGTCTTTATTTTCTTATTTATGCACAGTGTAGACATTTTTCTTTGTTCAGGCATTGTTAAACCTAAATACACTTTTGCGTTCAGATAATTGGTCTCAATTGCGGGACAACGCTTGTAGGAAAAATACCAGATCTTCATGCTAGCGTTGCAAGCCGGCCGAAGTGGCCGTGCGGTTAAAGGCGCTGCAGTCTGGAACCGCAAGACCGCTACGGTCGCAGGTTCGAATCCTGCCTCGGGCATGGATGTTTGTGACGTCCTTAGGTTAGTTAGGTTTAACTAGTTCTAAGTTCTAGGGGACTAATGACCTCAGAAGTTGAGTCCCATAGTGCTCAGAGCCATTTTTTTTTTTTTTTAGCTTTGCAATCTATGACGAAAATAAGCCAAACGATAAGGTAAAGATTAGGAAGACACAAAATCAAAAAATTCCCTTGTTGTAACATGCTTAAGGTTGGCGAGAATAGGTTAATTTCCAATGTCAGCAGACTACACTACATAGAGAATATCTAATATGGTACATTTCGTAATTTAATTCGTTTGTATATCATCAGCAGCGTCTATACCTTCAGACATCCATCCATATCTGGTTCAAATGGCTCTGAACACTATGGAACTTAACATATGAGGTCATCAGTCCCCTAGAACTTAAACTACTTAAACCTAACTAACCTAAGGACATCACACACATCCATGCCCGAGGCAGGATTCGAACCTGCGACCGCAGCGGTCGCGCGGTTCCAGACTGAAGCGCCTAGAACCGCTCGGCCACATCGGCCGGTCCATCCATGTCTGAAAGACATTTACAGTGAACTATACAGACACTGTCAAATGTAAACATTGCAGTGTATGTATTTCGTGCCAAAACAAGGCCAACTCACGATGAAGACATTGCCTCTCTCTATGCGGAAATCACACGAATGGGTCGGCCGTTGTGACCGAGCGGTTCTAGGCACTTCGGTACGTAGATGATGTGAGATACGGAAGTTTGGGTCGGCCCGGGAGGCATGCACCGATAGCCAAATTGTTAAGGCGACAGCTCACGATTAGCTGGAAATCCGGGTTCGAGTCCTCATTCAGCACAAATTTTCCCGTGTCTACAGTAAACCATACAGTTGATGTAATATTGCATTCGTAGTTTGCGAATACATTTCGTAAGTTCATGTCAGCTGAGCTAATGTCTGAGGGCAGAGTCGCGGAAAATGGACACGTAAAAGTGGAGGTCGGATGTATTTAGGCAGTTATATTGAGGAATATGTTATTTGATACATTATGAGTAACTAGAGGATGTAAATTGGAGAATCTTTCACCTTGATTAGAATTAAATTCATGGGCCATTATGTCAGCTAATGGATTCGTTTGAATATGCACTGTTAGCGTGGACATTGGCTCGCGGAATAATTCTTAGGCGACCTTACGGTATTTATAATCAGATTCGTACTGAACTGCTGAACCAACTCGTATAAACAGTGACTTCTCTGAAATAAAGTGCTTTTGATTTGTAATTTACATCAGTGTGAATGAGGGGGACATAGCTCGATGTGTTTTATTATTTGAAGACTGGTAAACTAAATCAACCGACACCTTTTTACGTACGGTATTCTTGTCATCACTAATTTGTGACAGCTAATGACAGGCACTTCTCGGACAGTAGGCACACCGTTTCTTTATTTCCAGTGCGAAATAAGTGTCCAAGGAATAGAAAAGCAACTGGAATCACTCAACAGAGGAAAGTCCACTGGACCTGACGGGATACCAATTCGATTCAACACAGAGTACGCGAAAGAACTTGCCCCCCTTCTAACAGCCGTGTACCGCAAGTCTCTAGAGGAACGGAAGGTTCCAAATGATTGGAAAAGAGCACAGGTAGTCCCAGTCTTCAAGAAGGGTCGTCGAGCAGATGCGCAAAACTATAGATCTCTGACGTCGATCTGTTGTAGAATTTTAGAACATGTTTTTTGCTCGAGTATCATGTCGTTTTTGGAAACCCAGAATCTACTATGTAGGAATCAACATGGATTCCGGAAACAGCGATCGTGTGAGACCCAACTCGCTTTATTTGTTCATGAGACCCAGAAAATATTAGATATAGGCTCCCAGGTTTTCTTGACTTCCGGAAGGCGTTCGATACAGTTCCGCACTGCCGCCTGATAAACAAAGTAAGAGCCTACGGAATATCAGACCAGCTGTGTGGCTGGACTGAAGAGTTTTTAGCAAACAGAACACAGCATGTTGTTATCAATGGAGAGATGTCTACAGGCGTTAAAGTAACATCTGGCGTGCCACAGGGGAGTGTTATGGGACCATTGCTTTTTACAATATATATAAATGACCTAGTAGATAGTGTCGGAAGTTCCATGCGGCTTTTCGCGGATGATGCTGTAGTATACAGAGAAGTTGCAGCATTAGAAAATTGTAGCGAAATGCAGGAAGATCTGCAGCGGACAGGCACTTGGTGCAGGGAGTGGCAACTGACCCTTAACATAGACAAATGTAATGTATTGCGAATACATAGAAAGAAGGATCCTTTATTGTATGATTATATGATAGCGGAACAAACACTGGTAGCAGTTACTTCTGTAAAATATCTCGGAGTATGCGTGCGGAACGATTTGAAGTGGAATGATCATATAAAATTAATTGTTGGTAAGGTGTGTACCAGGTTGAGATTCATTGGGAGAGTCCTTAGAAAATGTAGTCCATCAACAAAGGAGGTGGCTTACAAAACACTCGTTGAGTATTGCTTATCAGTGTGGAATCCGTACCAGATCGGGTTGACGGAGGAGATAGAGAAGATCCAAAGAAGAGCGGCGCGTTTCGTCACAGGGTTATTTGGTAACCGTGATAGCGTTACGGAGATGTTTAGCAAACTCAAGTGGCAGACTCTGCAAGAGAGGCGCTCTGCATCGCGGTGTAGCTTGCTCGCCAGGTTTCGTGAGGGTGCGTTTCTGGATGAGGTATCGAATATATTGCTTCCCCCTACTTATACCTCCCGAGATCACGAATGTAAAATTAGAGAGATTAGAGTGCGCACGGAGGCTTTCAGACAGTCGTTCTTCACGCGAACCATACGCGACTGGAATAGGAAAGGGAGGTAATGACAGTGGCACGTAAAGTGCCCTCCGCCACACACCGTTGCTTGGCTTGCGGAGTATAAATGTAGATGTAGATGTAGATCTGTTTGTAAGTGTCTTCCTTCGACAGATACGATTGTCTTCAAATTAAATAAATTATAGAACTTCGGAAAATGTACTATAAAAGACACTTAAAAATGGAATTCATTTTACCGAAACGTCTCATGCGCAATATAAACTAAATCAATAAAAATCAAGACTGGGAGCAACAAATGCATTGATGTTAAAACGAAACCAGTCTTTCCACGGTAACGGGCTATAAGCAACCGTTTTATAATGGACAAAAGAAAAACGGATCATTTAAGATGGCGCTTTAAGTCTCAGCCTAAAACGTAAGTACTACGTACAGCACGCGCAAGTTCTCCTGCCTGTAAACGGGTATGTCGTTAAGGAAAACCCATACTGTAGAAATGAAGCCACTGTGGTGATTACTCCGGCTCGTTAGCGTCAGTAATACGTTTCCAGCGGGCGGGAGCACTGGAAGTTGGAGGAAACTGGAGTAATGGCTTAACTGCGCAGCTCTTTTCAGCCCTCTTCCACGACTTCCCCGCGTTCCACTTTCTCCGTCGTTCCCGCCTCTTCACTCACGTCCATTTCTGCCGCTGCTCACAGCCCTGTCAGCCTCCATGTTACGTCTATTAGTCTTCTCTCCTCTGAGAAATATAAACAGTGTTATATTCTGCTGTAGCTATCATTGTTTCACTATTTCTCTCATTACTGTTGCATCTAATATCAAATACACCACCTTTTGTAAAAGGTCCGTCGCCAAGAAGATAATGATAAAATAGGAAAAATTTCTGGTTAACTGTGAGAAAGATCCTTGTGGCTTGTTATTGTCAGGATAAATAAATAAAGTATTGTACCTGTTTGGAAAGCATTAAAACGCCTGTTAGCTATTCCCTGTTCATTTTTTCTCCCTTACACCTGGAGTTAAGAATCGCAATAGTTTTTGCATACAAAGCCGTGACAACGATTAGCATAAAAGCAGGTATTAACAACTGTTGCAGGTCCAAAAGAATCGACCTTGGTGATAAACATGAAATGAGTATACATAAAAGCACTCTTTGAATAAAAATTAAAACGGAAGTCGCTGCTTGGAAGTCTTAGCCTAGTGGTACACAGAATGAGTCGTCAGAGTTAAGTGTTTGCCGCAAAGCTCTGAAGTTAACGTGCTCTAACAGGATAAGCGCTACTGACAGAGGGGCACCACAGGTACGTCTGGGTGGTTCCCCTCGCCTGAAGATGTGACAATCAATGACCACGTGTGTCTGATATGGAACTGACAAAGGATAATACGAGGGATTGCTGAAGGGTAATGCCTTCGAATTTTATATGGAAAACCCTTAAAGCTTTGAAAATAAAACAAACTTTATTAACGTTCTACATTTTTATTCTTCATATCTACACATTTGCAGTCCTCTGCCACTAGAGGGCCCTGAATTGCAGCGTGTAACATGGCGATGGGTAATTTAACTACGAGGATTGGAATTTAAATAGTGGCAACTATTTATTCACAACGGATACAAAAGAGTTACATGTTTGCACCTGTTACTGTCCTTCAAAGTAGTCACCAGCGTTGAGTAGAACCAGTTTCCAGCCATGTGGAAGGCGTAGTATACCGTTAGCAGAGTCTGTTCTGTTGATGACGCGAATGGAGCGGTCTACTGCTTGTCGAATCTCTGGAACAGTATTGAAGCAAATGCCACGAAGTGGTTCATTCATCTTCGCAATCAAATCAAAGTCACATGGACTTAAGTCCGGGGAGTATGGTGGATGGTACAGTACTTCCCAGTCCCATCGACCGAACAGAGCAGCCACAGCTTGCGCTATATGCGCCCGCGCATCGTTGTGCAAAATGATGGGTGGGTTGCGCAGAAAGTGTCGCCGCTTCTTTCGCAAAGCTGGTCGCATGTGATCCTCCAAAAACGAACAGTACTACTGTGCATTGACGGTCTGCCGTGGAGTATCGTACTGTGTTAGGATAACACCATCGCCGACCGCGGTGGCCGAGCGTTTCTAGGCGCTTCAGTCCGGAACCGCGCGACTGCTACGGTCGCAGGTTCGAATCCTGTCTCGGGCATGGATGTGTGTGATGTCCTTGGGTTAGTTAGGATTATGTAGTTCTAAGTTCTAGGGGACTGATGACCTCAGATGTTAAGTCCCATAGTTCTCAGAGCCATTTGAACCATTTCGATAACACCATCACAGTCGTACACGAGAATCACCATAATTTTCATCATACTGGAGCTCTGACGCATTTTCGACTTTCGCGGCGAACCTTAAGAACGCCACTCGTTGGATTGGCGTTTCAGTTTTGGTTCGTCCGATGTGGCCATGTCTCATCCAGTGTCACGATACGGCGTAAGAAAGCATCTCCTTCGCGCTCATAGCGCTCCAAGTGCGTCTGAGCAGCGTCGTAACGCATCCGTTTCTGCATTTCCGTCAAGTCAAGCGAAACCCATCGTGATGCAGTTTTTCGCATGCCCAGGATGCCTTCAGGATGCGAAGCACGCTCGTATGTGCTAATCCGGTTTCACGAATAGTACGGCGTCGATCACTGTCCACTAACGCGGCAACAGCACGCACTTCTTCTTCAGAGACGCTAGGACGACCTGCCCGATGCATGTCTGCCACAGTTTGCCGACCTTCGTTCAAGGCTTTTACCCAACGTGCCACTGTTCTGTACGGCAATGCCGATTCCCCGCACACTTCTTGAAGACTTTGATGACACTGTTGTGCTGTACGACTTCTGGCACATTCAATCTTGATCCAACTCCGTTGTTGCTGTTTCGAAAAGATAGTGACAGCGTTACGTTAGACCGCTCTCGATTGTGCGCACGCTGGTGACGTGGGACGGGCGAGTCCATTTGCTCGGAGGTATGGTAGGTATGTCAACAACGTGTGCTATCAGCGACAATAGGAGATTCCATAGCATAGTGTCTCCACAGCAGTGTTGCCACTGTTGAAGTCCCAACCTGCGTATGTTGGTGAGTGAGCAACTGCGTGCTGTAATCGCGTTTCGAATACGAAGAGTTCGTCTACGTATGATGCACCCTCTCCTTCAGCTTAACGTTGCCAGACCACACATGAGATCTGCGACACCTGCAACAATCCGACGTCTTGGTTTCACTGTCATCGATCATCCTTCATACCGATTTGGCCCCATCCGATTTTCATCTGTTTCCAAAACTTAAGGAACATCTTCGAGGACTTGGTTTTGGTAGTGATGGAGCGGTCCAAGCAGAGGTGAGGATAGGGCGCCATCAACAAAGTAGAACATTTTAACGTGACGGTATCAACAAACTAGTCTCTCGTTGGCAGAAATGTCTTCGCCGATAGTGTGACTCTGTCGAGAAATAAATGTGTAGACGTGAAGAATAAAGACGTAAAATGATAATAACGTAAGTTTTATTTAAAAAGTTTTAGTAGTTTTTACATAAAAATTCGTAGGCATTACTTTTCAACACTCTCTCGTAGATTCTCTTTATGAAGGACGAAAAGGAGACCGCCATGCTATCTAGACACTTTTATTGCTTGTAAGTTGTTTTTAGTGGCCACGGAGAGTTATTGTCCTCTTCCAAGCTTAAAAAAAACTGAAGTTACAGTCTAAACCACAAGCTGGATCCTAGTAACACCTTCAACAGGAAAGCAATGACGATTCTGGATAAAATATGTCCTCTTAACTCCCCTCCTCTGCCTACTCTCTAGTCTTCCCCACACTCTTCGACCCCCACCCCCACCCAATTTCCAAAACGTGCCCCTTCCCCTCCCCTCCCCTCCCTTTTCCTAAGTCACGCCTCTTTTTCAAAAGTAGGCCAATCAGAGAGCTTTAAGCTGACATGAATATTTAGCTCTCCCAATCACAGCTCAGTATTTTACTGTCACATCAGCTCATCCAATCACATTTCACAACTTCTTTATTGGGAATACGCCAATCAGAGAGCTTCTAAGCCAATTGTGTTACACATGTTTAACCCATTCGCAACTCAGCATTTTACTGCCCCATTAATTTGTCTGATCATGAAACTTCCTGGCAGATTAAAATTGTGTGCCGGACCAAGGCTCGAGCTCGAGAGGCAAAGGTCCCGAGTTCGAGTCTCGGTCCAGGACAAAGTTTTAATCTTCCAGGAAATTTCAAATCAGCGCACACTCCGCTGCAGAGAGAAAATCTCATTCTGGAAACATCCCCTAGGCTATAGCCAAGCCACGTCTCCGCAATATCCTTTCTTCCAGGAGTGCTAGTTCTGCAAGGTTCGCAGAAGAGCTTCTGTAAAGTCTGGAAGGTAGGAGACGAGGTACTGGCAGAAGTAAAGCTGTGAGGACGGCTCGTGAGTCTTTCTTACATAGCTCAGATGGCCGGCACAGTAGCTCAGCGTGTTCGGCCAGAGGGTTAGCTGCCCTCTGTAATAAAAAATCTGAGTGACTGGATTAACGATCAACTTCAATGGGTGTCACGGGACGTCCGCCCTAAACAAACGCAACGAACGGTAACGAACGAAATGAAATGATTTTTTTTAAAAAAGATGGTAGAACACTTGCCCGCGAAAGGCAAAGGTCCCGAGTTCGAGTCTTGGTCCGGCACACAGTTTTAATCTGCCAGGAAGTTTCATATCAGTGCACACTCCGCTGCATAGTGAAAATCTTATTCTCGTCCGACTATACTTCTTAACTCCTTTGGAAGCCACGCCCTCTGTTTTTTTGGAAATAGACAAGCAGAGAACTACCTATGGTAAGTATGGTCAGGAGATAACATCATCCTTGTCCAGTGATGTTGGCAATTTCATAATGTTTGCGGGGCATCAGACATATTCGAGCTATTGCCTACGTTAGTTTGTTTTCCATATGCCAGTGGTCTGCAACGGTCGACATTAAAATATTAGCAGCTTTGGAAGATATTATGAGCTTATTTTGCTACATTTTTTGTTTTCGATTTATGTGTCTAAAAATACTTGTATTGGTCTTGTGGGTGTTACGACATACACCAGCATAATGTTCTAGTTGGCTTTATTATTTTTGTGTGAATATTCTGTCTGAACTTGGAGGAACATATACACATTGAAAACAGAAATACGCAGTACTGACGTTCCACAACTATTCCACTGTAAATAAATATTATTGTGGAACGTAGATACTCTGTTCGTCAGGTTTTAATTTGGCTTTATTTCGTACTTTGATGTTTTTTGAGAAAGAACAAAAAGACTGGAAGTTTGTCATCTCCACCGCTAAATCAATAACTTATTTTAATTTTTCTGTCTTTGTAAGTAATGAGTAAAACAACTTGTTTATTTACTATTAGATACAGTTTTGCTCCGTAAGGCAGTAGTTGTAGCAAGCCTAGATGACATTTCAATAGTTACACTTCTGGAAAAAGTTGAGTGGTTACTACAACACACATAGGGAATACTAGTCCAGTTTGTTAAAAATATAGAATTCTTAACTTGGATGTAATCCACATCCACATGAATGACAATAGACAACATATATTTAGTACTGTTGCAGAACACCGTGAGAGCCGGCCGGAGTGGCCGAGCGGCTCTAGGCGCTACAGTCTGGAACCGCGCGACTGCTACGGTCGCAGGTTCGAATCCTGCCTTGGGCATGGATGTGTGTGATGTTCTTAGGTTAGTTAGGTTTAAGTACGTCTAAGTTCTAGGGGACTGATGACCTCAGATGTTAAGCCCATAGCGCTCAGAGCCATTTGAACCATTTTGCTGGTGCACTAATAACCTGTGTAGCCGCCAGAATGTTGGATGCAAGCATGCAAAAGTGCAGTCAGTTTGTGGGACGGCGTTCCGTGTCGGTTGCACTTGTCGGTGAATACAGGGACAGCTGTTTGTGGACGATGCTGGAGTTGTCCGATGATGTCCCATGTGTGCTCGACTGGAGACAGATCTGATGATCGAGCAGGCCAAGGCAACATGTCGACACTCTGTAGAGCATATTGGGTTACAACAGCGGTATTAGGGCGAACGTTATACTGTTAGATAACACCCGCTAGAATGTTATTCATGAATGGCAGCACAACAGGACGAATCACCAGATTGACCTACAAATTTGCAGCGAGGGTGCTCCTGCTGTCGTACGAAATAACGCCACACACAGTAAATGACCAAGACTGGCACAGAGTCAGACTCTGTTTTTATCAGACAACGCAGCAGACTTCCAACTTGCTCTCCAATGAGTTCTCGCTTGACAACACCAAAGTTGCAAATGGTGGTGGTTTGGGGTCAGTGAAATGCACCCTAGCCGGCCGCTGGTGGCCGAGCGGTTCTAGGCGCTTCAGTCTGAAAACGCGCGACCGCTACCGTCGCAGGTTTGAATCCTGCCTCGGGCATGGGTGTGTGTGATGTCCTTAGGTTAGTTAGGTTTAAGTATTCTAAGTTCTAGGGGACTGATGACCTGAGATGTTAAATTCCATAGTGCTCAGAGCCATTTGAACCATTTTTTTGAAATGCACCCTACAGGGCATCTGGCTCAGAACTGTCCTTGAAGCAACCGATTTGTAACAGTTCGTTGTGTCACTGTGGTTCCAGCCGCTGCTCAGATTGCTGCTGCAGATGTAGTATGATGCGACAGTCATACACCGAACACTATGGTCTTCCATCTCGGTAGTGACAAGTGCCCCACTGGAGCCCGGCCTTCTTGCGACCTCACATTCCCGTGACTACCACTGCCAGCAATCATGTACAGTAGCTATATTCCTGACAGGTCTTTCTGCACTATCGCAGTAGGTACATCCAGCTTCTCGCAGCCTAATTACACAACCTCCTCCAAACTCAGTGAAGTTTTGCTAATGATGTCTTTGTCGCCTTGAAGGCATTGCTGACTAACATCAGCCCATCACCTCCGGCCTCAAAGGTAACTGACGCTCACGACCGTGGCAGCGTGTATTTAAAGCAAACTTAATTTTCGTCCTCATTGTGGCGCTACTAGCGCCACGCTTACGCAACTGGCGCGAAATCTGGATAGACATCTTTCAGATGTAAAAACACGCCAACCAATTTTTGATTATGTCGCTCATATCCTTCTTGGCGTTCCGATATTTTCCCGTCAGTGTAATGATCTCGTACAGTGCTAAGAACTGTCAGAGGAAAATGTTTGTGCTCTACACAAACGTGCTCATCTCCAGACAAATATTTCACTTGTGGCGTATTCATAAAGGGATAGAAACCTAGGCAGTCTCCTTTCACCAAGCCGTGTAGATGAGTTGCTGAGGAGTTTGGGGGGGGGGGTGGTAGGGGAGAGACACTGGTAGGTGGGAGCCATGAGCTGAGTCTTGAATACGTGGGGACCTGTCAGGCGGATACAGAGACAAGTGCTCGAGTTGGATAGCTTGTGCGCGGTGTTCGTCGACAAGCTGCAGTACTCGTACTTATCAACCACCTGCTGTCCGCACAGGTTGCCAGAGGACGTGCAGCCGCTGCACTACGAGCTGCTGCTGAACCCCCAGCTGGAGGAGGCAACCTTCGTGGGCGCCGTGTCCATAACGGTGCAGACGCAGCGCGCCAGGGGCTGGTTGGCGGTGCACCGCAAGGGCCTCAACATCACGGAGAGCCGCATGATCAGGGTCCTGGACAGCGCCGAGGTGCCACTGCTCGAGCCCGTGAGTTGCCAACACTATTACGCTCTGGTTTAAAAAAAAAAAACAATTTTACGAGCCGGCCGCTGTGGCCGAGCGGTTCAGTCCGGGACCGCGCTGCTGCTACGGTCGCAGGTTCGAATCCTGCCACGGGCATGGATGATGGATGCTTGTGACGTCCTTAGGTTAGTTAGGTTTAAGTAGTTCTAAGTCTAGGGGACTGATGACCTCAGATGTTAAGTCCCATAGTGCTCAGAGCCATTTGAACCAATTTAACGTGACGAAAATTCCAGATATGCTGACAACACCAAAACGGAGTTACTCGTCATAAACTAAAGTTGGTAGGCGTGTTTCTAAACCTGAAAGATTATGTTTGTTCAGATTTCACGCAAGTCGCATAAGAGTGGCGCCAGTAGCGTCACTGTGAGGATTCAAATCAGGTTTTCTTTAAATACACGCTGTAACGGTCGTAAGCGTTAGTTAAGTTTGATTGTGGACGTGGTGATTTGATGTTAGTAAAGAATGCCTTCAAGGCGCCAAAGAGACCACTATCAACGCCTCACTTGATCTGAATGAGGTAGTCTGATAAGGGCTACGATAAGCTGGACGTTTCTTTTGTGATACTGCAGAAAGACTTGGCAGGAATGTAGCCACTGTACATGAATGTTGGCAGCGGTGGTCACCAGAATTTACAGTCGCAAGGAGACCGGGTTCCGGAAGGTCACGTGGCACTACCAAAAGGGAAGAGCATCGTGTCCGGTGTATGGCTCTGGCGCATCGTACTGCATCTGCAAAACAAAACAAAAATAATGGTTCAAATGGCTCTAACACTATGGGACTGAACATCTGAGGTCATAAGTCCCCTAGACTTAGCACTACTTAAACGTAACTAACCTAAGGACATCACACACATCCATGCCCGAGGCAGGATTCGAACCTGCGACCTTAGCAGCAGTGTGGTTCCTGACTGAAGCGCCTAGAACCGCTCGGCTACAACGGACGGCTGCATCTGCATCTGCAATTTTTGCAGCAGTTGACACCATAATGGCGCAACGAACTGTTACAAATCGGTTATGTCAAGGACAGCTCCGTGGTAGACAGCCTGTAACATGCATTCTACTGACCCCAAACCACCGCCATTTGCAGCTTCAGTGGTGTTAGGCGAGAGCTCATTGGAGGGCAGGGTGGAGGTCTGTTGTGTTTCCTGATAAAAGCTGGTTCTGCCTCGGTGCCAATTATAGCCATGTGTTGGTTAGAAGTAGGCCAGTTGCAGGTCTGCAGCCAACCTGTTTGCGTGCTAGACACACTGAACCTACACCTGGAGTTATAGTCTGGCGTGCGATTTTATAAGACAACAGGAGCACTCTCGCGTTTATCCCACGCACCCTGATTGCAAATTTTTACGTGGTTCTGGTGATTCGGCTTGTTGTGCTGTCATTCATGAACAGTATTCCAGGGGCGTTTCCCGTCAGGATAACGCTCACCCACGTACCTCTCTAGAGAGTGCCGACATGTTGCCTTGGCCTGCTTGATCACCAGCTCTCTCTTCTGTCGAGCACATGTGGGACATCATCGGCGACAAGCCCAGTGTCATCCACGAACAGCATTAGCCCTCCCTGTATTCTGACATCCGGCACTTGTACAACACAATGCATGCACCTTTGCATGCTTGCATTCAACATTCTGATGGCCACGCCGGTAATTGTTCAAATGGTTCAAATGGCTCTGAGCACTATGGGACTTAACATCTGTGGTCATCAGTCCCCTAGAACTACTTAAACCTAACTAACCTAAGGACATCACACACATCCATGCCCGAGGCAGGATTCGAACCTGCGACCGTAGCAGCCGCGCGGTTCCGGACTGAGCGCCTAGAACCGCTAGACCACCGCGGCCGGCCACGCCGGTAATTGATGTACGAGCATTTCTCATTGGCAATAGCTTATATCGCGCATACATTAACCCCTAATCTTGGCAGTGTTAATAACTTAAATATGTTACCTAGACAAATGTACTCCCAAAATTTCATTGTGTGCGTGTGTGTGTGTGTTGTGGTCTTCAGTCCAGAGACTGCTTTGATGCAGCCTTCCATGCTACTCAATCCTGCGCAAGATTCTTCATCTCGAAGTAACTATTGCAACCTACATCCTTCTGAATCTGCTTAGTGTGTTCATCTCTTGATCTCCCTCTACGGTGTTTACCCTCCACTCTGCCCTCCAACACTAAATTGGTGATCCCTTGATGCCTCAGAACATGTCCTACCAACCGATCCCTTCTTCTAGTCAAGTTGTGCCACAGATTCCTCTTCTCCCCAATTTTATTCAGTACCTCCTCATTAGTAACGTGATCTACCCATCAAATCTTCAGCATTCTTCTGTAAAATTTCATTACTCTGCATTAATTATTTTCTGATGTTGCGATTTTTTTCCATCAGTATATTACGTCTCAAACCTGATGAAAGTGATGAACAAAAGACATTATAACGGCCGATCAAATAGTTTCCGTTGGAAGGCTGTAAAATTTCATTACTCTGCATTAATTATTTTCTGATGTTGCGATTTTTTCCATCAGTATATTACGTCTCAAACCTGATGAAACTGATGAACAAAAGACATTATAACGGCCGATCAAATAGTTTCCGTTGGAAAGCTGCACAGTTTAGAATCAGTATGTTCATCAGGCAGATTCACTCTGAGCACTGAGGCCATCAACCCGCCAACGTTGAAGATATCCGTTTGGTAAAACACCACCGCCACGGGAGCATGCTGTCGGGTGTCTGTGTGGTTGCGTGTGTGTGTGTTGTGAATGCGTCTATTTCTGCTAGAAAAGGTAGTGTGAATGCTGTTTTCTAGTGTGAATGCTGTTCCTACGCTCAATGCTTTGGTTTCGTGAGAGGCTGCCTTTCTCTTATTTTACATATTGGTCCAGCCAGCAATTTCCGTCATTTTTCAGACCTATGTCTGATTGTAAAAAGTAAGTCTATCCAGACATTTCGTGATCATAGTTGCACTGAAACAGAGAGTTACACATAAAATTCCAAAATACTAAACGTCTTTTCCCAAAACTGTTTCACAGAGGAAGATCACATTGTACTTCCCCCTCTAAATCGTCGCACGGACGAGAAAATGACATACTGTATATCGAAACAAGTGATCAAGGGACGGGAAAACAACTGAAATCACTGAACAGAGGAAAGGCGCTGGACCTGATGGGATAATAATTCTATTGTACACAGAGTATGCGAAAGAATATGCCCCTCTTCTAGCAGCAGTGTGCCGAAGGTCTCTAGAGAAGCGAAGCATTCCTAGTGATTGCAAAAAAATACAGGTCACTCCACTTTTCAAGAGGGATAATCGAACAGACGCACAAAACTATGAGCCTGTATCTCTGACATCGATCAGTGGTTAAGAAGTTATATGCTCGCGTATTATGACATTTGCGGAGACCGAAAATCTCCTCTGTAGAGACCAACATGGGTTCTAAAAACAATGACCCTGTGACACCCAACTCGCTCTGTTCGTCCGCGAGAACCAGAAAGCAGTAGATTCAGGCGCCTGAGTAGGCATTCGATACAGTTTCGCACAGCTGCCTAATGAACAAAATACGTGCGTATGGAACATCAGACCAGCTGTGTGACTGGACTGAAGAGTTCCTAGTAAACAGAACACACCACGGCATTCTCAATGGAGAGAAGTCTTCAGACGAAAAAGTAACTTCATAATAAATATAAATGGTATAGTAGAGAGCGTCGGAAGTTACATGAGGCTTTTAGCGATTCCGCTGTTGTATACAGAGAAACCGCGACTCTAGAAAATTGTAGCGAAATGCGGGAGGAGCCGCAGAGGACCGACGTTTTGTACAGTGTGTGCCAATTGACCCCAAGAATAAAAAAAAGCATTGCGAATACGTATACAGAAAGACTCCTTACTGTATGATTACAAAATTGCAGAACATTCACTGGAAGCAGTTACTTCGACAAAATATCTAGGAGCAAGCGTGTGCGTGTGTACGGAGCAATTTGAAGTGGATCGGCCACATAAAATTAATCGCAAGTCGGATGTTAGACAATTTCATTGGAAAAATCTACAGGAAATGCAGCCCATCAACAAAGGAAGGAGCTTACAAAACTCTCGTTAGACCAGTACTGATCGTCAGTCTCACTTCCGCTACTCCTCACTACTTTCATCTTTCTTCGGTTTACTCACAGTCCATATTCTTGTCTTAGTAGACTGTTTATTCCACTCAATAAGTCACGCAATTCTTCCCCTTTCAGCGATGATAGCAATGTCATCATCGAATCTTATCATCGATATTCTTTCACCCCGAATTTTAATCCCACTCGTGAACCATTGTTTTATTTCGGTCATTGCTTCTTAGATGTATAGATTGAACAGTAGGGACGAAAGACTGTATCTATGTATTACGCCCTATCTAATTCGAGCATGTCGTTCTTCGTCTTTCGTTCTTACTGTTCCACCTTGGTTCTTGCGCGTACTGTATACCACCCGCCTTTTCCTCCAGCTTACTACCAATTTTTCTGAGGATATCGAACATCTTTCACCATTCTACAATATAGAATGCTTTTTCCAGGTTGAAAAATCCTATGAAGAAAATATAACCACATTTATTGAGAGACGCGCAGTGACGACAATATTTCGTAACTCTTCGGTCTAATTTTAGTTTGGTCTTGGTGTACTTTCCGCCGGGATATTTTTTAACACATTTCATTCCCCCTCCCGAGGGGAGAAGGCGGGCTGTTCTCGGGCTTATCTCGTTGCCCTTAATCAGCCAGGGGTTACAATTTTTATTTTATTTATTTCCAATTTTTCATATGTTTGAATACATGCTATTACTTTATGTGGAATATTCTTAGTTTTTATATTACTTTTTAGCGACTTTAGCAAGATAAGTGAATTAACAAAATACATGAGAATAACAAGGTAAGTGAAAATGACAAGATAACCTAATGGGAGGTTCTTATACTATACACAAAAAATTGTTCAAATGGCTCTGAGCACTATGGGACTTAACATCTGAGGTCATCAGTCCCCTAGACTTAGAACTACTTAAACCTAACCAACCTAAGGAGATCGCACACATCCATGCCCGAGGCAGGATTCGAACCTGCGACCGTAGCAGTAGTGCGATGCCGGACTGAAGCGCCTCTCGGCCACAACGGCCGGCTACTATACACATTCTCTTCTTTTTCCCCATTGTATTATTCTAAAATAGTGCTATTACTTCAAAACAATGTAAAAGAAAGGAGGCGTTAAGGCTCATATGAATGAATAAAACTGTGTTACTTAAGTTTAAATTTGTTGGTGACTGGTGTTGTGGGTGGTGTCTTCTAACTTACGGCTAATCTTATAACTACGGTTGCAGGTTCTCCTCTCCTGCTTCGCAGTACTCGGAGCTGGTTGCTACAATGGTTCCTTGCTGTCTTAGGTCTAGTTTTACATAGTCTCCTTTCCTGTTATAGCAGTACTTGGAGCTGGTTTCTACAATGGTTCTTTAACTTACGTAAAATTGCCTTAAAACTATTGTGTTAGGTGTTTTGAAATGTGCTGCGTGTTGTGGGATGTATGCGGGGGACGTCGTTGCGTACTAGGTCGTTCGTTTCCGCGTTACCGTCTTTCGTCTAGGTGGGGATGGGTAGTTCCTCCTTTTGTCAGTTGTGTCATCGTTGGTGCCTCCGGGATAACAGATACGGTAGACTTAAGTTGTAGACGGGTATACACGACCGTCATAGTTAATTTGTTACCTCAGATTTCCCGCTCTGAAATCGCACTGGTGGCAGCCGGTAATCTTTTCCTCAGGTGGACTACACGGAGGGCGAGATGTGGGTGCTGCAGCCGCGCTACGGCCAGATCCTGGCGGGCACTTACCTGCTCAACTTCATCTTCTTCGGGTCTCTCACCGACAGCATCGTCGGCTTCTACCGCAGCACCTACTCGCAGGACGGATCTCGCAGGTGAGTGGGCCGCGGACGCGTGGGGGCGGACAGGTAGGAAACCAGACTGTACTACCAACCCACCCACCACACACGCGAGCAAGCCAGGGCGGCCAACGAACTTGAAGGTGAGTCACTCCCATGCTGAACCGCAAGTGACATCTCGAGCAGGTACGTACAACGCCACGTTGGGTGTTCTCTTCAGCATCCCTCGAAACGGGCAAGTATCGCGGCGTTCGCTAGTTTTACTATTCTGGTTATGACCACGTAGAGCTATGTTGCGTGGCATGGAGGTAAGTCAACTTCGGACCGATTCCTAGTGCCGACTCAACGACCTGCTGCATCGGACATCTGTTTAATGCGAATATTTCAGAAATATGGAATGGGATTTACAACTAACACAGCGATGGCATAGTCGTCGTTCCTCACCACAGACTGTGACGCTACAGCCAAATGCAAGATAAGCAGTAATCAGATTGAGATTGTAGGACAGTACATCTGAAAATTCCCCTTAGAAAAACTATGAATGACTGTGCTGGTAAACTTCTTACGTTATTTGATACAGAAACAGCTGAGTAAAACTGAACGTACTCAAACAGTTTTCTCT
Organism: Schistocerca cancellata; assembly: GCF_023864275.1. Taxonomy (NCBI): domain Eukaryota; kingdom Metazoa; phylum Arthropoda; class Insecta; order Orthoptera; family Acrididae; genus Schistocerca; species Schistocerca cancellata. Next base: position 822,266,039 of record NC_064627.1, on the reverse strand, counting down.
TTACTTATTCCGATCATCACTAAACTGACACACAATATATTTAGCGCATCGAAATCTGACTTTCTTTTTGACTAACAATAAGCTACACCTTTCATGAATCACTTATCTCACGAAAATCTTCGTTACTCGAACTACTGCAATACAGCGAGCACCAATACTGCCAACTAAATAAAAGATTCTAACAACTGAAGGCAGTAACTACTCATAGGCATAGTTAGCAAATGAAAGATTTTGATAGAGAACAAACAATGTATTTACCTTAATAGTGTTCAAAAGTCATCATATATATATAATTCATTACATCCATCTTTACAAATTACCTTTTTCTAGCGGACACACGTCCAGATCGTCCGCTTATAGTAACGTCTCAAAACTCTGGCAAGCCTCTCTCCACATCCACCACTGCTGGCGGCTCATATCCAACTGCCCAACACTACACAAACAAATATTCCAACAATGAATCCAACCAGCCACAGATTGCACACAGCGCAGTCAGCGATTTTCATACAGAGCACTACGTGGCGTTACCAACATAATAACCTAACAGCCTACTTACATAGCCCCCATGCTCACCACAAAAAAGTTTACAAATTGTTTTGAGCAGTGGACAATACTGATTTGATGAAATTTTTCATAATTACAATAATAAAGATATAAAATGCACACATTTATTGATACAATGTTGGTCAAAAGCAAAAATTGTCCTCACAGTCCATAAAGACAGTCCTGATCATTCATCACAGTAAGAATGATAGTTTTATGCACAAGTCTGAGCAATAAAAGAAAGTGCACACGAAGTAGTGGATTTCGATGCAGTCTTGAAGAAGTAATGTTGTCCTTACAACGGAAAGACAGTGCTAACTCTTGACATGCAGACAGGTAATGGGCCACAACAGAGCAAACCTACAGCAGAATCAATCGAAGTTTTGAAGAATATTGGTAGGTAGGTCATCACAGAGCAGACCCACAGTATTTCTTGTACATATGATGGTATTAGTGGGCCACCACAGATGCAGACCCACTGTAGTCCTAATAGAGATTATGGTATTCGTGGGCCACCAAAGGTGCAGACCCACTGTAGTCCTTGTAGAGATGGCCAGCAGCCATCCGCTGCGACTGTGCGGGTGCACAATCACCATCGAAGAGTCTTGCGGATAATATAGCAAGTCCACGATCCACCACCTGCTCACTCGCGAAAAAAAATTTTGAAATGGCCTTACAACCAGCAATGCTGTTAACCAGTCCCTTGCGGAATTATCAACACAAGCGTGAGCACTAACAGTCCTTTTCTTTCTTTAACTTCTCACATATTGTGAGTATACTATGACCACCAGAAATATGTGCAGTGAAATGAAACCTTGCTATATACCTAATTTTGAAGACCTGGTGTCTAATTTTATAACATGAGAATACAATTACAAAGGTACAAAAAGACATCGTTAAAAATATAATAATACAGATAACATTTGTAGTAATACAGGCTTTACAAAAGAATAGAAGGAAACATTTACAACAGTGTAACAGCAATTGTGACATAAGTAAATAAATAAAAGATGAGAATACCTTTCGAAACATTAACTTCACACACGAGCATTAAAACAGAACAGAATAAATAATGTCTAAACATCTTTGCAAAGTAAAGAACATATTATTAATGCAAATTATATTTGAGGATAACAGTATTCCTCATCATAACGAATATAGCTTAGTATTAGAAAAATTCTACAACATAACTCTTATCAGATAAACATATAAAGACATTCATTCGCGTATTTCAGACAGTATATGACTTTCCTGATTCCACGTTCTATAGATTGAGTCAATAATAACTGCTTTATCTATAGCTTCCCAGTGTAATTTTAATCGCTTACTCCTCCCAGTCCACGAAATCATTACCGCCATCTACTGTTCCTGATGGGCAAACACACTGTACTCTTCACACCCCAAATTAAGCCTCCAAACCACCCTATCACAGCCTAGTTGCAATCCCACACAGCCTAGCTGCAGTCCCACGCATCTCCCAGCAGCTGCGTTCAGTCAGTTTTAGTCTCTCACACGTACACACCCAACAGCTTTCCTGTAATATCCTCTCCAATCCCACATACTGCACCCAAACCTCCCACCTAACGGGGGTTGCACAATATTATGGAAACACCGCGAGAAATGCTAGCTTGAACACAAACACAGATGTTAGCTAAGCCTACAGCTTACACTGTTGTATTTGGCCACGAACGGCACCTGTGCAGTGTCCGCAATACGTTGCAGATCTCAGTCGTGGTCAGAACAATGTTCTGTGTAACTGTGACTGCATTATGTAGGAGCTAAGTGAATTCGAATGTGGGCAAATTTTTAGTGCTCGTATGGCGGGCGATTCCGTAACCAAGGTAGCCAATGTATTCGTTATTTCAAGAGTCACCGTATTGAAGATTTATACAGCATACAGAAAAAGCAGAAAAACATCATTCACTAAGTTATAACACGAACAAAAGTGTGTGTTTGGTAACTGTGACGGACGGTCATTGAAGAGGTTCATAACGAAAAATAAGAGGATTGTAGTTGCAAATGTCACTGCAGAAGTGAAAATCGCACTCGCGAACCCCGACAGCACCAAAACAACACGAATCAGGGAAATTCTGAGCAAGTGTGAGGTCCGAAACGACTCATCAGTGATGAAAATACCCGGTAACAGGAAAACGTGGTGCCGAAGCTGTGAAACCTGAACTATGGACTCCTAACTAAGGTACGAGCATATGGGATTGGTTCCCAAGTATTTGAGTGGCTCGAAGACTTCTTAAGTAATAGAACCCAGTACGTTGTCCTCTTGAGTACTGCTCGAGCGTTTTGGATCCCTGTCTGGTCGGATTGAGGGAGGGCATAGAAGCAATTCAGAGGCAGGCTGCTAGATTTGTTACTGGTAGGTTTGATCATCACGCGAGTGTTACGGATATGCTTCAGGAACTCGGGTGGGAGTCTCTAGAGGTAAGGAGGCGTTCTTTTCGTGAATCGCTACTGAGGAAATTTAGAGAACCAGCATTTGAGGCTGACAGCAGTACAATTTTACTGCCGCCAACTTACATTTCGCGGAAAGACCACAAAGATAAGATAAGAGAGATTAGGGCTTGTACAGAGACATATAGGCAGGCATTTTTCCCTCATTCTGTTTGGGAGTGGAGCTAGTTGTGGTACGAGGTACCATCCGCCACGCACCGTATGGTGGATTGCGGAGTATGTATGTAGATGTAGATGTAGATGGAGCAATGAAAGAGAGCCCTTTGGTCGGATGAGTCTTTTTTCACACCGCTTCCAACTTCTGGCCGCGTTTACGTCGCAAGAGTGAAACATGACAGAGATTCTATGATGGTTTGAGCAGTCACGTCGTGGTATTCACGGGGCCCCGTGATTTCTCGCAAGGTAGCATTACTGCCAAGGGTTATGTGACCATTTTGGCTGATCAGGTCCATCCCGTGATACAGTGTATATTCCTCGATGGTGATGCTGCGTTCTGATATGACAGGGACCCTGCTGACACAGCTCTCCTCGTCCAGGGCCGGTTTTGTGAGCACGAGGATGATTTTCGCATCTCCTCTCGCCACAAGAGTCACCAGATCTCAATATAATTGAACCTTTGTGGTCTACTTTGGATACGTTTATGCGTGATCGTTATCCACAGTCATCCTTACCTGAATTTACAGCTATTTTGCTGGAGGAACAGTAAATGCTCCCTTCAAATCCACATGGGGCCTGTATTTATCCATTCCGACGCTATTTTGAATACCAACTATTCTTTACACCGTATCAGGTATACTAATGTATTGTATTTTTTAGTGTTTCCATATGTTAGTTCAAATCCTGTACAGCTTAATTAATCCCCATCATCAACATCTCCATAGAACAGAAAGAAATCAACTCTTTCGCTTCATTTCATAAATTCATATTTCACCCCTTAAAATTAATATTTATAACGCTTTCATTTTTATCAATGAAAAGCTGAAGATCGACTACTTGAACGCTGCCAGCCCCCCTTCTATGGAAGGTACACTCCTGGAAATGGAAAAAAGAACACATTGACACCGGTGTGTCAGACCCACCATACTTGCTCCGGACACTGCGAGAGGGCTGTACAAGCAATGATCACACGCACGGCACAGCGGACACACCAGGAACCGCGGTGTTGGCCGTCGAATGGCGCTACCTGCGCAGCATTTGTGCACCGCCGCCGTCAGTGTCAGCCAGTTTGCCGTGGCATACGGAGCTCCATCGCAGTCTTTAACACTGGTAGCATGCCGCGACAGCGTGGACGTGAACCATATGTGCAGTTGACGGACTTTGAGCGAGGGCGTATAGTGGGCATGCGGGAGGCCGGGTGGACGTACCGCCGAATTGCTCAACACGTGGGGCGTGAGGTCTCCACAGTACATCGATGTTGTCGCCAGTGGTCGGCGGAAGGTGCACGTGCCCGTCGACCTGGGACCGGACCGCAGCGATGCACGGATGCACGCCAAGACCGTAGGATCCTACACAGTGCCGTAGGGGACCGCACCGCCACTTCCCAGCAAATTAGGGACACTGTTGCTCCTGGGGTATCGGCGAGGACCATTCGCAACCGTCTCCATGAAGCTGGGCTACGGTCCCGCACACCGTTAGGCCGTCTTCCGCTCACGCCCCAACATCGTGCAGCCCGCCTCCAGTGGTGTCGCGACAGGCGTGAATGGAGGGACGAATGGAGACGTGTCGTCTTCAGCGATGAGAGTCGCTTCTGCCTTGGTGCCAATGATGGTCGTATGCGTGTTTGGCGCCGTGCAGGTGAGCGCCACAATCAGGACTGCATACGACCTAGGCACACAGGCCCACACCCGGCATCATGGTGTGGGGAGCGATCTCCTACACTGGCCGTACACCACAGGTGATCGTCGAGGGGACACTGAATAGTGCACGGTACATCCAAACCGTCATCGAACCCATCGTTCTACCATTCCTAGACCGGCAAGGGAACTTGCTGTTCCAACAGGACAATGCACGTCCGCATGTATCCCGTGCCACCCAACGTGCTCTAGAAGGTGTAAGTCAACTACCCTGGCCAGCAAGATGTCCGGATCTGTCCCCCATTGAGCATGTTTGGGACTGGATGAAGCGTCGTCTCACGCGGTCTGCACATCCAGCACGAACGCTGGTCCAACTGAGGCGCCAGGTGGAAATGGCATGGCAAGCCGTTCCACAGGACTACATCCAGCATCTCTACGATCGTCTCCATGGGAGAATAGCAGCCTGCATTGCTGCGAAAGGTGGATATACACTGTACTAGTGCCGACATTGTGCATGCTCTGTTGCCTGTGTCTATGTGCCTGTGGTTCTGTCAGTGTGATCATGTGATGTATCTGACCCCAGGAATGTGTCAATAAAGTTTCCCCTTCCTGGGACAATGAATTCACGGTGTTCTTATTTCAATTTCCAGGAGTGTATATACACGACGAAAACACACACACACACACACACGCACAAATACAGCCAAAACGTTATGACTGTCTGTTTAATGCACCGCTGGAACGCAGTACAGCAGTATTTGTGAATGGTATGGTTCGACAAGTTCTTGGATGTAGCACTAGATGTCTACCCATGGTCATGCAATTCCCGTTAATTACTGGCTGGTGATTTGTGAACGTGGAACTGGCTCCCGATAGCAAGCCAGATGTGTTCCATCAGGATCACATCGGACGGATTTGACGGTGAAGACATCAACATGAGTTCGCTACCATGCTGCTCAGACCATTGTGGCAGGATTCTGTCCACGCGAGACGAATAGTTGTGTGTGTCATGGTGGAAGATGCCATCGCTGATGGGGAAGACATCATGGAACATGGAAGTGGTCAGCAACAAGTTCGCCTAGCCTTCAGCTGTCACGATGACTTCGATTACTATCATTAGCCACATGGAAGGCCAGGTGAATACCCTCCACGTGGTATGTGTTTCGAGTAGCCCTTCGGGCGGATGACGGCGTATCCAGTCACGACCATCGAACTGGTATTACAAAAAACGTCATTTAGCCGACAAGACGACACGTTTCCGTTGATCCACAATCCAATCTCAATCATCCTGAACCCACTACAGTCGTGATTAACGATATCGTTGTGACAACATGGGGATACGCAGGAGGTGTCTGTTGCGGAGGAGCACGTTCAGCCAAGTCTGCTGAACAGTTGTGCCTGCATAAGCATTGTACTACATGTTCAGATATTCCACAGACCGCCGCCTACCCTGCTTTACAGAGATGACAACCCTCTGACCTCCACGTACTGTGGTGAGGCGTGGGCATCCAACACCATGGCGTCTACTCGCGGCCCCACCGTCCTTCAACCTCTTTCCACAGATGGTCGCGACTGGAGCACGTGGGCAGCCTACCAGCTTCACCGTTTCCTAGATGCTCGTTCCCAGGCGCAGGGTCACAACAATAAGCCAGTGCACTTCGCCATTAGCAGCCCTTTATGGTGGTAGAATGAGTCTCCGTTTGTCTCTTATCCGCTTGTACACTTTGCTCACCATATCACATGACTGCAGCTACACCAGGCGGCATTCATTCTCGCGGTGGGCTGTGATCATGAAGTTCTGGCTCATTACCACATTTGTCAGGATATTGTGTATGATCAGCAGTGATCTTGATTCGAGTCCCAGTGCAGAACAGTCACGTTCTGGCCATGCGAACATTCTATTCAGTCCAATGCGTTTGGCGCTTACTTTTCTTATGACCTCATTTCTGGAAAATGGAAGACACTTATCTGCGATATAATTAGGCCATCCCCAGTATATCTCCGTGACGGGAAGATCTTTTGGGCGGTTCCTCTGTAACGCCAAAGCGCTCCGCCTCCTCTGGTAAAAGGTGCCGGCATGATCAGTTAAAGCGCCGGCCATTATACACCGATGATTTACAACATGCGCTTAGTCACACTGCTCTCTAAGAAAACTTTATGACTCTGCCGCATTCGAGGGCGAAACATCGAACGGAAATGTACTGAAATAAAAAAAATATTCGAAACTGGTTTCAGCTAGAAACGAAATTACACCTCACTAAGCTTTCACATAATCTTGAGGATAAAGAGATATATTATACGGGATGTTACATTAAACACTTCGTAGCTTTAAAAGATTAGTTACGTTTATTCAGATAGCGTATAGTATCGGTTGTCGAGTCACTTTAAATCAAGATTACAGCCATGTAGACAACATTCAGCTGCTTGCTCCTTCTGCCATTTTCAGGTACATACTCCTATACTCGTAAATTTACACTATTACCCTTTGTGGGTAGATACAAACGTACATCTACTGTAAGGTAGCTATATGGTTCAAATGGCTCTGAGCATTATGCGACTTCACTTGTGAGGTCATCAGTCGCCTAGAACTTAGAACTAATTAAACCTAATTAACCTAAGAACATCACACACATCCATGCCCGAGGCAGGATTCGAACCTGCGACCGGAGCGGTCGCTCGGCTCCAGACTGTAGCGCCTAGAACCGCACGGCCACTCCAGCCGGCAAGGTAGCTATAATTTCGCACCTTACAAGCACTCATCCACATACTTTGCCATGATCTAGAAACACAATTAGATATCATGTGATAGATTGTACATAGTATATATGAATATATAAAGGAGACTGACATTGTCACGTATGCCTTGTAAATAATTGTTAACGCTTATTGCATGAAAGGTGACGGAGTGTCTTCATTATCATACTAGTAGATGTTGGAATGACAGTGGAAATGAAGCGGCAGGCGGAACTGAAGCCCTGGGTGGAAGGCCCACACAGGTGTGTTGGTCCTGCTTAAACACAGGAAGTAGCAAGACGGACGCCTGAGCGCTGGGGCACAATAGAGTCGCTGCCGGCCGGTTTGTAGCTGGACGGGAAGGATTATACTTCGGAAACTACGAAAATCTTGGACGCAGCTGAGAGGAACGAGGAAGCGTCACCTCGGAAACCACGCAGGCCGGGTTATTTCCAAGGATTTTTACTCAGAAGCGTACCATTCTATGAGTACAGGTATTTCCTCGCAAACTTTCCGCGCTGGAAGACAAAAGACTAAAATATGGTTGGTCGGCGTTCGGAAGAATCTGTAGAGAGGGAGAATATTCCGTGGTTTCGGGAATATGATTCGTTTTCGGAATTACGAGGGTGGAGAGCCAAGCCTTGCTGGGAAGCCAGCGGGAGAGAGACGTGGTCTTCTGTTGTGAGCGCCCGTGTGTGACGGTCGTTCGGTATCATCTTTGTTGGTACATACGGGCTTGTTATCTTTCCTCTCAGGAGAGTTTATAGCTAGAACGGTTAGGCACTGTACAGTGGCGAACTTATACGATTCTGGACTTCGCCTCCGGGTTGGGAGTCGTCGCTGAGTATGCAGCGTTCAGTGATTGCCTATACTTACGTTGAGACGTTATCTGAACTCCGTCCTTGTGGTTGGGAGTTCGCGTTTCTCGTTTGTAGAACACAGAGAGGAGAGCACAGCATTAGAGTATATTAATCAGAGGACCGCCTTCTGCCGTCCTAGTGTTTGAAAAAGTTTTTATTTTGTTGCTAGAGTTCTTCCATCGACGCAGACGTGCACGAGAACCAGCACACCGACGCACCAGACGCAGTACATACGGCGATATCGCAAATTGCTTCGGCTTATTAGGGCTACAAAAGCTAAATAGCGGTGATCAAGTTAGTTTATTGCCACTGAGGTTCCACACAATCGTAGATCATCTTTGAAAGTAGTGTCTTCTAGTGTTTGGTACGTAGATGATGTCAGTCATTTCGCGTTACTGATATTAGATCGCGCAATCATAGTAAGAAGCAGAGTTGGGCAATTGATTAGTAATTTTACTTAGGAAATGTAAACTTTGTAATATAAAGGTTTTTTTTTAATCTTCAATACATATATAAGCAGGAACAACGTTTATCATTTAGTAGGATTGGTTGCCTTCATCGCCGGCCGAAGTGGCCGTGCGGTTAAAGGCGCTGCAGTCTGGAACCGCAAGACCGCTACGGTCGCAGGTTCGAATCCTGCCTCGGGCATGGATGTTTGTGATGTCCTTAGGTTAGTTAGGTTTAACTAGTTCTAAGTTCTAGGGGACTAATGACCTCAGCAGTTGAGTCCCATAGTGCTCAGAGCCATTTTTTGCCTTCATCATTCATTTATGTTTAGATTGTAATTTATAGAATTAAGAGATCCTAAGATCTGCTTCAGGGAGTAATCAGACAGGGGCAAATCTTCATTTTAGCGTTTAATATTTTCCGTTGCGCACATTCATTTTACACCTGCCTGGAGTAGCATCTTGGACTATCATTGGAAAATGTAACCACTTTTGTAGCAAACACGATCGAGAATAACGTTCTATATTCGTCAGAACTTGAAAGTGTCGAATCAATCCACGCAGGACAATGTTCTGTGCGGTGCATAAAGACTTTTCATTCTTTTACTAGTTGCTACGCCGCAGCTGCGCTCGCATGTCAGAAGTTTTGTTATGATAAGCGGTGGTGAGTTAAGTAAGCTATGTACGTGCAATAACATCAGCTACCCTCACGTGTCTGCCACGTGCGGTAAGCATAGCACGTGTTGCGCGGCCCGTCCTCCCACCTTCCAAGCTTTCCCAATGCTCAGTGTGTGCGCATGCGCAGCATCGCTGCCGAGCAGTGCGAACTGAGGCGCATGGACAGGAGCACGCATCTATGCATCGTGCTACTGAAGTAACTACACATTATACAGGGTGTGCATTATGTAAAAAATAGTGTGGAAGTATGGATTGAACACACTGAAGATTGTATAAGCACTTTAACCTCACCAGACAAAAAATTAGTCACGGTAGTGTGCACGCACAGATGGATCGTTAGCTGATTATAGATAGCGCAGCAATCGAGTCACGCGCTAAACCGTATGCGCACAGCCCCTAAATGCGCATAACGCAGCAGCGATCAAGGAGACGTTTATTTTTCTAGCGGGCATCGTACACAAATGAGGGTAATGCAAGGAAGTGACAAAGTGGCAACAAGGGGAAATTGTGTTTGGCAGTGCCCATGTTCGTATGTTGTGTGAAGTTGCTGATTTGTTGGTGTTTCGCGACGGATTGTTCAACGTATCTAAAAACAGTGGTGCAACACACATGACTACGCAATATCATGTCAAAAATGTGGTCGGGAAAACATCCTGACAGAGAGACCAGAGACGTGTTTCACAATTTGTGAATCAAAATCGCTTCCAAACTCGACGGGAATTGCAGCAGACAGTGTATGAAGACCCATCCCCACCCATTAGCGAGAGAATATTGCGACGGGAACTGTAATCAATGACCGTTTGGAGTCGGTCATCTCTCAAGAAGCCATTGCTCACACGGGTACATAAAGACGACAAAAGCAAAAGTCATCGGTTTGGAAGATGTAACTGGTCTTGCATCCTGCCTGGCCTGCAAAATCACTTGAATGGAACCCCATTGAAAATATATGCGGTATGTTGAACAACGGGTAAAATGCCGACATCAGCATCCCCGCAATTTTCTGGTATTGCGCCTTGAAATCCTCAGCGTTAGCTTAACGTGGATGAGACGTACCTGAACAACCTTTCCGACTCACTTCCTAATGGAATACAGCCGGTTACCATGTCCAGGGATTTAATTACACCGTATTAGATAATGCTTGTATGATTTCTCTAGGGGAGATGAGCTTTTTCATCACTTTGAATCGTATCATATTGCCCATATGAACAAATAGACGCAGTTTCACAAACATGATAAAGATCAAAGGGTAACGCTCGTTTCACAACAATTCCCGCAAACGTGACGTCATTTTGACGTTACGTGCAATATCGACGACTGCATGATAGGCTATCGACTATCGTTAGCATTTGATACGGGCCTCGCAAGATTTCATGCGCGCGTACCTGAGATTTACAAAAACACAGTCATTATTGGAATGATTTATTACTACTGTTGTTATAATCGAATGTCACGTCATGATTTGTCGACGGTTAATGTATTCGTATATGACTGATCTCTTAGGACTGAGTTATTATCGTCAATAATTTACAAATTAAGAAACATACTTGTTTTGTAATCTGCAGTATGCCGTTTCAGTGTAACAGGGCACTGAAAATTTATCGTTAAATTTCACTTAATAACGCAACAACGATACAGGCCTTCAAGACAGAATATGATAACCAAGACCGGAGTTATAAGCACAACATCGTTAAGTGATAGCGTTATTAATAACGTCGGGGTACCTAGAGTCTAAAGTTGTTGGTTTGCACCCCCTTACATGCAATTTTTCTTCAAGTTATCGTTATTAACATGTTCTGTTACTTTCTTATGAATGTAATACAAGTATGTTCTGTAATATTGGGTGTTATATACATTGTCTGATCTGAGATCCAAGAATGAAATAAGTATTTAGCTATTTCTGAGTATGTCGTCAGCAGGAACCTAAGAGAACAACTTAAATTGCTGCGAGTCAAGGAGCAATAATATTCATATTCTTTCTTGTCACAAAGTCGATAGCCGATCATGCGGTCGTCGAAATTGCATGCGACGTCAAAATTAATTGTGAAACGAGCATTACGCAAGATCGAAAGTCAAAAAATAAATAATATTTTCAAAGAACAGATATTTTTTCATAATTCGCGTAATATTTTTGATATCAATAAGTATCTTGGACTACACTTTCTACTTTCTAAAGCAGCCTATGTTCTTACTTAGGGTTCAGGCTATCTCCATACTATATCTCATGGAAATCGGTTCAACGGCTTGGTCGCGAAAACCTAACAGAGTTACTTTTTCATTTTCAATATTTTTGTGGATAAAACTTTCTGTTATGATATATTTTTTCCGGAAACCGATTTTGATGAAATAAAGGCTATACGATACCCAAGCTTTACTCAATTTACCTGCGCAAACTCCGTGAAAATTGGTCTGATAGTTTTGGAGAACTGTATTCAAACAAACACGACAGTTTAACAAATTTTGTTGTTAGTATAGATACGTATGCCACTACGGCAGTAATTTTATTTAAAGCGTTGACGAGGACAGAACGTGTTCTATGATAGCGGTTACGTATTCACATGGCAGATGTAAATCTGTATACACCCACAAAGGCTGACGGTATAAATTTAGAAGTATAGGAGAACGCGTTTGAAAATGGCAAACAACCGAAATCGGCTGATAGTGCTGCAAAGAGCAATGTTTTTACAACAGGCTGGGTGGAAAATGAAACTGTTCTTCAATAATTTTGTGTATGTGGCACCCGAAGAGAAAAAAAATCGTTAAAAACAAAACACAGTGTATGTTTTTGTAATGGACTGACAATCTAAACAAAGCTGTTGCCAAGTTGAGTTCAGTACATTGAGCTTCATTTCTAAAATATGGTGGACTTAATTTGTTCCGTAGCTTAGCCTACTAGCCGCAAATACGCGACTATGTTGTTACAAGAAAGGAAGGAACTATCTACGATTCACTTTTTAAAGCATACAGCTTAGCTATTTAGAGGGTGTAACCCTCATCATTAGATACGAGGACATCACTAGTTCTGCGACGTGCCGCCTCCTGTGTTTGGTTTAAGCTACAGATCATGAATAGATGATTACTGTTTCAAATTATGATAGCGGTCATCTGCCCTATGCACAAGAAAGGTGACAAAATGGATTGCACCAACGACAGACGAATCGACCTCCTGAACGTCTGCTATACGATCTTGTCCAACTGTATACTGGATAGAATTCAGACGTTTGCAGAAGAAGTGACCGGTGAAAATAAGGGTGCTTTCAGAAAGGGCTGTTCGTCTGTGGACAGCCTCTATGTACTACAACAGTTCACCGACATGGTATGGGAGTAGAGTGAAAATCTTCATATGCTCTTCATAGATTTTAAGAAGGTATACAATTACATTCACTGCGAAAGTCCAAGGAATATCCTAATGATATTTGGAATGCGTAACAAACTAATTATTCTAGTTAGTGTCTGTGGCAAAGTGAAGCTCGGGAACCAAATCATGGAGCACTTTAACATGATCAGAAGGCTGAGCCAAGACGTTGGTTTTTATTATTATTATTATTATTATTATCATTATTATTATTATACGCATCAGTTACAACAAATCCAGTACACATTTAAACAAAATTACACGTGTGCTACTATTTACGCTATAAAAATACTAAACGGCCCGGACTACACACCAACGTCGGAAGACTCAGTGCAGTGGAGTGCCTCATTGGATGCTCCTTATAGACTGCTGATGCCTCCAGGAAAATCTTTGTCAGGACACTTATTTACAACGTCATTGTCTGAATATCACCACAATCACACATACGGTCAATGTAAAAGCCGGACTTGTGCATGTCGTATTTGCATATACCTCCTCCAGGTCAGTATCTATTATGCTGTACTTACCTCCCTCAGATGATGAAAGCCTAGATCTTCAATAGTCGGGTTGTCAGTAAGTTCTGGTTCCGGGTTTCGGTCACTAGCCACTCTCGCTTCCACTCATCGACGCCGTATTTCCGTGGAGGTCATCTGGACTCCTTCCTCATATGCTGGCCTTCTGCACCTCAAGCGTGTCCTGATCAGCGAGAGTAAATCCTCGTGAAGAGGAATACACTCGTTTTTGTAAAGTTTCTGGCAAAGGTTGTAGAGAACTACCTGTCGAAGACGAGCTGGACTGATGTTCGATAGTATTGGCTTCCAGCATGTAGGTGTAGATATCACTCTGCCACTAAAGATCCTCATAACTGCGCTGCAGAACCCAACTGGTGTGCAATATTCTATGCAGAGTAAACCATAGCAAAGGATACTCCAAGGAGCACTGATGTATTTGCTCCCCGTGCACAAGATGCCAGCTTCCTCATCAGGTTCATTCGTGTTCGTATCTTCTTAGCTGTGTCGGAGAGATGTTTATGATATGTCAGCGTTCTGTCTACTGTGTAACTAAGGTATTTTGGCCTTTAGTTCTTTAGTTGTATCTGCCAAAAGGACCAAACTGTGGGGTAATCTTTGTTGATGCTAGACGGTTACAGAGGTGAAAAAGATATTTTTGTTACAGAAACGATAGGTCTAAGTCGCCATTTCTGAAATATTCATAGAGTTTAGTGAGGCTATTTGTTAGATGTCCTTCACCTGCAGAAAAATCTTCACTCTAACATGAAATTGCTAGGTTATCTGTATATTGTAATTGCCAAGTCAGATTCCGCTGTGAAGAGACTGAATAACACTGGAGCAAAAACAGAGCCTTGAGGCAACCCTTCGCGTACCTGCCATCTGCTCTACTTTTCACTTTGATGTACTTTAAACCATCGATTCCTCAACATGTTGGTTGAGAGGTCACAGATATTGTTCAACCTGGCTCTCCAGAGAAAATGAAGAAAGCTTTCCAGAAGAATTTCGCAGGGGTCGAGATAGAGAGTGAGAAAATCACAAATCTCACATTTACCTGCGACTTGGTTCTGTTATCCAGATCTAAGGAATAACTGTTGCGAATTAGTGAAGCCGTGGATATAACAGCAAGCAGGATAGGTGTCCTGGTGCATGAATCAAAGATCGAGTATCTGGTGATGAGTACGACTCATGAACATGAAGAGTCCAGGAAAAGGACCTCAATAATCTTGTCATTTCGAGCGAAAAGCGTTCAAGAAGATCTATGGATCGGTACAAAAGGGGTTCACTGGAGAATGGGGGATCCGACATGATTATACTGTGAACTTAATCAGAAGCAAACGGCTTGTGTGGACAGGTCATGTTGCTGCGGTGGACTGACATCGAAGCCTTTCGAAATCCGTGGATTTTACTCCCCACAGAAGCACACCAGTAGGTGGAACAAAGAAAAGGAGGAGAAACGGAATCAAAGGAACTTGCTGCAGATCGGCATAGAGCGTGACTGGCGCAAGAAATCAGGGAATAGAAACCGGCGGAAAGCTTGTGGCTTTGCGCAGTCCCCTGACCCTGATCGCGTAAATTGAAGTAAGTTAATAACTCTAAATTATGACAACATTAAAATTTTAGAGAAATTGACCGTGTACAGCATGCGCTTTTTTTGTCGGCCTGAAAATATAGTAAAGATCAAGGCTTGAGATTTTAAACGTGGGCGGCCGCTGTGGCCGAACGGTTCTAGGCTCTTCAGTTTGGAACCGTGCTGCTGCTACGGTCGCAGGTTCGAATCTTGCCTCGTGCATGGATGTGTGTGATCTCCTTAGGTTAGCTAGATTTATGTAGTTCTAAGTCTAAGGGACTGAGAACCTCAGATGTTGAGTGCCACAGTGCTCAGAGCCATTTGAACTATTTTTTAAACGGGTTGCTTTCTGTACTCATGAGTAGGACCAACCAGTGTGTGAAAGTGGGGCTTACGGGCACTAATGTGCCACATTTCACTACACTACATCTAGTTTACCTACTACAGTACCCCATAATTTGGATATGGACCTGTTCTCTCCTTTAGGTAATAACACACAAAGTGTCATGTGGTTACTATCCTCAAGCGTCAGAGAAACTGGTAACGGCATGTGGTTTCAAATAGAGAGAGATGTAAACAGGCAGAAGACGGCGCTGCGATCGGCATCGCCTATATAAGACAACAAATGTCTGGCGCAGATGTTAGATCGGTTATTTGGAAATTTGTGGTAAGTTCCTATGGGACCAAGCTGCTGAGGTCATCGGTCCCTAGGCTTACACATTACTTAATCTAACTTAAACTGACGCCAGGAACAACACACACACACACACACACACACACACATGTCCGAGGGAGGACTCGACGAGTCACTGCTTCATGGTTCTATCCACAGCATTTGTGTCGATGACCACAGCGGCTGTAGTTGATCATTGCTTTTGTGTCTTGAGCTTCCTTAAACAGCAATCCTGCCATTCAGAACCGGTAACCATTAACGCCAAACCACTACAGTGACAGTAGTTTTCCGGTAGTATACACTTTCCTTAAGCTTACACTAGGAAAAACAATAAAAAGTGAAAACGATTTTCCGCCACTCTTGCGGCGCACATACGGTGCTAAATGTTTCATGAGCAGGGCGAGTCACGCAGGGCTGGCAAGAAAAGAATTAAAAGCGTGTGCACACGCAAGCGTGTAGGCGCCGTGCGCAAATCACACGATTCGCCAAAGTTCGTTGAAGGTCAAGGCTGTCAGGCCCGCAGAGGATCTTTCCTGTTTCGACAGCCGTGGAATATTTTTTGAAGGCACGATTACAGTTACCGGCAACTATCACGCGGCACGTATCCGACGGACACGCCGTGAACTGCGTCCATCTTTTTGTTACCCGCAGCGTGATATTATTTTCCTGCACGTTGCAAATCGAGCGCCGGAACAATTCATAACTGTTGTATTCTCGTAATAGCTGGCAGTATCCAGCCTCGGCCGTCGAAATGGGAACGATTCGTTTTAGACCAAACAAGCTTGACCATCAAATAACGTCGGTTACCCGCGTGTCTATCAGCTGACCCATCTGTGCTCAACTTGTACATAGACCTGAAGCTCCATAGGATACTACACCGAAAATCTCATTTATTGTGCAACAAACATTAGCATGCCTAGTCACACGTCCGACTTTAAGGGGCTCCGGAAAGGCTCAAAATCATGAAAAGTTCAATTTTTACTTTTTTGCGTTTTCTGAATCTGCAGACTATTACCTTTTAATAGATATATAATTTATTCAATTCCGAAGACTACAACTATTTTTAAATTTTTTTTGAAATGTGTTCTACATGGGCGTGACCCACTGTGGCGCTATTAAACTGCTGTCAAATGGTGTTATTATTAACGTCCGTGTTCATCAGGTACATTTTAGTGATGTGAGATAAAGTATGTGTTGTGGCTAACCTATTTTCAGAGACTTAGCAGCACCTGAACTGTTGAAAAAGTGTATTCACGGAAAAACTCAAAACCCCAATGAAAGTGTAAATAGTGTTATATGGTCGAGAATCCCCAAGACTGTATTTGTTGGAACAGAAACACTTCACTTTGGTGTGTATGATGATTTTGCGACTTTCAATGATGGCAACATTGTAAGGTGCAAGGTATTTAGAAATATGGGAATGAAGATAGGTTCTAACATGGCACGAGCGATGCTTGCTTTAGACAAGGAACGCCTTCGGGCTGCAGACAGGGCTGTAAAGAGTCTAGAAATACAAGCAAGAGTAAACAGGAGGAGGAACAAGAGGAAGCTGGAGGAGGAGTTTGCAGAGGATGAAGATAATCCATCCTATGGACCTGGAATGCACTAAAAAGTTAATCCAATCTTTGTCGCTCGATTCCCAAAACTTTTATTTTCTCATACTAATTACATGTTTTCTAAGGATCTTCCAAACATATTTGTTTCAAACTTTCAATAAATGTTACACAGTACCTTCTGCATAATTTAACACAGTCTTTTTCCAAAAAACTGTATATTTTTGAATATATAAATAAAAAATTGCAAAAAAATGTTGTGAATTTTCATTACAATTGAAAAAAAATCATCTTTAATAACTGAACTAAAATTTTGTAAAATCCCTGTGTTAAGTTGTAGCCCATATTCCAATAAATAATCTGTAAAAAGTTCAACTTCCTACCTCAAATACTTTGTGAGGAAAGATGTAATTTATAAGCGTTATTTTAACATTGCAAGTATAGGACGTTCCGGAGCCCCTTAACGCTTTTGCGAACTGTGAGAGCAGTTGAGAGAAATGCAGCGGCCGAGTAGACGTTGGCTAATGTGTATTTAATATCGGTTTTTACATGTATCTTCTGTTACTTGTCTGTTAGTGGTAATGCTGCAATTGATCTGCTAAACGTGGAACTACGGCTAGTCGGCCGCTGTGACCGAGTGGTTCTAGGAGCTTCAGTCCGGAACCGCGCTGCTGCTACGGTCGCGGGTTCGAATCCCGCCTCGGGCATGGATGTGTGTGATGTCCTTAGGTTAGTTAGGTTTAAGTAGTTCTAAGTTCTAGGGAACTGATGACCACAGATGATAAGTCCCATAGTGCTTCGAACCATTTGAACCATTTGGCTACAACTAACCTGTCACTAATGAGTAACCAAACCAACCACACATTGGAACTGGTTCTAGCAGATGGTGGAGAAAAGAACGACAGAAACATACACGTCTCCGTTCACTTTCCAAAGTCATCTTGTAACTGGTAGACAGTAAAAAAAGAAAAGTTAATGTTGTTTCTGTGATTCCTAGGTCAAACAGAGTAACACTGCCTGACAAAAAAAGTGAAGTACCCAGAAAGGGAGGAGGAAACGAAATGAAACTTCGCAGTTTGGGAGTTTATGTGATGTTATTTCAGTGATTACAATGAGTCAGGTTCACAAAGGACTTGGCAAAATGAGACCACTTATCAGTGCGACGTTGCACTACCTGTGTTCTGGATGTGTCCACTCATCCGGTTGGAAAGAGTGTCAGAAAGGTATTTTACCCTCACCTGAGGCAAGCTTGCCCACAGATGTTATAATCGGAACTTGATATCCTGTATACTGGCACTGGGACAAAGTCGACGTCCAAAGTGGTCACACAGGGAACAGACCAGATGATCTTAGCCATCACGCTTACAGTTCACAGAGGCACGTACCATATAGGGATGAACGTTCTCCTGTTAAGAAATGGCACTACGATATTGTCATATAAGAGATGAGCAGGAGGATATAGGATGTCCATGACGTCCCGTGTGCCGTCAGTGTTCAATCAGCCACTACCACCCGTGACTTGAAGTCATATCCGATGGCTCCCCACACCATGATGCCCTCCCCCAGGTGTCCACTATACCCGCCGACCGTGGTCATGTACAATTCATCGCTGAACACAGTGTGACGCCAATCGTCAGTAGTCCATACTTCCCTGTCACGACACTACTACTCCAAACGCAACCATTGCTGCGGGGCGACACAGAATGTAGCAGGGAGCCCAATGCTTGTTGTCGGATGGCAGGCGCAGGTCTGAATCGGTTGCGATGTCCTTGGTGCACAGGACGGCTATTCTGCCTTGTAGTGATCACTCGTGGTCAATGGGACCACGGCGACGACGAGGATACCTCCTCCCACATCCCCATACAGTCCAAAACCAGGTCACTGTCACAAACTGCAAATCTGGATATTGCACTATTCAGCCGGTCAGTTCCGATACACAATTAGGCCCATTACAAACTCTGTCAGGTGCTGATAACGGTCTGACAAGAGTACGCGTTACCTCCGTGTACTTCACAGTGATCACGCAACATCTGACGGATTTCAACCCTTTATACACTGTGCCGGCATAGTAACATCACAAACCACGAGAAACAGTAATGCGCCTGTCAAAGAGAACTGCAACTCTAATCATTTGCATACCTGCCGATGATGTGTACCTCTGCGAAGGTACACGGCCATTCGACCATGTCTTCTGGATACTTAACAGATACACTTACATACTCAGCTCTCATACTTCGAGAAGGCAAGCTGCCTGCCCACCAGTTCATGCCATATGACTTTACTTTTTCTCCGGATGTTCCACTTTTTTTTATCACACAGTGTGTATGAAGTCACTGTCATCCCAATGAAGTAATGTTCGCGTACTTCAAATCATCTTCCCCTCATCCAGCTTTAAGTTCCCATGGTTTCCTTAATTCGCTTAAGACAAATGCCGGAATGATTCATTTGCAGATTACACAACCGGTTTCCTTCCCCAGACTGTCTGTCATAACATCGTATCGACGAGACGCTAAACTCTAATCTTCCTTTCATTTTCCAGCGCAACAAATGGTGTCCCATTTTTCAGCCATTGAATATATATACCGAAGAGCCAAAGAAGCTGATACACCAACCTTATAACGTGTGATGGCCCCGCGAGCAAGCAGAAGTGCCGCAACACGACGTGGCATGGACTCGACAAATGTCTGAAGTAGTGCTAGAGGGAAATGACACCATGAATCCTGCAGCGCTGTCCATAAATCCATAAGAGTACGAGGGGGTGGAGATCTCTTCTGAACAGTACGTTGCAAAGCATCCCGGATATGCTCAATAATTTTCATGTCTGGGGAGTTCGGTAGCCAGCGGAAGCGTTTAAACTCAGAAGAGTGTTCCTGGAGCCACTCTGTAGCAATTCTGGACGTATGGGATGACGCATTGTCCTGCTGTAATTACCCAAGTCCGTGACGTGAATGGATGCAGCTGATCAGACAGGATGCTTACGTACGTGTCATCTGTCAGAGTCGTATCTAGACGTATTAGGGGTCACATATCACTCCAACTACAGACGCCCCATACCGGTACACAGCCTCCAACAGCTTGAACAGTCTCCTGGAGCCCTCCATCCACTCGATACAATTTGAAACGAGACTTGTCCGACCAGGCAACAGGTTTCCAGTCATCAACAGTCCAATGTCGGTGCTCACGGGCCCAGGCGAGACGCAAAGCTTTGTGTCGTGCAGTCATCAAGGACACACGAGTGGGCCTTTGGCTCCGAAAGCCCGTATCGATGATTTTTTGTTGAACGGGTTCGCACGCTGACACTTGTTGATGGCCCAGCACTGAAATCTGCAGCAATTTGCGGAAGGGTTGCACTTCTGTCGCGTTGAATGAGTCTCTTCAGTCGTCTTTGGTTCCGTTCTTGCAGGATCTTTTTCCGGTCGCATCGATTATGGAGATTTGATGATTTACCGGATTCCTGATATTCACGGTACACTTGTGAAGTGGTTGTACAGGAAAATACCCACTTCATCGCTACCTCGGAGATGCTGTGTCCCACCGCTCGTCCGCCGACTGTAACGCCACGTTCAAACTCACTTAAATCTTGATAACCAGCCATCGCAGCAGCAGTAACCGATCTAACAACTGCGCCAGACACTTGTCTTATGTAGGCGTTGCCGACCGCAGCGGCGTATTCTGCCTGTTTACATATCTCTCTATTTGAATGCGCATGCCTATACCAATTTCTTTGGCTCTTCAGTGTATATGTAGACTAAATTATTTCATCTACAGCCAGAACATCACAACACTTAGCAAAAATAAGAGTAGAGCTATTCCAACAATGCACATTACCTTTTTTTTTTTTTTTTTTTTAATTTGCACATGGGAGAAATTTAGTTCTTCTGCACTTTATGGATATTATTTTAAGACATTTCTGTCTTCACAAATTAGCTGGGCTCCTCCTTTTCTTCAGCTTTCTGGCTTATTAGCTAATAAGAGAGCGTGTGCTGTCCATGTTCCGTATGTGTTCGTTTCAGCGCAGTGGGAAGCCTAAGGGTATTAGTGTGGACAGGGGTTTAAATCTCCGTTCGCCCATCCGCATCTAGGTAATCCGCGGTTCGCCTAAAACATGTAAAGCATATGCTGGGATGGTTCCTATGACAGGACATGACCCATTTCCTTCAGTAATCCTTACTAAGTTTCATTTTTTTCGTTCTTTTTCGTTTTGTTCGTACCAGGTGTTGCTGTATTTAATAAAGCTACATTAAAATTGTTCTGCTGCTGCCTCTTACCACACTGTCTGATTTCTCTCGTCGTCTGCTCTTCAGTAACCTTTTATTCCTCTCAGAATTATTTCCGCGCTTTCATTGTCCTTAAAGTTTTTTCCTAGGTATGCAGCATTCACTTCCACGTGAAAGTGCTGGAAGAGACGCATCTGGACAGATATTTACTCCCTTTATTATTCTCAGTGTGCTCTGGATGCTGCTACATCTACTTGAAAACAGATTCAGTTTTACACTCAACTGTCTAGCCAGTTTGACGGCCTAATAATAGAAGGGTGATACTTGCTCCAAAATTATCTTGTCCACTTTAGTTTTGTTTTCGGTTCCATTTTTAACCCACAAAGCTGTCATGCAGAGATTTTCATTGTCAGCCCTTGCTAAGAGGGGCCGTGCAGACACGGAATTAATCAGGAGAATTTATTTTCCCCTCGTTTTCCAGAAACAGTGGTCGTATACTATCCCTTAACTGGAATCCTCGATCAATTTGGACTCGCAGGCACAATAAAACCGTTTAACGATCGAAACGCTTGGAGCTTCACGTTTGCACGCCGGTCTGTCTCAGTATGTTGTTAGTTGCAGCGGGGTCCGGGCGATCGTCGCTTGGAACTTACTGGAAGTGGGGGTATGTGCCACTGCTGGATCAAATCTGACCCGCGATTCCAGATATGAAATTATTTTAGTCAGTTTATACTGACTTATTTTGTGGTGTTTCAGGCACTTCATTGCCACAATGGTGCAGGGTCTTACTGAAAAAGAAATCTGTAACCTATTATTAGTCAGAAATTATTCAGATACAGAATCTAAGTTATTTTCGCTCTTGTGATGTAGATAACTTAAGCGACGACGAAAATAAACAACACGAAATTCCTTCCGACACAAATAACTCTTCGCCTGGCGACTCTTTCGAGGGAGATAGCCACCTCTCAAGTAGTACATATTTCCGAGGTAAAAATCGATTCAAGTCGTTTTCTCACCCACCCAGTAGCTCAGGATCAGAACTCAACATCATAATTCTACTGCGTCGTGTCATGGGTCCATCTCGTGGAAAACGAAACATTTCGCCAATTGAATCATGACAGTTGCTGATACCGGACGAAATGATCGCGACTATACGCACTCTCACTAAACAAAAAAGGACAAAATATTCAGAAAAGTATAAAAGAAAGCTATGTAAACAAACCAAGCGAGTATTTTGGAAATTAAAGCATTCTTTGTGCTGTTCCTATTCTCAGATTTATCCAGATCTGGCCATGAAGACATCGAAAGCTTATAGGCCGAGATGCGATTTATGTTCGTGTTATCTGCTCTGAGATTTGATGATTTGAATTCAAGGAAAGAAAGAAGAACTAATGATCACGCTGCTCTCATCTCAGAAATATTTGGAAATTTCACTCCGAATCCTCAAAAAAGTTTTAACTGATCAGAATATTTGACAACTGATGAAATGCTTTGCCATTTAAGAGGAAAATGTTTTTTCAGGGTTTATATGAAATCGTAACCTGCTAAATATAACGTCAAGATTATGTTCCTTTTTGACGCTAAAAAACACATTTACATAATTCTTTTATCTACACGGGCAAATCACTCTCTAACAGAAGAAGCCAACTTTCATTCCAATACAAAATTTACTGGAGCTTGCAGAACATTTATTTGGATCAAATAGAAATGTAACTGCCGACAATTGGTTCTCCTCTGTGGAGCAGGTTAACAAACTGATCGAAAATGCGTTGCTTTGAAACGATGGGCAAAACTAAAAGGGAAATACCACCAGAATTTTTTCCCAGTAAACGACGCATTATAAAAACTATGTTATCTGATTTCTCGAAGAATAAAACATGGGCATCATACGTCCCAAAAAAAATAAACGAAGTGTAAAGGTGATCTCGTCAATGCACCGTGACAATTCAGCCAATGAAAACATTGGAAAACCTGAGATACTTGAACTTACAATTATATCAGAAATGCGCAGATTGTTCAGTCCCTTGAAGAACTCAACAATGGCCATGCGCAATTTTTTCTGTAACATTGAATATTGTGAGTGCAGATGGATTCGTTTTATGGAAGACGTAACGGGACATCCTCCTCTAAAATTACTTTTCCTCAACAGTAGTTGTCGATAGCAGTATTATTTTTCGAATTTTGGACAGGTCAATGTTATTTCAGTTGCTTTTCTGAAAACTTCCATATAATTTTATGCACAGTATGTTATATTTTAAGTTAAAATTATGAAAAGGAATTACTCTATTAAAATATTTTAGTTTCGATGTTATAATCGATAGGTATTGGTTCTGAATGTTTTTTTAGAAACATGAAATATTTGCACACTTAAAACTGCTATTATTAATTACTTAAACATGTACTGTTCACTATGTTTATTTCTGGATTCATATATGAAATAATAATCGAAATTAAAGTCATTTGTTAAGAAAAATTGTAAATCCTTTGGAATATTGTTATTTTCGGAGAGTGTGCGAGTCGCAAGCATGCCTCCGATGTGATCGGACGTATTTTTATGTTTTTGTGCGAACACTATAATTTCAACTTTGTCAATGTGAAAAACCAAAAGACTGCATGATATACCCAAATGTGAGAAAATATATTTAAGTAAAAACAAAAATTCTGCAACAACGATCTTCAAATTTATTTAGTTCAATCGAACCGTGAGGACCTAAAATGTGAAATTTCCTGCTTTAAGAATGAGATCCCTAGACAAGAAGAACTGGAGCCAACTCAACATGACAGGCTAAGTAAACTAGAGTTTCATAAAAGACATTGTGTAATGTGGACTACAGATCGAAGTAGCACGGAGAGGGTAGATCACAACGTCAAATAGTAGAAAACGTATGGAACGTCTTCATTACATAAAACAAATTGCAGTAAGTTTGAAAAGGCAATTTATCGCAAAAATATCTTAAATATCAATAGATTTTAGCGTAGGATAGATTATTTTCTGTGGACAGCTGACAAACCACAAAACGACCTACGGTAAGAAAATTCGTCTTCCACTCAATGTGAGTCACAAAAAAAAAGAAAGATGTTATTCATGTGAGTCTAAAACTGACAAAAACATCACAAAAATGATATATATGCTTTAAATTCATTTGTAAACGACATGTAAAAAAAAACGTGTTGTGTAGCAATTGTCATACTTAGAATAGTTACTTAAATTGATAACGTTTGTCCACTTTTATGTTTAGTTGTCTTTTTTTCTGATTGATGGCATAAATAATCCCTATTTGTATTAAGGAGAAGTATGACAAACCCCATAGCATATGTAGGTTTTTTAATCTACGCTTTTTTTATTGTTATATTGCATGCCAAAGTAAGGGAAGAAAAAATTCCTGTTAAATATAAGACCTAAGACTTAAAGTTTAAAAATATCACAATATAAAATTGTTATTTAATAAAGGTTTATTTACATTTGAAATAAAAGTTATTTTAATACATTTCTTATGAATTTACATATTATTTGTACCTGTTATAGGAATTAAGTGCCTCTTTTATTCGATGGCTCATATGGATCCGCGATTCCAGTTACCCTTAGCAAAATACTGATTCCGATTAAGGAATATCACTGGTATTCTAGGACTAATCCCATTTGCTGCTCTTGTGCGATGCTGTGTACATATTATCTTGGGTCAGTATGAGGTCCTTCGAAAGGTAGAGGAATGTTGGGTGGATAGTGAATATTTTGCCATTCAGACCTAGTGGAATACGAGTGCAGCAGGCATTTACGTCCTTCACTCTGCCCCAGCTGCGCCACTATCTCTGCTGGGTGGAGTTACTTCAGGTCAGCGCCCTCTGCTGCTGCCCCCTGTTACGACTGGTAGCCACTATCTCACATATGATACACAGATAGTCTGCGGGTTCGACTGGTGTGAACACTGCTGACCGTCGTCACCTCCGAGCCAAGTTCTCTTCCCTA
The DNA here is from genome assembly GCF_023864275.1 of Schistocerca cancellata. Classification (NCBI taxonomy): domain Eukaryota; kingdom Metazoa; phylum Arthropoda; class Insecta; order Orthoptera; family Acrididae; genus Schistocerca; species Schistocerca cancellata. Next base: position 822,240,679 of record NC_064627.1, on the reverse strand, counting down.
CCTTTATTTGATATTCTATACAGTCAAGCAGTTCCTTTGAATGCAGATACTTACAGGGTACTATCGTTTTTTTCTCTATCGAAGTCTCTCCTTTGCACTTCTTATGGTAACGGTATTTCACAGACGTTTGCTACAGATCAGAATTTGAATACATTTTTCCACTTATTTACCACTCAGTCTCTCCCCCCCCCCCCCCTCCTCTCTCTGTTCAAGTGTGTATGACATTTTATGGGACTTAACTGCTAAGGTCATCAGTCCCTAAGCTTACACACTACTTAACCTAAATTATCCTAAGGACAAACACACACACCCATGCCCGAGGGAGGACTCGAACCTACGCCGGGACCAGCCGCCCTCTCTCTCTCTCTCTCTCTCTCTCTCACTCTCCCACACACACACACACACACACACACACACACACACACACATACATACATACATACATACACACACATCCGTGAATCACATAGAACACTGACATCTGTTGTAAACATAGCAATTATCTACTGGTATGCTTTATCTGCTGGTATGCTGGCTGCTAAAATGTTTTATACAGTGGCACATCATGTAAATTTCAGCGGTGGCGTAGTATAATAACTTATTTTATGTTCTTCGGTATTCCGACCACCACCAAGCAAGTGACGTTGCCTTTCAGCTCCCCTTTCATTTCAAATGGTTCAAATGGCTCTGAGCACTATGACACTTAACTGCTGAGGTCATCAGTCCCCTAGAAATTAGAAGTAATTAAACCTAACTAACCTAAGGACATCACACACATCCATGCCCGAGGCAGGATTCGAACCTGCGACCGTAGCGGCCGCGTGGTTCCAGACTGTAGCGCCTAGAACCGCTCGGCCACACTGGCCGGCCCTTTCATGTCAGTTGGAACAGATAAATAACGCACTACGCAACCATGATGAATTACATGAGTAAGGTTTTTCGAATAAAATGAGACCAGTCTGCACCACAGCCGGCAGGTGTGGCCGAGCGGTTTCAGGCGCTACAGTCTAGAACCGCGTGACTGCTACGGTCGCAGGTTCGAATCCTGCCTCGGGCATGGATATGTGTGATGTCCTTAGGTTAGTTAGGTTTAAGTAGTTCTAAGTTCTAGGGGACTGATGACCTTAGAAGTTAAGTCCCATAGTGCTCAGAGCCATTTTTTTTCTGCACCACAAACATTGTCCGCCCCCGGTAGCTGAGTGGTAGCCGGCACGGTAGCTCAACGTGTTCGGTCAGAGGGCTAGGTGCCCTCTGTAATAAAAAAAACTTAGAGGAACAACAACGAACTGAAACGGGTGTCTTTCGGCGTCAGAGCACATACAAAGAACGAATACGAACAAAATTAGATTTAAAAAAAAAAGAGTGGTCTGCGCGACGGACTGTCAATCCTAAGGGCCCGGGTTCCATTCCCGGCTGGGTCGGAGATTTTCTCCGCTCAGAGACTGAGTGTTGTGTTGTCCTGATCATCATCATTTCATCCCCATCGACGCGCAAGTCGCCGAAGTGGCGTCAAATCGAAAGACTTGCACCAGGCGAGCGGTCTACCCGACGGGAGGCCCTCGTCACACGACATTATTATTATTATTACCACAAACATTTACTTGCGAAATTAAATACTTTTATCACATGAATTGTAGTGACGTTACTGAGCAGATAAAATTGCTATGAATATTATTTACAGTGTTCTTGAGATTTTTCATTGAATGATAACGGCGAACTCTTTTTTTTATGTTGCTTCAAAACTGAATGAATAAAGTGTTTTTACAATAATTATAGACGACATATCCGGACAACTGAATGTTTTGTTTTGAGCTGGTTGCGCATAGCGTTGGGATCGCAGTGGTAAAATTAAAGAGGAAAGCAAATAGTCGTCCTCTACGTTTTCGTTCTGCAAATGGAATAGCAGAGCTGCTAAATAGACTATACCTTCTGCCATGCGCAGTGGAATAGTTTGCAAAGATTTAAATGTCTCATATTATGAGAGGAAAGATTATAAATAAAAAGGTACTGGTAAACAATCTACAATGCATACAAAAACCAAGAGCAAGTACTAAAAGATTGAAAATCACGAAAGAGGATACCGGATTAGGAAGGATACCAGGAAATATTTTAGTTTGACGCTGATGTTGCTTAATTTGTACGTAAAAGAAGCTATGGAGGAAGTGCCAAAAAATAAAACTTGGAACATATGAGGATAAGATAATGCTAAGCTCCTGATGGTCGAAACTGAGAAAGACTTAAAATAGGAGTTGAATCTACTGTACTGTGTATTTAGTACAGATTTTGGATTAAGCAAATATAGAGCAAAAACGAAAGTTATGAAGAGCAACTGAAAAGTGAAACAACGACGTTCCACACTGAAAAATTTTGGAGGACGTAGTAGAAAAAGTGAAAGAACTGCTTTGTCTGGGCCAGAGAGAAGAATCAATTTGGAAGAAACGAAGAAAGCTTCCTTCACTGAAAGAGCTCTTGTCGTAAGAAATATTAACATGGAATAGAGAGATACGTAGTTGAAACTACACATCTGAAGCAAAGTAATGTGTGGAAATGAAAGTCGACTGCGTAAAAAGAAAGAGAACAAAGGAAGTGCAAGCGTTCGAAATGTGATGCTAAGATGGCTGATAATAAAAAAGTAGATAATTGTAAACGAAAAGGCAGCAGATAGAACAGGAGAGGAGAGTTGCGGTACCTTTACCAGAAGATTCAGAAAAAACTGTAAAATTAGGTTTTAATGTACAGTCGACGACGACGTCATAAGAGACAGAAGACACCGTCCGTTTCAACGATATTGTCGCGACATTTACGTCAGGCGGTTTGGATAAATAATGGAAAACCTCTGTCTGACTGGTTGTAAGAAGAACTGAACCCCACGTCTCCCTAGTACGAATCCTGTTTTCTCATCAGTGGGCAACCTCGCCCAGTGGGTACAATATTCGAAAAGTTTTCGAGTCGTGGGTAATGTATTAAGCTACTCCAGGACCAGACAACTTAGCACGTGATGAAACAGGGAAAGGGAACATCGTAATGCTAAAAGAGGCAGCCAAAGATGCAACTAATAAGGGTTTTTATTTAGTCGGCGACCGCTTTCAGGCTATGCCCACTCTCAAACCAATCTACGTACGAAAATCAAAATTACAATATGTCCAAACAAGTTTATACTACACACGAGTGCAAAGCGTAAATGGATAGCATATAGCAACCAGCACATACCACTGATTTGTAAGTAAGATGCCCGTTCAAAATAGCAATGAATAAAGTGGGTATATACGTGTATGGTCCTAACTAGTGTTTGTTAACAAATGATACTGGTCATGTTGGAAGCTACTAGGAAGTCTAGGAGAGGTGGCGCCCTCTTCGTGCCGAGATTCTTTTATTTCCGGAAAGGTTGTTTCCATACATGTTTACAATCTTAAAAACAAGCAATGTACAAAATGATTGCATAACATATGTGATACCTACATATGCTTTGTAAGTGTGCACACCTTCACAAATAAATTACAATGTAATATCGAGGTTTGATTTACAGATCCAGAGAGGGTAATATCTATTTGCTATAACGGATGAAAATGTCAGTGCATCATAGAACGACAACGCAGCATTGCTACAGTGTAGCCTACATAGTGTTACCTTATCGTAGCACAATTGTGGCAAAGAAGCCAAACATGAGCATAAACTGCAAACAAATGTTTAGAAAAGTTTTAAAAAACATCCCATTAAAACACATCCACAAGCTTAATCATTTATACATTTTTTGAAGTAAAAATGGACCAATCTACGTTGTGCATAAAGAAAGATACAACAGTAGGATCACATGCAGAACTAATTAAATAAACAGTAATTACATAAACAATAGCGTCTGGGCAGTCAATACTACACTACTGGCCATTAAAATTGCTACACCACGAATATGACGTGCTACAGACGCGAAATTTAACCGACACGAAGAAGATGCTGTGATATGCAAATCATTAGCTTTTCAGAGCATTCAAACAAGGTTGTCGCCGGTGGCGACACCTACAACGCGCTGACATGAGGAAAGTTTCCAACCTATTTCTCAGACACAAACAGCAGTTGACCGGCGTTGCCTCGTGAAACATTGTTGTGATGCCTCGTGTAAGGAGGAGAAATGCGTACCATCACGTTTCCGACTTTGATAAAGGTCGGATTGTAATCTATCGCGATTGCGGTTTATCGTATCACAACAATGCTGCTCGCGTTGGTCGAGATCCAATGAATGTTAGCAGAATATGGAATCGGTGGGTTCAGGAGGGTAATACGGAGCGCCGTGCTGGATCTCAACGGCCTCGTTTCACTAGCAGGCATCTTATCCGCATGGCTGCAACAGATCGTGCAGCCACGTCTCGATCCCTGAGTCAGCAGATGGGGACGTTTGCAAGACAACAACCATCTGCACGAACAGTTCGACGACGTTTGCAGCAGCCTGGACTATCAGCTCGGAGACCATGGCTGCGGTTACCCTTGACGCTGCTTCACAGACAGGAGCGCCTGCGATGGTGTACTCAACGACGAACCTGGGTGCACGAATGACAAAAACGCCATTTTTCGGATGAATCCAGGTTCTGTTTACAGCATCACGATGGTCGCATCCGTGTTTGGCGACATCGCGGTGAAAGCACATTGGAAGCGTTTATTCGTCATCGCCATACTGGCGTATCATCCGGCGTGATGGTATGGGGTGCCATTGGTTACACGTCTCGATCACCTCTTGTTCGCATTGACGGCACTTTGAACAGTGGACGTTACATTTCAGATGTGTTATGACCCCGCGACAGCTACAGTTCGAATCCTGCCTGAGGCATGGATCTGTGTGATGTCCTTAGGTTAGTTAGGTTCAAGTAGTTCTAAGTTCTAGGGGACTGATGACCTCAGAAGTTAAGTCCCATAGTCCTCAGACCCATTTGAACAATTTTTTTTTTTTTTTTGTTACGACCCGTGCCGCTACCCTTCATTCGATCTCTGCGAAACCCTACACTTCAGCAGGATAATGCACGACCGCATGTTGCAGGTCCTGTACGGGTCTTTCTGGATACAGAAAATGTTCGACTGCTGCCCTGGCCAGCTCATTCTCCAGATCTATCACCAATTGAAAACGTCTGGTCAATGGTGGCCGAGCAACTGGCTCGTCACAATACGCCAGTCACTACGCTTGATGAACTGTGGTATCGTGTTGAAGCTGCATGGGCAGCTGTACCTGTACACGTCATCCAAGCTCTGTTTGACTCAATGCCCAGGCGTATCAAGGCCAGAGGTGGTTGTTCTGGGTATTGATTTCTCAGGATCTATGCCATCCAAATTGCGTGAAAATGTAATCACATGTCAGTTCTAGTATAATATATTTGTCCAATGAATACTCGTTTATCATCTGCATTTCTTCTTGGTGTAACAATTTTAATGGCCAGTAGTGTATTAAAAGGACGGACCAGGGGAAGGGGGAAAGGGAGAGTAAGGGAAAGGGGGAGGGAGAAAAGGAAAGCGGTACGGAAAGGATATGGATGAGATAGATGGAATGAAAGGGTTCGAAAGAGGCGGGAAGAACACAGGACGGGTATCACGCAAGGGGGGGGGGGGGCATAGGTGGCAGGGGTAAGTCTAGATTGAGGACTGTAGCAAAATAACGACGCTTGAGTTAAGAAAGGGAATATTGTTGGGGTGATCAAAGTACAGGCTAATCGTATGTAAAACATCATTGTGAGTGTCGGGAGTGGAAGGTATGCAGATGTGAGAAGACCAACGCGAGGCAGAAACGGATGGAGGACGGCCTTTGAATCTTCGAGTCACTGATGACCTTAGAAAAGCAAAAAGGTATATGGCGGTGAAGTTTGAGGAAGTGGAGCCACTGGTTTGACAGCTGGCATGTACCCAAAAGCGGGAGCGTGCCCGCAGGACCGGTAAATGCAGGGACGCTGTCCTGGCCAGCTGGTTCTGCCGCAGACATCTCGTCCCACTGGCGTTGACAGCAGGTAACGTGCTCAGGGTGGCTCCGGGCTCGACATGCTACCGCTACAGGACCTGTTGCAGCCGCCTCTCTCCAGGAATGCTGCCAAAGCGGCCTGTAACCGCACTTCTGCGGAATCCGTACTCACTATAAATAAAACAGTCTTCCACGTAAGTCATTTTGTTTATTGTACCACTATGTGTTTCGAGAGTTCACACCTTCATCTTCAGGTGGAGGATTCGTATTTCTTTCCCGGACATGTCCTGTTTTTGAGGCAAGGAAATGTGTCCGTGTGGATTCCATAAAAATCTCTGAGAAAAAAATGCGAGCGGAATCAGTTTCTTATATATTCTGTCCTTTATTTGTCTGCTTGATAGTTTCAGCCACCTATAGGCGACGATGGCACAGTTGCCTTCACTTCTGTGAGTTCGCCTGTATACCTTTGTTCTCTGACTCACTCATGCTGACTCTTCTTCCCAGAACACTGTTGGTGTTGCTCTTACTTCCGCGTCGGGTTAGTCCACCAGTCCACCTATTTCTGCGCTGAAAGTCTCTCGGTCTCTTACAGGCCTATTTTCTTTGCTGATCCCGCACTTCTCTAGATTCTGATGTACTTATTTCAACCATGCAACTTGTTTCTTACTGTTCTCTGGTTAAGTCAGTATTTCATTTGCAAACCTTTTCTGGCTTTATCAATTAACTTGTCCATAGGAAGTCAGTCTAATTTTCTTTATTGGGGCTGACACCATTTCAAATGGTTCAAATGGCTCTGAGCACTATGGGACTTAATTTTTGAGGTCATCATTCCCTTACAACTAATTAAACCTAACTAACCTAAGAACATCACACACATCCATACCAGAGGCAGGATTCGAACCTGCGACCGTAGCGGTCGCGCGGTTCCAGACTGTAGCGCCTAGAACCGCTCTGTCACCCCAGCGGGCGACACCATTTCAAACTTTTCATATAATTCCTTGTTTGATCTCAAATGAAACATAAACTCATCTGCTATTACTTTTCTGGCCTTAATCTTTACCTTAAAATTGTCTTTTTTTCTTTCTGAGAGTCCGTTCTCTGCTGAAAAGAAACATTCAGGTTTAACAACGGAGTTGTGTCTGAGTTTGGTCTGATAAGACAGGGATTTCGATTTGTAATTGTATTGGCGTTTCATGAATATTATCTCCATCCTTCTGGCTCTTTTCTCGACTGCCATTTTTTCATTGATGCTTATCATGAGAATCTAACCTAGGTATTTGAACTGCGTTCTTTTGATGCGGCCATACATTGTCTTCACTGTCCACGTTGGATCTTTTTCGTGTACGTTCACGTCCTCTGTCTCTCCAACAAGATTTTTAAGCCAATCTTTTCTGAGGTTTCTTTTAGGACTTCTGATTGTTTAGTTGCAATTTGGGTGCATAGATCCTGAGAAATCTGTACCCAGAACCACCACCTCTGGCCGTAGTAACGGCCTTGATACCCCTGGGCATTGAGTCAGAGCTTGGATGGCGTGTACAGGTACAGATGCCCATGCAGCTTCAACACGATACCACAGTTCATCAACAGTAGACTGGTGTATTGTGACGAGCCAGTTGCTCGGCCACCATTGACCCGACGTTTTCAATTGGGGAGAGATCTGGAGAATGTGCTGGCCAGGGCAGCAGTCGAACATTTTCTGTATCCAGAAAGGCCCGTACAGGACATGCAACATGCGGTCGTGCATTATCCTACTGAAATGTACAGTTTTGCGGGGATCGAATGAAGGGTAGAGCGTTCACCGCGATGTCGCGAAACACGGATGCGACCATCATGATGCTGTAAACAGAACCTGGATTCATCGTAAAAAATGTTTTGCCGTTAGTGCATCCAGGTTCGTCGTTGAGTACACCATCGCAGGTGCTCCTATCTGTGATGCAGCGTCAAAGGTAACCGCAGCCATGGTCTCCTAGCTGATAGTCCGTGCTGCTGCAAACGCCGTCGAACTGTTCGTGTAGATGGTTGTTGTCTTGCGAATGTCCGTCCCCATCTGTTGACTCAGGGATCGAGACGTGGCTGCACGATCCGTTACAGCCATGCGGATAAGATGCCTGTCGTCTCGACTGCTAGTGATACGAGGCCGTTGGGATCCAGCACGGCGTTCCGTATTACCCTCCTGAACCCACCGATTCCATATTCTGCTAACAGTCATTGGATCTCGACCAACGCGAGCAACAATGTCGCGATACGATAAACCGCAATCGCGATAGGCTACAATCCGACCTTTATCAAAGTCGGAAACGTGATGGTACGCATTTCTCCTCCTTACACGAGGCATCACAACAATGTTTCACGAGGCAACGCCGGTCAACTGCTGTTTGTGTCTGAGAAATAGGTTGGAAACTTTTCTCATGTCAGCGCGTTGTAGGTGTCGCCACCGGCGACAACCTTGTTTGAATGCTCTGAAAAGCTAATGATTTGCATATCACAGCATCTTCCTCCTGTCGGTTAAATTTCGCGTCTGTAGCACGTCATATTCGTGGTGTAGCAATTTTAATGTGCAGTAGTGTACATTTGAGCTTGGAACAAAACTGAATGTCATCGACATAAATCAGATATAGAAGTATCGAACGCAGGGAACAAAAGGAACGAAGATTGGGTTTAACGTCCCGTGGGCATCGAGGTCATAAGAGACTGAGCACAAGCTCGGATTGTGTCGGGGATGGGGAAGGCAATCGGCCATGCCGTTTCACAGGAACCATACTGGCATTTGGCTGGAGCGATTTAGGGAATCTCGGAAACTCTGTGAGAATGGCTGGAAGCGGGTTTGAACCAGCGTCCTACCGAATGCGAGGCCGGTGTGCTAACCACTGCTCTACCTTGCTCGGTAGCACCAAGCCCTGCGGCACACCATGTTTTATAAAGAGTGTTCCGAAACCATTCGTTCAAATTAATACAAGAAGTGGAGAACGTACGGTTTCTGCAGTCAGCTTGTAATGTTAGGGGACATTTGGCTAGCGGTTCTGACGTAAGCTGATGTGCCCCTTCGCTGACTGGGAGTGTGAACCGACATTCAAAATTGCTCTGTGTGTGGATGGTTGGGCTGAGGTCTCCTTGGAAACACATCAGTTCATTCGCACGCAACAGCAAAAATGGAGCGGTTTAGGTACGCTGAAACGGCCTGTGAGTGGAAATGGACGAGCTGCAGTGAGAGAGTATCAAAAGAGCTTTCAAAACAGACAGGTTCGACAACGCCAGACATTCGGACCTTTACATCACCTGCTACGTGAAACAGTCACTAGCCGTGCACACATGCATGATACAGATCGGAATCGAACATTACGAACTCCCGAGATGGGAGACGACATTCTGCAACCTGTTGAAGACACTCCGTCCACAGCACACGACGTATTGCACACATCCTTGGTGTCCGACGTATCCATATGTGGAATGTGTTACAGCAGCTTCATCCTTACCATCTTTAGCGCGTGGCAGCCCGAGCACTGAAGACTTTCCCCAACGCGTGCCGTTCCCACAACGGCTTTTGTAAGATACTGCCTCGGGCTCATTTCTGGCCGAGATCCCGTACACCTACGAGGTTTTGTTTATTCTTTCAATATCCACAATTTGTATGTTTGGACACACGTGAATCCACGAGGTATTCGACTTGGGGCTCATCAATGGCGATTAATGTGTGGGTTGGCATTCTCGGTGGTAGGTTGATTGACCATATATTCTTCCATTCCGCCTCAACGGACAGATCTTCGTATAACATGTGTTGCCAGAACTGCTGAATTGAGACAAAGAACGTACTGCCAGCATTGGGGCGCCAACCCCTTTTGGCATTGCTGTGAAGAGTCATCTGAGAGATACCTTAAGGATTCGATGGATCGACCGAGGTGGTCCTGTGGCCTGACCACTCAGGTCACCTGACCCCACGTGTCTGGATCTTTTCATCTGGGGTCATATGAAGCGTCTGGTGTATGAAACCGTTGTGGAAACAGGAACAGATCTCGTCGCTATAATTGCCGTCGCTGCTGGTACCATTGCGTACATGCCAGGAATCTTCGAATGAACACAACAGCAAATGGTCCGATAACGTACTGCGTGCATACAGGCCAGTGATTGCGCATTCGAACGTTTCCCGTAAATGCCATTGCTGTAATTAGCATGTTAAACAATCTGTTGTGTAAATCGTCCCTGTCATCAGAAACTGCCGTCAGGGACCATATGTACCAGAAGTACATATCTTTGTTTTGATGTTCTCTATATCCTGCATTAATATGAGCGAATAGTTTAGAAACACCCTGTATAGTAACTTGAAACTTTTGAACATCACATCCAATGGGCTTTCATGTAGTCCTTTCAGTTACTGCAGAAAAGAAAAATAATCAAAGTTCAGAATCTAAAGAAAATTTGGAATTTCTGCTACTATACAAAACTGTACAACTACCATCCTCGCTACGTACAAACTGAATGCACAGCTACGGCGCTCGTCAACAAGCGCGCTCTATCAGAACTACTAGGAATAAAGCTACCGCGGAAACTAAGCCTCTGTAGCCGAAACTACACCTGCGCGCCATCTCTGGACCATCGGGTGAACTAGCCGCGGCGCCGCGCCGCCTGCGACCAAACACGGCGCGCGCCAGATAACTCGACAGCGCGCCGACCTTCAGGGCGCCGCGCCGAGAAGTAAACAAGTGCAACGCGGCGCTGCACGCGACACTCGATCCGCGATCCAAAACACAACACGACACTACGCTGACGTGGCCGGTGGAGCGGCTCCAAGTTGCTGCGTCCTTGTCACTGCAGACTGATATCGCACTCGTTCCACAGCGAAAATTTCATCTTGCAAAACTCAGCATCCGCTCACACGCGAGACTGAGAAAAATGCACCTCTGATTGTCGAGCGTTATTCTTTTCTCATACTTATTTCTAGGAGTATGTCGGAAGTTTCTTCTTACTGTTAAATGGTGGACTTGTAATGGGTAGCTGATTTCAAACCTCCGTTGGGCCATCCAGATTTAGCATTCTATAGCGTTTCTCAATCACTTCAATGCCGGAATGGTTTCTTCATCAAGGCCAACACGAATAACTTCCACTTGTCCTCCACTAGTGCTCCGTCTCTAATGAGAAGAATGTTGGTAGGTTTGGGGTAGGAGACCAAACAGCGAGGTTTTCGGTCCCATCGGATTAATCATCGGGAAGGGAATCAGCTGTGCTCTTTCATAAGAACCATCCCGGCATTTGCGTGAAGCGATTTAGAGAATTCACGGAAAACCTAAATCAGGATGGCCGGATGAGGGTTTGACGCGTCGTTCTCCCAGATGTAAGTCCGGTGTGCCAAGAAATGCGTCACTTCGCTCGGAGATCAGAATGTTGATAAGACCTTCAACTATTTACTTCTTGCTTATAAGTGAGTTAATACGTAAGTGACTCTTCAACAGGCTGCGCCCAATAACTGAAGAACTAACTGCGGTCATCCAATACGGTTTCCACAGATCCACATTCGATCGTTTATTCACTCTAACACAATTACTAAGAATGTGTGGGAATCCAATGTAAATGTCCACAAACTGTTTCAGGATTTCAAAAAGGCCTATGATAGAACACATCTACGGACACCTTTAAATGTAATGAGGGAATCTGAAATGCCCTCAAAGTTCATTAGGTTAGTTAAAACGTGAATAGACGAAACTTTATTTGGTGCAAAGACACCTACAGAAGAAGCTGAAAATTTTAAGGACTGAGACAAGGGGACGCCCTTTCACTTGTTTCATTTAACTTCGCCATACACAAGATCGATAAAGAAGTTACTAAAACTAATCCACAAGAGATCCAACTGCAGGAGGTGAACATTACTAGACTTCCTTGTTTTGTTAGTAAAACTGCCTTTTCTTACTGCAACTGTAATTTATTTTTCCCAGAAGCGTTTCGCCGTTTTCTTACTTTAAGGGATCTTCAGTGGGATAGTTTGTTGGCATCTGCGTTTCCTCTTATCTTATCTGGAGGTCGCACTACCACTTCATTTCCGAAAAATAACCACAATTTTATATTCCGAATTTTTTCTTTCACACTGTTCACCGTGTTTTTCCTTCTTCTTTGTGGTGCACTATTATTCTTTTTCCACTAGCTAGAGCTATTTGCTCGAAAACTGTGCTTTTATGTGTTTCCTCCGGTTTGGAGGAAACACGTAATGAACTCACAATATTTACACCTTTAAAAGCACAGTTTTCGAGCAAATAGCTACAACTAGTGGCAAAAGAGTAATAGTGCACCACAAGGAAGAAGGAAAAACATGGTGAACAGTGTGAAAGAAAAAATTCGGAATATAAAACTGTGCTTAGGTTTCGGAAATGAAGTGGTAGTGCGACCTCCAGATAAAATGAGAGGAAACGCAGATGCCAACAACGTACGCCACTGAAGATCCCTTAGAGTAATGAAACGGCGAAACGCGTCTGGGAAAAATAAACTATAGATGAAGCAAGAAAAGGCGGTTTTACTTACAAAACAAATATTTATGTGCTTGCTGCGGAGGATGGCCACGCAAACTTATTACTAGTCTTCCGTACGCAAATGGTGCAGCATTAACTAGTTCAAAAACAGAGTTAATCAAAATGATGCAAAATTATTACACAATTGTTGAGAAAAAAGGCTTATGTGTTAATCAAGAAAAGGCAGAATATCTGGTTATAAGTAACAAAATCGGAAGTGATATGTCTTAGAATGTATATTGATACACTTTCAAGACACTTGACCACTTCAAGTACTTAGGGGTTCTTTTTTAGTAACAACAACAGAACAAACGTAGAAATAGACGCTCGTCTAGCAACAGCAAACAAAATACTTTTCTGTTTTATCAAAATCTTAAGAAAAAGGTCACCGAGTGCTAACTACAAAATTCGCTTGTATCAGTCTACTATCGTGTCAGTAACATTACCTACATGTATGCTCTGCAAACCACTGTCAAGTGCACGGCAGAGGGTACGTTCCGATGTACCAGTCAATAGGGTTTCTTCCTGTTCCATTCACGTATGGAGCGCAGGAAGACTGAACGCCTCCGTGCGTGCAGTAATTTTTCTATCTTATCCTTAGGGTTCCTATGTGAGCGATACGTATGGTGTTACAACAGTATATTCCTAAAGTCATCATTTAAGGCAGATTCTTGAAACTTTGTTACAGATTGTGAATTATTAATATTTGGAAAGGAAGATTAAAAACTGTTTGTTTTCGAAAGAATGTAGTAAGGAAATGTTTTGGACCTGTATCGAATGAAAATAAAGAATGGAGGATAAGAAAAAATGAAGGATTAAGAGAGCTATACAAATACCATAACATCGTCGAACTGCCAAAGAAGGTTGAACTCTGCTGACCATATAACAAGGATGAAGGAGAACAAAATAACACGGAACGGTACGAAGGAAAAACCCCAGAATTTGGTGGTGTGCACACAGCTAGGATGATCATCAACACCGAATGGACAGACAGTGCATTCGACGGTGCGAAATTGAAAGGGTTCGTAGAGCAGGAGTGTGGTCGATAAAGCCCTTGCCACAAGTATAGTAAAGTAGTATGTGAGTGCCAAAATTACTCGTAGTACTCTTCCAGCATTAATAAGATTGAACATGTTCGATAATATACAATATCAAATGTTTTGTTTGAATATGGTATTCCCTCGATGTTAACTGAAAAAGGTACCTTTCATATCCCAGAGTCGCCTGACCCAGTGCCGGGATCGTTATTCATTTGATTTGCTTCCAATGACGTTTAGATACATCGGTCTGTCTGTCTCTCTTAACTATGTATTGGCGTCCAAATAACACAAACATGTAAAGTTTTTACGAGGTGCATTCAAGTTCTAAGACCTCCGATTTTTTTTCTAATTAACTACTCACCCGAAATCGATGAAACTGGCGTTACTTCTCGACATAATCGCCCTGCAGACGTACACATTTTTCACAACGCTGACGCCATTATTCCATGGCAGCGGCGAAGGCTTCTTTAGGAGTCTGTTTTGACCACTGGAAAATCGCTGAGGCAATAGCAGCACGGCTGGTCAATGTGCGGCCACGGAGAGTGTCTTTCATTGTTGGAAAAAGCCAAAACTCACTAGGAGCCAGGTCAGGTGAGTAGGGAGCATGGGGAATCACTTCAAAGTTGTTATCACGAAGAAACTGTTGCGTAACGTTAGCTCGATGTGCGGGTGCGTTGTCTTGGTGAAACAGCACACGCGCAGCCCTTCCCGGACGTTTTTGTTGCAGTGCAGGAAGGAATTTGTTCTTCAAAACATTTTCGTAGGATGCACCTTTTACCGTAGTGCCCTTTGGAACGCAGTGGGTAAGGATTACGCCCTCGCTGTCCCAGAACATGGACACCGTCATTTTTTCATCACTGGCGGTTACCCGAAATTTTTTTGGTGGCGGTGAATCTGTGTGCTTCTATTGAGCTGACTGGCGCTTTGTTTCTGGATTGAAAAATGGCATCCACGTCTCATCCATTGTCACAACTGACGAAAAGAAAGTCCCATTCGTGCTGTCGTTGCGCGTCAACATTGCTTGGCAACATGCCACACGGGTAGCCATGTGGTCGTCCATCAGCATTCGTGGCACCCACCTGGAGGACACTTTTCGCATTTTTAGGTCGTCATGCAGGATTGTGTGCACAGAACCCACAGAAATGCCAACTCTGGAGGTGATCTGTTCAACAGTCATTCGGCGAGCCCCCAAAACAATTCTCTCCACTTTCTCGATAATGTCGTCAGACCGGCTTGTGCGACCCCGAGGTTGTTTCGATTTGTTGTCACACGATGTTCTGCCTTCATTAAACTGTCGCAGCTACGAACGCACTTTCGACACATCCATAACTCCATCACCACATGTCTCCTTCAACTGTCGATGAATTTCAATTGGTTTCACACCACGCAAATTCAGAAAACGAATGACTGCACGCTGTTCAAGTAAGGAAAACGTCGCCATTTTAAGTATTTAAAACAGTTCTAATTCTCGCCGCCGGCGGTAAAATTCCATCTGTCGTACAGTGCTGCCATCTCTGGGACGTATTGACAATGAACGCAGCTTCATTTTAAAACAATGCGCATGTTTCTATCTCTTTCCAGTCCGGAGAAAAAAAAATCGGAGGCCTTAGAACTTGAATGCACCTCGTACTATCATCATTATTTTTTCCTTTAGTTTATCACGTGCTATAACAATATTGGACTGAGGACGTGTATAATGAACAACCGCATGCGTAGAAACTTGGGATTCAAGAATTACATATATTCATTTGTGGATGAAACAAGTGACACACTTTGAACAAATCGTCGAGCACTTGGATGCTGAATTTCATCTGCTGTGAATGATACGCTGTACACAATTTTGTGCTTCCTGCTATAGAAAGTGTAGACTCAGTATCAGAACGGACTGTCAGGAGTATCAGAAGTACAAATGGGGAACTACACACAAGGTCAAAGGAATGGCTCCCAAAATGGTATCGTATGGTTCCAGAAAAATGTCATTTAACAAACTGTAGAAGAAAGACACCAAACAACCCGCAAAACATTTCCACAGGTATTTATAAGAACAAGATACCTGCGAGCCACCTAGGAAAATGTACTAGCTCTGGCTGACGCGAACAGTCTATACATGGATAAAACGGGAAGCCCCATTACGAATTGTACAATGAAATGTAATATGAGTCACGTATTTTCTACTGATTTGCAAAGTGCCCACGCACAGTATGTGGAGACAGGTATCCGGACCCCTATTTTCATTAGCATTCGAGCTCCGCAAGAGGTGAATCATTATGGTAACAAACAAATTGACAAGAAGTTTAGACAATGGAAAGGTTCTTCTGTACGCAATTCACAAAATTAAAATAACATACCTTGGTTCAAACAAATCAGAATCTTCCACTAGTGTTGCGCAAATTGAATTCGAACAGTACTCTCGACATGTGCTTTTCTACTTATTTAGCTTCAAATTATTGGTCTAGTGTCAAGAAAATACATCCACACACGTACAAGTAAGGCTTCCAGAAAAAGACACTGCTATCAAATATGATTGGTAGATAGTATTCCTTGTGATAACCAAATTTCACAAAGAATTTGGGAAATTATGATTGTGTTACATCTATTTAAAAAAGTAAAAACAAAGCATTCTGAAGGCATGGTTCTAGACATAACAGTCCAAGAAATAAGATGCTATACAACTTAGCGGGAGCTACACTACATGATGAAAAGTATCCTGACACCCCAAAAACATACGTTTTTGCCGGCCGAAGTGGCCGAGCGGTTCTAGGCACTTCAACCTGGAACCGCGCGACCGCTACGGTCGCAGGTTCGAATCCTGCCTAGGGCATGGGTGTGTGTGATGTCCTTAGGTTAGTTAGGTTTAAGTAGTTCTAAGTTCTAGGGAACTGATGACCTCAGCCGCTAAGTCCCATAGTGCTCAGAGCCATTTGAGCCATACGTTTTTCATATTAGGTGCATTGTGCTGCCACCTACTGCCAGGTACTCCATATCAGCTACCTCAGTAGTCATTAGACATCATGAGAGAGCATCATGGGGTGTTCTGCGGAACTAACGGACTTTGAACGTGGTCAGGTGATTGGGTGTCACTTGTGTCATACGACTGTACGCGAGATTTACACACTCCTAAACACACCTAGGTCCACTGTTTGCGATGTAATAGTGAAGTGGAAACGTGAAGGGAAACGTACAGCAAAGAAGGCCAACAGGCCGATCTCGTATGTTGACTGACAGAGATCGCTGACAGTTGTAGAGGGTCGTAATGTGTAATAGCCAGACATCTATCCAGACCATCACACAAGAATTCCAAACTGCATCAGGAATTACAACAACTGCCGCGCGGGATTAGCCGAGCGGTCTGAGGCGCTGCAGTCATGGACTGTGCGGTTGGTCCCGGCGGAGGTTCGAGTCCTCCCTCGGGCATGGTTGTGTGTGTTTGTCCTTAGGATAATTTAGGTTAAGTAGTGTGTAAGCTTAGGGACTGATGATCTTAGCAGTTAAGTCCCATAAGATTTCACACACATTTGAACATTTTTTAATTACAGCAAGTACTATGACAGTTAGATGGGAGGTGAGAGAACTTGGATTTCATGGTCGAGCGGCTGCTCATAAGCCACACATCACGCCGGTAAATGCCAAACGACGCCTCGCTTTGTGTAAGGAGCATAAACAATGGACGACTGAACTGTGGAAAAACGTTGTGAGGAGTGACGAATCATGGTACACAATGTAGCGATCTGATGGCAGGGTGTGGGTATGGCGAATGCCCGGTGAACGGCATCTGCCAGCGTGTGTAGTGCCAAAGGTAAAATTCGGAGGCAGTGGTGTTATGGTGTGGTCGTGTTTTTCGTGGAGACGTCTTGCACCCCTTGTTGTTTTGCGTGGCGCTATCACAGCACAGGCGTACAATTGTTTTAAACACCTTCTTGCTTCCCACTGTTGACGAGCAATTCGGGGATGGTGTTTGCATCTTTCAACACGATCGAGTACCTGTTCGTAAGGCACGGCCTGTGGCGGTGTGGTTACACGACAATAACATCCCTGTAATGGACTGGCCTGCACAGAGTCCTGACCTGAATCCTATAGAACACATTTGGGATGTTTTGGAACGCCGACTTCGTGCCAGGCCTCACCGACCGACATCGATACCTCTCCTCAGTGCAGCACTCCGTGAAGAATGGGCTGCCATTCTCCAAGAAACCTTCCAGCACCTGATTGAACGTATGGCTGCGAGAGTGGAAGCTGTCGTCAAGGCTAAGGGTGGGCCAACACCATATTGAATTCCAGCATTACAGATGGAGAGCGCCACTAACTAGTAAGTCTTTTTCAGCCAGGTGTCCGGATACTTTTGATCAGATAGTGTACGTCCCTCAATCACCAAAAACTTACACCGCATATTTTGCGGAAATGGAAAGTGCTATTGGTGTGCGGTTTTCACAGAATAGAGTGGTAATCGGAGGTTGGTACTGTTAGCTAACAAGCAGATTGTAATAATACTTAGAAAGTGTATTTTTTGTGTAAACATAATTATTTTTTTTTTAATGGAGCAATGCGTATCGACATTAACAAACTAAAAGTAGGGTAAAGTAGAATGTCAATTGTGTTTGTTGCAGGATTCTAGTTTACGACATATCGTATTTTGAAAAGTTTCTGCGCCGACACTTGCTTCTGCCATTCAACCTCCGTAATTGATAGGTACAATTTCGTTAACTTGCTTACAGTGTGCTTGTTTATTCCTTGAGTGCATTGCGGTTTTCTAATCAATTAGTGTGTGACAATCCAAGCAGAAGGTCGTGAGTGGACTATGGGATTCACCAATACAGGATAAGTCGAGGTGCTCGCGGTGTATGGAGAGTGTGGGAGGAATGCAGTTCCTTCTTTTACAGTATATGCAACAAGATATCTCAATAGATGACAACGACCTAGGCAGTTCTTTATCAGATTCTTCAAACAGTTACGTGAAAGTTGTAGTGTAATACCTAGACAACGTAACACAAGGAAACAAGTGACAACAGAAGAGGAGGAGGAAATGAAGTTCTTGCTGCTGTTGCAGTTGATCCACATGTTAGCTCCCACATAATCACGCGAGAAAGTGGCATGAGTCAGGCAAGTGTCCTACACATTCTCCATCCATATGTGTTCCATCCCTATCATATCTCTCTCCATCAAGAGCTGTATGGAAACGTTTATGAGAATCGTGTTTACTTCCGCACACGGACATTAAGACAGAATACTCCATACGTATCATACTCTACTGGCCATTAAAATTGCTACACCACGAAGATGACGTGCTACAAAAAAATGGCTCTCAGCACTATGGGGCTTAACATCTGAGGTCATCAGTCCCCTAGAACTTAGAACTACTTAAACCTAACTAACCTAAGGACATCACACACATCCATGCCCGATGCAGGATTCGAACCTGCGACCGTAGCAGTCGCGCGGTTCCGGACTGAAGCGGCTAGACATGCTCGGCCACCGCGGCCGGCTGGCGTGCTACAGACGCGAAATTTAACCGACACGAAGAAAATGCTGTGATACGCAAATGATTTGCTTTTCAGAGCTTCCACACAAGGTGCTGACATGAGTAACGTTTCCAACCGATTTCTCATACACAAACAGCAGTTGACCGGCGTTGCCTGGTGAAACGTTGTGATGCCTCGTGTAAGGAGGAGAAATGCGTACCATCACGTTTCCGATTTTGATAAAGGTCGGATTGTAGCCTATCGCGATTGCGGTTTATCGTATCGCGACACTGCTGCTGTTAGCAGAATGTGGAATCGGTGGGTTCAGGAGGGTAGCACGGAACGCCGTGCTGGATCCCAACGGCCTCGTATCACTAGCAGTCGAGATGACAGGCATCTTACCCGCATGGCTGTAACGGATCGTGCAGCCACGTCTCGATCCATGAGTCAACAGATGGGGATGTTTGCAAGACAACAACCATCTGCACGAACAGTTCGACGACGTTTGCAGCAGCATGGACTATCAGCTCGGAGACCATCTCTGCGGTTACCCCTGACGCTGCATCACAGACAGGAGCGCCTGCGATGATGTACTCAACGAGGAACCTGGGTGCACGAATGGCAAAACGTCATTTTTTCGGATCAATCCAGGTTCTGTTTACAGCATCATGATGGTCGCATCCGTGTTTGGCGACATCGCGGTGAACGCACATTGGAAGCGAGTATTCGTCATCGCCATACTGGCGTATCACCCAGCGTGGTGGTATGGGGTGCCATTGGTTACACGTCTCGGTCACCTCTTGTTCTCATTGACGACACTTTGAACAGTGGACGTTACATTTCAGATGTGTTACGACCCGTGGCTCTACCCTTCATTCGATCCCTGCGAAACCCTACATTTCAGCAGGATAATGCACGACCTGTACGGTCCTTTCTGGATACAGAAAATGTTCGACTGCTGCCCTGGCCAGCACATTCTCCAGATCTCTCACCAATTGAAAACGTCTGGTCAATGGTGGCCGAGCAACTGTTTCGTCACAATACGCCAGTCACTACTGTTGATGAACTGTGGTATCGTGTTGAAGCTGCATGGGCAGCTGTACCTGTACACGCCATCCAAGCTCTGTTTGACTCAATACCGAGGCGTATCAAGGCCGTTATTACGAACAGAGGTGATTGTTCTGGGTACCGATTCCTCAGGATCTATGCACCCAAACTGCGTGAAAATGTAATCACATGTCAGTTCTAGTATAATATATTTGTCCAATGAATACCCGTTTATCATTTGCATTTCTTCTTGGTGTAGCAATTTTAATGGCCAGTAGTATATATCTTGTTTAGTGAAGAAGCGACATTTACCAATCATGGCCAGGTAAACCGCTGAAACACTCATTGTTGGTCTATTGACAGTCGCCGTTGGCTTCGTCAGGTGGAACGTCAGCGTCCATGGAGTGTAAACGTGCGGTGTGGGGTAGTGAACCATCAACTCATAAGCCTGTTTTGCGTAGATGGAACACTGAACGCATACAAGTATCTCAGCCTCGTAACGGACCATCATCCACGAATGCTAGAAGACGTTCCCCTGCAGACTAGGGAGAATCTGTGCACCAACGTGATGGCTGTCCAGCCCATAGCGCACCAAGTACTACGGCACGTCTTAACGAATTGTTTCCAAATCTTTGGACTGGACACAGAGGACCTGTACCTTGGCCTGACCGTTCCCTGGTTTTGACACCTGTGGACCTTTTTCTGTGGGAGAAGCAGAAAGACGCTGTCTACAAAGAAATGCCAGCTACTCTCAATGATAAGCAACGACGTATTACAGCAGTCTGCTAGGGAATCTCCGCTAAATGCTAGCATGTGCGCAGCAGTCGTTCCATACCAGACTAGAAACGTGTATTGCAGCTGCCTGTGGTCGTTTTGGACACAACTTGTGATGGTCAGTTGTCTCGTTAGTAGTCAGAATTCACATAACAAATGTATGCACATGTGTTCTTTTTTAGTGTGTGCTACCACGGACCACAGACAAATGGAAAAACTGATAGAAGCCGACCTCGGGGAAGATTAGTTTGGATTCCGTAGAAATGTTGGAACACGTGAGGCAATAGTGACCCTACGACATATACCTACGTTTCTAGAATTTGTAGACTTAGAGAAAGCTTTTGACAATGTTGATTGGAATACTCTCTTTCAAATTCTGAAGGTGGCAGGGGTAAAATACAGGGAGCGAAAGGCTATTTACAATTTGTACAGAAACCAGATGGCAGTTATAAGAGTCAAGGGGTATGAAAGGGAAGCAGTGGTTGGGGAGGGAGTGGGACAGGGTTGTAGCCTATCCCCGATGTTATTCAATCTGTATATTGAGCAAGCAATAAAGGAAACAAAAGAAACATTCGGAGTAGGAATTAAAATCCATGGCGAAGAAATAAAAACTTTGAGGTTCGCCGATGACATTGTAATTCTGTCAGAGACAGCAAAGGACTTAGAAAAGCAGTTGAACGGAATGGACAGTGTCTTGAAAGGAGGGTATAAGATGAACATCAACAAAACCACAACTAGGATAATGGAATGTAGTCTAATTAAGTCGGGTGATCCTGAGGGAATTAGATTAGGAAATGAGACACTTAAAGTAGTAAAGGAGTTTTGCAATTTGGGGAGCAAAATAACTGATGATGGTCGAAGTAGAGAGGATATAAAATGTAGACTGGCAATGGCAAGGAAAGCGTTCCTGAAGAAGAAAAATTTGTTAACATCGAGTATAGATTTAAATGTCAGGAAGTCGTTTCTGAAAGTATTTGTATGGAGTGTAGCCATGTATGGAAGTGAAACGTGGACGATAAATAGTTTAGACGACAAGAGAATAGAAGCTTTCGAAATGTGGTGCTACAGAAGAATACTGAAGATTAGATGGGTAGATCACATATCTAATGAGGAGGTATTGAATAGAATTGGGGAGAAGAGGAGCTTGTGGCACAACTTGACTAGACGAAGGGATCGATTGGTAGGACATGTTCTGAGACATCAAGGGATAACCAATTTAGTATTGGAGGGCAGCGTGGAGGGTAAAAATCGTAGAGGGAGACCAAGAGATGAATACAGTAAGCAAATTCAGAAGGATGTAGGCTGCAGTAGGTACTGGGAGATGAAGAAGCTTGCACAGGATAGAGTAGCATGGAGAGCTGCATCAAACCAGTCTCAGGACTGAAGTCCACAACAACAACAACAACCACAGGTATTGTACAAGTGCCATAGTTGGAACTCTTCAAAATACGATATCTCGTAAACCACTTGCACTATAATCCTGCAACAAACACCACTGACATTCTAACTTACCCTAGTTTTAGTTTGTCAACGTGAGTACGGATTGTTCCATTTAAAAACGCCATTTTTGCAAAAACATAAAATTTTCTTTCTAAATATTATTACAGTCTGTTGACTGGCTAACAACACAAGCCGCTGACTACCAGTCCGTTCTGTGAAAACCGCACATCAATGGCACCTTCCATTTCCGTGAAATTTACGGTGCAAGTTTTCGGCGAATCACCCCATATGTTGTATGTATTAGAGGCAGTGCTGATTATAATAGCTCTAAATTTTTTATGTGAAAGCTCTTAAAGCTTTTCAAATAAAACGAAAAGTTATTAATATTCTTCATCTTTATGCTTCATGTGTACATTTTCTCACCTCTCTGCTGCTAGTGGGCTCCGAATTGTAGCATGTAACGTGTGGTGTGTATCGTAACTAATCGGTGCGTGAGAAACAGCGTGCTGTAATCTAGTTTCAAATGCGAAGAGTTCTACATCTACATCTACATCCATACTCCGCAAGCCACCTGACGGTGTGTGGCGGAGGGTACCTTGAGTACCTCTATCTGTTCTCCCTTCTATTGCAGTCTCGTATTGTTCGTGGAAAGAAAGATTGTCGGTATGCCTCTGTGTGGGCATTAATCTCTCTGATTTTATCCTCATGGTCTCTTCGCGAGATATACGTAGGAGGGAGCAATATACTGCTTGACTCCTCGGTGAACGTATGTTCTCGAAACTCCAACAAAAGCCCGTACAGAGTTACTGAGCCTCTCTCTTGCAGAGTCTCCCACTGGAGTTTATCTATCATCTCCGTAACGCTTTCGCGATTACTAAATGATCCTGTAACGAAGCGCGCTGCTCTCCGTTGGATCTTCTCTAGTTCTTCTATCAACTATCTGGTACGGATCACACACTGGTGAGCAATATTCAAGCAGTGGGCGAACAAGTGTACTGTAACCTACTTCCTTTGTTTTCGGATTGCATTTCCTTAGGATTGTTCCAATGAATCTCAGTCTGACATCTGCTTTACCGACGATCAACTTTATACGATCATTCCATTTTAAATCACTCCTAATGCCTACTCCCAGATAATTTATGGAATTAACTGCTTCCAGTTGCTGACCTGCCATATTGTAGCTAAGTGATAAAGGATCTTTCTTTCTATGTATTCGCAGCACATTACACTTGTCCACATTGAGATTCAATTGCCATTCCCTGCACCATGCGTCAATTCGCTGCAGATCCTCCTGCATTTCAGTACAATTTTCCATTGTTACAACCTCTCGATATACTACAGTATCATCCGCAAAAAGCCTCAGTGAACTTCCGATGTTATCCGCAAGGTCATTTATGTATATTGTGAATAGCAACGGTCCTACTACACTCCCCTGCGGCACACCTGAAATCACTCTTACTTCGGAAGACTTCTCTCCATTGAGAATGACATGCTGCGTTCTGTTATCTAGGAACTCTTCAATTCAATCACACAATTCGCTTGATAGTCCATATGCTCTTACTTTGTTCATTAAACGACTGTGGGCAACTGTTCGAACGCCTTGCGGAAGTCAAGAGACACGGCATCCACCTGTGAACCCGTATCTATGGCCCCTATAGCGTGAGCTGGGTTTCACACGATCGTTTCTTTCGAAACCCATGCTGTTTCTTACAGAGTAAATTTCTAGTCTCCAGAAAAGTCATTATACTCGTCCACACATGGACCACCGTCCCCTTCAGCATGACAATGCCAGACCAGACACCAGCGCTGTGACATCTGTAACAGTCGGACGTCTTGGGTTTACTGTCATCGATCATCCTCCACACAGTTTGACTTGGCCTCGGCCGATTTTTATCTGTTTCCAGAACTTAGGGAACACCTTCGAGGACTTCACTTTGATACCGATGAAGCGGTGCAATCAGAGATGAGGTGGTGGCTCCGTCAACAAACATCCTACAGCGAAGGTATCAATTAATTGGTTTCTTGTTGGGACATGAACAATAAAGATGTGGAATGTTGATAATGTTTGTTTAATTTAAAAAGCTTTAAGAGCTCCACATAAAAAATTCGGAGGCTTTACTTTTCAGGGACTTAGCATATGAGGTCTTCAGTCCCCTACTTAGAACTACCTAAACCTAACTAACCTAAGGACATAACACATATCCATGCCCGAGGGCAGGATTCGACCTGCGACAGTGGCAGCAGTGCGAGGTTCTGGACTGAAGCGCCTGGAACCGCTCCGCCGCAGCGGTCAGCAACTCACTCTTAGCGGACCTAATTCGACAGATGTAAAGGTAATATTCGGAGTACCACAGGGAAGTGTGATAGGACCGTCGCGTCGGATGCTCTTTAAGGATATTCACATATGATGCAGTTGTCTATACCAAAGTGGCGACGCTAGAAGACAGTAACAATTTGCAGAACGACCTGCAGACAATTGATGAATGGTGCAGACTCTGGCAGTTGACCCTGATGTAAATAAGTGTAACATATTGCGCATACATAGGAGGTGCATTCAAGTTCTAAGGCCTTCGATTTTTTTTCTAATTAACTACTCACCCGAAATCGATAAAACTGGCGTTACTTCTCGACGTAATCGCCCTGCAGACGTACACATTTTTCACAACGCTGACGCCATGATTTCATGGCAGCGGCGAAGGCTTCTTTACGAGTCTGTTTTGACCACTGAAAAATCGCTGAGGCAATAGCAGCACGGCTGGTGAATGTGCGGCCACGGAGGGTGTCTTTCATTGTTGGAAAAAGCCAAAAGTCACTAGGAGCCAGGTCAGGTGAGTAGGGAGCATGGGGAATCACTTCAAAGTTGTTATCACGAAGAAACTGTTGCGTAACGTTAGCTCGATGTACGGGTGCGTTGTCTTGGTGAAACAGCACACGCGCAGCCCTTCCCGGACGTTTTTGTTGCAGTGCAGGAAGGAATTTGTTCTTCAAAACATTTTCGTAGGATGCACCTGTTACCGTAGTGCCCTTTGGAACGCAATGGGTAAGGATTACGCCCTCGCTGTCCCAGAACATGGACACCATCATTTTTTCAGCACTGGCGGTTACCCGAAATTTTTTTGGTGGCGGTGAATCTATGTGCTCCCATTGAGCTGACTGGCGCTTTGTTTCTGGATTGAAAAATGGCATCCACGTCTCATCCATTGTCACAACCGACGAAAAGAAAGTCCCATTCGTGCTGTCGTTGCGCGTCAACATTGCTTGGCAACATGCCACACGGGCACCCGTGTGGTCGTCCGTCAGCATTCGTGGCACCCACCTGGAGGACACTTTTCGCATTTTCAGGTCGTCATGCAGGATTGTGTGCACAGAACCCACAGAAATGCCAACTCTGGAGGCGATCTGTTCAACAGTCATTCGGCGATCCCCCAAAACAATTCTCTCCACTTTCTCGATAATGTCGTCAGACCAGCTTGTGCGAGCCCGAGGTTGTTTCGGTTTGTTGTCACACGATGTTCTGCCTTCATTAAACTGTCGCACCCACGAACGCACTTTCGACGCATCCACAACTCCATCACCACATGTCTCCTTCAACTGTCGATGAATTTCAATTGGTTTCACACCACGCAAATTCAGAAAACGAATGATTGCACGCTGTTCAAGTAAGGAAAACGTTGCCATTTTAAGTATTTAAAACAGTTCTCATTCTCACCGCTGGTGGTAAAATTCCATCTGCCGTACGGTGCTGCCATCTCTGGGATGTATTGACAATGAACGCGGCCTCATTTTAAAACAATGCGCATGTTTCTATCTCTTTCCAATCTGGAGAAAAAAAATCGGAGGCCTTAGAACTTGAATGCACCTCGTAGGAAAAGAAATCCACTACCGTACTGCTACACTATTCATGACAAACAGCTGGAGACAGCGTCTGCCGCAAAATATCTAGGCGTAACTACCCAGACCGACCTTAAGTGGAATGACCATATAAAACAGATAGGGGGAAAAGCAGACACCAGGCTAAGATTCATCGGAAGAATCTTAAGAAAAATGTAACTCATCCACGAAATAAGTGGCTTATAAGGTGGTTGTTCGATTGTTGAGTATTGTTCATCTATCTGGTATAAAGACTCCTATTATTACTAGGCTAATTACTATTTAGCTCTACAGGGCCTTTATACTGAAATGGTTCTCCACACCACCTAGTATTGACTTCTATGTGTGTGAGTAACTGTTTGTTCACTGTTGTGGGTAAATACATACAGCGTACACAGGGCGGTGTGTGAAACTGATAGCGATTACACTCTTCCGCTGTTGTAGAAATCTGCTCCAGATGCTGCAGATACCGTGTTGAGCTGAAAGTGGTAACCAAAGTACGGAGAAATATTCTTCGGGCTCTGTTGCATAGCAATCAGATTGCTTTCAGTTCTGAGAAATGTCCAGTTACTATTGTGGATTTGAATGATCCATGAAGTGACTTCTTTTCCGAAGAAAACATCGAACTATTTCACTAGAACTGAACCCTCCCGTCGGAACTGTTCTCAGCTGTGGGATATTAGTAGATCACAATAGCAGTATATCGCTGGGTGTATAATAAGACGTACCTTCTTGAAATGAACAATATTTTTATTGTTCTATTAACTGATTTCCTTCCATATGCACTTATATTTTACAATATGAATCACAAACTCGCAATGGCGTCGATTTTTACATCACAAGAATGGCTCTCCTCTCCTCAAATTACTCTTAACAAGAACAAAACAGCAAAAACTATATCCTAAGAATAATTATGTGAGCGCTGACCGCCACAGAGTAATAAACAATATCTTTGTCTCTCTCTCGCACTGTCACAGCAAGTTACGCTGCATGATACATCATATCTCTGGGATGTATTGACAATGAACGCGGCCTCATTTTAAAACAATGCGCATGTTTCTATCTCTTTCCAATCTGGAGAAAAAAAATCGGAGGCCTTAGAACTTGAATGCACCTCGTAGGAAAAGAAATCCACTACCGTACTGCTACACTATTCATGACAAACAGCTGGAGACAGCGTCTGCCGCAAAATATCTAGGCGTAACTACCCAGACCGACCTTAAGTGGAATGACCATATAAAACAGATAGGGGGAAAAGCAGACACCAGGCTAAGATTCATCGGAAGAATCTTAAGAAAAATGTAACTCATCCACGAAATAAGTGGCTTATAAGGTGGTTGTTCGATTCTTGAGTATTGTTCATCTATCTGGGACTCCCATCAGGTAGGACTGATATAGGAGATAGAGAAGATCCAAAGAAGAGCGGCGCGATTCGTCACGGGATCGTTTAGCCGGCGAGAGAGCGTTACCAAGATGCTAAACAAACTCCACTGGCAGACGTTACAAGGGATGCGTTGTGCTTCACGAGGAGATTTACTGTTGAAATTTCGGGACAGCACTTTTCAGGAGGAGTCAGACAACATATTACCTCCCCCCACATACATATCGTGTACTGACCACGAGGAGAAAATTCGAGAAATTAGAGCCAATACAGACGCTTACCGACAATCATTCTTCCCATACGTTATTCGCAAATGGAACAGGGTTGGAGGGATCAGATAGCGGGACCGAAAGTACCCTCCACTTGCAGAGTACGACGTAGATGTAGATGTATTACTGAGGAAAGAGCCGCAGTTGCTAACGCACATTCTACTCAACCCAGATAACACTTGGAATCGCAATTCGTGTAAATCAGTTAATCAGTTCAATAACCGATTATCGCATTCGTAGCACGAGCAGCAGTACCGGAAACCGTTTGGATGTACACTCCTGAAAATTGAAATAAGAACACCGTGAATTCATTGTCCCAGGAAGGGGAAACTTTATTGACACATTCCTGGGGTCAGATACATCACATGATCACACTGACAGAACCACAGGCACATAGACACAGGCAACAGAGCATGCACAATGTCGGCACTAGTACAGTGTATATCCACCTTTCGCAGCAATGCAGGCTGCTATTCTCCCATGGAGACGATCGTAGAGATGCTGGATGTAGTCCTGTGGAACGGCTTGCCATGCCATTTCCACCTGGCGCCTCAGTTGGACCAGCGTTCGTGCTGGACGTGCAGACCGCGTGAGACGACGCTTCATCCAGTCCCAAACATGCTCAATGGGGGACAGATCCGGAGATCTTGCTGGACAGGGTAGTTGACTTACACCTTCTAGAGCACGTTGGGTGGCACGGGATACATGCGGACGTGCATTGTCCTGTTGGAACAGCAAGTTCCCTTGCCGCTCTAGGAATGGTAGAACGATGGGTTCGATGACGGTTTGGATGTACCGTGCACTATTCAGTGTCTCCTCGACGATCACCAGTGGTTTACGGCCAGTGTAGGAGATCGCTCCCCACACCATGATGCCGGGTGTTGGCCCTGTGTGCCTCGGTCGTATGCAGTCCTGATTGTGGCGCTCACCTGCACGGCGTCAAACACGCATACGACCATCATTGGCACCAAGGCAGAAGCGACTCTCATCGCTGAAGACGACACGTCTCCATTCGTCCCTCCATTCACGCCTGTCGCGACACCACTGGAGGCGGGCTGCACGATGTTGGGGCGTGAGCGGAAGACGGCCTAACGGTGTGCGGGACCGTAGCCCAGCTTCATGGAGACGATTGCGAATGGTCCTCGCCGATACCCCAGGAGCAACAGTGTCCCTAATTTGCTGGGAAGTGGCTGTGCGGTCCCCTATGGCACTGCGTAGGATCCTACGGTCTTGGCGTGCATCCGTGCGTCGCTGCGGTCCGGTCCCAGGTCGACGGGCACGTGCACCTTCCGCCGACGACTGGCGACAACATCGATGTACTGTGGAGACCTCACGCCCCACGTGTTGAGCAATTCGGCGGTACGTCCACCCGGCCTCCCGCATGCCCACTATACGCCCTCGCTCAAAGTCCGTCAACTGCACATACGGTTCACGTCCACGCTGTCGCGGCATGCTACCAGTGTTAAAGACTGCGATGGAGCTCCGTATGCCACGGCAAACTGGCTGACACTGACGGCGGCGGTGCACAAATGCTGCGCAGCTAGCGCCATTCGACGGCCGACACTGCGGTTCCTGGTGTGTCCGCTGTGCCGTGCGTGTGATCTTTGCTTGTACAGCCCTCTCGCAGTGTCCGGAGCAAGTATGGCGGGTCTGACACACCGGTGTCAATGTGTTCTTTTTTCCATTTCCAGGAGTGTAAATTAAGTTTGAAGGTCGGATCGCTTTCAAACTGCACGCGCACAGCACAGACAATTATCTCTGAACTGTGTGCTGTGCGGGAGCACATGGCATGGTAAATGTTTAGAGTGCTCGCCGTCGGGTTCCCTTTTACGTGACGAAGGGCATCCCATGCATAGTTGAGGTTGCGCCGCGTCCGCCGAGAACCACAGTCAACTCCTAATTGTGAACGTACCAGTTTCTAGCAGCCCTCGCTGTAATCGGACAAAGACGGTACGTGATGTAATAACAAACAAGGACTGACGATAGTGCCCTCTTCTAAGTCAATGTGCGTACCGTAAAGCTGCAGATTCGAGAGTGATCCTACCTTCAAACTCATTTTACTTCCGAACGGATAACATTGTCGAAAGCTAAGTCTACAAATGCTACAAACGAAGGTTTGCCTTTCTTCACCCTATCTTCTAAGATAAGTCGTAGTCAGTACGGACTCACGCGTTCCCACATTTCTCCGGAATCGAAACTGATCTTCCCAGAGGTCGGCTTCTACCAGTTACTTATATAAATAAGTCGGGTCAGTATTGTGAAACCATGAGTTATTAAGCTCACGGTTGGATCATTTTCACACTTTTTGGCACCTGTCTTCCTGAGATTGAGTGTATTTCGTCTGCCTCATACATGTTGCACGCCACGTGGAATAGTTTTGTCACAGTAGGCTTTCCCAAGCCCTCAATAATTCAGAGGGAATGTAGTTTACTCCAGGATCATTGTTTCTACTTAAGTTCACTGTTCTGTCAAATTCTTTCCATAGTATCGTATCGAGTGTCCCCCGCATGATAAGTCCGAGGGCCTTGGAGGCCAAAGGCTTTGACTGACAACTGTGTCGCCAGAGAACAAATTGGGGATGTGGACCATACTTTGGATGTATGCGTGAGTGGTCCCCTGTTTTTTTTTTTTTTTTTTTTTAATACTGCATACAGTTTCGCTGCATCTGTTAATTGCGCATACAAAGAGTCAAAAATCTCTAGATAGCTGACACTGAGGTTTAATTGAAAAATATGGGGCCAATAGTCCCCATCTCGAACAACGCACACCAAACACCTATCTTCTCTGAGTGGGAAAAAGCCTTCATGCAGAACATGTGGGTTCTCCAGCGATCGGTATCTGCAATTCTGGCAGTTGACATAACCTGACAAGTGAAACTAGGCCTCATCTGACATGAAGTAAAGCAAGGGGTCCAACTGACTGTTAGCAATTGATGTTAACAGGCAGTTACACTAATGAACTCTTTTCTCCTGATCCTCAGATCTCAACTCTTGCGCCGTACTCACATAACGCACTTTTAATTTCATGTCTTTTCGAAAAGGATGACATGATGTACGAGATACACTATGCTTCGCGATAGTGTCTGCATTTCACCAGCAGTTCGACTAGAGATGATTATGATTCATAGTACAGCGGCAGTTGTGGTGAAAACCTCGGCGTTAGCGAATCTGAAATCATAACGAACAATTCCACAGCAAGTGAATCAGAGTTAGGCCTAGGAAAAGTTTCGTCAGACTTCATAGTCGATGAAGACTTCTTTTGAGAAACCAGTGAAAAATCGCGAGATTACATTGTACAAAACGGAATTAATCAGAATGGAAACTTCAGAGCGAGCGTATCCTGACACACGAAGATTTATTTCCAAGGATTTGTTTCAAAGAAGATCGTTGAATGGAGACATCGTGCAACGCGATTATTTGATTTACTCTCCTAGTCAAGGTGCACTTTACTGTGCAGCGTCTAATCTCTTTGGGGGCTCATCCCAGTTCGGTACAAGCGGATTTAGTGATTGGAAACACGCTAATCAAAGGGTAACTGAATATGAAAATTCCATTGGAGAACATGATTGTATGGTAAATTTCAAAGAAAGGTAATGTACTCTATGGAGAGTTGATAAAGAATTTATTTCTCTGTTTCAAGAAGAAGTAAAGTAATGGAGAAACGTACTACAGAGGGTAGTGCCTATAGTGAAAAAAACATACTTCAAGGGGATTGCCATTTCTGGGGAAGAAAGAAACGGTAATTTAAGATGTGTTTAGAGCTGATAGCTGAATTTGATCCATTCTTAAGAGATCATATGGCTAAATATGAAAACCAGGTAAAGAAAACACCTCATATTTATCATTTAGCAGTTACGAAGAAATTACAATTATTATAGGGAAGATTGTCGCAGAAGAGATCATAAAGGAGATAGCTGATGCAAAATGTTTCTCCAGAATTGTGGATTCTCCCCCTGATGTGTCACACTGCGATCATTTAAGTCTCATCATGTGATATGTGAATACAGCCGGTGTACCACAAGCTGGTTTATAGAGTTAATGCGAAATGCTGGGCATGCCAGCAATGAATTGACAGATGCAGTATTTAAGTTCCACCACTCTCATTAATTACGTAGATATAAGCAGTTGCCAAAGCTATGATAATGCTGCAGATACGGAGAGAATATACTCTGGCCAACAATCCGGAATCAAGTCCTTCAATCCCTTGGCAATTTTCATCCCTTGTTCCACTCATTCCCTGAATCTGATAGGATCAAATGCAGCCACATGCTTTAAAGTGGCTACAACATTTTTTGACTTGCTACAACCCATTTACAGCTTTTTCGGCATCTACAGACCGATGGAAAATTCTACAGTCAATTTTTGAAAATGGAAAGTTTAGTTTAAAGTCTCTCTGCATTACAAGATGGTCAGCTCGAGAAGATGCCTGCAGAAGCAATGTTAATTGGGCGGCAGTCAATAGAGTTCTTAAGTGCATTTCTGAAGACAGAAAGCTATGATTAAATCAGAAGCAACAGGGATACTACAAAAGCTCTAACGATATTGTATTCATGGTTACTAGGTGGACAAGTATTTTGAAACGTTCCATTGCAGTGAGTGCAACCCTAGAATCAGAAAAAGTTGACATGTCTGCAGTAGTGAAATTTTATACTTCACTTTAACTTTCATAGATGAGACGTCAAAATCTTTTAAAGTGACAAAAAGTTGGGAGGAGAGAAAACTGGAGACCACACAACAGCTTGTAAGAGTCAATGAAACTAAATATAACGTGAGAAGAAACGAAAGAAGTTCTTTGGTGACTCAGACTCTGACTCATAAGATGTAACTGAGGTTTGGAAATATGATACTGACATATTGAACACCAGTTATTTAATTATGTTGGACAGGCTGTCCACCGAGTTCAATAAGTGTCTTGGTGTCTACAAAGAGTTTTCTGAAAAGTTCTTGTTCTTGTCCATTTTGACGAAAGTGGCCCCTGATTAAGTCTACAACGCTGCAAAACAGTTACATCATCTTACTCTGAGGATGTAGAGAAGTCTTTTGAAACAGAAAGTGTCCATATCATAAGCTTCCTTTTGTGTTCTGGATAGGAGAACGGTCCTCCTTTGCATATCTTAAATAAAATGCCACGAGAGAAATATTTCTGATATTTATCCAAACACCAGAATCGCTCTTCAAATTTATTTGAGCACACCTGCAACGAACTTCTCTGCTGAACGATTCTTCTCAGTTCTTGGAAGGGTTAAAAACTACTTCAAAAAAATGGTTCAAATGGTTCTGAGCACTATGGGACTCAACTGCTGAGGTCATTAGTCCCCTAGAACTTAGAACTAGTTAAACCTAACTAACCTAAGGACATCACAAACATCCATGCCCGAGGCAAGATTCGAACCTGCGACCGTAGCGGTCTTGCGGTTCCAGGCTGCAGCGCCTTTAACCGCACGGCCACTTCGGCCGGCTAAAAACTACTTGCGTGCTTCTCACACTCAGGAGCGTTCCGTACTAACAACAGAAAATGATTTGACTGTGAAACCGGACCTTGATAATATGATAAATGTGTTTGCTGATAATTATAAGCCATCGAACTACTGACATTCTTTGTTGATGGACTAATGCCGATATACTATCTTTTGCTTTTTTACTGAGTTATCCTTTAGGTGTATGTATATGCGATTAATAACAGCACATGTTTGACAACTCCATCCTGAATTTTGGACACGCTGCAACCAATCTTCCTACACTGAACTCAAGGTTGGTTACCGTAATTCTCTACAGTATTTTCCTTTTTCGAAAACGTCTTCTTTAAATAATATATACCAGTTTTGAGAAACATGTTTTCAATTTTGCTGCTAAATGTTTTTCAGGATTGCCAAAGTTTGTTGCTGGGGAGGGGGAGGGGCAAGAATTTACTGGACTCACGGGCTTAACATATCTAAATACGGGGATGTCTATAGTTTCTGAAGAGTGGGTTAAATATGTAATGCCTCACAACAACATCAATAAATTTGGACGTGGTAGTATGAGTGTAGGCTTTCTTAGTTCCGTATCTATAATCAAGGTTTCTTCTGAAGAAATTATTGATAAAATTCGTTCTCACAAATTAGAAGGCTTAAAAATCTCTGTAAATACCGTGAACTAAATCCGGATTCTCCGGTAGCCACCATTATATCCCGGATACAAAAACTACGGACAAAACAGGGAACTGACAAAGCTGACATAGGAAAAAAAAGTCCTAAAATCTTTTTGTCGTCTGTATAATTGATTGTTTTTTGAGTTTTATAGCGTATAATCATGACTGTTTATTTGGAGAAACAGAAAACAATTACCAGAACTATGGATAAAACTGGGACAGTCTAGAGTAGCTTGGACTCTATTTGGGTTAATATGGCCCACTGTGATCCTAAATCGACGGCAGGATTGCTCTTATTTTTGAAGCCTTTTTTCTTTGTGTTACTACTAATTTGGTCCTATGCGCGATAAAACGATTTGTGTATAATTTGTACTCAAATAGCACAAGGAGAAACCCCCAGCCACTACAGTAAAAAAGTATAACAATCACAGTTTATTTTCTTGTCTCAAAAAATTATGTACATTACGAGCTGATTCAGGAATTACTTTGATCTTCCCATTATGAAACAATTTGGAATTAATTAACATCGATTTCAGACTAAGAGTTTTGAAAGAGCAGTACAGCCTAACTTGTGCTTCTGCAGTCCATCGCCGGCCGCGGTGACCGAGCGGTTCTAGGCGCTTCAGTCCGGGACCACACGAGTGCTACGGTCGCAGGTTCGAATCCTGCCTTGGGCATGGATGTGTGTGATGTCATTAGGTTAGTTAGGTTTAAGTAGATCTAAGTTCTAGGGGACTGATGACCTCAGATGTTAAGTCCCATAGTGCTCAGAGCCGTTTGAACCATTCTGCAGTCCATCGTTTCCTCAGAGAGGTTTCCGAGAATGATTCCCCACACGTGACGCCTGCTAGGGGTATTTTGAGAGAAAAACATTATAGTCAATGCACGCACCTATAAAAGCGCTAGTATCTGACACTATTTCGATAAATGCCGATTCTTTAACATAGGACTGAAGACGGCACTCCGCGAGCACTGCATAAAAAGCAGCTGCATGATCTGCTTCAGTCCCAGATAGCAGCGCAGACACTCCAAGAACTTGCTCAGTGCCACAGTTTGAAAGAATCACAGCAAGTCTCGTTACGTTTTAATTCTGGAACTAACTTCCCACAGCAGTGTATGGAAGCAGGCCCCAATTTCTTATCCTATAGCTGATTCTGTGTTTCAGTAACCTCCCTTTTGCAAAGTTTTTCTCGGTAATTGTGGACATAATTCCCAGCGACTGCAAAATCTTCGATGCAAAGTATCTCAGTAGTACCTATCAGGATGTGAGCTACCACATTTACCCAGGGCTGCAGAAAGCTTGAGAGTTATTACTGATTTGGCGCCAACGATCCTTTACTTATTTCTAGCGAAGAAACTTTTGAGACAGCATGATCATTCGACTTTTAGGAACTTCCTCGAAATCAAGTTACGCATAATCAACACTGGTTAAACTCGTCGCCGTCAGTTCGGAAGATTAGTCCGATAACGAATAAGATGAACGATACTAAGTTAAATAACCGAAATTTCAAATTAGTAGTGGATTTTTCTTTCTTTTTCCAATTCACTGATGCATAAAAAGTGCACTGTAAATATATAAATACGTTAATTACCATATTCAAACTTCCTGACGGATTAAAACTGTGTGCCGGACCGAGACTCGAACTAGGGCCTTTGCCTTTCGCGGCAGAGCACTTGCCCGCGAAATGCAAAGGTCCCGAATTCGAGTCTCGCTCCACCACACAGTTTTAATCTGCCAGGAAGTTTCATATCAGCGTGCACACCACTGCACAGTGAAAATCTCATTCGGGAAACTTACCATATTGTTAAATTTCGTGTTGGCTTGGCCCTCGCCTCTTCACGACTGCCTTTACACTCTCAGAAGCTTTTGCCGCTTTCTCAAATAACTGGTGACTGAGATGTGGCGGTACAGATTATAGTTGGAAAATAGGTGGATTGCTAAAGTAAGGAGAGAGGAGGTTGTCCACAGAGTCGGCGATGAAGGGAATGTATGGAAAACGCCGACAAGAGTAAGGAATCGGATGATACGACATCTGTAAAGACATCAGCTACTAAGACGGTAAAAACTGTAGAGGAAGGCAGAGATTGCAGTACATCCAGCATATTATTGAGGACGTAGGTTGCTTGCTACTCTGAGATGAAAAGCCTGGCACAGAAGGGGAATTCGTGGCAGACAGCACGAAGCCAGCCAGAAGACCAATGTCTCAACAAAAAAAAATCTATGGTGTTTTCAACAACTGACTGATCAAAAATTCTTATTCGACAGTGAAATATTCAAAGCGCTAGTACGTGCTATGTCAAAAATATTCTCACGTTTTTTAACAAAATAGGGTTGTTTTCGTTTATGAACCTTCAGTTATCTCCCGATGTGTATCTGTAGTTGCCTACACTGTTGACTAAAACTGCTGCTACTCATGGTACGCGCTTTGTCAGTTATTTTGTCAGAATTGGTAGTTTTTCTTCAGTAAATTATAGTTTCCCGCGAAGCTAGTGTAGCATTTGGTTCACAGTTAATTTAAACACCAGCAAATTGTGAAAAAAAAAACACTGACATTTGTTTCAAAGATCACATTTAGCTTCCACTTATTTCATGTAACACCCACAAAAATGAAGATGAAGAGATAGGACTTCCTACAACAGCTATTTTGCCTCTAAAGTGAAAGATAGTAGGGGTCGACCATTTTCGTTTGTAAAATCTACATCTGCATCTACAATTCACCCTTTAACATCTGGTAAAGCGTTCATCGAACAACCTTCAAATTATTTCTTTGCCGTTCCGTTCTCGGAAAGCGCCGCAGAAGAACGAGCACTTAAATCTTTCCGTGCGAGCTCTGATGTATTTTATTTTACGACGATGGTCATTTCTCTCAATGTAGGTGGGCATCAAGAAAATTTTTTCGCACTCTGAGGAAAAAGCTGATGACTCAAATTGCCTGAGAAAATACACTCCTGGAAATTGAAATAAGAACACCGTGAATTCATTGTCCCAGGAAGGGGAAACTTTATTGACACATTCCTGGGGTCAGATACATCACATGATCACACTGACAGAACCACAGGCACATAGACACAGGCAACAGAGCATGCACAATGTCGGCACTAGTACAGTGTATATCCACCTTTCGCAGCAATGCAGGCTGCTATTCTCCCATGGAGACGATCGTAGAGATGCTGGATGTAGTCCTGTGGAACGGCTTGCCATGCCATTTCCACCTGGCGCCTCAGTTGGACCAGCGTTCGTGCTGGACGTGCAGACCGCATGAGACGACGTTTCATCCAGTCCCAAACATGCTCAATGGGGGACAGATCCGGAGATCTTGCTGGACAGGGTAGTTGACTTACACCTTCTAGAGCACGTTGGGTGGCACGGGATACATGCGGACGTGCATTGTCCTGTTGGAACAGCAAGTTCCCTTGCCGCTCTAGGAATAGTAGAACGATGGGTTCGATGACGGTTTGGATGTACCGTGCACTATTCAGTGTCCCCTCGACGATCACCAGTGGTGTACGGCCAGTGTAGGAGATCGCTCCCCACACCATGATGCCGGGTGTTGGCCCTGTGTGCCTCGGTCGTATGCAGTCCTGATTGTGGCGCTCACCTGCACGGCGCCAAACACGCATACGACCATCATTGGCACCAAGGCAGAAGCGACTCTCATCGCTGAAGACGACACGTCTCCATTCGTCCCTCCATTCACGCCTGTCGCGACACCACTGGAGGCGGGCTGCACGATGTTGGGGCGTGAGCGGAAGACGGCCTAACGGTGTGCGGGACCATAGCCCAGCTTCATGGAGACGGTTGCGAATGGTCCTCGCCGATACCCCAGGAGCAACAGTGTCCCTAATTTGCTGCGAAGTGGCGGTGTGGTCCCCTACGGCACTGCGTAGGATCCTACGGTCTTGGCATGCATCCGTGCGTCGCTGCGGTCCGGTCCCAGGTTGACGGGCACGTGCACCTTCCGCCGACCACTGGCGACAACTTCGATGTACTGTGGAGACCTCACGCCCCACGTGTTGAGCAATTCGGCGGTACGTCCACCCGGCCTCCCGCATGCTCACTATACGCCCTCGCTCAAAGTCCGTCAACTGCACATATGGTTCACGTCCACGCTGTCGCGGCATGCTACCAGTGTTAAAGACTGCGATGGAGCTCCGTATGCCACGGCAAACTGGCTGACACTGACGGCGGCGGTGCACAAATGCTGCGCAGCTAGCGCCATTCGACGGCCAACACCGCGGTTCCTGGTGTGTCCGCTGTGCCGTGCGTGTGATCATTGCTTGTACAGCCCTCTCGCAGTGTCCGGAGCAAGTATGGTGGGTCTGACGCACCGGTGTCAATGTGTTCTTTTTTCCATTTCCAGGAGTGTATAACCGCGACGAAAAACGCGTTTCTTTTTTTAATTACTATCCCCACCCGCTTATCGTATCCGTAGCACACTCTCTCCTATTTCGCTGTGATACAAAACGAACTGCCTTCTCTGAACTTTTTCAGTGTCCTCCGCCAACCACATCTGGTAAGAATCCCCTACCGCGCAGCAATACTCCCAAAGAGGGCGCACAGGGCTAGGCTTTCTTAGAGAGCCGTATACAGAGAGTGGCCATAGGTGAAGTTGCCCGTGATTGGTTGATTAGCTTTGGCGCCATTTTTCTGCCAATCTTCTCTCGCGCTTCCTATGTTCGCCGTGCTTTTGAGTTGAATTGAAGTTCAGAGAACTTTTAGAAACGATTAAAAGGTATTTGAATTATTGAGAGACTTGTTATGCGTAGTGCATGCATGTTCGATTTAGTTGTATATCGGTTTTAGTACGTAATTAGCGTTTGCGATCTTAAATACGAGTTGAAATAATGAAGCGTTTTGTGATGAAGTCGGTAGGCCTACATGTTTGAAGTAAACACGTTAGTAATTGTACAGTATTGTTATTGACATCTGTAATTCGTTCTGCAGACGTTCGTGAACGATGCCAGGTTGTGCTGCATTTGGTTGTTCCAATAGAGGCGAAGGTGGATTTGGCATGTTAGCATTTCCACGCATTGAAGAAAGACGAAAGCAGTGGGCAGTCGCAGTCAACAGGGCTGACATAAATCCGATACAAAACAAATGCTATACACTATTTTTTTATTTACGTTACTTTCATTTGCAATATGTCTAGTAAACGAACTTTAAAGGAGATAAATGCAAGTAACGAATAATTTTTACAGCCAATGTATCAAATTTTCCTGTGCTGTACGTATTAGGCTACTATGAGTATATTATAGCTGTAAAGAAAGGCATTTAACGAATGATTTCGCCATATTGTCTTGTGCTTTTGATTCGGTGAGTGTGTACTGCACTACTCCACTACTGGCCATTCAAAAGTCCCGCCCGCAGTTTGGCAGAAAAATGGCCGCCGTATCGTCCGGTTGGCCACTCTCTCCCTATACACGCTCTCTAGGCTTCCTCAAGGAGCAGCTCAGCTCACTCTATCCTCTCCTTGCATGGCTTGGTTTCACTGACCCGCCACGTCACCCAATATGTGTGGAATGTGAAGTGAGAATACATTCCGTTAATAAGACGTAAATAACCTGACTGCATTTAGTAATGAGCAGAACTGATTGCTCCCTTTCTTGCTACGACAGCGTGCTGTAAGGTAATGCCTCCGAATTTTTTGTGTGAAAACTCAAGCTTTTCAAATAAAGCGAATGTTATTAACATTCTACATCTATGTTCGTGTCTGCATATTTATTTCACAACATAGTCAACCTGGCGACGAACACATTTCTGCCAACGAGAGACCAGTTCGTTGATACCGTCGTTGTAGAATGTTTGACATTGTTGACGAAGCAACAACCCTACCTCTGATCATAGTATGAAGGCTTTCACAACCGGATGACATATCTTCTGGTAAACCTTCCGGGATGTAAGGTCGTGGTCCAGCTCTGGACGAAACGTTAGGAGCTGAAGAGTTTCATGGACCACGACCTTACATCCCGGAAGGTTTACCAGAAGAAAAAACCCTACCTCTGCTTACACCGCTTCATCACTATCAAAGTGATGTCCTCCAAGACGTCCTACGTTGTGGAAACAGGTGAAAATCGGATGTGACTAAGTCTGGACTGTATGGAGGATGACCGATGACTGAACACAAGGCGTCGGATTGTTGAAGATATCGCTGCGCAAGTGTGTTATCTGGCATTGTCATGCTGGAGGAGAGGGTGCTCCATATGTGGACCAACACTTCCACAGTTAGAAAGTCGATTATAGCACACTGTATCTCCCTCACCGATATACTTACTTCACACACCGCCATGTTACACGCTACAATTTCGAGACTTCCGGCAGCAGAAGGCTGAAACTTGAGTCAGCGAAGCGGGGACGTCGACCGAGTAATATCCGTGACATGTGATAGCTCAACAGATACTGAGAACACAATAAAAAAATTAGAGGTGTTATTTTTCAGAAGGCCCTGGTAGATTTTCCGGGTTTGAAGGCTCCGTGAATACCCTTCTACATCTACATCTACATGATTACTCTGCTATTCACAATAAAGTGCCTGGCAGAGGGTTCAATGAACCACCTTCAAGCTGTCTCTCCACCGTTCCACTCTCAAAAGGCACGCGGGAAAAACGAGCACTTAAATTTTTCTCTCTATGTGATAGCTCAACAGATACTGAGAACACAATAAAAAACAGAATGTTTTTGCAATCGGAGGAGAAAACTGGTGATTGAAATTTCATGAGAAGATCCCGTCGCAACGAAAAACGCCTTTGTTTTAATGATTGCCATTCCAATTCACGTATCATGTCTGTGACACTATCTCCTCTATTTCGCGATAATACAAAACGAGCTGCCCTTCTTTGTACTTTTTCGATGTCATCCGTCAGTCCCGCCTGATGTGGATCCCACACCGTACAGCAATATTCCAGAATAGGGCGGACAAGCGTGGTGTAAGCAGCCTCTTTAGTAGACCTGTTGCAGCTTCTAAGTGTTCTGCCAATGAAACGCAGTCTTTGGTTTTCTCTACGCACAATATTATCTATATGATCGTTCCAATTTACGTTATTTGTAATTGTAGTTCCTAAGCATTTAGTTGAATTTACAGCCTTCAGATTTGTGTGACTTACCGCGTAATCGAAATTTAGCTGATTTCTTTTAGTACTCCTGTGAATAACTTCACACTTTTCCTTATTCAGGTTCAATTGCCACTTTTCGCACCATACAGATATCTTATCTAAATCATTTTGCAAGTCGTTTTGAGCATCTGATGACTTTACAAGACGGTAAATGACAGCATCATCTGCAAACAATCTAAGACGGCTTTCTCTTTATCCTACTGGACTCAGTAGAATGAAACTCAAGTGGGGGGGGGGGGGGGGGGAGTACGGCCGGGACCAGGGAAATTTATCAAGAGTTTAAAAAGAGTAGCACACAAGAGCTGGCCTAGTTCACATTATCTCAATGGTGCTTCGGACACACCACCTCTCCGTCGTTACACCTGGCGAACGGTCGGCGGTTTCATTATGCAGGTGAGTGACTACAGGTGTTTCTTTTTTACGGGTGCAACCCTTTGAGGGTATAATTTTTACTAGCTAATTTCTAACCCATGGTACTCCAGGGTAGTGGGTTTCTCGAACACCAATAAACTCTTGACATACCAACAGAATGATGCTCGAAACTTACCGGCAGATTAAAACTGTATGTCTCATTCAAACGCGTAAACCTTGACCTTACTGACTGAGCTAACCCCGCATCGCTTGTGCCAAAATCTCTCTCCTGCTTTACAGACTTCACGTAAGCCTTCTTGCTGCTGTGACTAAGACATTTCACCGCAGTAATCTTTCCTCTAACATTATTACACCCGCAAGATATGTAGCAGAGGTTCTGTGAAGTTCGGAAAGCATGAGAGAGAGAGAGAGAGAGACTGACGATTAAGTCTAGATAGCTCAATCACTAAGAGCATTATCCGTAAAGGGCAAAAGTTCCGGGTTCGAACCTCGATCTGGCACACAGTTTTAATCCGCAGGAAGTTCCGAGGCAGCGCACGCTTAGCTGCAGAGTGAGGGATTCATCCAGAGATCAGCGTCCGTAGCTTGACGCGGGAATATTTAGAAAGCTAAAAACATTCCTGAGATCACTATGGGCGTTTTATTGGAATGTATTTTAAAAATGAGAAGAAAGTCGTTTACTGCAACGTAACTGGAGATTTTGCACACTGAATTGAAACATTCCTAGCAGAATTTTCTGATATGAACAATGTATTTGTCCTCAGCATATCCTTTCAGAAGAAAAGAAACGCAAAAAGGATATGCCAGGTCAAAATTAAACCAAAAACGGAATTCACCACATTTTTATCAAATAAACGTATTGTGTAGACGATTCATGCATCAATTAATTAAGATACGTTGTCAAATCCACAATGTATAGAAAAGCTACTGCTTTGGATGGCTTAAACGCTGAAATGCTAAAATATGTAGTCACTCTAGTATAAGACAGATTACTACGTCTATTTAATTTGTGCCAGAAAAATTGACGTGTTCCAGAAGCAAGGTAACAAGCAAAGGTAATATCACTATTTAAAAAAGGAGACCGCAAGAACTTTGAAGGAAACACCTTTCTTTATTTTCGGGGGGGGGGGGGGGGGGGGGGGGGGTCATCAGTCATCTGACTGGTTCGATGCGGCCCGCCAAGGCCTCTGGCAACCTCTTCATCTCAAAGTAGCACTTGGAAATTTTTGCCCTCTACAGCTCCCTCTGGTGCCATGGAAGTCATCAGGGAATTGGTGTCGTAGCATATGTCCTATCATCCTGTCCCTTCTTCTTGTCACTTTTTTCCACATATGCCTTTCTTCCCCGATTCTGCGCAGAAACTCCTCATTCCTTACGTTATCAGTCCACCTAATTTTCAACAATCGTCTGTTGCACCACATCTCAGATGCTTCGATTCTCCTCTGTTCCAGTTTTCTCGCAGTCCACGTTTCACCACCATACAATACTGTGCTCCAGACGTACATTCTCAGAAATTTCTTCCTCAAATTAGGCCTATGTTTCATACCACTAGACTTCTATTGCCCAATAATTCCCTTTTTGACCGAGCGAGGTGGCGCAGTGGTTAGACACTGGACTCGCATTCGGGAGAACGACGGTTCAATCCCGCGTCCGGCCATCCTGATTTAGATTTTCCGTGATTTCCCTAAATCACTCCAGGCCAATGCCGGGATGGTTCCTCTGAAAGGGCACGGCCGTCTTCCTTCCCCATCCTTCCCTAAACCGATGAGACCGATGACCTCGCTGTCTGGTCTCCTTCCCCAAAACAACCCAACCCCCATCCCTTTTTGCCAGTGCTAGTCTGCTTTTGATGTCCTCCTTGCTCCTTCCGTCACCGGTTAGTTTGCTTCCTAGGTAGCAGAATTCCTTAACTTCATCCCCGTCGTGATTTCTCGCTGCTCTTATTTCTGCTACTTCTCATTATTTGTCTTTCTTCGCTTTACTCTCAATCCATAATCTGTACTCGTTAGATTGTTCATTCCGTTCAGCATATCACGTAATTCTTCATCACTTTCACAGGATAGCAATGTCATCAGCGAATCGTATCATTGATATCCCTTCACCTTGAATTTTAATTCCACTCTTGACCCTTTCTTTTATTTCCATCTTTGCTTCTTCGATTGTACGGTTTGAACAGTAGGGAGGAAAGACTACATCCTTGTCTTACAGCCTTTTTAATCCGAGCACTTCGTTCTTACTCATCCACTCTTATTATTTCCTCTTGGCTCTTGTACATATTGTATATTACCCGTCTCTCCTTATAGCTTACCTCTATTTCTCTCAGAATTTCGAACATCTTGCACCATTTTACATTATCGAACTTTTTTCCGGGTCTACAAATTCTATGAACGTGTCTTCATGTTTCTTGCTTCCATCATCAACTGCAACGTCAGAATTGCCTCTCTGCTGCCTTTACCTTTTCTAAAGC
Organism: Schistocerca cancellata; assembly: GCF_023864275.1. NCBI lineage: Eukaryota > Metazoa > Arthropoda > Insecta > Orthoptera > Acrididae > Schistocerca > Schistocerca cancellata. Next base: position 822,196,901 of record NC_064627.1, on the reverse strand, counting down.
CAAACTGATTGTCATTTAACACATCCTCAATTTTCTTTTCCATTCATCTGCATATTATTCTTGTCAGCAACTTGGATGCATGAGCTTTTAGGCTGACTGTGCGAATCAGCTTACTGAACATATAACACTCTTTGTAAGTTACAGGATAATAGCGTACCAACAGAGCAAGCTAGTTTAATGCCGGAAATAAGCTGCTACGATCAAGTTCTCTCGCTCACGACCTTCCTAGATAGATGATTCCAACAACAACTCAAAACACCCGCTGCGTTTATTGATCAGCCTATGATGCAGTCTGGAAGGACTACTGCACAAGGTGTACCAGCTTATTCTTTGGAAATGCGTTCTTCTTCTTCTACTCCTCAGTGAGAAGTCAAGTATTTTCCATGACCTACAAAATGGCCTACAACAAGCTGTACTAGCTCCTCTAATGTGTAATACATGCATCTCACATGCACTGCCAACAACATCTCGGAAATCCACATTTGCGGATGATATTGGCATCGGTACCCAAAGTTCGAGCTTAGCCCCATCTGACGCTATACTGACAAAATATCTTGGGTGCTCCAGTCGAATCCAAACAAAAATGAAGTCTCATCGTTTCGTATCAACAACGACCTCACATTGAAACATAATCCACCCACTGCATACTTCGGTGTCGTTCTCGACAGAACACCCACCTTCAAACAACACTTGAAAACATTATCAGCAAAAATCGAAACTGGAAGTAACCTGATTCCGAAACTGGTTAATACATCTTGATGCTACTGCCAAAAGTTTAATTACGTGAGGTATTTTGAAAAAAAATGTGGACTCCCCATCCTTCCTTGGTGGTATCGGAGAGACGTGGTGCCCCACCCCCACCTCCCTCTCATGTGAGACTTATCCCATAATTTTTAAATAGTAATTGATACGTTCATGTTTTTGCTTCACACCACTAAAATACCTATTCGGTAGCTCGGAAGTAATTTTATGAAACCAAATGTTATCCGTTATTCTCTCACTATTCGCTGCCATTTGGCATCTACAAGACAATTTAATTAAACTCGTTAAGAGCAATTTCAACGTAGTAATCGTTTTCACCTGTAATGTCGCTGAGAAAACTCAGATTTACAAAGTTTATTAAACACTATTTTCAACGCATGATCAAAAGCGGCTTATTTTAAACATGGCAATACTGAGTAGCATACGGACACACAGTAGGACAAAAAGGCTCCCCGCGAATAGTATTAACCTTTTTGACGGATCTCTAAAATATGACCTTTTAATGATATACAGGGTGTTACAAAAAGGTACGGCCAAACTTTCAGGAAACATTTCTCACACACAAAGAAAGAAAATATGTTATGTGGACATGTGTCCGGAAACGCTTACTTTCCATGTTAGAGCTCATTTTATTACTTCTCTTCAAATCACATTAATCATGGAATGGAAACACACAGCAACAGAACGTACCAGCGTGACTTCAAACACTTTGTTACAGGAAATGTTCAAAATGTCCTCCGTTAGCGAGGATACATGCATCCACCCCCCGTCGCACAGAATCCCTGATGCGCTGATGCAGCCCTGGAGAATGGCGTATTGTATCACAGCCGTCCACAATACGAGCACGAAGAGTCTCTACATTTGATACCGGGGTTGCGTAGACAAGAGCTTTCAAATGCCCCCAGAAATGAAAGTCAAGAGGGTTGAGGTCAGGAGAGCGTGGAGGTCATGGACTTGGTCCGCCTCTACCAATCCATCGGTCACCGAATCTGTTGTTGAGAAGCGTGCGAACACTTCGACTGAAATGTGCAGGAGCTCCATCGTGCATGAACCACATGTTGTGTCGTACTTGTAAAGGCACATGTTCTAGCAGCACAGGTAGAGTATCCCGTATGAAATCATGATAACGTGCTCCATTGAGCGTAGGTGGAAGAACATGGGGCCCAATCAAGACATCACCAACAATGCCTGCCCAAACGTTCACAGAACGTTCACACAAGCACCGAAGTCAACACTACCTTCCATCAATTGGGCCAACTGGCGGTGAATCAGGGAAGTACAGTACATACTGACGAAACTAAAATGAGCTCTAACATGGAAATTAAGCGTTTCCGGACACATGTCCACATAACATCTTTTCTTTATTTGTGTGTGAGGAATGTTTCCTGAAAGTTTGGCCGTACCTTTTTGTAACACCCTGTATACATTAAATATCGTCGAACCTTTACTTACTTTGCAGATCTGTTTGTACTTTTCTTTGATCCGTATGATTACATAGCTTTTGAATATCTTGATGTCTGTGATCAATATGGGAATTTGTGTCGATGAACTTCAACTTATCTTTCTTCCACAAACGATTAACTTCACGTTGGCGAGTTTGTTTCGACTTGATATGTTGCATAACGTACGCTTTGTAAAAGTGTTGATACAAATTCATTTTGACCGCAATCACGACTGACCTACTGCCTGTCACGCACCGATTTCGACCAGCGTGGCAGGGATCTACCCGAATGAAATCTGACACCTGTGCGGTACTTCTTTAAAATCGGGGAAATCCGGGCATGCGCACGTATAAAGCGTTCAGGTTAGAGAGGCCATTAAGACTGGTGGGAACTTTAATATCGGCTATGCCCAGGATTAGTTTTATAAAACAAAATGTTATCGTCTGTAATAACGTAAAATCTCTAAACTGCAGGATTCCGACGCCCCCACCCCATTACACACATTTTGAGCTCATGTAAGTAATGAACGTTCCCTTGGCATAATAACCTCTTACACTGACCATAGTATACTGTGCTCGTGTCTGGATCAACAGCTGCCACACCAATCTTGTCAACATACAGGTAAACCAGGCAATGTGCATCATAACAGGGACTACTATAACAACTGCCAGTGGCTATGATTACTAAGTAATATTGCACCTTCCCAAACAAGGTGATTGGCAGCCCTCCAATCACAGTTGGAAAAATGTAATGCTAACCCATTCCTTCCTATTTATTTCGATGCAGATTTCCTTAAATGGCAGCAGCTGTGACTGAAGTCAAGACATCCACCTGTAGCAGTCGTCAACCAGCTCATCGATTTCGACATCAATGATCACTGGACATCGCGTTGGTAAGATTAGAATGTCACGAATTCCCACCTAATGACAGACACAATTTAGAAGGTACCAGGATTTTCTGCTCCCAGAAGACAGTGGTGCAACATCAGCAGGATTCGCACAATCGATGGTATCTGCAACAAGAGTCTGACTCGAGGGAGAGCTTCAGAACGTCTCCGATGCGACCGATGTGGAGCTGAGGAGTAAACAATATCCCACCTGGCCCTAGTTCACCCCGACATTTCCTTCAGCCGTACACTACAAGATATCCACGACCTCTCCACCGAAGCATTGGAATTACCGCCCGTCAGTGACCTGCATTTGTGATAAAAAAGTACGATGGGCAAAATAGATGTTTCAACAGTTATTGTAAATTTTAATTTATTCGTCACAATGTGTGTCAAGAATAATGAACAAGAGATAAAAGCTCATAGCTGAGAGTTTATTAGGTGAACAGCAAATTGTATTGGATTTCGGAGAGACAAGTCGACAAGAGATGCAGCATATATGTGATCAAACAATCGAAAAACATAGAGTGTGTAACAGGGGAACCCATTTAGTATCCAGTGATTTTGTGAAGCCATTCGATAATGTTGACGGAAAGAAAATGTGGAGAACTATGAAGAAAAGAGAACACCCATAATACCTAATCAACGTTTTAAAAAGTCTGTATGAACACACGACCGTAATTTTAAATACAAATGGCACTTTAACGCAGCCTATAGCAGCAAACAAAGGAGACAAGGATGCAGTATTTCACCTACACTTTTAACATGTATTTAGATGACGCAATTCGGAAATTGTAGGAGATTTTAAGGGAGGGAATTCCCGCTTGAATTCCCTTTTATATGCAGACGACTCCACGCTGCTGGCGGAGAATCAAGATGACCTACAAAGGGGGAACATGAGGTAAGATTTCTGAAGAGTACCATTTGACGATTTCAGAAAAGAAGACGAAGTCAATGACTTTTAAAGGAAAACATCATGTATGGACAAAAAGAATGATAGACAGTAGAATGATAGGACAGGTCAAATATTTCATCTATTTGGGTTGTCACATGTAAGTATGAGGAAGACATAAAGCAGAAATTATAAAAGTTTGGGAATATATCTGGAACCATAAACAGATGTCAAAAAAATAAAACGAGGAAAGAAACGAAATTGAATTTCTATAAGGCAATGGCAGTTCCTACTCTTGTTTACGGAAGTGAGTCTTGAGTTATAAGTGAACACCAAAGACGTTGCAAACAAACAACAGAGATGGGATGTATAAGAGCGGTAAAGGGACGTACGAGAGCCCACAGATTTCGAAATCCGGAAATTAGGGAAGAACTGAATGTGTGTAATATCCTCAACAAAATACAACAAAATAGGAGAAACTAGAATGAACATGTCGGAAGAAGAGTGAAGAATGATGACCTCTCCATATAAGAATGTGAAATCCAATTACGACAAGAAGTCACAGGAGATCGAAGAAGCACGGGTACCGTAACAGGCAAAAAAAGGCTTAATGCTTGAAATGAAGATGGTGATTATATATTGTACAGTCCTTAGCCACTTTCGAATTGGAAGATGTAGAGCAGAAACAGTTAAAGAGCTAGAAAATCATATATACAACGTAGCAAAAGGTACAGCAATCAGTCGCAAATAATGCTTATCGCACATCCAATGTGACAATCTTCAGCGCTAAAAGACATATAAAGAACCAGTTACAATAACGTAACATGCCTGCCTTGTTAAAAGTAGAGTAAGCCAACAAATATACGTTGAAACCAATTATACACGCTTACAGTTCCAATTGGGCTGTTCATGTAAACGGTTGAGTTCACACGACGGCCGCTGTTTACGATTACAACACAGCTGGCTTCACTGTACGTCTTACATCTACATCTACATCTACATCTACATCTATACTCCGCGAGCCACCTTACGGTGTGTGGCGGAGGGTACTTATTGTACCACTATCTGATCCCCCCTTCCCTGTTCCATTCACGAATTGTGAGTGGGAAGAACGACTGCTTGTAAGTCTCCGTATTTGCTCTAATTTCTCGGATCTTTTCGTTGTGATCATTACGCGAGATATATGTGGGCGGTAGTAATATGTTGCCCATCTCTTCCCGGAATGTGCTCTCTCGTAATTTCGATAATAAACCTCTCCGTATTGCGTAACGCCTTTCTTGAAGTGTCCGCCACTGGAGCTTGTTCAGCATCTCCGTAACGCTCTCGCGCTGACTAAATGTCCCCATGACGAATCGCGCCGCTTTTCGCTGGATCATGTCTATCTCTTCTATTAATCCAACCTGGTAAGGGTCCCATACTGATGAGCAATACTCAAGAATCGGACGAACAAGCGTTTTGTAAGCTACTTCTTTCGTCGATGAGTCACATTTTCTTAGAATTCTTCCTATGAATCTCAACCTGACGCCTGCTTTTCCCACTATTTGTTTTATGTGATCATTCCACTTCAGATCGCTCCGGATAGTAACTCCTAAGTATTTTACGGTCGTTACCGCTTCCAATGATTTACCACCTATGGCATAATCGTACTGGAATGGATTTCTGCCCCTATGTATGCGCATTATATTACATTTATCTACGTTTAGGGAAAGCTGCCAGCTGTCGCACCATGCATTAATCCTCTGCAGGTCTTCCTGGAGTACGTACGAGTCTTCTGATGTTGCTACTTTCTTGTAGACAACCGTGTCATCTGCAAATAGCCTCACGGAGCTACCGATGTTGTCAACTAAGTCATTTATGTATATTGTAAAAAATATAGGTCCTATCACGCTTCCTTGCGGTACTCCCGAAATTACCTCTACATCTGCAGATTTTGAACCGTTAAGAATGACATGTTGTGTTCTTTCTTCTAGGAAATCCTGAATCCAATCACAAACCTGGTCCGATATTCCGTAAGCTCGTATTTTTTTCACTAAACGTAAGTGCGGAACCGTATCAAATGCCTTCCTGAAGTCCAGGAATACGGCATCAATCTGCTCGCCAGTGTCTACGGCACTGTGAATTTCTTGGGCAAATAGGGCGAGCTGAGTTTCACATGATCTCTGTTTGCGGAATCCATGTTGGTTATGATGAAGGAGATTTGTATTATCTAAGAACGTCATAATACGAGAACACAAAACATGTTCCATTATTCTACAACAGATTGACGTAAGCGAAATAGGCCTATAATTATTCGCATCTGATTTATGACCCTTCTTGAAAATGGGAACGACCTGCGCTTTCTTCCAGTCGCTAGGTACTTTACGTTCTTCCAGCGATCTACGATAAATTGCTGATAGAAAGGGGGCAAGTTCTTTAGCATAATCACTGTAGAATCTTAAGGGTATCTCGTCTGGTCCGGATGCTTTTCCGCTACTAAGTGATAGCAGTTGTTTTTCAATTCCGATATCGTTTATTTCAATATTTTCCATTTTGGCGTCCGTGCGACGGCTGAAGTCAGGGACCGTGTTACGATTTTCCGCAGTGAAACAGTTTCGGAACACTGAATTCAGTATTTTTGCCTTTCTTCGGTCGTCCTTTGTTTCGGTGCCATCGTGGTCAACGAGTGACTGAATAGGGGATTTAGATCCGCTTACCGATTTTACATATGACCAAAACTTTTTAGGGTTCTTGTTTAGATTGTTTGCCAATCTACAGCGCCCTCTCTACATGTGTGGTGCGTTGACAACACATATGAACTTTATTTTTCAATTCGTATGTTTTATTATTTTATACTTTTTAAAAACTTGTATATATAATACATATAAGTCGGTTGTAACTAAAAACAATGGGTAATGTTTTACAGTCGCACATGGTGGTAACTGTGTGAACTAACCAGAGGCATCGGTTATTGCTGCACACATTACAATTGGACATCTTGTTCAAAATATCTAAGTTAATAAAACTTTTGTTAGAACCTTGTGACATACGAGTACGTAGCACTTTGCATAGATTGAGCATTCTCAAACGTGAGGACAAAAATGGTGCACTAAATCAGGTGATGCTGAGGAAATTAGATTAGGAAATGAGACAGTTAAAGTAGTAAAGGAGTTTTGCTATTTTGGGAGCAAAATAATTGATGATGGTCGAAGTAGAGAGGATATAAAATGTAGACTGGCAATGGCAAGGAAAGCGTTTCTGAAGAAGAGAAATTTGGTAACATCAAGTATAGATTTAAATGTCAGGAAGTCGTTTCTGAAAGTATTTGTGTGGAGTGTACCCATGTATGGAAGTGAAACATGGACGATAAATAGTTTAGACAAGAAGAGAATTGAAGCTCTCGAAATGTGGTGCTACAGAAGAACGCTAAAGATTAGATGGGTATATCACATAACTAATGACGAGGTACTGAATAGAATTGGGGAGAAGAGACTAGACTTGACTAGAAGAAGGGATCGGTTGGTAGGACATGTTCTGAGGCATCAAGGGATCACCAATTTGGTATTGGAGGGCAGCGTGAAGGGTAAAAATCGTAGAGGGAGACCAAGAGATTAATACACTAAGCAGATTCAGAAGGATTTAGGTTGGGGTAGGTACTGGGAAATGAAGAAGCTTGCAGAGCATAGAGTAGCATGGAGAGCTGCATCAAACCAGTCTCTGGACTGAAGACAACAACAACAACACCCATATTCAAGAAAGTGGGTAGCGAAGTTAAATCTTTCTGTCGCCTTTTTACGATCTAATGGGACATGTTTGCTAACCTGGCTTCCAGGTGTCTACCAGTTTGTCCCACATAGCAAGCATCGCAGTCGAGCATTCAGTTCTATTTAATGACTGACTCACTTTTAAAGCTTCTACAACTGTACACTTAATAAGGCCTGCATGTTCTTTTTGTGACTGGTTCTTCATACGTCTTTTAGCACTGAAGATGGCCACACAGTGATCGAAATCGGAATATGCAGTAAACCTTAGTTGCGACCGATTGCTATACCCTTTACTTCTCGAAATAATACAGTCGCTGGCCACATCTAATTGCCGGTGGAATTAAACGTGATGTATACAACGCACTGATTTTGTGAAAGACGTGTAACGTAACGTAAATGTTATAACCTAATGGGGCAGCCGACAATATCATCACGTGGCCTTCACAGAACTCTTTAACAGTAATAAAACGCATCTATATAGTTTCTGACACGGAACTCTTGCCAAAGAGAAACATTATTGTCCCTGTGTCGTCAAAGAGTCAGTGATGGCGATTATTTTAAATACTTAGGACTGAGGGTACGTCGAAGACCTTCGTGGAAGTATTACGTTCAGTTCTCGAGCAGAACCTGAATGCTGCTACCTTCACTATGAGAATTAATCACCGCTCTCTCTGACGCCGAAACGCCAAGACTTCTTTACTTTGCTTACTTTAACTCTCTAATTTCGTAAGATGGCGTATTTCGGGGCAACTCTGCACTGTCTTCAAGAATATTCTTAGCCCTGTTGTTGGATGTGTGACAGAGATGCAGTGTCAGCTGCCTCGAAATTGTAACCCTGCAACCCTGTTTGCATATATTCCGTCACAGGGTTTCTTGTTCAAAATATTGACTCAGACAGAATAGGCTACAACATTCAATCAGTGCACACTATACGCAAACATCATATGCACTTTGATAACATTCCTTAAGCATTACACAGCAAGGTGTGCACGGTTTCACAGGTTTCATTTTCAATTGGCTTCCAGATACCGAAAAAAAATTGAGTTATAAACACCAACTCTTCGTATCTAAGTTGAAAGAATTCCTTGTGGCGCATTCATTTTATTCTGTATAGGAATTTTTTGCAGTAGATGAAAGCTTTCCTCTGTAATGTTTTATTTATTTGGATACTCTCTCACAATTTTTCGTATTGTTTAATTGTTTGCTTCTTTTGTTTATTAATTTTCTAAGCAGCGTTCTGTAAACTGTGTACCGACTGCATTCATAACCAGTCTCTTCGTCTTGCATGGTTCCGCGGAACCTGATAGATAAATACACTCCTGGAAATGGAAAAAAGAACACATTGACACCGGTGTGTCAGACCCACCATACTTGCTCCGGACACTGCGGGAGGGCTGTACAAGCAATGATCACACGCACGGCACAGCGGACACTGGTAGCATGCCGCGACAGCGTGGACGTGAACCCTATGTGCAGTTGACGGACTTTGAGCGAGGGCGTATAGTGGGCATGCGGGAGGCCGGGTGGACGTACCGCCGAATTGCTCAACACGTGGGGCGTGAGGTCTCCACAGTACATCGATGTTGTCGCCAGTGGTCGGCGGAAGGTGCACGTGCCCGTCGACCTGGGACCGGACCGCAGCGACGCACGGATGCACGCCAAGACCGTAGGATCCTACGCAGTGCCGTAGGGGACCGCACCGCCACTTCCCAGCAAATTAGGGACACTGTTGCTCCTGGGGTATCGGCGAGGACCATTCGCAACCGTCTCCATGAAGCTGGGCTACGGTCCCGCACACCGTTAGGCCGTCTTCCGCTCACGCCCCAACATCGTGCAGCCCGCCTCCAGTGGTGTCGCGACAGGCGTGAATGGAGGGACGAATGGAGACGTGTCGTCTTCAGCGATGAGAGTCGCTTCTGCCTTGGTGCCAATGATGGTCGTATGCGTGTTTGGCGCCGTGCAGGTGAGCGCCACAATCAGGACTGCATACGACCGAGGCACACAGGGCCAACACCCGGCATCATGGTGTGGGGAGCGATCTCCTACACTGGCCGTACACCACTGGTGATCGTCGAGGGGACACTGAATAGTGCACGGTACATCCAAACCGTCATCGAACCCATCTTTCTACCATTCCTAGACCGGCAAGGGAACTTGCTGTTCCAACAGGACAATGCACGTCCGCATGTATCTCGTGCCACCCAACGTGCTCTAGAAGGTGTAAGTCAACTACCCTGGCCAGCAAGATCTCCGGATCTGTCCCCCATTGAGCATGCTTGGGACTGGATGAAGCGTCGTCTCACGCGGTCTGCACGTCCAGCACGAACGCTGGTCCAACTGAGGCGCCAGGTGGAAATGGCATGGCAAGCCATTCCACAGGACTACATCCAGCATCTCTACGATCGTCTCCATGGGAGAATAGCAGCCTGCATTGCTGCGAAAGGTGGATATACACTGTACTAGTGGCGACATTGTGCATGCTCTGTTGCCTGTGTCTATGTGCCTGTGGTTCTGTCAGTGTGATCATGTGATGTATCTGACCCCAGGAATGTGTCAATAAAGTTTCCCCTTCCTGGGACAATGAATTCACGGTGTTCTTATTTCAATTTCCAGGAGTGTAAATAGAAAGGAGCGTCGGCAAAGATCAATCCGCGAAGTGCGCTCTGGCCATCAGCACATTACGGTAGTGCACTCGTCAACCGTCGCAGTGGCAAAATTGTTCTCGCTGAACCCTAAAACTGTTCGCAGCTAATCCCATTCCCCATATCTGGGGCCATGTGACTTGGTTTGACTCATAATATCGATGTACTGGTTTGAAGGGCTGAAATTTCGGTCATTCAATCTGTTGTCTAAGCTTGAAAAGAATATCATGCTGTTTTGTTAACGATTTTATTTTGTTACATAATGAAAAGAGAAGCTAGTAAGTACCTCACTGTACTAAATGTATTAAGCTGCATCGATATTACGTCGGTAAATTTTCTTTCTCCTTTGTGATAAGAATGATACTTTCTCACGCTTATCACTCCACCCTTTTAACGCACTGGTGTTTCCCAGCCTTGGGAAATATTTGAAACAAGCGTATGAATTTAGCTGCGAAATTCGCGCTTGGACTTCCTCATGCGACGTCGGTTTGCTTTCCTCGTGCGTGAGTCACGCAGAGGCGGCGCCATCCGCTGCAGTGCGTTACGCAACGCCACGCGGCTATTCGCAGCTGCCGTCGAAACAACAGCCGTGGGCCGACAGCTTTGTAATGTCTTGCTGAAACATCTTTCCGCCAAACAATACGAACTGATCATACTTACGCAGATCAATTGAAATAGCGCATTTATTTGCTCTCGTGTTTCTATACTGGCTTCCCACCACTTGGTACAGCACTTAACATTCCGAGAATGTGTGACACCCACGACAACCTTTAACATATATCTCTTAACACGTTCCAATTACCCAACAATTTAGTTTCTAGTGGGTCCGCAGCATGCAGGAGGTAGAAGGACAACAAATTTTATTTTTGGTACAGGTTTCAGGCAAAATGGAATATAAACGTCTCAAAAATGAGATCGATAGGAAGTGCAAAATGGCTAAGCAGGGATGGCTAGAGGACAAATGTAGGGATGAAGAGGCATATATCACTAGGGATACGACAGGTACTGTCTACAGGAAACTTAAAGAGACCTTTGAAGAAAAGAGAACCACTTGTTTGAATATCAAGAACTCAGGTGGAAAACCAGTTCTAAGCAAATGAAGGGAAGGCAGAAAGGCGGAAGGAGTATATAGAGGGTCCATACAAAGGGCGATGTCCTTGTGGGCAATATCATGGAAATGGAAGAGGACGTAGATGAAGATGAAATGGGAGATATGATACTGCGCGAGGAGTTTAACAGAGCACTGAAAGACCTTAGTCGAAACAAGGCCCCGGGAGTAGACAACATTCCATTAGAACTATTGATAACTTGGGGAGAGCCAGCAACGACAAAACTGTACCATCTGGTGAGCAAGATTTATGAGACAGGCGAAATACCCTCAGACTTCAAAGAAGAATACAGTAATTCCACTCCCAAAGAAAGCAGGTGCTGATATGTGTGAAATTTACCGAACTATCAGTTTAATAAGTAACAGCTGAAAAATACTAACACGAATTCTTTACAGACAAATGGAAAAACTAGTAGAAGCCCACCTTGGGGAAGATCAGTTTGGATTCCGTAGAAATGGTGGAACACGTAAGGCAATACTGACCCTACAACTTATCTTAGAAGATAGATTAAGGAAAGGCAAACCTACGTTTCTAGCATTTGTAGACTTAGAGAAAGCTTTTGACAATGTTGACTGGAATACTCTCTTTCAAATTCTGAAGGTGGCAGGGGTAAAATATAGGGAGCGAAAGGCTATTTACAATTTGTACAGAAACCAGATGGCAGCTATAAGAGTCGAGGGGCATGAAAGGGAAGCAGTGGTTGGGAAGGGAGTGAGACAGGGTTGTAGCCTATCCCCGATGCAGTAACGGAAACAAAAGAAAAATTTGGAGTAGGAATTAAAATCCATGGAGAAGAAATACAAACTTTGAGGTTCGCCGATGACATTGTAACTCTGTCAGAGACAGCAAATGACCTGGAAGAGCAATTGAACGGACTAGAGAGTGTCGTAAAAGAAGGATATAAGTTGAACATCAACAAAAGTAGAACGAGGATAATGGAATGCAGTCGAATTGCGTCAGGTGATGCTGAGGGAATTGGATTGGGAAATGAGACATTTAAAGTAGTAAATGAGTTTTGCTATTTGGGGAGCAAAATAACTGATGATGGTCGAAGTAGAGAGGATATAAAATGTAGACTGGCAACGGCAAGAAAATCGTTTCTGAAGAAGGGAAATTTGTTAACATCGAGTATAGATTTAATTGTCAGAAGTATTTTCTGAAAGTATTTGTATGGAGTGTACCCATGTATGGAAGTGAAACATGGACGATAAATAGTTTGGACAAGAGGACAATAGAAACTTTCGAAACGTGGTGGTACAGAAGAATGCTGGGTAGATCACGTAACTAATGAGGAGGTACTGAATAGAATTGGGGAGAAGAATTTGTGGCACAACTTGAGTAGAAGAAGGGATCGGTTGGTAGGACATGTTCTGAGGCATCAAGAGATCACCAACTTAGTATTGGAGGGCAGCGTCGAGGGTAAAAATCGTAAAGGGGGACCGAGAGATGAATAGACTAAGTAGATTCAGAAGGATGTAAGTTTCAGTGGGTACTTGAAGAAGCTTGCGCAGGATAGAGTTACATGGAGAGCTGCATCAAACCAGTCTCTGGAGTGAATACCACAACAACAACAACAACAACAGGTTTCAGCTTCACTATTGATTTATTTACTTGTAGTAATTACATGGTTACACGACGAGCTGGTTTCGACGTTTTGCCACTATGAAGCGTACCTGTGCAGATGGTATTGTAGATGTTTCTTACGTCTGTGTTAGTTACTATGTCCGTGTGTGGCACATTGTGCTTACAGCTTAGCTGGTATGTCACGATCCATATTGCATCTTGGAGTGTAGGTATCTGCTGTCTTTCTGTTACATTATGATCACGCTAGTTTCATGTGTTTTAATTGTATGATCTCCGTAAAGTTATTTTGACAGCTTTTTATCAGCTCTGACTCCATCATTTATTTATTTATTTAGCGTATGGCAAGTACAAATCACGTATGAAAAATCTAAAAGTACATAACACACAAAACAGTTACAATATCACAAACAAACATCTAGGTTAGAAATATAATCGATTGCACTGTTAGTCGCATCCATGAAGTCCCTTGTTGGCCCAGGGTAGGCCCTCAGAGGGCATTCTACCACGATATGGTGAATTGTCTGCCTGTCGGCGCCGCAGTCGCACTGTGGTGATGGCACTATGCTCCATTTGTACAAGGAGTCCGCACAGCGGCCGTGGCTCGTCCTGATCCTGTTAAGGGTAGACCAGATTTTGCGGGGCAAGTCAAAGCCCCGAGGTCTGTTAGATGTTCCCAATAAGGTGTTAACCTGAGGCGGTGTCTTTTCCTCCCATTCTTCTCTCCAGCGGTCCTCAAGAATAAAAGCGTTCTTTACCAGATCTTTGGCACTTGCGAGAGGGGGGTGTCTGGATTTCAGTCTATTTTGCTCAATTCCATTACTCAGGGTGTGGATAGGAAGATCTGGGCTATTTTGGATTTTTCGACACTCCCTGACAAGTGCGTGTTCTCTGCGCAAATGTGGCGGCGGGATATGGCTCAATACAGGCAGCCATTGGACAGGAGTTGACCTGATCGTTCCAGAGATAATCCTCATCGTTTGGTTCAAGACTGCATCTACCTTCTTGATGTGAGCACTATTTAACCATATTGGGGAACAGTACTCTGCTGCAGAATAGACAAGTCCTAGTACAGAGCTACGCAGAACGGAGGCAGTGGACCCCCAACTAGTGCCACAAAGCTTTTGGACAATGTTGTTTCTAGTTCTGACTTTTTCAGCAGTGTTTACAAGGTGTTGTTTATAGCTCAATGTTGTCACGCCCACATACTTTGGTGTTCTATTATATGGAAGAATGCCGCCATCAAAACGGATCTTGAGCTCTTTGTTTGCTAATTTGTTATTCAGGTGGAAACAAGTGGCCTCTGTTTTGGATGGGCTGGGTTGGAGCCTCCAGTCACGGAAGTATTTTCCTAGAGTGGTCAAATCGCTGGATAGTGTGATCTCAGTTTCCTCCATCACTCGATGTTGTGTGGCCAAGTCCCAGTCGTCCGCATATCCGAACATTTTGGATCTCGTCCTAGGCATATCGGCTATATACATGCTGAAAAGCAGTGGAGCCAGTACTGAACCTTGGGGCAGGCCATTATTAAGTTTCATGAATTTACTTCTGTTGTTACCGATGACAACCTGGAATGGTCTATTGCAGAGCATTTCGTTGATAAGGTTAGCCGTTTTCAGACATGGCACGATGCGGAGGAGCTTATAAATCAGGCCCTGTCTCCAGACAGTGTCGAACGCCGCCGTCAGGTCAACAAATACCACTGATGTTTTTTGCTGTCTTTGGAAGCCCGCCTCGATGTAGGTTGTTAGAGCGAGGACCTGATCCGTGCAGCTTCTTTTCGGCCGGAAGCCCGCCTGTTCTACCGGTACAGCCTCCAGGATGACTTCGCTCATTCTGTTGTACATAAGCCTCTCCAGTAATTTATAGATCATGCTGAGTAAGGCGATTGGGCGGTAGCTCTTAGGTTGGTCACTCGGTTTGCCCGGTTTTAATATGGCAACAATTTTAGCCTTTTTGAGAGTGTGCGGAATTTTTCCAGTTTGCAACACGTTAGAGAAGAATCGCGCAAGCCATAATCTTGCAAATTTACCACAGTGGAGCAGAAATTCTGGGTGAATCCCATCAAACCCTGGGGCCTTTCCTGGTTTTATATCGTTCAGGGCCATATTTAACTCTTCGACTGAAAAGGGTTGGGAATAAGATGTATTGTTCTCTGCTGTCGATTTTAGCTCTTTAAGCTCCTTTTTAATTTTTATAGTATGGGCTCGTTCCTTTGGGGCCCTGGACGTCTTGCTGATGTGAACCGCAACTGTATTTGGGGACATAGCACTGGTCATTCGCAGATTTTTACCTCCACCTCCAAGTCTCCGAAGCAAAGACCACGCCCTTCTACTTGATCTTGTAAAATCCATTTGTTCCACGGTCTCCATCCACTTAGCACGCCTGGCCGCTTCTAGGCTATGTAATAGATCGTCTGCAATTTCTTTATCCCCATTGTCCAGAAACTGTCTCTAAAGCCGTTCACTTTCCTCGCTCCATCCTGGCACATATTCTTTTCTGAATCCTCTGAGCATACTAACTTTAGCTGAGCTGATAACGGCTCCAACAAATCTTTCGTAGTTCTTATACGTTGGGGGGTATCCATCCAAGGCATTTATCAAGTTTTTCCGAGAAAGCAGCCCAATCTGCCCTCCCAAAGTTCCATCTAGGACGAGGATAAGAGGATATCAGGGGAATAGTAAGACCTATTTCTAAGAGCACTGGGCGATGCTGAGAGTGGGGGAAATCCTCAAGTACCCTGCGAGAGACCGGCAGGGGTTTGTTGTTCTTGTCAGTTGTAACAAAACTGAGGTCAGGGCAGGTCTCAGTTAGCCAAGCGGCTGATTTAAATGTACCTCGGTCTTTGGCGTCAAAGATTAGTTGAGTATTATGATCTTCTGTCCATTTCACCAGGTCTTCGCCGTTTTGGTCAGATATTCGATATTTCCACAGTTCATGGTGGCTATTAAAGTCACCCACGTATATTGCTGGGTGAGGCAGGGTTTGGGGGGCTTGTGGGGGCCACGATTGCCCTGGAGGCTTGTATATATTATTTATTGTGACTTCACCCACTTTTATAATGACTTCGTGAATCTCGTTTGTGGTAGATGTTGATACGAGAGCCACTTCTTCGATATTTCTCCTGACGTATGTTGCAGTGCCATAATGTCTGTGGTGTGTGGCGCCTATTAGGTCATAGCCAGATATTATGCCCCTTGATCTTAGCTGCTCATCATCTTCAGTATGGGTCTCCTGAATTGCGACTACGTCAATGTCGTTCTTTGTTAAAACTTTATGCAAGTACATGCATTTGGCTCTACTTATGCCTTCAATATTCAGGTGGCAGACTCGAATCAGCGATCCGAATTCTCTAGTCAATGGGTTCGTTTTGCTAGAATTCATCGTGATTTGCCGTGACCAGGAGATCAACTAAGGATTATCTGGTCGCCTGTACTTTGCTAGTTCATTTAGCGTTACCCAGGGTGCACGTGTAGTATTCTACCACGGACGCGAATTAGCTTTACACCCCTGACTCCATCAGTATTATATACTTACAATGAAAATTATATTTCGCGGAAAGTCGATGATTACGATTAATTTTCACAGATAATATTTTGTAGTTTTACGTGAATAATAAATGTTCTATTGTTTTGTGTTTGTCGTGTTAGTTTGCCCTTCTTCTTTTACAATGTCGAAAAAATTTTTCCCGGTATGTTTTACGTTTAAAATCTCCCTCTGGGGAATTTTTCTGTATTCCTCCAAAATGTTCATTGCATGTCATTTAGACTCTTTGGGTAGAATTTTTAGGACAATTTCAGCATTTTGTGCCTTGGTTTGAGGCTTTTTAAATGAAAGTAAAAAATGAATTGGCTGCTTTCGCAGTTTTGAGTATGTTCTTCAAATCTAATTTCGAAAATCCTACCAGCTTGTCCGCAGCCAGACGACTAGCGCGAGTTTTGGTGTTCTCGTAAATATAAGTCATTTTAGATTGTAAAACATATAGATTAGTACTGATTACGTGGTAAATGGGTGTGTTAGTGTGCCTTTGAAGTGTACCATTAAAGGTTTCGTTTTTCTTTACGTAATATAGCAGAAAACGCGAAAAGATCGTACAGTCGTATTTTCTGTTTACGTTTTGCTGCAGCAAATCTATAGACTTTCGTTTAGTTGTACCTTGCTCTCTCCAGCAAGTTAACTTAGCGTACCTCTTCATTATTTAACTAGCATTTCCGGAAAGTAGCGTAAAGTTTAAGTTAATGTTTCAGAAACTTTGCACAGTTGTTTTTGTTTACACACAGTTGCGTATAGGCCAAATTTTTGCAACCATATTTTCGTGTTTATCTGTAATTTAACTGACTTATCCTTAATAAACTATTACGTTTATCATGAGTGAAAAGTGCTTGACTTGCCGTAGAATTGTTATGTCGGGGCTTTGGTGTGATGGGTGCTGTAGTTTTTTCCATGTGGGTGACTGTAGTGGCGTGGGAATAGGGGAAGTAAATGAGACTCATCAGTGGTTTTGTAGGATTTGTAGTAGAGATAGGAAGATACTAGAACAGGAGGGGAAAATTGCCGCCCTTCAGGCTGAGTTAGACAAGGCCAGGGGAGATCTTGACAGGTTAAGGAGGGAGAAGGGTAAAGAGAGGTGGGAAGTGGCAACAGGCAACAGGAGGAGCAGGCCCAGAACTTTGTCTGACAGCTTCATGGTGAATGTGGAAAATAGATTTGACCTGTTGCCTCAGTTAGAAGCTGGTGAGCCTCAAGCAGTTGCAGGTGTAGACAGGGCACAACAAGCTTTCAGCAGCAAATTGAAAATTAAGAATGTAGGGAAATCAGTAAAGAGAAAGAAAGTGTTGTTGTTAGGTAGTTCCCATGGAAGAGGTGTTGGTGAACTTTTGCAGGATGAACTAGGATCAGAATATCAGGTCACCAATTTTTTTTTAAACCTAGTGCTGGTCTGGAGCAGGTGACAGAGGATTTAGGATCACTTTGCAAAGATTTCACTAAAGAAGACACCGTGGTTATAGTGGGCAGGGCAGGTAACAGTATTGACAGAGATCCTCGGTACAGTATAGAGTGTGACCTGGCAAAGATTGCATCAGCATCAAAGCATACTAGTGTTGAGTTTGTATCTGTTCTTGGGCGCCATGACCGACATCATTTGAATTCTTCTGTCAAGAGAGTCAATTTGGAGCTGGAACGGCTGCTTATGTCGGGTGTGTCAGGTGCAGAGTCACACATTGGTGTGGTTCCTGTTGATTCTCTCAATAGGTGGGATTATACTAGGCATGGCCTTCACCTCAACAGGAAGGGGAAGGGTAAACTGGCTGGGTAAATAGCAGGAAAGTTAAAGGGGGGAGACACTGTCTGACTGGTAAAATACCAGTGGTTATAGGGTTCAGAAAAGACCCTTTTTTAGGGTAGGGAGGACAGAAAGAAAGCAAATTTTAAGAGAGGTTAGAACTGAGACAAACCTTCAGTTTGAGAAAGAAATCAAAAAACATAATTCCAGCTTATTACATCAGCATAAACAGCTATTGGTTAAGAATTTTCAAAAGACAGCAGATATTTTAACTCTACCCAATTTTAACTCAGTCAATGTGAAATGTCAGCTATCTTTATTGCATCAAAATATTCGAAGACTGAGAAATAAAATTAATGAATTAACTATCTGCATAGATGAATTAGAGTCCTCAAACCCACCTGATATAATCTGCCTCTCTGAACATCATGTGACCATTGGTATAGAACTTTTAAGTATTACAGGGTTTAGCATAGCATCTCACTTTTGTAGATCAGAAATGGAGAAAGGAGGAGTTGCCACATTCATCAGGAACTGTCATAAATTTAAGAACATAGACATTCACAAATTTTGCCTACAACAGCATATGGAAGCATGTGCAACAGAATTAGAATTTCACAAAAAATCCTTCATAATATTAAGTGTATATCGAGCACCAGCAGATAACTTTAATCTGTTTGTAAACCACCTTGAAGCTGTACTGGCCCATTTAACAACTAAAAACAAAGAAATAGTGGTTGCTGGTGATTTCAATGTAGATTTCCTTAAAGACTCTCCCAATAAGAACTTATTTGAGTTAGTAACACTATCATTCAACTTAATTCCCACTGTAAAGTTCCCCACTAGGGTAGCCACTTGCTCACAAACAGCCATTGATAATATCTTTATAGAAAAGTCCAATGAACAAAATTATATTACAAAACCAATAGTCAATGGCCTCTCAGACCATGACATGCAGTTCCTTCTGTTAAATATTAATACTGAACAGGATATAAAATTTGTTAAATCTGAGCTTGAGAGGGTAATCAATAAGCCAAAAATTGATTATTTTAGGACACTCCTCAGAGACATTCACTGGACTGATGTTTGCAGTGCTCATGGCTTGAATGAAAAATATAACACGTTTGCTAATAAAGTGCTTACCTTATTCAAACACTGTTTTCCCCCAAAACTTACCAAGGTTAGAGCAAAGTCTACAAAGAAGCCATGGATTACTCAAGGAATAGGGGTATCTCGTAAAACAAAAAGAAAACTGTATCTGTAAATCCGAAACAGTTCCGATGTTGATGCTATAGCACATTACAAGAAATTCTGCAAAATATTAAAGACTGTAATACGGATGTCAAAGCAAATATATTACAAGGAAAAGATAGTCATATCAGATAACAAAATAAAGACAATATGGGATATAGTGAAGGAGGAGACCGGTAGAACCAGACATGAAGAGGAACAAATGGCATTAAGAGTTAATGATACATTGGTGACAGATGTGTATAGTGTTGCAGAACTTTTAAGAAACATTTTATAACTGTCACTGAAAATATGGATTTGTCAGGTTCAGTAGATGCTGCTATGGAATACCTCAGACCAGACATTTCAAGTAACTTCCATAATATGAATTTGACCCTCACTACCCCAAAAGAAATAATGTCCATCATAAAATCAAAAACATCTAGTGGGTATGATGAAATATCAACAAAGTTAATTAAAGAATGTGATTCTGAGCTAAGTAACATATTAAGCTATCTGTGTAACCAGTCGTTTATCAGTGGAATATTTCCTGAATGGCTGAAATATGCTGAAGTTAAGCCACTGTTTAAGAAGGGAGATAAAGAAATAGCATCAAATTTCTGTCCAATTTCACTGCTGCCAGCATTCTCAAAAATTTTTGAAAAAGTAATGTACAGTTGGCTTTATAACAATCTTATCTCAAACAACATACTGTCAAGGTCACAGTTTGGATTTCTAAAAGGTTCTGATATTGAGAAGGCTATCTACACTTACAGTGAAAATATGCTTAATTCATTAGACAAAAAATTGCAGGCAACTGGTATATTTTGTGATCTGTCAAAGGCATTTGACTGTGTAAATCACAATATCCTTTTAAGTAAATTAGAATATTATAGTGTAACAGGAAATGCTGCAATATGGTTCAAATCTTATATCTCTGGCACGAAAAAACGGGTGTTATTAGGAAAGAGACATGTATCAAGCTATCAGGCATCATCCAACTGGGAACTAATTACATGTGGGGTCCCACAAGGTTCCATTTTGGGGCCCTTACTTTTTCTTGTGTATATCAATGACTTTTCATCAGTAACATTACCAGATGCCAAGTTCGTTTTGTTTGCTGATGATACAAACATTGCAATAAATAGCAAATCAAGTGTAGTCTTAGAAAGATCAGCTAATAAAATATATGTGGACATTAATCACTGGTTCCTAGCCAATTCTTTGTCACTAAACTTTGAAAAAACACACTACATGTAGTTCAGAACTTGTAAGAGGTGTCCCACGAGTATATGTTTAACATATGATGGCAAGAAGATAGAAGAAGTGGACAGTGTTAAATTCTTGGGATTACAGCTTGATAATGAATTCAACTGGGAGGAGCACACCACAGAACTGCTGAAGCGCCTTAACAAATCTCTGTTTGCAATGCGAATTTTGTCAGACATAGGGGATATAAAAAGGAAAAGGCTGGCATACTATGCTTACTTTCATTCCATAATGTCATATGGGATTATTTTTTGGGGTAATTCATCAAGCCAAGCTAAAGTTTTCTGGGCACAAAAACGTGCAGTAAGAGTTATATGTGGTGTGAACTCAAGAACATCCTGCAGAAGCCTGTTCAGGGAACTAGGGATACTAACTAAACAGCTCAATTCATGTAATCAGTACTAGAAATAAGAATAATCTTCACAAGGACTTAAAGTCACTTAGTCTTGTACAAACAGGTGTGCGTTATTCAGGAACATACATTTTCAATAACTTGCCAGCAGCCATAAAAAGCTTAACAAGCAATGAAATTCAGTTTAAGAGAAGCCTAAAGGATTTATTGGTGGCCAACTCCTTCTACTCCATTGATGAATTTCTCAGTAAAACCAACCGATTTTTGTATATATATATAGGTACAATATAACTTCTGCACAATTTTAGTGCAGTAATGTATTCATTGTAAATACTGTATGTGTGTATGTGTGTGTGTGTGTGTGTGTGTGTGTGTGTGTGTGTGTGTGTGTGTAAGTACAATCTAACTTCTGCACCATTTCAGTGCAGTAATGTGTTCATTGTAAATAAGTATTATAGTAGTTGTATTACATGTTTATTACCTTATAAATAAATAAAAAACTTTTTTATTTTAAATTCAGTGCATTAGTATTTGTAAAATGACTCTTTCATGTAGTGTTCATTAAAAAATGACGATCATTCCACTTGGGACCTGTGGAATGGTACATTAGCTTATTTGTTTTAGTTGTAAATATTTGTCATGTATTGTTGTTTTTCTGACATGTTCCACATCCTGGAGGACCTCCCCACTACGGATAAATTGGAACGAAAGTAAATCTAATCTAATCTAATCTAATAATTGTCACAAGAAAGTATGTAGACATCTGGACATGAAAAAGTGGAGATATTATTTTTTATTGATCATATTTTGGTCTTCAAGTTGTTTATTAGTACGAAAAGCTAATTTTATTTGTTTCTTGAACTAGTTGTTCATCTTCCAAATTTGGCCTCTGTATGGTGCTGTGAGATAGGCACGTTTATTTGTGGCATTCCTTCTCATTTTAATATTATTTTTTTTCGTATCTGATCTGTTTTTGGTTATGTATGCTGTTTACATAATTTGATCAGTACTTGAAATACAGAGAAAACCTACTGCTACTGACATTATCATAAATAAAAATTATTATCACTCAAATTTGCTTAATTACGCATATTTCAGATAAAATATTAACAGAGTTTTAAAGTTCGCTCTGGATAACAATCCTATGCAAAATGAAATAGAAACACTACAATACATAACCGATAATAATATCTCCACTTACTCAAGTCCAGGTATTCACAAATACCTGTAATAAATTTTATACTGGACAAACAGGTAGGACCTTCCAAATTAGATCTAAAGAACATACGCGAAATTGCGAAAGCAAACAATACACTTTTTACTTGCATTTAAAAAGCTAAAAACGCAGCGCACAAAATATCGAAAATGTCCTAAAAAATTCTAGACAAAGTGCCTAAAGGACATACAATGAACATTTTGGAGGAAACGGAAATTTATTCTCACGCAGAAAAATACCTAGAGGACATCCTTAGTGAACAAACAGATTTTAAACATAAAAAATGCTTGGAAAAGTGTAGTGAGATATAAAAGGAAAAGGACAGAAAAAGGGTAAATTACAGCGACGAACACAAAACAATAGAACATTTATTGTGTACGCAAAACCACAAAATACTATATCTGGAAATTAATCGTAACCACTGACTTTCCGCTGTAGACGCACCAAATCGCTGGAGCCAGGGCCCTCAAAAAGCTGTCAAAAATAACTTTGCAGAGATCACACAGTTGATATACATAGAAATAGCGTCATTATAATGTAACGAAAAGACAGTCGATACCTACGTTCCAAGACGCAATATGGATTACATCATACCAGCTAAGATGTAAACATTATGTGCCACACTTAGACACAGTAACTAACGTAGAAGTGAGGAACAACGTTATGCCTATTACACCATCTGCGCTTGAAAATGGCAAAACGCCACACTTAGCACTTAGCAAAACGCCGAAACGACCTTGTCGTGTTACCTTGTAATTACTATGAGTAAATAAATCAATAGCACAAAAGAAACCTGCACTAATAATAAAATATGACTTTTTTATTAGGTTGCTTTCTTGTCTGTTTGTTCGATACGAATTATGCGGTTGGTTTTAAACTAACTTCCTGATGAGCTAGAGACGTTAAACTTTCAACATATATCTGAACGTCATGACAATGTTGTGTTAACTCGCTTTCTTGTCTAGTTTTTGGCGGAGGGTACTCCGTGTACCAGTGCTGTTTCCACCGTTTCGTGTTCTAGCCAGTAATGTTCCATGATAAGAACGATTGCTCTTAAGACTCCGTTTGAGCTCGATTTTCTCCAATTTTTACCTTTAAGATCTTTCCGCGAGATTTAGATTGGATTAAGCAATATATTGGTTTACTCAGGTGAAGAGAAACTGAAATAAATAGGACATTTACCAAATGTCTGTGTTGTATTCTCATCAAAATGTTTGATGTTGAGAGAAAATTTTCACACGCACGAGACTCAAAAGCTGAAAATAATTATTTATATAGAAACATTTTAATATGACACGGTTTTAAAATGGACTGACAAGTTCAAAATAATTTTTATAGCCCCATAAAGTTAGTCCTGAAAATTTATGCTTGTCAATTTTTAATATGACAATAATTGTGAAATTTAAAACGAAAAAAGTGGGGCGCATGCAGTAGATAACAGTAAGGAGAGAGTAGCTGTTGTTGAGAAAAATCACACAACAATTCATAGTATTTACATAGCAACAAAATTGTCAGTAACTTAGATGAAATATTCATACATGAGTTATCTGTTGCATCCGCCCCACATTTTTCGTTTTAAATTTTACAGGTGTTGTCAGTGTTTTTAAAAATCCATGAATACTAATTTTCAGGCCAATACATATGGGATTAGGAATCTGTATTGGGTAAGGAAAAATTATTTTGTTCTTTGTGTTATATTAAAAAGTTTTTTAATTTGAATGATTATCCTATGCTACTCCCTCCACGATCGGTTACACATTACTGAATGCGTTGGTAGAATTACTCCATGAAAGGAGATTCCTGATAAATATGGAACGGTCTTCTCATGATAAAGATATTAGTATAAAACTGTCACAAACGAATCCAAACGTTAGAAAACGTTAACTAACTTCTCATGGTTGGATTTCATAGTGATGTAGAACAATATTAAAGACATCACATTCGCAATTGACTAGAAATTATTTATACCAGTGTTACAATTTCTACCTTAAGGCTTTTATCATATGGTATACTGCAAAACACTGTGCTTCAGCACATGTCCAACTTTGAAATATGTTGGAGGATTTTTAAAGTTTGACATGTGCTAAAGCACAGTTTTTACAGTATACCCACTGATAATTATCTTAAGGCCGAAATTGCAATAATGAAAATGAACTTCTACAGGCATCGACGAATGCGACATCTTTAAAAGTAAGCAGAAAACATTGTTCAACTGCCATAGCAAACTTCAGTAAGATCGCAATAACAGCTTGCTGTGCAAGTGGGGGTTAAAAGATCTTTGTGTCAGAACAGTATCAAAAAGAACCTGCGTCTTCATCCTTACAAATTTTCTATGGCTTATGAGTTAAAGCTTCTGCGCTTGTAAAGTTCGCCCGGTGGTTTCCGAATGAAGTGCTATCGGGACAACTTAGTACTTCCTATGAGGACTGCATCGGCCTACCTGGGTGTGTGAAGTCACAGGATTCGAGCCATTATGCATCTCTAAGTCCTCACCAGTACTTTGAACGGCCGTTGCATAATATTAAGATTGGTGTGGACCAACCTCTATTTCCATGTATACACGGTCAGTTTGTAACACTAAGGCGTAATGAAATCATCTATTAATGTTCTAGGTAAGATGACATCAAGCGTGACACGAAGTAGGAGGCGAAAAATGTAATGAATCGATACGAGAGGTTAGGATGACAAGAGGGGACAGATCAATCATTGTTTTTGGGTGTGACATAGGCATAAATTTGTTAGTAGACTAAAATTATGAAACACAAACAAGGAAACGATTCTGCACGGCTATATTTCTTTGAAGAAAATAAATCGTACGAAATACTACAAATACCTGTGTATGGTAAGTCAGAATTCGAAGAAATTTTCCACGGAGACCCCTACGTTCTCATTTGGTTAAAAAGAGAATTCATAAAAAGCCGAAAAACAGACGAGATCCAAAGGGACACCAGCATTTCAATGCCTCCACTTACTATTTTCTACAGTCTACACAATATGTGCGAAATTGATAAACCAAAATATGAAAGTTGCAATTAAATTCAAGATACTGAACTAGTACTTCGCCTTCAGAAGCCCTTAGATCATACAATGACAAAACTTTCATACTTAGAAAAATTATTCAGTAGCAGATGGACACAAAAATGTCTGGCTTCATTTCCTTGCTCATTGGAGACACATTGGTCTAAAAGGAAGAAGAAAGCTTAGCTACCTGTCGTTAGAAATGAACAGCAAACAAAAAATGAGCTGAAAGGGTGAAATAAAACCAAATGTTTGACATCAACTCAAATAACCGAGTAATTCATAGTCCTACCAGAGATTTCAATAGATCTGAAATTATGTCATCTACTCCTGCTGATTTATTTGAGTTCAGATCATTTAATGCTTTGTGAAATCATGAGCACGTGATTAGCCGGCCAATTTAGTTTCGCCGGCATCATCTTGCTACTCTTCATCCATCGCACTTCAGGACAGTTTCTTTCCACCGCACAGACTTTTTATACACCCAAACCATCTGCCTGTCTGTTCGTCTGCAGTTAATACATATTTTCCAGCTGCATCTCATAGATTAATCTATTTAAATTTTACTTCTACGAAATTACGTTTAATTTTACCTCCAATGAAATTGGCAGAGTTCTTATCAAAGGTACTCTTCATATGAAAAGTACTGGGTGATCAAAAAGTCAGTATAAATTTGAAAACTGAATAAATCACGAAATAATGTAGAGAGGTACAAATTGACACACATGCTTGGAATGACATGGGGTTTTCTTAGAACCAAAAAAATAGAAACGTTCAAATAATGTCCGACAGATGGCGCTTCATCTGATCAGAATAGCAATGATTAGCATAACAAAGTAAGACAAAGCAAAGATGATTTAAATTTTACTTCTACGAAATTACGTTTAATTTTACCTCCAATGAAATTGGCAGAGTTCTTATCAAAGGTACCCTTCATATGAAAAGTACTGGGTGATCAAAAAGTCAGTATAAATTTGAAAACGGAATAAATCACGAAATAATGTAGAGAGGTACAAATTGACACACATGCTTGGAATGACATGGGGTTTTCTTAGAACCAAAAAAATAGAAACGTTCAAATAATGTCCGACAGATGGCGCTTCATCTGATCAGAATAGCAATGATTAGCATAACAAAGTAAGACAAAGCAAAGATGATGTTCATTACAGGAAATGCTCAATATGTCCACCATCATTCCTCAACAATAACTGTAGTCGAGGAATAATCTTGTGAACAACACTGTAAAGCGTATCCGGAGTTATGGTGAGGCACTGGCTTCGGATGTTGTCTTTCAGGATCCCTAGAGATGTCGATCGATCACGAGACACTTGCGACTTCAGGTAACCCCAAATCCAATAATCGCACGGACTGAGGTCTGGGGACCTGGGAGGCCAAGCATGACGAAAGTGGCGGCTGAGCACACGATCATCACCAAACGACGCGCGCAAGATATCTTTCACGCGTCTAGGAATACTTTTTCTTTTTTTTGTTCTAATAAAACCCCATGTCATTCCAAGCATGTGTGTCAATTTTTACCTCTCTATCTACATTATTCCGTGGTTTATTAAGTTTTCAAATTTATACTGACTTTTTGATCACCCGGTATACCAACAGCAAGACACGATCAGTACCTTCACTGCATGACAGCAGTGGTAATGTTGTCGATGACAGCGGCACGAAAGCATTAGATGTGATTAAAGTGCACTCCCTGATAAAAAAGTAAAGTACTCAGAAGGGAGGAAGGAAATGAAGTGAAACTTCAAATGTTGAGTAGGTAAGTCATGCTACTGCAGTGACTACAAAATCGAGTCAAATTTACAAAGGACTTAACAATGTGAGTCTACTTATCAATATGACGGTGGATCGCTTCTGGCCTGATTTAATGCGCTGACTCGGCTACGAAGGCTATCAGAAAGCCCTCTTATCTTATCCTGAGGCTAGCTGACCAACACTTGTTGTAACTGGTCCTTGACATCCTGGATGCTGGCACTGGGACAGAGTCTAGGCCGGTTCCACAAATGTTTTGTTGGGGATAGATCTAGGAATATCATCTGCCATGGAAGTCCGTCAACATCACGCTGATAGTTCACTGAGACATGCGCCGTGTGAGTGCTAGCATTGTTCGCTTCAAAAATCGTAGCACGGAACTGTCACGTGAGATGTAACACGTGAGGACGCGGGATGTCTGTGACATACAGCTCTCCCACCAGAGAACCCCCTGTCCTACCAGCCGTCACCGGAAGTCATACCCGATGGTTCGGCACACGACGCCAGGAGTAACACCGCTGGGCCTCAACAAAACATTTGAAGAATGGAATCTCCCCACAGGTCGCCTCCATACTCAACGAAGATGGTCTTCCGGAATAAAGCAGAAGCACAATTAATCACTGAAGACGTTGAACAGCAGTTCGTGGGTCCCGGTCATATCACCCCTCATAACGCAGCCGTTTGTGCAGTGCCGTCAACCGCAACTTAAGCATGGGACAGTAATTCCCCAGTACGGCTGCCGCTAGTCTGCGGCCAATTATGTGGGACGACACAGCATGTTGCAGAGAGTCCTTTACTTGTTCTCGGATGGCAACAGCAGATGTGAAGGCGTCACGATGTGCTAGGTGCACGATACGGTGATCCTTCCTTATGGTGGTCAGATGTGGTAGGTTGCAGCCGCGACAACAAGTACGCCTGCCCTCAGATTCCCATGCACTCGAACAGAAGGCCATAGTCACATCCAAAAGCGCTACTAATCTGCGCACTGCACGATTCCACCGGCCGACCAAATGGAGATCCACAACGAGGCCCCTTTAAAACTCTGACAGATGCTATCACTGCCTTATCCGAGTAAGCGGTATGTTCATGTCCTTCACAGTGCTCACTCAACATATGACGCATATCGCGCCCTTGTACAGGGTGAGTCACCTAACATTACCACTGGATATATTTCGTAAACCACATCAAATACTGACGAATCGATTCCACAGACCGAACGTGAGGAGAGGGGCTAGTGTAATTGGTTAATACAAACCATAAAAAAATGCACGGAAGTATGTTTTTTAACACAAACCTACGTTTTTTTAAATGGAACCACGTTAGTTTTGTTAGCACATCTGAACATATAAACAAATACGTAATCAGTGCCGTTTGTTGCATTGTAAAATGTTAATTACATCCGGAGATATTGTAACCTAAAGTTGACGCTTGAGTACCACTCCTCCGCTGTTCGATCGTGTGTATCGGAGAGTACCGAATTACGTAGGGATCCAAAGGGAACGGTGATGGACGTTAGGTACAGAAGAGACTGGAACAGCACATTACGTCCACATGCTAACACCTTTTTATTGGTCTTTTTCACTGACGCACATGTACATTACCATGAGGGGTGAGGTACACGTACACACGTGGTTTCCGTTTTCAATTACGGAGTGGAATAGAGTGTGTCCCGACATGTCAGGCCAATAGATGTTCAATGTGGTGGCCATCATTTGCTGCACACAATTGCAATCTCTGGCGTAATGAATGTCGTACACGCGGCAGTACAGCCGGCGTAATGTCGCCGCAGGCTGCCACAATACGTTGTTTCATATCCTCTGGGGTTGTAGGCACATCGCGGTACACATTCTCCTTTAACGTACCCCACAGAAAGAAGTCCAGAGGTGTAAGATCAGGAGAACGGGCTGGCCAATTTATGCGTCCTCCACGTCCTATGAAACGCCCGTCGAACATCCTGTCAAGGGTCAGCCTAGTGTTAATTGCGGAATGTGCAGGTGCACCATCATGCTGATACCACATACGTCGACGCGTTTCCAGTGGGACATTTTCGAGCAACGTTGGCAGATCATTCTGTAGAAACGCGATGTATGTTGCAGCTGTTTGTTACAACACGCAACTGAACGTCGGAGGTTTCAAGCGTCAACTTTAGGTTACAATGTCTCCGGATGTAATTAACATTTTACAATGCAACAAACGGCACTGATTACGTATTTGTTTATATGTTCAGATGTGCTAACAAAACTAACGTGGTTCCATTAAAAAAATGTAGGTTTGTGTTAAAAAACATACTTCCGTGCATTTTTTTATGGTTTGTATTAACCAATTACACTAGCCCCTCTCCTCACGTTCGGTCTGTGGAATCGGTTCGTCAGTATTTGATGTGGCTTACGAAATATATCCAGTGGTACTCACCCTGTATATCCTACTAGGTCTGGAAATAACAACAAATACGAAGAACATGAGTGGCCGTTCCACCTGTCGCAGAGAACTGCAGCTCCTAAGCATCTACACACTGTCGAACGGTGTATTCGTGTATGGAGCTACATTTACATCCGACCATGTCTTCTGGTTGTTTTCCCTTTTTTCGCAGGCAGTGTATGTCAAAATATAAAAGATTTTAATAAAATTTCGGCAGCGTCGCGCTTGGCTTCGCATGACCCCGTAGCCATAACTAGAGGACAAGTTCAAGGTAGTCGTGTTAACGACGGGCCTCAAACCCGGTGTTGCGCGTGGGGAAAAGCTGTGAAGTAATCAATCCAACTACCGGATCAAAAATCAGATATTCAGATGTGTGTGAATTCTTAAGGGACCAAGCTTCTGAAGTCATCCATCCCTAGACTTACACACTACTTACACTACCTTATGCTAAGAACAACACACACGCCCACGCCTGAGGGAGAACTCGAACCTCCAGAGAGAGGGGCAGCTAGCGGATCCTACAAGGGCGTGCTGAAAGGTAGTACCTCCGAATTTTTATTATGAACACTCTTAAAGCTTTTTAAATAAGACTGGCATTATGAACATATTACATCTTTATTCTTCATGCCAAATGATTAACGTCGAGTATAGATTTAAGTTAGGGGAAGTCTTTTCTGAAAGTATTTGTATGGAATGCAGCCATGTATGGAAGCGAAACATGGACAATAGTTTAGACAACAAGAGAATAGAAGCTTTTGAAATGTGGTGCTACAGAAGAATGCTGAAGACTAGATGGGTAGATGATCACATAATTAATTAGGAGGTACTGAATACAATTGGAAAGAAAAGGATTCTGTGGCAGTAGTTGACTAGAAGAAGGGATCGGTTGGTAGGACACGTTCTGAGGCATCAACGGATCACCAATTTAGTACTGGAGGGAAGTGTGGAGGGTAAAAATTGTCGAGGGAGACCAAGAGATGAAGACACTAATCAGATTCAGACAGATATAGGTTGCAGTAGGTACTCGGAGATGAAGAGGCTTGCACAGGATAGAGTAGCATGGAGAGCTGCATCAAAAGTCTTTGGATTGAAAACCACAGCAACAACGACATTCTTCATGCCTACATATCAGCAGCCCCTGCCGCTAGACGGCTCCGAATTGCAGCGTGTGTGTAACGTAGTAACTATACCGTCAGGTCACAAACAGAGTGCGGTAATCGAATTTTGAATTCGAAGACTTGCTCCATACATGGAGTACCCTCTCCTCCAGCATGACACTGCCAGGGTGCCTATTCTGTACCTTTCCGCCATTGTGCCGATCGTTTCGGTACTCAATAGCACCGAACGGCCTAGTACTCGAATTAGAGTCTCTGCATTATTCAGTATCCATTTCGGTAGCGATACCGTTCGGGTCTAGAGAACCGAAGCGCTGTTGTCGGTTCGTGTCGCACAAGTCAATCAAAAGCAAGCAGCCACAGATACGCGCATGCGCACTGCAGCGCGCACAGCGCCACGAACACAAAGTGGCTAGCAGACGACACAGGCGGTGCTGTTCTTTCAAGTACCGAAAATTGCGTTTACGTTGCCATAACGCATGACGCCGCATACCATCGAGCTGACGTGCCCGCCTTCATCGCCCTTGCCTCCTCCTTAACTGTATCAGGCGCAGTATATCCATTTCCATGATTCTCAGCTGAAATGCATAAAAAGTTTTAGTTTCTCTGACTGCATGTTTCCATGCATGCATAATAACGATAGTGTATTTGACTGTATTCTGCAGATTGTCGTAAATGCCACATTATGTCATCTTATTCTCATTCACACTGACATGGTATTTTGGATTTTACGTTACAGAAAATAAGTTAGGAATAGTGTGTAGTACCACATTGTACTAATACATCAATAAAAACACCCGAAAAATTGATTCTGAGAGTTTCAAGGAATAAGAAGATAAACAGAATGTGGTTGTAACACGCTCCTAGAGATCTAAATTATTAAGTAGCCCACTTCCCTATATGATGCGTCAACGATTTGGGTCTTAAAAACAAAACTGAAAAAAGAAACGCATTTTCGGGATCTCCTGCAGTTCGTCGAAGTTTATAACATGCATCCCATAAATGAAAACGTTTCGTATATGGTGCTACAGTCTAAAAATACTATGGCAGAGATCTTTCATCTCTGTCTACTGTCGTTGAGGATTCGATTGCTGATAAATATTTGTGACAAGCAAGATTATGAAGATGACTGCTGCTAGTTACATTCCCAGTAATTTAAGTTGTGCTCTTAGATTCCTGTCTAGTAGCATACTCGGAAATCGCTACATATTCGAAAAAAAATGGTGAATTATTCCTGACAAGAAAAAATATTAAGGTCACTGTCGGTTGTTTCACTCACAGGAATTTCATCTCCAACAATTTCATATTTCGTATTTCAAACACACAGAAATCACGAAATCATTACTGAGGAAGTGTGCTCTTACATGTAAGTAATAGTAAGTAACAACGAATTTGCAGAAAAATCTTAACTTACACGAATAACAATGTCTCAGAACGTGTTGCATATATGAAGAGGAAAAAATTTTTTTTGCGTTCACCCATGCGCGAACCCGTGACCTTTGGAATCGCATTCCCGCGCGCTAACCACTTTTTTTTAAGGTCACAGATAACTACAGTCATAAATTACAGCATTCAGAGAATGGGGAATCATTATTTGGCCACGCG
The DNA here is from genome assembly GCF_023864275.1 of Schistocerca cancellata. NCBI lineage: Eukaryota > Metazoa > Arthropoda > Insecta > Orthoptera > Acrididae > Schistocerca > Schistocerca cancellata. The sequence continues at coordinate 822,164,573 of NC_064627.1, read as the reverse complement.
GAACAACAGCAATGCGGTGCTCATTTGTTGTAGTATTGTGTACAGGAACGTAGGCTGACTACGTTGCCAAACAGTGCTCCGTAAGTCATAAATGCATGATAGTTTGCAAGGTTTCCAATATCAGGCTTCACATAGTTGCTTTCCATTGTTACTTGAAAATTGTAAGCACGTTTCGATAACTACTAACTAACCTACACTCCTGGAAATGGAAAAAAGAACACATTGACACCAGTGTGTCAGACCCACCATACTTGCTCCGGGCACTGCGAGAGGGCTGTACAAGCAATGATCACACGCACGGCACAGCGGACACACCAGTTGCTTTCCATTGTTACTTGAAAGTTGTAAGCACGTTTCGATAACTACTAACTAACCTACACTCCTGGAAATGGAAAAAAGAACACATTGACACCAGTGTGTCAGACCCACCATACTTGCTCCGGGCACTCCGAGAGGGCTGTACAAGCAATGATCACACGCACGGCACAGCGGACACACCAGGAACCGCGGTGTTGGTCGTCGAATGGCGCTAGCTGCGCAGCATTTGTGCACCGCCGCCGTCAGTGTCAGCCAGTTTGCCGTGGCATACGGAGCTCCATCGCAGTCTTTAACACTGGTAGCATGCCGCGACAGCGTGGACGTGAACCGTATGTGCAGTTGACGGACTTTGAGCGAGGGCGTATAGTGGGCATGCGGGAGGCCGGGTGGACGTACCGCCGTATTGCTCAACACGTGGGGCGTGAGGTCTCCACAGTACATCGATGTTGTCGCCAGTGGTCGGCGGAAGGTGCACGTGCCCGTCGACCTGGGACCGGACCGCAGCGACGCACGGATGCACGCCAAGACCGTAGGATCCTACGCAGTGCCGTAGGGGACCGCACCGCCACTTCCCAGCAAATTAGGGACACTGTTGCTCCTGGGGTATCGGCGAGGACCATTCGCAACCGTCTCCATGAAGCTGGGCTACGGTCCCGCACACCGTTAGGCCGTCTTCCGCTCACGCCCCAACATCGTGCAGCCCGCCTCCAGTGGTGTCGCGACAGGCGTGAATGGAGGGACGAATGGAGACGTGTCGTCTTCAGCGATGAGAGTCGCTTCTGCCTTGGTGCCAATGATGGTCGTATGCGTGTTTGGCGCCGTGCAGGTGAGCGCCACAATCAGGACTGCATACGACCGAGGCACACAGGGCCAACACCCGGCATCATGGTGTGGGGAGCGACCTCCTACACTGGCCGTACACCACTGGTGATCGTCGAGGGGACACTGAATAGTGCACGGTACATCCAAACCGTCATCGAACCCATCGTTCTACCATTCCTAGACCGGCAAGGGAACTTGCTGTTCCTACAGGACAATGCACGTCCGCATGTATCCCGTGCCACCCAACGTGCTCTAGAAGGTGTAAGTCAACTACCCTGGCCAGCAAGATCTCCGGATCTGTCCCCCATTGAGCATGTTTGGGACTGGATGAAGCGTCGTTTCACGCGGTCTGCACGTCCAGCACGAACGCTGGTCCAACTGAGGCGCCAGGTGGAAATGGCATGGCAAGCCGTTCCACAGGACTACATCCAGCATCTCTACGGTCGTCTCCATGGGAGAATAGCGGCCTGCATTGCTGCGAAAGGTGGATATACACTGTACTAGTGCCGACATTGTGCATGCTCTGTTGCCTGTGTCTATGTGCCTGTGGTTCTGTCAGTGTGATCATGTGATGTATCTGACCCCAGGAATGTGTCAATAAAGTTTCCCCTTCCTGAGACAATGAATTCACGGTGTTCTTATTTCAATTTCCAGGAGTGTATTTGTGGGGAAAAAGTACACAAAGGCACTAGTAACGTCAGTTCACACTCTTATAATATAGATATGTTGTTGTTGTTGTTGTTGTTGTTGTGGTCTTCAGTCCTGAGACTGGTTTGATGCAGCTCTCCATGCTACTCTATCCTGTGCAAGCTACTTCATCTCCCAGTACTTACTGCAACCTACATCCTTCTGAATCTGCTTAGTGTATTCATCTCTTGGTCTCCCTCTACGATTTTTACCTTCCACGCTGCCCTCCAATGCTAAATTTGTGATCTCTTGATGCCTCAGAATATGCCCTACCAATCGGTCCCTTCTTCTTGTCAAGTTGTGCCACAAACTCCTCTTCTCCCCTATTCTATCAATACCTCCTAATTAGTTACGTGATCTACCCATCTAATCTTCAGCATTCTTCTGTAGCACCACATTTCGAAAGCTTCTATTCTCTTCTTGTCCAAACTATTTATCGTCCATGTTTCACTTCCATACATGGCTACACTCCATACAAATACTTTCAGAAACGACTTCCTGACACTTAAATCTATACTCGAGGTTAACAAATTTCTCTTCTTCAGAAACGCTTTCCTTGCCATTGCCAGTCTACATTTTATATCCTCTCTACTTTGACCATCATCAGTTATTTTGCTCCCCAAATAGCAAAACACCTTTACTACTTTAAGTGTCTCATTTCCTAATCTAATTCCCTCAGCATCACCCGACTTATTTCGACTACATTCCATTATCCTCGTTTTGCTTTTGTTGATGTTCATCTTATACCCTTCTTTTACGACACTGTCCATTCCGTTCAACTGCTCTTCCAAGTCCTTTACTGTCTCTGACAGAATTACAATGTCATCGGCGAACCTCAAAGTTTTTATTTCTTCTCCATGGATTTTAATACCTACTCCGAATTTTTCTTTTGTTTCCTTCACTGCTTGCTCAATATACAGATTGAATAACATCGGGGATAGGCTACAACCCTGTCTCACTCCCTTCCCAACCACTGCTTCCCTCTCGTGCCCCTCGACTCTTATAACTGCCATCTGGTTTCTGTACAAATTGTAAATAGCCTTTCGCTCCCTGTATTTTACCCCTGCCACCTTCAGAATTTGAAAGAGAGTATTCCAGTCAACATTGTCAAAAGCTTTCTCTAAGTCTACAAATGCTAGAAACGTCGGTTTGCCTTTCCTTAATCTAGCTTCTAAGATAAGTCGTAGGGTCAATATTGCCTCACGTGTTCCACTATTTCTACGGAATCCAAACTGATCTTCCCCGAGGTCAGCTTCTACCAGGTTTTCCAATCGTCTGTAGAGAATACGCGTTAGTATTTTGCAGCTGTGACTTATTAAACTGATAGTTCGGTAATTTTCACATCTGTCAACACCTGCTTTCTTTGGGATTGGAATTATTATATTCTTCTTGACGTCTGAGGGTATTTCGCCTGTCTCAAACATCTTGCTCACCAGATGGTAGAGTTTTGTCAGGACTGGCTCTCCCAAGGGCGTCAGTAGTTCTAATGGAATGTTGTCTACTCCCGAGGCCTTGTTTCGACTCAGGTCTTTCAGTGCTCTGTCAAACTCTTCGCGCAGTATCATATCTCCCATTTCATCTTCATCTACGTCCTCTTCCATTTCCATAATATTGTCCTCAAGTACATCGCCCTTGTATAGGTGCTCTATATACTCCTTCCACCTTTCTGCTTTTTCTTCTTTGCTTAGAACTGGGTTTCCATTTGAGCTCTTGATATTCATACAAGTAGTTCTCTTTTCTCCAAAGGTCACTTTAATTTTCCTGTAGGCAGTATCTATCTTACCGCTAGTGAGATAAGCCTCTACATCCTTAGATTCGTCCTCTCGCCATCCCTGCTTAGCCGATGTCTTGATATATAATGATCTTTAACCTCTTATTTGCATAAAAAAACACGGATTTTGAGTGAATATTTACCGAAAACGTTTTTCTTATGTAATCATTCACAGTAACAGCCTAACCCAACCATATTTTTAACAAAGGGAAATAGTCTATTACGAACTCACTTTCCAACTGGATGTGTCCTCTGGTGATACTTTAGTAACACAATCACTAAATCCATAGCTACAACTACTAAACATGTTTAAAGTAACAAATTATAGGTGTACATAAACAACAGCTCACTGATCGACAGGGCCAGACCGAAATGTAAAACCTCTCGGTACAATTGTCGTAAAATCGGTGGGAGGACCGTTCGGTAACAAGTCTCAGAAGCTTACTGAATAGGATATTTCGATAAAGAACCGAAAATGACGTCACTATCGAGACTAACCTACTACACCGATCGGTATGAACGTGGCCTCAGGCCACGCACGAGCGCTTCGACTTCTGCAAGAATCCGACGCCTTCGGTTCACTGGCATCGATCGTCCTCCATACAGTACCGACTTGGCCCATCTGATTTCCATCTGTTTCCAGAAGTTAATGAACACCTTAGAGGACTTCACTTGGATAATGATGAAGCGGCTTAACCAGAGGTGAGGTTGTAGCTCTGTTAATAAAGTTAAATATTCTACTGGTCTCTCATTGGTAGAAATATGTTCGTCACCAGGGTGTCTATGCTGACGAATAAATTTGTAGACAAAAAGAATAAAGCTCTATACTCTTAATAAAGTTTGTTTTAGCAAAAATCTTTAAGAATTTTCACATAAAATTCGGATACATTACTTTCGGCACGCCAGGAAACAAGAAGTAGTGTTCATGCTCTGCGATGAAGCCCAAGCCCAGCAACCGTACGATGCACGAACATGACCTCCATATGCATGATGGACGACATGTTTTTTCCGCACTTACTTAAGAAGCGAACTTAGTCTTTCACGCGGTAGAGACATGATTGAACATTTGATAGTAATGTGATATCAAGAATTATAATTTTTGTAGGTGTAGTGTTGGTTCTCAGCACATTTAACACTTCCGCCGTATCGTGTACGTCCGTAAGAATCCCAGTGGTTAGTGAGGCTTTCTGCCTATAAAATGATTCAGTGCTTCATGAATAATTTTAAACAAACTTCAAGGTGAGCAAAAGCTTTATCGACATAAACGTTGTATTCTCAGAGCAGAAACCACGATTTTAAGTCTGGTTGGCTCGGCGAAGGTTTGAATGGTATAACTTTTAGGTCCGTTTATTAACAGTTAAGATCTAGTTGTGAATTACTTGTGCTTCAAAAGTGAAGCGTGTGATACGCCGAACAATAATTTATGTATCTGGAGTTTGACTTTATTGCTTTAACGATAGTTAGTACATCAAAAATGAGTATTCAGTAGACAAGCTGAACGATCAACCTAAGGTAGGTAGCAATAAGCGATCAGGCAGATAAACAGTAACCACATGAACTATTCGGAGACAGCTTATCCCCCAAAGGACATAGCTAATGATATGAAATTTACCCGAGATATATGAATCATTCTGAATGGAATTACTCTTAATCCGGTAAATGAATTTTAACCGTCCGGAAATGTCGGCGGAAGGAGACACGTCAACTTCCAGCAAATGTATATTAACAAATACTTTAGTAATTTGACCTACATTTGTATGAACGGCTTCGCTCGAAATGGTTCATACAGTGAAATCTTGAAACGATCACCATTTCTAATCAAACATCTTCCGTAATTTAATTTTTCGCTGCCTCGGACTGGTACCCTAGATCATGTCGCTGGTCTCCATTAAGCGTAATGACTGTATAAGACCTTCGGAGAATGTCCAGGAGCACAAAGAATCAGGCAAGTAAAGCAGAACTTTTTACCAATAATGAAGTCATTGACAACGGAGTACCACCACATTTAGACGAGGACTGGAGAGAACATCGCTCTTCGTATTGTTGTGAAGAAATAATACTGGAATTCACGCTGAGTGATTTTGGAAACATGATAGACACACAGGGACTTGAAAAACGTTTCTGTGGAATATTATCAGTTTTACAGGTGAGAAATTAAACAGTCCTTCGAGGATGCTGAGCCACAATTTCAGCCAAAGTATTATATATTGAAGAGCCAAAGAAACTGGTACACCTGTCTAATACAATGTAGGGCCCCGCGAGAAGTGCCACAATACGACGTGGCATGGACTGGGATAATGTCTGAAGCAGTGCTGGAGGGAACTGACATCATGAATTCTGCAAAGCTGTCCATAAATCATAAATTAGTAAGAGTGAGGGGAGGGGGGTTGGAGATCTCTTCTGAACATGACGATGCGAGGCATCCCAGATATGCTCAATAATGTGTATCTCGGCACTCTGGTAGCCAGCGGAAGTGTTTAAACTCAAAAGAATGTTTCTGGAGCCGCTCTGTACCAATTCTGGACGTGTGGGGTGTCACATTGTCCTGCCGGAATTGCCGAAGTCCGTCGGAATGCACAATGGGCATGAATGGATGCAGGTGATCACACAAAATGCTTACGTACGTGTCACTTGTCACAGGCGTATCTAGACGTATCAGGAGTCCCATATCAATCCAGTTGCACACGCCCCACTCCATTACAGAGATTCCACCAGCTTGAACAGTCCCCTACTGGCATGTAGGGTCTATGGATTCATGAGGTGGTGTCCATTCGCGTACGCGTCCATCCGCTCGGTACAATTTGAAACAAGACTCGTCCAACCAAGCAACACGTTTCCAGTCATCAACAGTCCAGTGTCCGTGTTGACGGGCCCAAGGGAGTCGTAAAGCTTAGTGTCATGCATTCATCAAGGGTACACGAGTGGGCCTTCGGCTCCGAAAGCCAATATCGATGATGTTTCGTTGAATTGCTCGCACGCTGACAGTTGATGACAGCTCAGCATTGAAATTGCGGAAGGGTTGCACTTCTGTCACGTTCAACAATTCTCTTCAGTCGTCGTTGGTCCCGTTCCTGCAGGATCTTTTTCAGGCCGCAGAGATGTCGGAGATTTTATGTTTTACCGGATTACTGATATTCACGGTACACTTGTGAAATGGTCGTACAGAAAATCTCCACTTCATCGCTACCTCGGATATGCTGTGTCCCATCGTTCGTGCGCCGACTTTAACACCACGTTCAAACTCACATAAATACTGATAACCTGCCAGGGTGGCAGCAGTAACCGATCTAACAACTGCGCCAGGCACTTGTCTCATATAGGCGCTGCCAACCGCATCGCCGTATTCTGCAAATTTACTCTCTCTGTATTTGAATACGCATGCTGATACCAGTTTCTTTGGCGCTTTAGTGTATATTTCCTTCCTTTTCTATTCACGAGATGCGCTCAGTTTCATTAAGTGAGGTGACGCAATTGTTAAGGCAGTAGAGTTAAATTACGGAAGAGAGACGTTAACATTCCCATGTAGCCATTCACGTTTTAGTTTTCTGTGGGTTTGCTAAACCGTTTTAGGCATGTGCCAGTATGATTACGTTCAAACATTCCAGAACTGAAGCAATAAAAAATTCAAAACAAAAGCGAATGAGATTTGACCGTTTATTTACTCAAATTAGGATAGATTTGACGAGATAAAATTCTCAGCACGAATTTTCAGTTTCTTTGTGATGCCAGAGAAGCATTTCGCAACTAAACTGAGAGTTTTCAGTTTTGTCAGTAGGAAATAGACGTACGTAAGACGTACGCTGAATTGAATGGGAATTATTTGTGGTGTGAACTCAAGAACATCATGCAGCGGCCTGTTTAAGGATTCTAACTACTGTCTTGCACTATATTTATTCCTTAATAGGATTTGTCATTAAAAGTATATTAAAAATCACTTATTTTGGTCCAGAAACGTGTCCATTATTGAGGAACACACATTTTCAGTGACGTGCCAGCAGCCATAACAAGTTTAGTTACTAATAAATTTCAGTTTAAGAGGAGCCTAAAGGATTTATTGGTGGTCAACTCCTTCTATTCCAATGATTATTTTCATAATAGAACCAATTGATGTGTACGTGTTACTACTAACATCAAATAAAGCGATTATTAGTACCACATGACTTCCGCACCAATTCGGTGCAGTAATCCGATCATTGTAAATAAGTATAGTAACATAATGTTTCTGTTGGGCAGTTTAAGAATTATTATTTGCGCCTCAGTGTACTGAATCTATATATGATTTATGACTAGTTTCGTACTCTCCTGTAAAGGAAAAATGTCTAACATGTTTATAAGGAATGTCCAGACTTGCTACTGTGTGACGTTAATTTTTATTTCCTCTCTTTCACTACACATTTGTTTCGGCTAAACTGCCGTTATCGAGAGACCTGCAGTATAATGTGAGTGGCATTATTTTCACTATACATTTTTATGCTATTGTTGAACATCGAGAATGTATTGCTACATACTTACATATTGTCTAGATAGACTGACATAAACATCGTTGGCAACTATATTTTTACTGTCGTTTATATTTGCTGAATTAAGGAGGTAATTAATTTGTTATGACAGTAATTTGACAGTTTTGCAGCTACGATGTTTACAAACTAAAACGACATGTTTACGGATATATACATCCACCATATCGAAGATCATCACCAACATAGTCCTAATCCTTGGTTTTTTAACTCGCACGTTTTGTCTTGGGAACGTGCCAGAGACTCTATGGTTGCTATACGTTCATAGTAGTCTACATCTACGTCTACGTCTACATCTACATGGATACTCTGCAAATCACATTTAAGTGCCTGGCAGAGGGTTCATCGAACCACCTTCACAATTCTCTATTATTCCAATCTCGTATAGCGCGCGGAAAGAATGAACAACTATATCTTTCCGTACGAGCTCTTATTTTACTGTAGTGATCGTTCCTCCATATGTACGTCGGTTTCAACAAAATATTTTCGCATTCTGAAGAGAAAGTTGGTGATTGGAATTTCGTGAGAAGATTCCGTCGCAACGAAGAACGCCTTTCTTTTAATGATTTCCAGCCCAAATCCTGTATCATTTCTGTGACACTCTCTCCCATATTTCCCGATAATACAAAACGTGCTGTCTTTCTTTGAACTTTTTCGATGTACTCCGTCAGTCCTCTCTGGTAAGATCCAACACCGCGCAGCAGTATTCTAAAAGAGGGCGGACAAGCTTAGTGTAGGCAGTCTCCTTAGTAGGTCTGTTACATTTTCTAAGTGTCCTGCCAATAAAACGCAGCCTTTGGTTAGCCTTCCCCACAACATTTTCTATGTGTTCTTTCCAATTTAAGTTGTCCGTAATGTCTGTGTTTACGGTGATCGTATCTGCAATTAATTTATAGGGCTTTATTGGGTATGAGTTTTTTATTTGAATTGTAATTTTTCGTAAATAATGACATTCTAGTATGTGTTGTACCGACTCACTGACATATGGTTCCAGAGTATGTATATGAGCAACGGTGTTAAGGTTTTATATTGGTGTGCGTCATCTATACATCATTAGCATCTACGATCGCCATAAACGTAGAATATTGCGAACATGTAGCAATCATAAATATATGCACAACCAAATAATGTATATATCATCCGTACAAGAGTGCTTATGTTTCGTAAATGTATGAAATCGTAGCTGCGAACTGTCAAATTACTGTCATAACAATGCGATTATCACTTTAATTCAGCAAATATGGAACCACGGTCAAAATACAGTTGCCACCGAGTTCATGTCAGTCCATCTACACAATATGTTCGTAAGTAGCAGTCCATGTTCAGTGTTCTACTAGAAAATAAAAATGTATGTTGAAAATAACGGCACTCACACTGTACCGCAGATCACTCGATAATGGCACTTTAGCCGTAGTGTAATATCACACAGCAGCTAGTCTATACACTCCTTACACATATACCACTAGCTGATCAATACTACGCTGCAGGCCCTGTGGAATATAAAATGTTCAACATTTTTTTGACTTGTTCCACATCCGTCAGAACCGTTGCACTTGGCGCTTGAATCTGTGGAAGATACATTAGCATATTTGTTTTTCTCTACAAATATTTGTTGTGTATTCGTATTTTTCTAACATGTTCTACATCTTGGAGTCTCTTCATTACTGATCTGTTTGAACGAAAAGTGCATCTAATCTAATGTAATTCTTGAGCGAGGAACCTGTGATTTATTGTTGCCAAATGAGCAAGAGCGCTGAAATACTGTACAAAAGGGAAAAAAATCACGATTGCTAAACGTCCAGGCGTGGTCGTTAGATTCGAACTAGTAAGCGTTTTAATACACCCTGCTGATGTTGTGACATGGATTGCTTGTGAACGAAGCCATTGCTACCGAAAACCATCACCAACATAGTCCTTATCCATGGTTTATAAACTAGCGCGTTTTGTGTCTTGGGAACGTGTCAGAGGCTCATGTGAAATTATGATGATTTGTTTGATGACTACAGACAAAATACCAAGTATCGTCAGTAATTGCCATCTTGTTTAACAAGTTTCGACTGCATCAGGCATGAATATGAATTCTTAACAAGAGTAACCTTGATCTCTCATTTGCTCCTGCTTCGGAGACCAACTTTACACACAACCTCCGCTTTTTCAAATCTTAGTGCAACAAATGCACTATCACTACTTAGTGGATATTTAACGTTTTTTCTATCATTTGAAACGTCACTTACAGTGTTTCTTTGGAGAGAGAGTTGTTGGCCTACGACAGCGTTCGCCGTTCTCCGCTGTCTACTGGCAAACACGAAAATGTTTGGGCTGCCCCAGACGGTTGTCTGAGGCGCCATACGATTTCTGAGTTAAGTTCAAAAGAGTTTGTTTCTGAAAAACGAGCCTTGCTACAAAAGCTGAAGCTAAGACGCAACAAAAAATCATATCAGACATACACCCTCTTCAAGAACAATGTTTGTACGAAAATGTTCGGAGTAGTTCAACAATCATCCGAAAGACTGGTTTAATGGGAAGACTAAAAATATGTGCTCGAAAACTTACGAACCACAGTCCCTTCTAAGAGTCGTCAGGCTCATTTTCTCTGGTGTACGACAGATATTTGCAAAGTCGTTCTTGCAGCGTGTAGATGGAATTAGTCCTGACGTCTTTTATGCAACGCCCAGTGTCGATGGAAAATGATAGTGCCGTCCCGAATCAGTCTAGTGTGATATTCATTGTATAGAGATATATTAACATGGACATTAAAACAGGAATAATAACAAGTACTCCAGCAACGAGTGAGTAGCGCTGCTACATGACAGTAGCAGACATTGCGGTGCAGGGTGGTGCTGTTACTGGTGGAGTACTGATTATTATGCTTCGTGTTTTACTGCCCTTGATAATATATATCAACAACGAATACCGTGTTAGACTAATTTGGAACCACTGTAAGGAATGGGTACGTAAAATCATTTTGTTTGCAATTGGAAACAGACCGACACTTTCCATCGACACTGGGCACCGCATGAAAGAGGTGGTGAGCTGTATTTGTTTGGGCGGACTCCAGCTACACGTTGCGAAAGCGAAATCGCAAACATCGGCTGAAACACAAGAGAAAATGCGCTTGATGACTAGGAGGGGCACTCATACAGGCTGGAGCAGAGGAAACGCATGTTCTTTAGACTGCTAGTACCCGGCGACGAGTGAGGGTATTGACCTTGAGCAACCATTGGCAGACAGCTCAGACAATGCAGTTTCAGTCGCTATGGAGCGTTGGAGCATTTCATTAGAAACAATGATTTGTGGTCACAGTTCAACGTCTTTTTCGTCGAAAGCTTAATGTTGGACGTCAAGATGCAGTTCCAGATCGAAATGCTAAATAAAAATTTTATTTTTGTGAGGGTGTACAGCCTCAACGTGTTTTTAGAATGAAAACATAGTCCAGTTAGGCTGTATTATTTTTTTATTATCTAGGTGATTGGCCAATTTCGACCTTCTATCGTTTTAAGGCGTAAGATATGTGCATGGAAATAACGATAGGTCGAAATTGGCTTTCGCACAGATAATAAAAAAATAATACAGCCTCCCTGGATCTTTTTTTTCATTGCCAAAACTCTGTACTTCAATGAGTTGCAACATTTAGAAGTACTGATTTGTGATGAAAAAGGAACTACCTGGTGTTCCACCTTCAGTTCTAGCTCCGGAAAATGTATGCATATGTGGAATGGCAGTTCTTGCTAGGCCGAAACGATCCGCTAACCGACAGGCTGGGTATGTCACATCGTTTGGTTCACCGCATCTTACATGACGATCCCAAATTTCACCAATGCAAAATAATGATTGTTCAGCAGCTAAGAGAAACGGATTTTGCGGCATAGTGTACGCTGTTCTTAAGGAAGATGCAGATGTTCCTGTATTCATGAACGAAGAAGCCCATTTTCATCTGTATGGTTATTTTAATGAACTGTCGGTACTAAGCGCCAGAGAACCCACATTAACTACGCCAGAAATCCTTCCACCGATCAAAAGTAACAGTGTGGTGCGGGATCTCTAAGACAGGAGCAACCGCAATTACTGTTATATCATCGTACTTGGCCAAAATGTTTAACAACTTTCATCGTCCAGACTGTGAAAGATGTCGAGTGAACATGAGAGAAATGTAGTCTCAACAGGATGGTTCCACATCTCAAATAGCGAGAGCATCCGTTAAGTGGTTCAACAAATGTTCCCAGAACATATCATTTCGCGATATTGTGATCTTCCTTGGAACCCACGTTCACCTGCTTGAAATCAAGAGTGTACGTCTACAAACCCCATACAATCGATGGCCGCAAGACTTCCATTCGTTAGGGAATCGAATCTTTGCCGAATGAAATGCTGGAGAGAGCCATGTGTAACTTTCAGGAGAGTATCCAAATTTGTGTCCGGCAAGGAGGACGCAAACTCAACGACATTATTTTCCAAGTCTAATTAAGGTATGTAGATTTCAAAAATGCAATAGAAGCACTATTACAGAAAACAAATTTTTTTTACAAAATAGAACCAGTTTTCAGTTTTTCGACAATGATTAAAACATGTGTTCCCTCTGCTCCACCCTTTAAAAATAAGTGTTCCATATTCTTACACCAGATAATGCTGGTCAAAAGAAGAAACTGGGCAAGTACGAGCAGTACTCGCGCTCTGTGGTTTATGTACAAACTTAATTATGTATAGACCTATAGGTCTTGATGAGTGAGTCTGCGAACATCAAAATATGTTATACAAATGCTCACATCTTCTGACTGCGCCGACTTAAAAGCTTAAACGTATTACATCGTGAAAGGACCGTCGACTTTAGTATATGGCATACCTTCAACTTGATGCCTCTACGAGTTCCTGAGGAAAAGGGGTCCTAGGAGACGGCCGTATAACTTAGAAGCTGGATTTTTTACTCCGCAAGGGACCTTACTCCTTAGTATTTAAAATAAATTTCAAATTAATACCTCTACCTGTTCCTGAGACAAAGTGGTCTTAGCAGACAGACAGACAGATAGTCGGACCCTATAAGGGCTCCGTTTCTACAGAACTCTAAAAAGTATTGTAAACATGTCTTTGGAAACAAAAAATTGTTGAAATATTAGGCCTGCTGCCCTGTGATAGCCACCCGTCTGTTGAAATTTAATGTGGCTCACATCTATCTATAACCATCCTTCAGTCCCCTGCCTGAAAGACTAACAAACTCGTATAACCACACATGACTGCTCCCGGGTTAGGTCATATGCATGGGACACATGCTGCTCAAACACGCACGTCGTCGATGGGTATGGAATACATCAACGCCTATAATTCCCCCACGTCAAGAAATCTGAAAGATTACGGTGAATTGGGCAGGGAAGGTCACGCCACTGGATTTCCCAGAACAATGCATCATGCACTACAGTTTTGAGTCGGGTACTGCCGTACGAGGCAGCAGCCTCGAAACAACGGGATTGCGGTTGTAGGGATCAGATGTATGTGATACGTTTATGAACAGTATTACATCGGGGGACTAAACACAGAGACAAATGTAATCAGTAAAAAATGAGCAATGATCGTCTACAAGCAGATAGCTTGGTCTGGAGAAGGCCTTTTCGAGAAGCTGGGTGTCGAATGTCTCACTAGTTGAGTTAGAGACACGTACTCATTTCTGTGGAGAGCCCCTTTTCCATTGCTCCCTGACGGCGTCGGTGATACATTGCGTTGGGGAGTCATCCTGATCTATGACCGCTGAACAGCCACCTACAGATCATGAAGATAGGCATAAATGGTCCAGTGACGTCACGGAGGCGCTCATTGGGATTGAGGTCGGGTGACCTCGAGGCACGCGCAAGCGCTCTTATGGTCTTAATGTATTCCTCAAATCATTCTGGCATAGTGCTGGAAGAGGCCCCTTTTAGGGGCTGTAAGCGAATAAACGGACGAGAGTGACTTGACAATAGGTAAGCTATTTGTTCATCGCTGAAAGAAGATGGTACACGTCTTAGAAGCCTAATACAGTCCCACACACACATCCCGCTTTACACAAAAATGCCTGCAAATTCTGCCTGATCAGTGCTCTGATCGCAAGCAAGATGCTCATGTGATTGTGGATGTAATCGCATCCCGTCAGTGGCGTGTATCAACAAGTAGCGTGAATCATCAGGACCACCCGCTTCCAGTGGCGATTTTCCTGCACCCATGCTAATATTTGAATCCTATGATTTGTGTCGTGACATGAATGGTGCGATGGTTTTCGTACCTTATAGCGAAGGGGTGATTCTCTGTGAGATACTTACAAATTAACTAAAGGATCTGACAGACAAAGTAACACGGATAATAATATTTCTTTTAGGAAACTTGTGACGCCTGGAAGAATTGAGTAAAACATGTTGAGCTAAGTAACAAGTTGAAATCAACTGCAAAGACCTTCAAAGAGGAAGATATTTAATGCGTAACTGAGGACAGTGGTTGTAAAAGTGAACAAAAATATCTATTTCCTTCCGCACTTAGGGTTCATAGATCCTCGACTCCCGTACAGAAGTATAATACACTGAGGTGACGAGAGTCATGGTATAACGATATGCACATATACAGATGGCGGCAGTATCGCTTACACAAGGTATAAATAGGCAGTGCATTGGTGGAGCTGTCCTTCGTACTCAGGTGAATCGTGTGAAAACGTTTGCGACGTGATTGTGGCCGCACGATGGGATGTAACAGACTTTGAACGCGGAATGGTAGTTGGAGCTAGATGCATGGGACATTCCATTTCGGAATCGACAGGATATTCAACATTCCGAGATCCACATTGCCAAGAGTGTATGGAGAATACCAAATTTCAGACATTACCTCTCACGACGGACAACGCACTTAACGACCGAAAGCAGCGGCGTTTGCGTAGAATTGTCAGTGCTAACAGACAAACAGCATTGCGTGAAATAACGGCAAAAATCAAAGTGGAACGTACGACGAACGTATCCGTCACGACAGTGTAGCATTAACGGCCTATGGCAGCATACGACCGATGCAAGTGGCTTTGCTGACAACACAAGGTTGGCTGCAGCTCCCCTCCTGGGCTCATGACCATATCGATTGGACCCTAGACGACTGGTAAACTGTGGTCTGGTCAGATGAGACCCGAATTCAGTTGGTGAGAACTGATGGTAGAGTTACAGTGTGCCGCAGATCCCACGAACCCATGGAACTAGGTTGTTAACAAGGCACTGAGCAAGCTGGTTGTGACTTCATAATGGCGTGGGCTGTGTTTACGTGGAATGCACTGGGTCCTCTGGTCCAACTGAACCAATCATTGACTGTAAATGATTATATTCCACTTGGAGACCATTTGCAGCCATTCATGGACATCATGTTCCCAAACAACGATGGAATATTTGCGGATGACAATGCGCCATGTTACTGGGCCACAATTGTTTGCGACTGATTTGATAACATGCTGGACAGTTCGAGCGGATGATTTGGCTACACAGATCGCCCTACATGAATTCCATAGACCATTTACGGGACATAATCGAGAGGTCAGTTTGTACACAAAATCCTGCCCAGGCAAGACTTTACCAATTTTGGACGTCAATAGAGGCAGGAAGGCTCAATATTGTTGCAGGGGTCGTCCAATGACTTCTTGAGTCCACGCCATGTCTAGTTGCTGCACTGCGACGGGCAAAAGGAGGCTCGACACGATAGTAGGAGGTGCCCCATGGCTTTTGTCACGTTAGTGTACAGCAGCCAGCAGAGAATGCACATACGCTGTGAAACGTCCCCTTTGAATAATTTATACAAGACTGTGCTTAAACTGACACATAATATTTTTAGGGCAACGCAATCTGACTTTCAAAAATCCCTACAAACGAATGGCCCTGACTAACATTAACCTGTACCTTTCACAAATCACTTACCTCACCAAAAATCTTCGTTACTCGAACTACTGCAATACAGCGAGCGCCACTACTGCCAGCTAAATAAAAGATTCAAACTACGGAAGGCACTAACTACTGATAGGCATAGTTAGCAAATGAAAGATTTTTGTAGAGAACAAACAATGTATTTACCTTAATAGTCATAATATATATAGCAGTTCATAACATCCAGTCTAACAAATTTCGAAACTCCGCCATCTCTCTCCCCACATCCACCACTGCTGGCGGCTCACCACCAACTGCGCAACGCTACGCGCTGTTCACATCCAGCTGCCGCTGCCCAACACTACAATGGCAGACAACAATGCAAACTAGCCACAGACTGCACACAGCACAGCCAGTGATTTTCATACAGAGCGCTACGTAACGTTGCCAATAAGAAAACATAAACAGCCTACTTACATAGCCCCCATGCTCCCCACAAAAAATTTTACAAATTGTTTTGGGCAGTGGCCAATAATGATTTGATAAAATTTTTCATAATTACAATAACAAAGATATCAAATGCACACACTTATTGATACAATGTTGGTCAAAAGCTAAAATTTTCTCACAGTCCATAAAGACAGTCCAGATTGATCATCAGAGTAAAACTGCCGTTTCTTTTCTGAAAGTCTGAGCAGTAAAAGACAATGCACAGGGAAGTGGTGGATTTCCATGCAGTCTTGAAGAAGTAGTGTTGTCCTTCCAACGGAAAGACAGTGCTGACTCTTGACATGCTGATAAGAATATTGGTAGGTAGGTCATCAGAGAGTAGACCCACTGTAGTCCTGGTAGAGATTGTGGTATTGTTGGGCCACCAGAGGTGCAGACCCACTGCATTCCTTGTAGAAATAATGGTACTGGTGAGTCAGCAAAGGTGTAGACCCACTGTAGTCCTTGTAGAGATGGCCAGCAGCCATCTGCTGCGACTATGCAGCTACACAATCACCATCGAAGAGTCTTGCAGAGAAGATAGCAAGTCCATAAACCACCACTTGTACACTCACGAAGTTTTTGGAATTGTCCTTAGAACCAGCAATGCTGTTATCCAGTCCCTTGCTGAATTATTAACACACGTGCAAACACTAACAGTCCCTACTTCTCACATATTGTCCATTACTATGACCAACAGAAATGTGTGCAGTGAAATGAATGCTTACAAGTTACTTAATGTGATAAACTGGTGTCAATTACAATTTTATAACATGAGAATACAATTACAGAAATACAGAAAACATAATTAAAGAACATAACAATACAGATAACATTTGTAGTACAAACTTTACAAAAGAATCGAACTAACATATACATCAGTGGTACAGGAATTATGACATAAGTAAATACATAAAAGATCAGAATAACTTTTGAAACATCAACTTTACACATGAGCATTAAAACAAAACAGAATAAATAATGTCTAAGAACATTTACAAAAAAAATAACATATTATCAGAAAAATTCTACAATGTAACTCTCATCAGCTAAACACATAAAGACAGGAAAAACACAAATATACAAGAGTACACAAACACATAGCAGAATAACACAAGAGGAAAGGGCAGGGTTTGTTTTCAGTGTAACATTTGGTACTGCAGTCCAACTCAAAACATCATTCCATAGATTTTTCGTCTTATTTCAACATTTGTTTCCACCAAAAAATCCTATCCAAGCATGCTTTCTGTATTTATATATTCACATTTTTCTTACATCATTATTTATTTTTCATTATCTTACCTCATCATTTAGTTCCAAGAAAATCCTACCTATACCTGCTATCTGTACTTTTTTTGTATAACTTCTCAATGCATTTCTTCCAATTAATCGCAACTCATTCTCTTATAGTCTACCCCCTCTTAAGCTAACTTAAATCTACTGAGCTCAGATGCTAAACTAAGGGACGAGGCAATGTAGCAGCACAAAACAATTAATGCAAACAGCAATAACAAAAAAATGCAAATTGGCAGCAGCAGTAAATCTAAATTAACAGAGAAAATGCAACATTACAACTAATATGAGCCAATGTGCAGCAACAAGAAAAATAAATCAGTAGTAAAAGTAGCTTAACAGAGTAATACAAAGTGAAATTTAGTAGCACTATGCCTGGCAAACAGCAGTAACTTATACCTAAACATGACATAGCTCAAGCAGAAAAAATATTACAGTAAAAACAACAATGCAGAAAAGGGAAATGTCTATTCACATCTTAATGTCTATGTAATTAAAGTGGTGCACCACAAAAACTAATTCTACAAAAAATTACCAAGTACTTGAAAAGAAAATTCCGTATGCACTTCCTGTGAAGGGAAATGTGTTTTTGTGCTCCTCCATTTTTGGGAAATGTATTACAAAATTAGTATTTACTGGATCTGTAGACAGAAAATATTTATATTAGTACATCTATAAAATTTTATATTAACCAATGCTGCAGTGCAGCTAGGAACTATATATTAAAGAAAATATGTACAAAATATGTACAAAGGATGGCATGAAACATCATTCATTAGCCATATGGCATTTCATAAGGCAGTAAAAATTCTCTCAATTCTCGAGAAAGACGCTTGTCATAATCAGGTGTGCAGATGTAAGTATCTTTCCAAGTAATGAGCGTGTCGTGTTTGTGGTGCTTTCTACAAAGGAATGTCAATAGCGAGGTTAATGGCCTCCCCCTTTTTTTTTTTTACCTGTGACTCTGGGAAGGCACACCCTAATGGCTTTTTCTCCAGGCGTCTGACACAGCTGGGTGCCCACGACGCATTACGTGCAGGTGGTCACTTAACTTTCTTACGGAAATATTTACGACAGCAGTTTCCGCTACAGGGACAGTCTCATATACAAAATTTCACTGGTCGAGAATTTGCGTTGCAAATGTGTAGAAACAAAATCTTATGAATATAACAGTGTCCAAAAAATTTTCGTCGGCATTGTAATACATTCACACATTTACATACATTTCATAACTCTTAAAGTACGATTCTTGGTTTCCAACATCCTTATTCACAAACCAGAGTCCCTAACTACTACTCATTATTCCTTACCTCATTATACATATACATATTCGTCAACACTTCTTCAATATTTCATCATAAGAGATACGTAGCATAATCAAATGACTCATATAGCATCAGCCTATTAATCATAAACATACCTCATCAGCATAATACACATCGTCGTCGTAATAATAACATCATAACACCTCAGTCAAATTTCAAAAACGTCGTAGCTTTCTGCAATAATTTCAAAACCATAAAAAATTCTCAGCTCATGTCAAAAGTGTCATCTGCCTCAAACGTACTTTAAAAATCGTGATCCCATACCAAATACATAATTCAAAGCTCTCATAGTATCACAATGGTTCCGAAAAATATGAAGGGTTCACACAGTACAGACAAAATACAATTTCGTAAGTGTGAAGTTATCCAACGGTGTAATTACGTAAACATGTGTCACTGATGCAGTAAAAAAATGTTTATCTCTCAGTTAAATGATCAGATAGGTGTGTAATTTGTGTGTTAGAAAAATATGGTACCGATGTGTAAAGTTGTATAAGCAAATACCATATTAGCTAGGGCTCCTTGTGCTTGCCAAACACATGGAACACAAAGTAGGCGTGTACCCCCCTGAGGATTAATGTAATTATACCCTCAGGTGTTACAAATTACAGCAATGGAATGAAATGTATCACGGAAAACTTTTGTATCATTGTACTTCAAATATCTTTAAAAAATAAATGTTTTAAGTACAAAATTAATCACTCAAATACGTGTACTGTAGCGCTAAACTGTGCGTCTTGTTGTAAGATAATCTCTGTGGAAGTGTCGTAGTTATCGTCCTCCGAAAGCTAAGTTCTGCAGAAGTCATGTACTTACCTCATCATAAACGAAAGTGAAATGCTTTGCGTATAGATATCTTAGTTATTACGCTTATAGTTGTGATGAAGAAATTACTGTGCTGTAACCTATTGTTGTGCTACGGAAAAGGCTGTCTCCTTGTAGCTATACCATAAAAGTTACTACTAAAACATGTTTTACTTTACAGAAGAATTCAGAAAAACTGTGCAGATATAAAACAGATACACCGCAAAAGCAACATTGTACATAGTCACTCATTAGTAACGTCGTGATATAATCGTGTAGCTGTCACATAAACTAACCACTGTGTCATCTGGTATCTCTCAGAAAGTACTTTAATTCAGAATGTATTTTCAAATACACCAAAATGTTGCATTAAAATCTCATTAGCAGTACTGGTAAATGAGTATGTGAGCCTTATAGTCGTTACGTAATCGTGCAACTAACAAGCAAGAATGTACACACACAATAACACTGTGTCGTCTGTTCGCAATAACAATGCATTCGTAATTTCTGTTTAAATAAGTTCTCTTGCTTCTTGACTGGATATTTAACTTCAAACATTGTTGCATGATAACCGTTTCTAAGTCTGACAATGCATACTAGAAATGTGAAGTGAAACGTTTTATGGGAAAGACAAAGTTAAAAAGCCGATTATCTTTCAATAAACGGTTTTACATGTGAAATGTGGTGTAAACCTTTACTTTTCCTAGTACACAAAGGTTCAATTTGAACGGAATTATCATGCGGTATACGTTGGTAAGGAATGCTAAAATTTTTCTCAAGGTTAGCATCTATGTAATTTTTCCCTAAGCCAGCCGGCGCACGCGGCAGCCTGCCGGTGCGAATCATTGTCTGTTTCTTTGATGGCGCGCGTCGTTATTGGGATTTGGAGACCTAACTTCTTCAAATTCACGTTGTCGAAAGTTCCCTGCTCTGTTTGAGTCCCGCCAGTTCTGATGCAATTCAGGTGTGTCGTTACGATTATATCGTCTGTCGTCATGTCGGTAGATTCTATAGTTTCTTTCTTGCCGGTCACGTGTTGGGGAATTTCGTCCTGAATTGTAACTGCGCGCTGAACTGTTGCGTCTGAAGTTATTTGTCTCCCGTGATAATAATAGTTCTGGTTGCCAAATTGTCTGTTTCTTTGATTGTCTCTGTCATATTCATTACTACGGAAATGCGATCTTTCTCTGTAACTATTACTACTCTGCCAGTGATTGTCATATGGGTGGTGTCTGTTTTGGTCACGATTTACGTTATAAGAATAGCCTTGTCGTGTATTATTTCTGTCATCGCGGAATTGTGACAGATGTGACCTGTAATTGTTGTACTCCTGTTTTCGCGTTCCGCGATTGTCAGTGTCAATTTCCAGTTCTTGTAACAGTCCCTGAAAACCTTCAATGTCGTCTTTGCAACGTCCTGCTAAAATAATATGTCGTAAATGTTCAGGCAGTTTGATTAAGCAAATGCGTATGAGTTCTGAGGGGCTGTATGGGTTTGACAGGTACTGATTCTTGTGCAACGTGTCTTCAAAATATTTCACAAGACTGGAAAATTCAGATTGTTCGAAATGTTTCATAATTATGATGCTATGTTTTACTCGGTCTTGTGTAGCTTGAGACCAATATGCTGAGAGGAACGCATGGTAAAATTCTCCTTCACTGTGACAATCGTGAATCCGATCGCATTCTTACAGCTGGTTCATTCTCCAAGTAGCCACACATAAATTCTAGCCTGTGCTCCAATGACAATCGTGAATTGGGAGGAAAACAATGAGAGAATTGATGGAGCCACGTTTGTGGATGAATGTCATTGGCAGAATTCTTAAAAATTTTGAATTTACGTGTAGTAATGAACAGCTTATAATCAAAATCATCATGTCAGCGAGTCGCATGTCGGTCATTGTTACGTCATTTCGGCGGTTCCATCTCAAAATTCGGTGTACCTTGCCAATTTCTTTCATAATTTCCGAAGTGCCCTGTGTTATTATTTTGTGGCTGTTCCGTATTTCTATGTCCCTCTTCCCGTATTGGAGCGCGAGTGTCCTCTGAAATACGTAATTCTTGTATTACCTGTGTCAGCTGATCTTGTACTTCCCGGATTTCTCTTTGGTGTTGCGTATTAATTTTATTCAGATTTTGTTTCAGTTTCCTAATTTGTTCGCACTCTTCTGTGTCATTAAAGACTACCGGTTTTATGTCATTCAGATTATCATCTACCTTCGTAGATAAGTTAGTGACCTGATCCGAAAGTTCGGCTACTTTCTCCGATAGTGAACACATTTCCTCAGTGTGTCTTTCTGACCCAATTTTCAGAGTATCTACTGTATCCTTTAAGTTTTCTTGAGTTTTTGCAAGTTGCGTAACCGAATCGGTAGATGCAACTGAGTCAATTTTAGCTTGCAGGGTCTCATGATTTTCATGAACAATGGTTTGCAGTTCTTTTATGGCTGCTTCGTGATTCTGTAATGCATTTTCACGCCGCGAAAAAATAGGTTGAAAATGCTCACAAATTTGTGTTTTTACGTCATTACAGACTTTTTGACATTTCGATTCAATGTTATGTAACTCAGTAGTTAAATCTTCACGTGTTTGTTCAAGTGTGGTGTCTAACTTCCGAAGATTTTGTTCCATTGTGTCTAACTGTTGCTGTGTTTGTCTCTGGTGTTGTTCCATTGTGTCTAACTTTTGAAGCTTTTGCTGTGTTTGTCTCTGATTTTGTTCCATTGTGTCTAACTTTTGAAGATTTTGTTCCATTGTGTCTAACTTTTGAAGATTTTGTCCCATTTGTTTCTGATTTTGTTCAAGCATTGTGTCTAACTTTTGTAGCCTTTGTCCCATTTGTTGCATTAACTGTAATAACAGTGCACTGGTGTCTGAAACATGTTCCTCAGTGCTATTCGGCAGTGCATTTGAACCGGCAATATTCGCATTTTGAAAAGCAGAAAATGTGTCTTGATTCATTTGAGAAAACGGTGAGGACGCAAAACCTGAATCTACAGTATTTGCAAGATTGTGTCCTGTCATTTCGGATTCCTGAGGCAAGCTGTTGCCAACCGATCGATAGATAATGCTTCCCTGTTCACTAATTGTTTCACTGTCTACACCATTGTTTGCAGCCCGCTCCATTTCCCTATGTACAATTACCAAATTACTACTTTGAACATTAGTTAATTCATTACTCGGTGGCGCTAACACACTGCTTTCGTCTTCACTGTCATTTCTCAGTTTGAAACTTCCTGGCAGATTAAAACTGTGTGCCCGACCGAGACTCGAACTCGGGACCTTTGCCTTTCGCGGGCAAGTGCTCTACCAACTGAGCTACCGAAGCTCAGTTGGTAGAGCACTTGCCCGCGAAAGGCAAAGGTCCCGAGTTCGAGTCTCGGTCGGGCACACAGTTTTAATCTGCCAGGAAGTTTCATATCAGCGCACACTCCGCTGCAGAGTGAAAATCTCATTCTGGAAATTTCTCAGTTTACTTTGGAGCCTAGTATTACGTTTTTCACACGCCATTATTGTCACAATATTTCACACGACAACACAAAAAAACACAATTTGAAGAGCAAAAATAAGAGAACACATTAACATAGAACTGAAAATAATATCTAGTTAATTGCAAGCGCAGCTGCGAAATACTTGGTGCAAATCTACATGCATGCCACAACTATTTTACTGTGCAACAATGAAAAACCACAACTACCAAGGAAATTCTCTCTATAATTACGTGCTAGCAATAAACAAAAGCTACACTAAATACACAAACTACAAGAAAAAATCAGAAGATTCCAGGTTCGAATCCTGGCAGGGTCGCCATATGAAACGTCCTCTTTGAATAATTTATACAAGACTGTGCTTAAACTGACACACAATATTTTTAGCGCAACGCAATCTGACTTTCAAAAATCCCTACAAAGGAATGGCCCTGACTAACATTAACCTGTACCTTTCACAAATCACTTACCTCACCAAAAATCTTCGTTACTCGAACTACTGCAATACAGCGAGCGCCACTACTGCCAGCTAAATAAAAGATTCAAACTACGGAGGGCACTAACTACTGATAGGCATAGTTAGCAAATGAAAGATTTTTGTAGAGAACAAACAATGTATTTACCTTAATAGTCATAATATATATAGCAGTTCATAACATCCAGTCTAACAAATTTCAAAACTCCGCCATCTCTCTCCCCACATCCACCACTGCTGGCGGCTCACCTCCAACTGCGCAACGCTACGCGCTGTTCACATCCAGCTGCCGCTGCCCAACTCTACAATGGCAGACAAGCACACAGCACAGCCAGTGATTTTCATATAGAGCGCTACGTAACGTTACCAATAAGAAAACATAAACAGCCTACTTACAGCTGTCCGTCTAGAAAGTTGCGAGACTGATTTTATTTCCGCCATACAAGCGACAGTAACACGATGGCAACTGGAACTAACAACTGTAAACAACAAATGTGCATTCGACGAGTGAGTTTGATGACGTAGTTTTAAATGGCGGACGGGCAACCGTTGCATGTCAACGCGTCGCAATCGCAGTGGAGCAACGTATTTAAGTCAAGTGTTCAAGACATTCTTCAAAATTTTCTGATCAAGAGAAGAGTTTCCAGAATGAGATTTTCACATTGCAGCGGAGTGTGCGCTGACATGAAACTTCGTGGCAGATTAAAACTGCGTGCCGGACCGAAACTCAAACTCGGGACCTTTGCCTTTCGCGTGCAGGTGCTCTACCATCTGAGCTACCCAAGCACGACTCACGACCTGTTCTCACAGCTTCAATTCTGCCAGTACCTCGTCTCCTACCTTCCAAACTTCACAGAAGCTCTTCTGCGAAACTTGCAGAACTAGTACTCCTGGAACAAAGGATATCGCGGAGACATGGCTTAGCGTTCGCAAAGGAGGTTTAGTGAAGTTTGGAAGGTAGGAGACGAGGTACTGGCAGAATTGAAGTTGTGAGGACGAGTGGCGAGTCGTGCTTGGGTAGCTCAGATCGTAGGGCCCTTGCCCGCGAAAGGCAAATGTCCCGAGTTCGAGTCTCGGTCCGGCAGGCAGTTTCAATTTGCCAGGAAGTTTCAAGAGAAAAGTTGTGCAATATTTGTCCCGCCCACCTTGACCCACAAAGAAAAAAAACGGCGGTTGGACGCCTGCCAAGACTTCTTTAAAATGCTAAGCACAGTCAATTCTTTTCCCGAAAAAATCATAATGGTGACTAGACGTGGTGTTATCAGTGCGTACCTACCTAAAAACGCGAAAGTGCACAAATTTTCATGAAGGGTCAATGCTTTAACGACATAACCGACATTAATGCCAACGTGACTAGTGAACTGAACAACATCCCAAAGAAGACTTTCCTGACAGTTTCGCACGGTTGTATGAAATCCTTGTGCGTCGCACTCAAGTAGAGGAGATCATGTAGAACCTTTTTGTAGTGATGGAGTACACTGTTATACTACAGACTGATGCTAATTGCTCCATTATTACAATATTTTTCTACTCCTCAGCTGTGAATTAGTAAATAATTGTTTATCGTATCAATACTTGTTTCAGATTCTTTTTACTTTTTCGTTGTGTTTCACTGTAGTTTGAGAATCACTATGTTTTAATGGGACTGTAGTCTTAATATTACACTAATAGAATACTACCTCACAAAATATAGCATGCATGAAAATTTATGGTAAGAGTTGACAGTGCGAATTTTGATAGGAAAATACTAGATACCTGGTGATTATAATTAAAGCGCAGCGACTCACAAAGGTCCAGTGTGGGCTGTAATTACATGGCATCGAAACTTAACAGATAGTCTAATGCGTTAATGCGGAACAGATTAACGCTGGAAAAAAATTAGTTTTTATTTTGACCACCAGGTGCAAGTCTGCCGCTGTGAATGGAAGAAAAACGTGTAGAAAAGTTTCCATATGTAATGGATTAGGAACTGAACTTGGGCATAAAAGGTCAAACAAGTGAGAAAGGCGTAACATTAATTTTGTTATTAACAGCCGCTTACGCAATGTGTTCAATATGGGTACTGGAGATGTCGACGTGATGCTGTATAGCCCCAGATTTGCACATGGTGGTCAACATTGGAACTAATATTATTCCAGCATAAACGGGTTCCGCATTAACGGATTAGCATTAGTTCCGCTACCGTACAGTAATTACAACTTACCACAGACCTCCGTTAATATCTGCACTTTAATTACAACCACCCACCACCCGGCACACGCATAGATCTCAGTAGTTTGGACAACACAGGAAATTTAAACACCTATCATTTGTACCATTAGCCAGTTGATTGCTCATGTCAGAAGTTATTACTGGAGTGCTTCAGGAACAAGGAATGGCTCGCATTTACACCCAGATGCAGCAGCTGCCACTCCTCGCGAAAGTCGTAGAGTACCTTAATGAAACCTATACTTCGCTTTGAATTCCATATGGAAGCGATTATGAGTGTACGCCGAGGCCCCTCGACCACTTTTCGCTAATTTATTGTGTATTATTGTGTGTAGGCACACTGTACACAAAATACACTCATGTTCAGAAAAAAGCAGAACACTGAATAACTAGAGATAGGACTTTCATATTCACAGGACATGTACATTAGTATGTGATTAGCATGTGAACTATGTCGGCCCGCGGTCTACTGGTCAAATGTGCCTGCGGCTTTCGTTGTCGCTGTAAACCGAAGGTAATGGATCGGCGTGACTTGAGCAGGATGCCTCGCAGACGCATGCACGAACCGTACCGTCGAACCAGTGAGTTTGAAAGAGGGCGTATTATCGGCATAAATGTAAATGTCATGTGAATAGGCCTCCCGTCGGGTAGCCCGTTCGCCTAGTGCAAGTCTTTCGCTTTGACGCTACTTCGGCGACTTGCGCGTCGATGGGGATGAAATGATGATGTTTAGGACAACAAAACACACAGTCCCTGAGCGGAGAAAATCTCCGACCCAGACGGGAATCGAACACGGGCCCTTAGGGTTGACATTCTGTCGCGCTGACCACTTTTTTTTTATCAAAAAAATACGGGCTCGTCCGGGATTTGAACCCGGGACCTCTCGCACCCCAAGCGAGAATCATACCCCCTTTTTTTGTGTTACATTCTTTTTTTGTGTTTTTATTTGGATACAAAATTAGGCAGTTCACAAACACTAAATGAAATGCATCCTCTGCAAAAACAAAAAATCATTGTAAAACAAATCACAAATGTAAAGGAACAGGGATACAGGATGTTGTTTTTATTTATTTATTTATTTATTTTCCATAAAGATCACTCTGTTAAAAGGAACATTTAGATCATTTCATGGTATGGTATTATATATGGAGCGGTGAGAGAAGCGTGAGGTTCATTATCAGCTGTCAAATGTGCACACCGACTGCACCCGGCACATCCCAACTGCGTGGGGGGTCGAGGAAGACTGCCTGAAGATAGCTGGCAAAGGTCTCCCGATAGTGTGACCATCTATGAACCTCATTGTGGGCTTGCTGCAAGAAATACCAAAAGTCGAGTCGTGACTTGGCAGCATCCCCATAGAGGTACGCGATCGTCCAACCTTTGACCCAGATGATTGAGTGTGATTTAGTCGCCGGAAAGTAGTCATTCTCCGGATGTAAGAAGGAAGCAGGTGTAATATGTTGCGGGGTCACACGGAGGTAGCAAGCCACCATCTGTCTTCCTAGGAGCCAGACGTCCTCCACCGCGATACAAGTTAAGCGGTGATGGTCGTCATCCACTTGGCGACATTTCGGGCATAGTGGAGTGTCCACTAGTCCAATTGCATGGAGTCGTTGGTTGGTGTTGAACTTGCCACAGGTGACAGAGAACCACAGTGCCCGAACGAAGGTAGGAAGGAATTTTTGGTGCACATGTCTCCAAATCCTCGGCCAACACAACTTGGGGTGTTTGAGTTCAATGAAATTACGACTTATCCGTCGTAGCAGCCAAACATAAAAATCCTTCGCGCATGGTGGTCTCGTGCGCGGAAGCTCGTCTCTGATATAACTAAGTTCCTCGATAAACGTTGATACACGCGCAAAATGTGGCGTAATGTTGCCCACCGCCACCGGAGGTGTGAGGGACGCTGTAACCAGGAGATCCAGTAGGCGGGATGCAAGGGAATCACGCCCGCTACGCCATTGCTTGTACATCGTGGCTAGAAGGAGCGCCGTCGCTCGGCAGTGAACATTCGTAAGTCCGAGTCCCCCGTTGTCCGTAGGGAGCGTGAGCATTGTGTATCGCACCTTGAGGGGCGATCCAATCATCACAAAATAGCCTAGTGCTAATTGAAGTCGACGTCCGAGTGTGAGTGGTAGGGGCAGGATCTGCGAAATATGCACCATTCGAGAAACCACATAAGTGTTCAGATACTCGACTCGCTGCAAAGGATCAAGGCGCCGTAGGAGATGTTGTCGGACCATGGTACGTGTTGTCTGTAAAATACGTCGGTAGTTAACTGCCGCAGTATGTTTTCCAGATGAGGTAAAGTCTATGCCGAGATAGCGGAATCGTTGCACATAAGGAAACGGACTGATTTCTTCCGGCGTAAGGCCCCTTCCAACCGGCATTGCCGCCGATTTGTTCATGTTCACTGCACTACCCGCCGTCACACTGTGGTCCAACAACAGTTCAAGGACCGTCTTCACCTCTTCCTCAGAAAGAACGAGCAGCAAGAGGTCGTCCGCATAGGCCCGACATTTGAAGGTGTAGCCCCGCAGTTCCATCCCAGAAAGAGCATTTGTTAGCCTCCCAATTAATGGTTCCAACGCTATCGCGAACAGCAGCATCGAAAGAGGGCAGCCCTGGCGAATGGATCGTCGAATTTGAATGGGCCCTGCTATTCGCCCATTAACCTGTACCAAGGATTGTGCGCCCCCATAGATCCTTCTAATGAGACCAGTAAAACGGTCTGGAAATCCCATTTGTTCCAGTATAGCGTACAGATAGTTGTGGCGCACCTTATCAAAAGCACTGTCAAAATCAACCGCCACCATCGCCGCTTTAAGCCGGCACTCCTCCGCCAGTGCTATCACATCACGGCATTTGCCAGTAGCTGTTTGCACATTCACCGATCCACCCGGTGTCGTCTGTTCTGGAGAGAGAACGCTACGAATTAACATACGACATCGGGACGCTAGCAACCGTGCAAAGATCTTATAGTCGGCATTAAGCAGGGTGATGGGACGATAATGTGTGACCGTAATTCCCGGCTTCGGTTTATGTACTGCCACCAAGAGGCCTTCCATAAAAGCCGGTGGAATAGGCGCATCGGAATTTAACATCTCGTTGTACATTTCCGTCCATCGCGGTGCCATTTCGTTGCGAAATTCTCGATAAAATTCAGCAGGAAGTCCATCAATGCCTGGGGACCGATTCAACGCACCCTTTGCGATCGCATCATGTACTTCCTCACAGCTAATGGCTTCCAGTAAGGTTCCCGCGGCTTCCACCGTCAGTGTACGGGAGACGTACGTGGCTATACGGTCGAGGTCATCGACAGGGGCTGCTTCTTCCCGATAGATGTGTTGGTAATGGTCGACAAATGCAGAGACAATGTCCGCTTCACGCGTCACTCTTCGGTCTTCGGGGGTAATTAATTCCCGTACCAAAACGCATCGTCGGTGCTTTCGTTCATTCACGACGTGGTGCATGGAAGGAATCTCGTGCATTATCGTATCGTGACATCTGGCGCGCACCATGGTTCCCTGAAGATTTTTCCGAGCTAAAGCCACTAGTTTAGCTTTTATCCTTTTGCGTTCGATCCAGACGTCCTGTCCAGGTCGCGCAGCGCTGCAAAATAAAAGTCGGTCGTACGGCGGCGCCATTCTGCCATATCCCTGCTATATGAGATGAACGTACGGCGAAGCGCCGGTTTAGCACAAGTCAGCCACCAATCAAGCTTCGTCGCATACCTTCCAACCCTTCGCCCGCACATCGTCCATGTCTCAAGGATCCGGTGACGGCATTCAGGATCATGTAGATGTTGAATGTTTAATTTCCACGGGGCCTTACTGTTCCACACCTCTCTACGGGGAAGAAGCACCGTACAGATGTAAGCGCTGTGATCGGAAAATGCCAATGGCCAGCGTTCCGCGTCCTGGACATCATTTGCATGAGCCCGTGAGATATAAATGCGATCTAACCTGCTCGCCGAATGACTTGTCGCATAGGTGTATCCCGGTGCATCTCCATGTCGTAATTCCCACGTGTCACTAAGTACAAGATCGTTCACAACGATTCGCAACTCCTGGCTGATGTTTGCTTGCGGCCATTGGTCTTTCTGGCTGAGAACACAGTTGAAATCTCCACCAATTATTACACATTCATAACGTCCATGGAAAAGTGGGGCAATGTCTTCTGCATAAAATCGCGCCCTTTCCCGCCGCCGATTGTTTCCCGACGGTGCATAAAGATTGATGATGCGTGTCCCAAACGTCGTGAAAGCCATTCCCCTGGCCGACGGAAGGTAACACACGTTGTCCACTGGGAAGCTATCTCGCACGTAAACTGCCACCCCACTCCCATTGTGATCTCCATGTGACGAATAGGATTGGTAGCCTGCGATGTATGGGAGTGCAGCTATGTGGACTTCCTGCAGCAAAGCAATATCCACATCAGATGCCCAAATCGTTTCCTTCAGTAGGTGTATTTTGGCCGGTGAACGCACGTCATTTATATTTAATGTCGCAATACGGTTCGCATGGCGTTGAATCCCACTCTGTCGATGCGCAACAACATGTCCCTGCATCGGCGCTGGGGACTGAGTTAGAAGACGTTCTCTCGCCCCTCTCCCTTCACCTTCAGCAATTATTAGGCTGTCTTCGTGAGCGCCGGCTGCCTCTGTATGACGTCCGGCGCCTCCTCAATATCGTCATACCACATCTTTGCAGGCAGTGATATATTCGTGTCCATTGTCACAGCATCTGCGTCTGGAGAGCCAACTGGTTGTGATTCCTCTTCAGCATCACCACGTCCCGGTACCGTCAATGTGACAGACCGCTGCGGGTCTGATTGAACAGTTTCCATTGCTTCATCCTGTTTCTTAGAGGCTGTTGTGTCGTCTTGGTCCACAGGCACATCGTCGTCGGGGCAAGGGGAGTCATCCCTAGGAGATGTCGTGCGACGACGCCGTTTCCTCCTTTTCGGGGAACGTTGTTTGCGTGATCTTCCTTCCGTGTCCTCAGATTGTAGGGAATCACGGCTGTCCGACAGAAAAGCATCCGTAGGAACAGGAAGTG
Organism: Schistocerca cancellata; assembly: GCF_023864275.1. Lineage (NCBI taxonomy): Eukaryota > Metazoa > Arthropoda > Insecta > Orthoptera > Acrididae > Schistocerca > Schistocerca cancellata. Next base: position 822,133,470 of record NC_064627.1, on the reverse strand, counting down.
TTTCGAGTCCCATCGTTGTACTTGGCGGGAGTTCGGTCGAAACTGATGTTGTCGTCTCAGAGTGCGTTCCAGACGGAACAGCATCCGTAGTGGCTGGAACTGCTTCGTGTACTATCGGTGTGCTTGGTGGGAGTTCGGTCTCATCTGATGTTGTCGCCGTAGATTGTATGCTCGATGGAGCAGCATCCTCTGTCATCCCGACGTCTGCCACAAGGTTTCGGAGAGTGCCATCTTGATCTTCCACCGGGGCTGTGTCCTTTCTGTCACCAGCGGACGCAGTGAGGGCTTTGGCATAGGTGATCGGTAGTACTGTCATCGCCGGCGACGGCTCCCGCACATCTGAAGGCAGTTGCGTAATCCGCCGTTGCATACAGTTCGACCTGAGGTGTCCCTCCTGGCCACAGACAGAACATGTACGTGGTTGACCATCGTAAATCACCACCGCCCGACAACCACCAATTGTCAGATAGGACGGTACATGCTTCTGAAGATCAATAGTGATCTGTCGCACTCCGTTAAGAACGGGGTACGTGGCGAATTGTGTCCAGCGTTCTGCTGTGTGACCATGTACCGTACCGTATGGCTTAAAAGCCTCGATAACTTCGTCAGCCGGGAGCTCAAATGGCAGCTCAAAAACACGTATTGTCCGTACACCCAGACCAGCATGTTCTACAGTTACCGTGCCGACATTCCCGTCACTATGGCAAAATCGGAGACCTGCTTTTGTCGCCTGTAGAATTCTCTCACACGCCGCGTCATTTGCCGTCTTAACATACACCGTGGGACTAACGATGGACAGATGAATTCCGACAATATCGTTTGGCGGTATCTTGACGTCCTCTCGAATGAATCGTTCCACTGCTAAAGCCTTTGGTCGTTCGTAGTCTTTGCAAAAAATGAATCGTAATGTAGTTTTCCTGTACTTGTTCGCCATGATCGTTGTTACTAGCCCGCGCGCAGGAAGTCCACAAGTAAACAAACACTCGCACACGCCGCACAGGCGGAAGTATCGGACCTCCGCTTCGCACGGCCGCTAGCGCCGAACTGTACCACTCAGCTAACGGGGCGAACATTATTGGCATGAGAGAATGTGATGCATCCATCTGGGAAAATTGCTGCTCGTGTGGGACGAAGTGTTTCGGCAGTGCAGCCGGTGTGTGCAGGATGGTTCACGGAAGGCCGTTGAACACGACGAGATGGGTCAGATCGCACCACCCAGTCCACCCCCCACCCCCCCCCCCTCCCCCCGAGAGGATCAACAGGTCTTCCGAATGCACTGCAGAACAGATCTGCATCCTCTTCGGCTCTGGCGCAACGGCGGAACAGTGTAACACTTCGTACACTAGCAGGGATCACAGTCCGCCGCAGTTTATTACATCACTGGTTATGTAAGCGTTGTTCACTTCTCCGTCTGTCTTTGACGAATGCTAGATGCAGTGGTATGTGGAACGACGTCAGTGGGAACATTAATGGCATCAGATTTTTCGAATGGGAAAGGTTCTGTTTGGTTGAAAATGGTGGCTGCATTTTGTTTCGCCCCAGGCAGGGGGAGCGGCATCACAGTAACTGCATTCACACAAGACATACAGAGCCAACTCAAGGTCTTATGGTGCGCGGTGGTATTGGGCACAACCACGAATCATAGCTGGTGTACGTCCAGGGCACAGTGACCAGTGTGACCTACGTGAATGACATCCTGCGACCCGTGGCCATACCCTTTCTGCACAACACATAATACGCCATTTTTCAGCAAGACAATGCGCGACTATATGTGCTGAACGACACGTGCCTTGCTGGTGTCACAGCACGTCAGCCGTTTGCCCTGGTCTGCCAGATTACCAGACTCGTCGCCAATCGAAAATGTGTGGGATATGGTGAAACGATGTGTGAAACGCTGTGACCAGTGCCAATCACCACAGATGAACTTTGGAGTCAGCTGAATGCAGCATGGATGGCAATACCACAGGACACCATTCGCGCCTTATGCGCATCGATGCCATCACGCATAGAACAAGTTATCTGGCCCATGGCGGACCCTGTGCCTAGTAGGCAAGAAGACACATGCTGAACCGATGTGACAAATGCTAATCATTTCTACATGACATGCTAATATACATCCGCTGTGGACGTGAAGGTTCTATCTCTAGTCATTCAAAATGTTCTGTTTTTTTTTTCTGTACATGAGTCCATTAACAAGGGAGGAATTGCTTGCGTGTGCGCGGCGGTTGTGTGTACGTAAAAGACACCAGCTCCTGTCAGCAACACGGACTCTCTGTACGTATCCTGCAAAAGTAGCTGAGCATGGCGCTGATGTTTCCTGAGATGTAAAGGAAATACCCGTGACGATACGCTTATGTCTGATCGACAACCAGTTGCATTTTTTAACTTTCGAAAAGTTATATTCTGGTAATCATTGAGAACAGATCATACGTTTGCTGAAGAAATAGCTCCTTTTTTGTGCAGTCAGAGCAGTCGCTCGCTAGACGAAAGATCCGTCCGTACCTAAACAGTGGGAAGTTGCACAGGTCACAACAGGGCACAAGAAAGGAAACGGAAGTACTCCGTTGAATTATGGACCCGTATCACTGTCATCGAATTACACGGGGATATTGGAACGTATAGTCTGTTCGAAAATTATGAAATACGTTGAAGAAAACGATCTATTGACGTGTAGCACAGATACAGACTCTATCGTTCTTTTGAAACACAACTGGCCCTTTATTCACACAAAGCAACGAGTACTATCGACACGAGATCTGAAGTTCATATTTCAAGATTTCGAGAAGGCTTTTGGCACCTTTCCTCACCAAAGTATTCTATCAAAGTGTGTGCCTATGGAGCATTGTCTCAGTTGTGCGACTGTGCCCGTGACTTCCAATAAGAAAGATCACAGTTCGTAATAATTAACGGGTGCCGTTCCCCAAGGAAGTGTCGTAGGTCCTCTGCAGTACTTAATCTGTATAAAGAATTTAGGAGACAATCTGAGCAGCCCTTTCAGACTGTTTGCAAATGATACTGTCGTTTATCGTCTAGTGATCTCGTCAGAAGATCAATACGAATTACAAAATGATTTACACAAGACAGATGCCAGGCGTGAAAAGCGGAAATTGACTCTTAATAATAACAATTGTGAGGTCCTCCACACGAGTACTAAAAAAAATCGTTAAATTTCCGTTGCACGATAAGTGACACAAATTTAAAGGTTGTCGATTCGACTAAATACCTAGGCATTGCAATTACGAACAACTCAAATAATAAGCATCTAGTAGGAAATGTTGTGGGGAAGGCGAACCGAAGACTGCGTTTTATTGGCAGAACATTTAGCAGACGCAACAGATATACTAAAGAGACTGTCCATACTATGCTTTTTCGGTCCTCTTCCGGATTACTGCTGCGCGGTATGGGATACTTACCAGACAGGGTTTACGGTGGACATCGAAAAAGTCCAAAGAACGGCTGTTCAGTTTGTATTATCGCGAAACAGCAAAGCGAATGTCATGGATATGACACGCGAGTTGGGATGGCAGTCACTAAAAAAAATTTTTTTTTCCTTGCGGCGAGATCTTTTCACGAAATTTCAGTCTCCAACTTTCTCCCGCAAACGCGAAAATATTTTGATTTCCACCTATGTAGGGAGAAACGACCATCGCGATAAGATAAGAGAAATCAGAGTTCGCACGGAAAGATTTAGATGTTCATGTGCTACTTGAGAATGGAATGTGCGAGAAACAGGGTCGTTCTATGTCACATACTGAACAGTGAATTGCAAAGTAGTCATTTAGATGTAGGTGATCATCTCACGAGCTGTAAATGGGAGGAAGTATCTTGCCTCACTCATCATGAAACGCACGCTCTCGCAACTTTAACGGTAGACTGTGGTATGCACGTCTGCCATTGTAGTTTGATGTGGAGATACATGACGATCTCGCGCTAATTCAATGACCCCGTGATGGACCACGCCGAACTTCCTTAGAACTTCTGTATCTCCTTTGCTACGCCCACCTGGTAACAATCGCAGGGCTCAGGAATCGCTTGAACGAGTATTTTGTAAGTCGCTTCCTTCATAGTTGAATATTACATCTTCTTTGGATTGCTATAACACCAAGAACAATGGAAGTGGTCACGGTGAGATGAAATCCCTGCCTCAGCGACACAGATAGCCATATCGCAGATACAACTACAACGGGGTGGTATCCGTGGAGAGGCCGGACTAACACATGGTTGGGAAGCAGTCTTTCCTGTGTAGTAGCTGCAGGAGCAACCGTCTGAATAATTGACTACTCTTATCATTAGCCATAGCTTTGCTATGTTTATTCTCCTGTTTGCTTTGTGCTAATGGCACATTGCAAAGGCTCCTTGAAGACTTGGGCATTTTTTATGAGTGACCTTCCACAAAAGAGCCAGATACGAGGATAATTCGGAAAGTGTAGTTACAAGAATTTTTTGAAATACAAAAAATTAATTTATTTTAATAAAATTTACACGCATTATATTACAGGTCGTGCAATATTCTTCCACATAATCACCATTTACCTTAACACACTTTGTCATCCGTGGAACGAGCTTCTTGATTCCTGTGTCATAAATATCTCCCGTCGCCTTTTTTAGCCAGTTCTTCACTGCGATTTTCACCTCGTCGTCGTCAGAAAAGTGTTTTCCACGAAGATGTTCCTTCAATTTAGCGAACAGGTCACTAGGTGCGAAATCGGGGCTGTGAAAGAGGTGGCTTAAAACATCCCAACCAAACGATGTCAACAACTCTTGTGTGGCATGCGCGGTGAGTTTTGTACGGCTCTGCGGAATTTCTTCATGGTCTCACAATACCTTGGAGCATTTATTGTTTCACCTCTTTCCAAAAAAAAAAAAAAAAAAAAAAATCGAGCAGAACCCCTTTTCTGTCCCAAAACAATGACGCCATGATTTTCCTCCCGTTTGCTGAGTTTTTAATTTTTTTGGCTGAAGGAGAATGAACATGGCGCCACAGCATTGATTGTCGTTTGCCCACTGGAGTATGGTGACAAGCCCAAGTTTCATCTCCTGTCACTACAGACTTGAGAAAAGCCTTGCCTTCAATCTTAAAAAATGATCAAGAAAACTGAGGGCCGGCCGAAGTGGCCGAGCGGTTAAAGGCGCTACAGTCTGGAACCGCACGACCGCTACGGTAGCAGGTTCGAATCCTGCCTCGTGCATGGATGTGTGTGATGTCCTTAGGTTAGTTAGGTTTAAGTAGTTCTAAGTTCTAGGGGACTTATGACCACAGCAGTTGAGTCCCATCACCATGTGTGTGATGTCCTTAGGTTAGTTAGGTTTAAGTAGTTTCTAAGTTCTAGGGGACTTATGACCACAGCAGTTGAGTCCCATAGTGCTCAGAGCCATTTGAACCATTTGAAGAAAACTGAGAGCAGCACTAACTCTGTTCAATTTGTGTGCGTCTGTAAGCATCTTGGGCACCCATCGCGCACAAAACTTGCGATAATTTAGTCGATCAGTTACGATTTCATGAACAACAGTTCGTGACAAACTCCATGCAGGTCGTCAATTGTCGAACGGCGATAGAGATATGTTCTTCAATTTTCTGATTCTCTGCCCCGGGACTGGGTGTTTGTGTTGTCCTCGTCAATTCATCATCATCATAGTTCGTGACAGTGGGTATATTGGACTGTGAAAAAAATTGGACTGTGTAAAAATTGGGACTTTGTACGGGCGCTGATGACCGCGCAGTTGAGCGCACTACAAACCAAACATCATCATCAGTCGCAAAAGACAGCCTTCCGCTTCCGTCTTCATCATGAATTTCCGTGCTTCCAGAATTGAAATTCTGTACCCATTTCGTCACATGCTGCCTTGACATTACGTCCTCTCCAGAAACTGACAGAATTTCTCGTTGATTCGCAGTGGCATTCACGCCCTTAGCGTTTAGGTAGCGAATTATAGTGAGCACTCGCAGTTGGTGGGAGCCGGAATGAGAACGCTCATTCTAACACTGACCACAACACTAATCGACGAGCTACTGATTGTTGGAAATGCTCGTTCCTTCCGTCGGCTTCCCGCTACGCGGCAGTGGTACTAATTTCCCCGCGGACATTCCATGCTAAAGCTACATGCCTTGTAACCTTTTTTTTCCGGATAGCGCTCGTATGTGAGAGCGAAAAACGATTCAGGTTTTACAATATCTGAACAACGATAAATCCTACGCTGTACTTTAACAAGAACGCTAATAATTAATGAAACAATTTTTATTAACTAAGCTTTTTTAACAATGAAAAAGTTATCTCTATCGAAGGAGGAAATGTTGATGTTATTTGTAACATAGAAACAGAAAACAAGCAGTGGATAGGTGAGAAGGTTCTATGTATTGCTCTCTACTATTGTTTGATGTGTTTGTATTCGAACAAATAAATGTCGATGTTTTAAAATTTTTGTAAGCCACTTTTCAAAATGGATCTGAGCACTGTGGGACTCAACATATGAAGTCATCAGTCCCCTAGAACTTAGAACTACTTAAACCTACCTAACCTAAGGACATCACACGCCCCCATGCCCGAGGCAGGAGTCGAACCTACGACCGTAGCGGTCTCGCGGTTCCAGACTGCACCGCCTAGAACCGCACGGCCAAATTAAAAAGAAAAACTGTGATTAAACATCCTAATAATTTGGCAATTATGATAGCAAGTGAGTGCTCAGTCTTCTTCCTAAGATTATCTTACGTCAAAATAAACTAACAATTCTTCCTTAAACATAATAATTATCTATTCTTCTGGGATGGAAAACGAAATTATATTCAATAACTTCGGTCAGTTCAACCGGGCTGTTAAAGAAATAACAGTAATCTGTAGTTATATACTTATATTTTTCATTTGAACCCGCATTATCAAGAACGTATTTTTCTTTCAAACCATCTCGTGGAACTCTTGACAAGATAATTTTAAATTACGCAACAATACCACCACCTTTTTAATTTTGTCGGCTTACAGTCCATTCTCCATTAGGCCTTTATGATATTTTTGGCTTTGTGGCCTGGAACAAAGTAATATTACGCCAGTTTCAGTAATTATGAATGACATTACGCTCCGACCTGAAATAGATGTAGTCTACACCTTTTATGTGCCAAAAGCTTTGTAATGGGCGGAGTAATTTTTTTATGAATTTCGTGAAATTTTGCCACTTATCAAAGAATTTACTGTCATCCGACTCTACGGTTTTTCTAGACAAAATATCTGTTGTTTCTACGAAGAAAAACGCAGAGCAGAGAGATAAAAATAGCGTAACTGGTATGTCTATATAACTTTTATGGTATATTATCTTCTTCCTCCTTATACTTATTGTTCGCGCTTACGTCATTAACTTGGTACGGGCCTTAGTTGTGCATTCCCTACACCATCGCTAAACCCACAAGCAGTAGTACGGTACGCCTGACACGACCGTAAAAAGGACTTGTCCGGCTCAACCCATATTGCGGATGGTTCCTCATAACCTCACTTTCACCAGTCGCTCACTGGACTAAGCCAAGTGACGTTGTTGTATTGACATTCCGTCAAGTGAGAGCTTACCATTGTTTTACTGTTACGTCGCCCACAGTTCTGTTGACATACAGTGTGAATCTATCTTTAGGAATAATGTAAGTAATTACAAGGCAGTCACTCCATAAAATGAAGCGGAACAGTATCGAATATTGTGTTTGATCACTCTGCATATGAGAGGGTCCGCAATTAATCTGCCTGTACGAAAGTGACCACGCAAAATTTGGCCATTCCGCGGCGCAGCGAACTTCCGCGCACCGGCAACACGTGTTCTACCTCGTCGATCCATCAGAGCAGCTGAGCCGCTCACCTCCCTGATTCCCCCCACCACCTGCTGTGCGCCTATCTCCCTTCCCCCACTCCGCCCCTCCCGCGCTGTGCGTGAAGCGCGTAGAGTGCAGCCAGTAGCGCCGCGGTCAGTCGGCCTGAACTGAGTGTAGTGTGAACTGTAGTGTGGCCTTCTTCCTCACTCAAGGTAAGGACGCGCCGTCGCTCTTTCCTGCGTGCGTGTGTGTGTCTTGCCCAGCACCACAGCCTACGCGCACAGCGACTGACCCGCAGCCAGTTCCCCCTCCACGCGCCACAGCCGGCGCCCTCCGCTTCTACCCATTCACTGCCGCCACCACGTGACAACTGGCGAGCTATATTCGCGCGCCGTCGCAGTGCAAGGTCGACGTACTTGCAAGCGTAGACCGGTCGATAGTATCTCCCTGTCGGCCGCACGACAATCGATACGTACCGTGGCTCTGCCCGCCGCTTTCGGCATCAACACATGGAGCCCCCACTACGTTTACAAGCGACACATCTTTCGGAAGATGAAAACCGAATTGCGGAAGCCGTTATTTGCTGTCGCGTTTAATGTTTATGCCTGGAGCGGATTTACTGGCCCAGTTAAATAGGGCGCTGGTAAACAGCTGTTCCAGTTTCTGATTTAGTCAACACAATCGCAGTTTCTTTTCATTTAAAAATTAGACGTAGACAGTTTCTTACTCAATCAAATGTTTGTGCTTCTCCTTCACTGCACGGTAAGTCACTCCATCCATAATTGCCGAATAGTCACCTGACATCCCAACCTCGTTTCAAAAACTGTGCGTTTACATGGGAGCGAAAATCGATTGTGGAAGTGTAAAACCGGCAGCTAGTAACAGATTTCCAGAATCAAGTTTGCATGACGAAGCAGAAACGTTACTGTGAAATCAGTTTATGAAATCTGGTTTTGGGGAACTCCATGTAAACATAGTACATCCACCCCACCTACAATAAATAGGTCGGCATCTCTCCACTGTTATTTCTAGACAGCTCTCCACTCGCAGTCAGGATCTCATTTTCTTCGTTATCGGCGTTTCGCTTAATTTGATGAGATTATCGAAAGATAAATATTAATCGCCTAGTAACTGCCATTAAGATATGGATAACTTAGTAATAAAATTCGTCTGTTATCCCTTCAATAGCATATTCTACTTGCCATCGTACATTTATATTATGGCGTCTTTGGTAGCTTTGTACCTGTATAAACGAGTGGGAATAACACGTAGAAGCTACTTTATTGCTGTATCACATGCACCAGAAATCACCAAAACTTCACAGATACAAATTATTGTGGCGTTGATGTCAAACTGAAATGGCAACCAAAAGAGGCGCTGAAGATGTACCTGTTTCTTGATATGTACCTTAACGAAGTAGATCAGCTACTGAAAGTACAATACACTGAATTTGTTGCTCCGTTCCGTTTTGGAGTACAAGGGCTGTTTTGCTACTAATTTACCACTCAGCTTTATTTGTTATTGATTTCGAGGCCTTTTGTGGCTTTATCTCCGGGCGTTTAGCCACAGTTAACGAAAAGAAGTATTGTTTCTGTACCAAAGCATCCTCCAAGACTCTGAATTTTACAATTGGTTCATGAAAAGCAACGGAAGGTTATCTTTGGAGAAGCCAGACTAACCCGTGGTTCCTGCAGAGGGGCAGTAGCCTTTTCAGTAGCTCCAGGGTTGAGAGTTTGGATGATGGACTGATCTGGCGTTGTAACATAAGCCAGCGTGGTCTTGCTGCGCTGGTACTGCTAACGGCTGAAAGCAAGGGGAAAGTACAGCCGTTATTATTTTCCGAGGGAAGGAGTATCATGAACAACATATTAAAAGTTCTGACCGGTGCGGTGTGTGTGTGGGAGGGGGGGGGCGATGCATTTGAAGGTCACCTTTCTACGTTTCTCTTGAATAACTCGAGAAACGCGCTCTCTAGCGAAAACGTATACCAGCACAAAATTAAACTATATTACATTTAGATTCTATTCTGTAGGACTAATAGTTCGCACGAAAAGTGAAGAGCATATTGAAAATCTCTCTTGAAGCGCATGTGCTGTCGCTTAGATGGTTTTTGCACGCCAGTTTCAGGTAATTTCCCGACTGGATAAAACCGCAGCTTTCCTCTGTCACATTGCACGTCCCTACTTCCTCTACACCACAGTGGTACGTTGTCAACAGTGATATTTACGCCCTGTGTAATGTGAACACACCGTCACTTGACGATAACGTTCCGCTGACGTCCATAGTGAATAAGCCTTAAATCCCCTTTCACCAGTCACTGTTCTACGAACACAGGTCTGGCGAACATCGGAATCAAAAGGACAGTATCTACTGTAGATGGGTAACTTGTACTTAGAGTCCGACAAGCAATCTCATGTGTAACGTAAAAAAAGCTTGTATCGTAGCATAAGATTCCACTGTCTGACAGTCAGCTCAAAATACAAACCAGGGATGCCAAGAGAAAGCGGCTAAACAATCCAAAGAGCCATTCAAACAGTAAGTCCGAGAGATAGGAAGGCGTTAACGGTTGCAGGGTGTAACCGGAAGCGTAGAGATTGCAGCGCCTTGAAAGCAGATACAGAACTGCTGACGGAAGACTGCGGGCTACAAAGGATCTGCGGAGCCGGGAATTTACATTCTGAGTCTTTCACATCGTAGCTGAGTTGAACAAGTAGGCTGGCCACTGTGGCCGAGCGGTTCTAGGCGCTTCAGTCCGGAACCGCGCTGCTGCTACGGTCGCAGGTTCGAATCCTGCTTCGGACATGGATGTGTGTGATGTCCTTAGGTTTGTTAGGTTTAAGTATTTCTAAGTCTAGGGGTCTGGTGATCTCAGATGCTAAGTCCCATAGTGCTCAGAGCCATTTGAACCATTTTGGACAAGTAGGGGACGATTCTTTTGAAAAACAACGCGTTGTGTGTCTCAACTGCACTTCCCCTAATCTGTGGACTGATTGTGATAGTTCTACCACCAGCCAGTGACGGCTCTCAGAGGCAGTATCCTGGTTTTTTTATTCAGGATGGGTGAGTTGAGACTGAAGCGTACAAGAGTGGAAACACGATGCGAACTGCGCGAATGGGTCTCGACTGCTGCTACGCTAACACAAATAATGTGACAGTCTCCTAGAAATACATACTCCATTGAGTTTTACAAAACTTCCTGCAACCATATAGAGAACTGATTTAAATTAATAATTAAAAAAAAAACTGGTTAGCGATAACACTATTGCCTACACAGACGCAGTGCGTGAGAGACATATGACGAGGCATGACATATGCATAACAGGTTTTTTTCACTTTGGTCTACGCCGTAGTAGCCTTGTATATATGGAAATACAAAATTTTGTCACGCCACAGGCCGAGGTGTGCTAACCACATAAAGAATAACATCGATTTGAAAATTATCGCCTTGACCGAAGTCGATAGTGCAGTAAATTAACGTTATCTCAGACAGCGGCTAGGCGAACATGTTACCTCCATATAATAAATGTGTAGAGAATGGTTATAACAAAAGGCAGCTTATGTTACTTCCATTCTGAAAACAGATTCCATGCAACCAGCAGTGTTCGTGGATTCCTCGTCAGGTGACGTCATTAGCGTCCATCTAAACTGGACTAATGAGGCTGGAAGTAACTTGCCCACTTTCGATGGATGACACTGCACTTACGACTTTTCCTTCCGCTGATCATTCCAAAATTACGTTACTGCTGGATGGTCTTCGAGCGGTTTTTTTCTCTTAAGAATTCTGCATAGCGTTCTTACCACGTTGTTTCCTTACACTGCCCGACTTCGAATTTCATATGTCTACTTAACCTTTAACATCCTTTTGAAGGGCGAGATAAGAAATACTGTCGCTCTTGATATGGGTGCAAATTTCGTTCAAATGGCTCTGAGCACTATGGGACTCAACTTCTGAGGTCATTAGTCCCATAGAACTTAGAACTAGTTAAACCTAACTAACCTAAGAACATCACACACATCCATGCCCGAGGCAGGATTCGAACCTGCGACCGTAGCGGTCTCGCGGTTCCAGACTGCAGCGCCTAGAACCGCACGGCCACTTCGGCCGGCAAATTTCGTTCCTCTTACTTAAAAAGGTTTTTGATTACAATAAGGAATAATTCAGAGAAGCAACGTTAGAGAACAGTTTCTGCAACAATACTTTCGTAATGATTATCACAAACAAAACAAAAGATATTATTACAAGTGTGTGCTTAATTTCCATGCGAAGCGCTCCTTGCTTCGTCGCTGTGTTTCGCTGAGCAGGGGCCGTAGTTCTTTGAAAAGAAAATCTAAAGCGAACTGTGTGTGAAAGTATAGCTTTTACACAGTCACAGTACAAAAACTCCAAGTCATTGCCTGACGTAAAAATCGGAGAGGAATTTCATGGTGCGAGGTACAGAAGTATTAAACGCGCAAACAAAGTTGACACTCGGCGCAGTGTCTGATGGGAGCGACTGTATATGGCAAATGCCTTTACGGTCGCTCCCAGCAGCCACCGCGCCGAGTCTCCGTCCGCGCGTTTAATTACGACCACATGATGCTAATCAACATAACTAGTCAATTATTTTACTTTCGTTGTTTAATATAATATTATTAGTTGATTAGTTAATTAAAAATATTCTTTATTTATTTATTATTACACTACTGGCCATTAAAATTGCTACACCACGAAGATGACGTGCTACAGACGCGAAATTTAACCAACAGGAAGAAGATGCTGTGATATGCAAATGATTAGCGTTTCAGAGCATTCACATAAGGTTGGCGCCGGTTGCGACACCTACAACGCGCTGACATGAGGAAAGTTTCCAACCGATTTCTCATCCACAAACAGCAGTTGACCGGCGTTGCATGGTGAAACGTTGTTGTGATGCCTCGTGTAAGGAGGAGAAATGCGTACCATCACATTTACGACTTTGATAAAGGTCAGATTGTAACCTATCGCGATTGCGGTTTTATCGTATCGCGACATGCTGCTCTCGGTGGTCGAGATCCAATGACTATTAGCAGAATATGAAATCGGTGAGTTCAGGAAGGTAATACGGAACGCCATGCTGCATCCCAACGGCCTCGTATCACAAAGCAGTCGAGATGACAGGCATCTTATCCGCATGGCTGTAACGGATCGTGCAGCCACGTCTCGATCCCTGAGTCAACAGATAGGGACGTTTGCAAGAAAACAACCATCTGCACGAACAGTTCCACAGCGTTTGCAGCAGCATGGACTATCAGCTCGGAGACTACGGCTGCGGTTACCCTTGACGCTGCATCACAGACAGGAGCGCCTGCGATTGTGTACTCAACGATGAATGGCAAAACGTCATTTTTTCGGATGAATCCGGTTCTGTTTACAGTATCATGATGGTCGCATCCGTGTTTGGCTACATCGCGGTGAACGCACATTGGAAGCATGTATTCGTCATCGCCATACTGGCGTATCACCCGGCGTGATGGTATGGGGTGCCATTGGTTACACGTCTCGGTCACCTCTTCTTCTCAGTGATGGCACTTTGAACAGTGGACGTTACATTTCAGATGTGTTACGACTCGTGGCTCTACCCTTCATTTGATCCCTGCGAAACCCTACATTTCAGCAGGATAATGCACGGCCGCATGGTGCAGATCCTGTACGGGCCTTTCTGGATACAGAAAATGTTAGACTGCTGCCCTGGCCAGCACATTCTCCACATCTCTCTCCAATTGAAAACGTCTGGTCACTGGTGGCCGAGCAACTGGCTCGTCACAATACGCCAGTCACTACTCTTGATGAACTGTGGTATCGTGTTGAAGCTGCATGGGCAGCTGTACCTGTGCACGCCCTCCAAGCTCTGTTTGACTCAATGCCCAGGCATATCAAGGCCGTTATTACGGCCAGAGTTGGTTGTTCTGGGTACTGTTTTCTCAGGATCTAGACTGCTACGGTCGCAGGTTCGAATCCTGCCTCGGGCATGGGTGTGTGTGATGTCCTTAAGTTAGTTAGGTTTAAGTAGTTCTAAGTTCTAGGGGACTTTCCTTTTATCTTGATTCTCCTGGATACTTGGAAAATATAAATAATTCGTTTCAAATACCACTCGAGAGCAAGAGATGTATTCCGCAGCGGTGATCTCGCGGAAATTCCTCGTCGTTATCTGCTGCACCTGAAATCTCTGAAATCTTTACTTGCTACGCAGATCGTTCGGCACAACTGCGTGCTATGTTGTTCGATGAGTCTGGATGATAGGTCCAACAGTTTAGCAAGTTAAAGTTTATTAATTCGGAGATAATATCTCGACGAATTACTAACATGGAAAATGCAGATTCGCACTGTCGTTCCAAACTTCACCTTCGAGGGATCTGCGTCTCGTAATATCTGTATCATGATAATTAACTAATTTCGATAAGGAGATATACATACCTTGAATACCTGATGTTAGTTATTGGATCTCATTTTGTGCAAAAAACTATTTGAACATTAACTATATACCGGAATGGCGTCTCACAACAATACAATCTATCTCCTCCTCTCACACGTGCGGTTTCTCCATTTCCTTCACAAAAAATCTCAAAAACAAATATGTGGTTCGGTAAAATACAGAGATGCGTTCGTAGCACGGAATGTCAAATTCTCGCAGACGGTATATGCCGTTCACCGCAATATGAATTCGTCGCCCCTAATTAGAGATTTGCATACATTGTTACGCCATGGTTGGTATGACGATAACATAACACGGAAATGGAAGCCTACATCTCCTGGTCGACATCCTCTCGTCCATCGGCACGTTGTGGTGAGAACGCGTGGACCACCATAGCGACCCTGTTCCACAGTACTGGAAGGACGCTCATATAGTGAGAAGTGGGAACATATTGTTAGCCACTGTACTTTTGGTAGTCCAGGTGTTACGACGTGGGGAGGCTTCATGTTACGAAGACGTACCGAACTCGAGAAACGTTCGTCATGATACATTTATGAAGGACATCGAGCACGTATGGGATGCACTGGGGTGATGTATTGCAGCACATCCATCAGCAGCAACGACCACGCAGCAGTTGGTCAAAAGCACTGGTGGAGAAATGGAACGGCCTACCACAAGAGCTCCTTACGAACCTTGTGGTCAGCATGGAGCACGTCGCGTAGCATGCATTGCCGTGCCTGGTGATCACACACCCTATTAACCCAGATAGTCCTGAAATAAAATTTTAAAAATTTTTGGTTTATATTCTAATATTTTATTAGTATTTGTCTTTACAAACACATAAAACAGTTTTACAACAACTACATTTATACTCTAGTCACAATAGGTTTCCTTCTGGAAGGATGGCACGATAGTATGACTACATTTTCAACAATATTACATCAACTACAATTTTGTATGGAAAGACAGAAAACATGAAACATGGGGAGCCAAATCACACTTGAGGCACTTAGTGGTTGTCTTCTTCTTGCACATTCTAAATTGCAGTTGTATTTTCTTGTTTGTTTTGCCATCTACTGGTAAATCACCAACATAATGTTCTTTCCCATCATAGCGTGATTCAATTTTATTTACTCTGGAATGTCGTCCTCTGCTTTGGACAATCCGCTTATTTCCGTCAAGTATGAAGTGGCCATACGACGCCTAAATGTGAGATGATCAATTGTCCCCTCATCACGCCTGTACAGATTCCAAGCAGTTTGTTTAGAAACATCGATCAGATGTCCTGTTATAGGAAAATACCACTTTTTTCGTCTTACGGATCTGCGCGATCTATTCCACCCATGCGAGTATTATATGCTTGAGGCACTGACACTTTCTGTTTCTTCTCCCTGGAGTATCGGCCTGTCTGTCTCAGTGGCAGGGCCTGGTCGTAATTGGTAGCCAAAGTAACAACACTGTTATCATTCCATATGACAATTGATATTCCTGAAACAAAAGAAAGTTAGTTACCATGCTGATTTATTTGAGAGCATAACATTTTAATCTATACATTTAGACTTTTACCAGAATTTTTATCTGAACAGGACTTGTGTGTTCCTCTTTTCTCCTTCTTGAATTTTTCTGGTGGAGACAAAATGCAGCTTTCAGGCATTCTGTTACAGCGGATTACCCCATAGCTTCAATGCCTCTTTTCTTGAGATGTTGCAGAAGTTGAACGCTGGTAAACAGGTTGTAAAAGAAAACGGTATGGAATATTTTGCAGCAGCAGAGCATATGTACATATAAGTCCATACCCCAGACCCCTGCCCTCATACTTTTCACGGGAAGTACCAGCTCCCTGATAAAGTTCCAGCCATATTAGATATCCATCGCTGGTATCTCCATATCAGAACTTGTATCCATAACGAATTGGTTTTGATGAACTGTTTACACCATGTCGTCCAAAATATGGCACCATCGACTCATCAATTGAATGATGGCCCTCATGTGGTGCCAGTGCTATAAATAGTCATATAAAATTATTGAATAATATTATAATAAAGACTGAGATAAAGATGAATGTTGTTCCATTAAATGATTTTGGTCCTAGTAATGTTTTAAATTCGTTGTGTAAAGTTAAGTTTAATTTATTTCAGATAATATTAATCCGTGATGGTGTAAGTCAGAACATTGATGGATAACAATCCTCTGACTTTTGCTAATCTATCATTTCGACCCACTTCATCATTGTTACAAACATGAAAATTGTTCGTAATAAAATCGAATCAGTCCCTTGATGTGGCATTGGAGACAAGTTCATTATGGCTGTCAGTATCTCCTTGCCAGTACGTCTTCCTCCTCGGGACCACAACATACCCACTAAGGAGAAGAACAGCTATAAAAACCCGCCTTTCATTTTTCCCAATCTGTTACTTTTCGCCGCATGCTGATTGGTATATGTAAGTATCAGGCTATCCTAAAGGACTCGTACCTTTTTTGTTATATACAGTGTTCATTAGACTCCATTGTACTGTTGATTCAGGAATGCTGTCTTTTGTCCAGTTACAATTTTCTTCTTTCCTAGAATTAAGTTTTGAAACAGAATCTCGTTTATATTTTTTTGAGGAAGGAGAAGTAGCTGACTGAGATATCTGATGTTTGTTACCAGTATCATTTCATTTGTTGCTACAAACTGAGGATGAACCAGGTATTTGTTCTTTTTGACAAGAGTTGGTCTCCATTGGTGACTCTAGAGTCAAAGTCCGAATATATGGGTCAGCAATCCAAACAATTGCATTTAGCTGACTTGCAGGTAAGTTATCTGAATGACCGACCAACGGTCGATCCTGCTGCCATCTCCGTCCGTCGGACAGATCATCCTGTGTCGCCAGCGGTCGGCGAGTATTGGCTGTCCGCGCCTCCCTAGCGCTCCGTCCCCGACTGCTGCTTCGGTCCGACTGCACTTCTGCCGCGTTCCAACTCCAACCACTCTAGGTCCGATCTCCCCCCACGACCCGCGACGACCAGGAAGTAACAGCCGTCCAGCAAAAAAATGGCTCTGAGCACTGTGGAACTTAACTTTTGAGGTCATCAGTCCCCTAGAACTTAGAACTACTTCAACCTAACTACCCTAAGGACATCACACACATCCATGCCCGAGGCAGGATTGGAACCCGCGACCGCAGCGGCACGCGGTTCCAGACTGCAGCGCCTAGAACCGGTCGGCCACCCCGGCCGGCCCTCCAGCAAAGATAATACGGCAGGGCTAATATCGAGACGCGCTGCTGCTGCCACTCATTGGCAGGCAAGACAGCAATTCAGTGACACCAGTAACTGAAATTAAAATGACGAGGCAGCCGTACGGTAAAAACAAGACGTTAAATACTAGATGGCTCGAACATGAGCCACGCACGGCTCACGTCTGTCTTTAGGGGGACGACGACAATTCGGATTGCACACAAAACAAGAAATGTGATTCAGTCTCTGGATAACAATTTATTCAACAGTGTGAAGCATTTTTTCAGAAAACTGTCAGGCAAGTTTCGATAGCTCTTTGTCATTGCAGGTTTACCAGCGCAACAGTTTTGTTAAAATTCAGTTATCTATGCATTGTCAGTTTGCATCAATGTATTTTACGAATTTGATGAAGTATGTGAGTACGTAGTCTTTCCCGGCATATTAACACATCAACTTATTGTCGGGTATTCAGACGGATCAAACTCTCATCTGCGCACAATATTCCCGCGGTCCACCTGGCGGCCGTCATCAGCTGAGAAAAGCTAAGCCGCTCTCGGCGATAACTGTTTCAAAGTGACGGAACCTTAATATGCAGCCACTAAACAAAAGCACATGCGCTGAGGCAATGCGCAAATGCTCAAACGTTGCTGGTGACTGCTGGCGCAAGAAGAGTTGCAGCGCCCCCAGTGGTGAATACTGACGAAAAACAACATATGGTTAAAAATTAATACTCACAGGCGGCCAATCGGCTATGAGTATTCACCACTGAAGACGCTACTACTCTACTTGTGTCTGGGGCAACAGCAACGTCTGAGCACTTGAGTATTACCTCAGCGCATGCACTTCTGTATTTTCGCTGCATATAGAGAGAGGTTCCGTCGTTTTGAACCAGTTATCGGCGACAGCGGCTTAGCTTTTCTCAGCTGATGATGGCGGTCAGGTGAAACGCGGAAATACTGTGTGCAGATGACAGTTTGATCCGGCTGAGGACCAGACAAGAATTTGATCTTGATGAAGTATACCCGGTACGCAGCACAATAAACACAACAACTACCATGACTGTTTATTACTCCATACCAATTTCTTCTAAATAAAACTAGTAATCACTGTGAAATGCCCGAATGCATTAATTTTTAGAGTTCCATATCTCAATGGTAAAAACGGAACCCTGACAGGATCACACACTTGTCCGTCCGTTCGTCCATCTGTCTGTCTGTCCGATTCTTAAAAAGCCTTTTCTTCAGGAATGGGTAGAGGAATCAAGCTGAAATCTGTGGCACATACTAAGGCCTACGGTCTCTTCACGGTGTATAAAATTGGAGCTTCTAAATGAGTGCAGTTAAAAGTTACTGCCATTTCTGTCACACATTTTGATACTAGCAAACTAACTTATTGAAACCTATAGGGTACTTTCCGTTGGACTGGAATCATGAATTTTGGCAAGAAGCTAGGTTTCACAGTATAATCGCAGGAAAAAATCCAAAAACTGTAAATTTGGAATTATATCCCAAGGAAGAAAAAAGTGTCATTTGCTATCTGACTCTCTGTTTGTTCGGCCGTCTGTTAAGCCTCCTTTTTCTCAGGAACCGGTACACGTATCAACTTTCTGCCATGTACTAAGGTGCTGGCGGTGTAATAATGTAAGCTTCTACGACAATGCAGCCTAAAGATACGGCTATTGAAGTCACATATTTTGATACCCGCAAACTCACTCATCAAAACCTGTAGTGTACTTACCGTTGATATGAAATTTGGGAATTTTCACAGTACAAGTAAATGAAAAATCCCAAAATTGTTAATTTGCAATTATATCACACAAAAAATATTATTTTGTCATTTGTTACTCGACATCAAAGTTAAAATTAAAACAGACTAATTTCTCTGCATATGTTTGTTTCACGTAGAACTTGAAACGCCATATCTGCGCGGAGTGAACGCTCCTGGATTTCTGACGATGTATAAATTCCGAAACGCATCATATCAGCAATAAAGTCACTCCTTGCCTGAATTTGACTTTTAACTATTGCGACCCAGTCAGCCTAAATGGAGAACTACTGATTATTATAATAATGGTCGCCTGCCAACTGCATGACTTTATGTCATATTTATGTTATTGAAATTAAAACATTTTCGAAAATCTTGGAATCCCTGAGATCGATATCGTGCCAACATTGTAACGTCCCCTTAAAAAAAATTATAAAATGACTGTGCTGATAAACCTCTACGTTATTTGATTTTCAAACAGCTGAGCAAAACTGAACGTACTCAGACATTTCTCTCTTTACTTATTCTGATCAACACTAAATTGACACACAATATTTTTGGCGCAACGCAGTCTGACTGTCAATAATTCCTACAAAAGAATGGCCCTGACTAACAATAACCTATACCTTTCATGAATCACTTATCTCACAAAAATCTTCGTCACTCGAACTACTTGCAATACAGCGAGCGCCAATACTGCGAGCTAAGTAAAAGATTCTAACTACTGAAGGCACTAACTACTGATAGGTATAGTTAGCAAATGAATGATTTTGATGGAGAACAAACAATGTATTTATCTTAGTAGTGTTCAGTGATCATAATATCATGACATCCAGTCTTACAAAATTCCTTTTTCTGACGGACACACGTCCAGATCGTCCGCTCTCAAAACTCTGCCATCTCTCTTCCCACAACCACCACTGCTGGCGGCTCACCTCCAACTGCACAACGCTACGCGATGTTCACATACACTACAATAGCAAATATTCCAACAATGAAAACCAGCCACAGCCTGCACACAGCACAGTCAGTGATTTTCATACAGAGCGCTACGTGGTGTTAGCAACAGAGAAACCTAAACAGCCTACTTACAATATCAGTGTCGATAAGACGCAAAAGTAGTCTAGATTCTCGAGTCCCGGAGTGAATGAATGGTTTACAGACAATTAAGTTTGTGTGGAACTCTCAGTGTGTGCCAGTGATACTCGCACCTTCAATTTTTTCGGTTATCAGGTGCACCTGATATAAGGAACATGTTTTTATCATCCAGTAGATATTACAAGGAATAAACAAGGACCTGTTTCATTGTTAGCAAAATATAAATTATTCAAAAATTATCATAAAAACTATGCTACAGGACTTGTTATAAAATATTTAATGTCAATGAACGGAAGTCCTCACGATTGGTGGAAGTCGTCTGTACTGTAACATCACTTAGTGTCTAGATTTTCTTTCCTCTGCTGGTCACTTGTGTAACAATTGCAACTGCAACATGGCGATATGAACCGCAAGTCATTCAAAAAATTAATGATTTCTGACATTTTGGTATTGTTTAAATGCCTAAAATTCGCGTGTGTGTACTTTGAACTTCGCGCTGCGTGACGCTGCGTCCTCTTGTCACGACAGCTTATTCGCCGATTCGCGCGCTAGGCAGGGAGAGCTGTACAAACCTCTGCAAAGACGCCTATTTCTCGGGGCAAGCCCTCCACCCCACCCCTTAGCTCTCAGGGAAAGGAAAAAATATATTCTTGTGTTTTTCTTTCAAGAAAATGATTTAGGAATCGGTATTACGCCGGTTTCTAACAAGATAGGAACCGGCACTTTTTTATGGCCACTTACAAGTCGCCATTCGTCTTCCAAGATGTTAAACACTCCATACACCCAGCTCTAGGCCCCAGACTAACGTATGGGCGCTCTTGAAACTCTGTTATATGGGGTTCTAACTTTAACATTATTTTTAAAAATATCTGCAGCACGCCTTAGCAGCTAAAATTTTGACAGCGCATTTCTTTCAGTGTATTCTTGCTGTGTGAAGAACTTCAGTGTAAGAATGTGCACTGCTGGCCACTAGAATTGCAACGTCAGGAAGCTTAGCATTCTAGGCGCTACAGTCTGGAACCGCGCGCTTGCTACGGTCGCAGGTTCGAGTCCTGCCTCGGGCATGAATGTGCGTGATGTCCTTCGGTTAGTTAGATTCAATTAGTTCTAAGTCTAGGGGACTGATGACCTCAGATGTTAAGTCCCACAGTGCTTAGAACCATTTTTGAAGCTTAGCAAATAAGGAATTTTACTGATTGTGCGTACACAGAATTGCGGAAACAATGCTTGATTAAATTTGTAGGTGATTTGTGAGTGTACAGGGTGTGAAACAATAGCACAAAGAGCTGCCATTTCGGCAGCAACGGTCTCTGTAACCTGGTTGGGTATCACTACGAACTGAGCTTGGAAGGCAAATACATGACTGCGTGCCATCCAGTCGTAGAGGATGGCATGATGGCGCGCCAACCACTCGGCAAACCCTGACCAGAAGTTTCCAAGGGGTGAGAGGTGTGGAAACCTGCTGGGCAAGACAACGGACAAGCACCCCTGTAGCGAGGTAGGTCAAGACAGCATGGCGGACGTGAGATCTTGTTTGAAAGATAACGTCACGGAAACCTGCAAAACGGACAACAGTCGCCGGCTTTAACACGTCAGAATGCAGCGCCTGCTCTCCAAATCACCATTTATTGCAGAGGCGTGCAGACTTGCTAGTACTGCACGCCCCAAATCTCTCACTGTGAGCACGTAAAGGCGCAAAATAAAACGTACATAAACAGAAAATTGAAAAACCGGCTACATCTCTTTCGCAAATAAGTCGATGTCAGTCAGCGATTGGACAAAGAAACATTTTTCGGTCTGGTGTATAGCTACCCTGAATGTTCATATGCAAAGAACAGTATAAATTTCTCTTATGTTATTGTAGACGAATAATAATGCTTGCAACATCACAGAAATACATAAATTGTTGCTTTCCTTTGTCGTTGAGTACGTTGGTGAAGTCACTGAGGAAAAATCTGTACCGTAAAACACGCGATCCACTGCCGACTAAGCCGTCTCGTTCTCTGGAAGCTCACGTGCAGCTCTTGCCGCGACTGCTTTATTGCACAAATCGGCAAGTTCAAAAACAGCGTGCCGTGAGACAATTTATTATTCTGAATTGAGATCGTCCTACCTCAGTGCCAGCTAGACTGCATTTCAGCAACTTGCTGACCAGGGCCCATAAATGCCAAGAGATGAATGGTGGTTACTTGCAACATCTGCTATCGCCACGCCAGTACTGCGTTTACTTTCCTCTGCTGCGTTTCTTTGTCCCCTGGAACTTTGTTCTCTGGTCACTTTTATTTGCCCTACCCTGTACACGGTACTGAGTATGACTTCCTGCACTCATTTATTCGCTGTTCGCACGACAGTCGTGGGATCCCGACCAGCAAGAACGGCAATCTCGCGGAACGATATACCGTAGTCCCATAGGACACAATCTTGCCGTTGTCGAATTCCGAATGTGGCGATAGACGTTATACGCTCTCACAGGAGGCATAACACTCTCAGAAACAACCAATTTCCAACTGCGATTTTTAAATGGCAAACGCAAGGTGCTATCCTTTTTTACATACAGAACTGAGTACCCGACACTGCCCACGTATGTGTTTATTCCAGTCTTCTATTAGTCCGTCTCCTCCTTTCCCCCTCTCTGTCTATCTCTTCCTTCCGCCTCCTCTCCCCTCTCTGTCCATCTCCTACACATCCTCTCTCTGTCCAACTCCTTCCCGCCCCCTCCCCCCCTCTGTCTTTCGACTGTCGACGTCCTCCTCCTGACCTCTCTCTGTGCATCTCCTTCTCCCCTGTCTCACAGCTTTATCAACCCCACCCCAATAGGAGCTTGTGGTTCTTACACTCACAGTATTTCTTTCCAGATGGCAATTAATATGTGTCCGAACTTTGGGTGAAATCGTTCCAGGGATTTAGGACGAGCCTAAATCCCTGGAACGATTTCACCCAAAGTATGTAGGACAAGTTCTTTACCCATGACCTTGCCTGTGTACGCATATGTCAAACACACTTCATATGTACAGGGTACTTGGAAATTCCCGTTACAAACTTCTAGAACTTGTAGAAGGGGGCGGGGGGTGAGTTCATCATATTTTGAATAGGAACTCGTGTCGGGAAACGTCAAACAACGACGCTACAGAGCTTCAAAGCTTCAGGTGCCGGCATCAGTAAATATACACTACTGGCCATTAAAATTGCTACACCACGAAGATGACGTGCTACAGACGCGAAATTTAACCGACAAAGAAGATGCTGTGATATGCAATTGATTAGCTTTTCAGAGCATTCACATAAGGTTGGCGCCGGTGGCGACACCTGCAACGTGCTGACATGAGGAAAGTTTCCAACCCATTTCTCATACACAAGCAGCACTTGACCGGCGTTGCCTGGTGAAACGTTGTTGTGATGCCTCGTGTAAGGAGAAAAAATGCGTACCATCACGTTTCCGACTTTGATAAAGATTGGATTGTAGCCTAACGCGATTGCGGTTTATCGTATCACGACATTGCTGCTCGCGTTGGTCGAGATCCAATGACTGTTAGCAGAATATGGAATCGGTGGGTTCAGGAGGGCAATACGGAACGCCGTGCTGGATCCCAAAGGCCTCGTATCACAAAGCAGTCGAGATGATAAGGATCTTATCCGCAAGGCTGTAACAGATCGTGCAGCCACGTCTCGTTCCCTGAGTCAACAGATGGGGACGTTTGCAAGACAATAACCATCTGCGCGAACAGTTCGACGACGTTTGCAGCAGCATGGACTATCAGCTCGGAGACCATGGCTACGATTACCCTTGACGCTGCATCACAGACAGGAGCGCCTGCGGTGGTGTACTCGACGACAATTTGGGTGCACGAATGGCAAAACGTCACTTTTTCGGATGAATCCAGGTACTGTTTACAGCATCACGATGGACGCCTCCGTGTTTGGCGACATCGCGGTGAACGCACACTGGAAGCGTGTATTCGTCATCGCCATACTGGCGTATCACCCGGCGTGATGGAATGGGCTGCCATTGGTTACACGTCTCGGTCACCTCTTGTTCGCATTGACGGCACTTTGAACAGTGGACGTTACATTTCACATGTGTTACGACCCGTGGCTCTACCCTTCATTCGATCCCTGCGAAACCCTACATTTCAGCAGGATAATGCACGACCGCATGCTGCAGATCCTGTACGGACCTTTCTGGATACAGAAAATGTTCGACTGCTGCCCTGGGCAGCACATTCTCCAGATCTCTCACCAACTGAAAACGTCTGGTCACAGGTGGCCGAGCAACTGGCTCGTCACAATACGCCAGTGACTACTCTTGATGAACTGTGGTATCGTGTTGAAGCTGCATGGGTAGCTGTACCTGTACACGCCATCCAAGCTCTGTTTGACTCAATGCCCAGGCGTATCAAGGCCGTTATTACGGCCAGATGTGATTGTTCTGGGTACAGATTTCTCAGGATCTATGCACCCAAATTGCGTGAAAATGTAATCACATGTCAGTTGTAGTATAATATATTTGTCCAATGAATACCCGTTTATAATCTGCATTTATTCTAGGTGTAGCAATTTTATTGGCCAGTAATGTACAGGGTGTTTCAAAAATGACCGGTATATTTGAAACGGCAATAAAAACTAAACGAGCAGCGATAGAAATACACCGTTTGTTGCAATATGCTTGGGACAACAGTACATTTTCAGGCGGACAAACTTTCGAAATTACAGTAGTTACAATTTTCAACAACAGATGGCGCTGCAAGTGATGTGAAAGATATAGAAGACAACGCAGTCTGTGGGTGCGCCATTCTGTACGTCGTGTTTCTGCTGTAAGCGTGTGCTGTTCACAACGTGCAAGTGTGCTGTAGACAACATGGTTTATTCCTTAGAACAGGGGATTTTTCTGGTGTTGGAATTCCACCGCCTAGAACACAGTGTTGTTGCAACAAGACGAAGTTTTCAACGGAGGTTTAATGTAACCAAAGGACCGAAACGCGATACAATAAAGGATCTGTTTGAAAAATTTCAACGGAATGGGAACGTGACGGATGAACGTGCTGGAAAGGTAGGGCGACTGCGTACGGCAACCACAGAGGGCAACGCGCAGCTAGTGCAGCAGGTGATCCAACAGCGGCCTCGGGTTTCCGTTCGCCGTGTTGCAGCTGCGGTCCAAATGACGCCAACGTCCACGTATCGTCTCATGCGCCAGAGTTTACACCTCTATCCATACAAAATTCAAACGCGGCAACCCCTCAGCGCCACTACCATTGCTGCACGAGAGACATTCGCTAACGATATAGTGCACAGGATTGATGACGGCGATATGCATGTGGGCAGCATTTGGTTTACTGACGAAGCTTATTTTTACCTGGACGGCTTCGTCAATAAACAGAACTGGCGCATATGGGGAACCGAAAAGCCCCATGTTGCAGTCCCATCGTCCCTGCATCCTCAAAAAGTACTGGTCTGGGCCGCCATTTCTTCCAAAGGAATCATTGGCCCATTTTTTAGATCCGAAACGATTACTGCATCACGCTATCTGGACATTCTTCGTGAATTTGTGGCGGTACAAACTGCCTTAGACGACACTGCGAACACCTCGTGGTTTATGCAAGATGGTGCCCGGCCACATCGCACGGCCGACGTCTTTAATTTCCTGAATGAATATTTCTATGATCGTGTGATTGCTTTGGGCTATCCGAAACATACAGGAGGCAGCGTCGATTGGCCTCCCTATTCGCCAGACATGAACCCCTGTGACTTCTTTCTGTGGGGACACTTGAAAGACCAGGTGTACCGCCAGAATCCAGAAACAATTGAACAGCTGAAGCAGTACATCTTATCTGCATGTGAAGCCATTCCGCCAGACACGTTGTCAAAGGTTTCGGGTAATTTCATTCAGAGACTACGCCATATTATTGCTACGCATGGTGGATATGTGGAAAATATCGTACTATAGAGTTTCCCAGACCGCAGCGCCATCTGTTGTTGAAAATTGTAACTACTGTAATTTCGAAAATTTGTCTGCCTGAAAATGTACTGTTGTCCCAAGCATATTGCAACAAACGGTGTATTTCTATCGCTGCTCGTTTAGTTTTTATTGCCGTTTCAAATATACCGGTCATTTTTGAAACACCCTTTATATACATATATTCCGTGATGATGTTACAAACATTCTAGGGTGATGGAGAAGGATAACTGTATAAGTTTGAGGTAAGGGTCCCAGTACTGGAAACGAACGAATCGAAAGTTACAAGCGAAAATTATTCTGATACCTCCGACAATCGAATACGTGTACTGGTTGTTGCGAAGACTGTAGGCTAGGCAACTTTCAAAGGTGGTAGTACGTACTAAAACAAGGAAACAATGTGCAGTAAACATGAGCTTTAAAATCCATACCTGAGGAGTTATGAGCACTTTTTCATATTCACTACTGTGAATCAATTCTCCTCTAACAAATTCTCATAGCTCTTAAGGTATGAATTTTAGAGCCCATGTTCACTCGACATTTTTTCTTGTTTCGGTTCGTACTACCACCTCTGAAAGCTGGCTACCCTACAATCTTAGCAACAACAGTACCAGTACATCTGTTCCACTGTCAGAGGTATCAGAACGATTTTCGCTTGTAACTTTCGACTCGTTCTTTTCCGGTGCAGGACTCTTGCTTCAAATTGATACATTTATCCTTACCCTCATCCTAGAAAATATGTAACATCATCACAGAATAACCCTCTATATACATTCATTTACAGGAGCCGGCGCCTATAATTTTAACGCTCTGTATCGTCGTTGCTTGACGTTTCCCGACACGACTTCCTGTTAAAAAATTGTGTACTCACTCCCCTCTACAAGTTCTACAAGTTTGTAACAGGATTTTCCGAAGACCCTGTATTTAAGAAAAATGGTTCAAATGGTTCTGAGCACTGTGGGACTTAACATCTCAGGTCATCAGTCCCCTAGAACTTAGAACTACTTAAACCTAACTAAACTAAGGACATCACACACATCCATGCCCGAGGCAGGATTCGAACCTGCGACCGTGGCGTTCGCGCGGTTCCAGACTGAAGCGCCTAGAACCGCTCAGCCACAGCGGCCGGCCTGTACTTGTGATATTTCATATATACTTCACCTCTCTCTCGCGAATTGCCGGCCGGTGTGGCCGTGCGGTTCTAGGCGCTACAGTCTGGAGCCGATCGACCGCTACGGGTGCAGGTTCGAGTCCTGCCTCGGGCATGGGTGTGTATGGTGTCCTTGGGTTAGTTAGGTTTAATTAGTTCTAAGTCTAGGCGACTGATGACCTCAGAAGTTAAGTCGCATAGTGCTCAGATCCATTTGAACCATTTTTCTCGCGAATTTCACCTAGCAATTTCGTTTTCATGGAGCTGAATGTTTATAACGACGTATCTCGTGAACTGTGTATCGTACAATGATAAAATTTTGCCATTACATTCAGTAGTATATGCTAGCGGCGCGGTCTAACGCGCTGCTTCCCGAGCGGGAAGGCGTTCTGGTCCCCGGCACGAATCGGCCCGGCGGATTTGTGTCGAGGTCCGGTGTGCCGGCCAGCCTGTGGACGGTTTTTAAGGCGGTCTTCCATCTGCCTCGGCGAATGCGGGCTGGTTCTCCTTATTCCGCCTCAGTCACGCTATGTCGGCGATTGCTGCGCAAACACTGTTTCCACGTACGGGTACACCATAATTACTCTACCGCGCAAACACTTGGGGTTACACTCGTCTGGTATGAGACGTTCCCGTGGGTGGAGGGGTCCACTGGGAGGCTGAACCGCACGATAACTCTGGGCTCGGTGTGGGGTGGCGGTGGGGTGGGTGGACTGCTGTGGCCTGTTGTGAAGGCTACGGCGGGACGAAGCCTCTCAGTCGTTTCTAGGTCCCCGGTTCAATACACACAATACACACTGTCAAATATGCGTTGTGACCGAAGGTAGTAGCAGTAATAAATGAAAACGCCATGCATGTTGTGGCATTTCTCATGCATCTCAGTGTTTATGACGTATTTCCTGAACAATCGGTCATATAGTGATATGTTTTTCTAGGTACATTCAGCAGCATGCATGTATACTGTCTGCGAAATATGTTACGAACGTAATAAAGTAATAAATTAAAACGTCATGCCAGATGCGGCAGTTTGTTGCAAGAACAGCGAAAATGTAGTAAGCTACAAACTTCTTTCCTTTGATCATTTTGTGGAGTGTCAGCGAGAAAAAGTTTCGTATAGGTTTGAATTTACGTGTAAAGTTTGTCGCAAATCACTATGTGCTCTCATTCTCAAATACTGGATGAATGAAGTATGTGTATTCTAGCATTATGAGCCACATTACTTGTTCACCCCCACCCCTTTGATAGGTAAGTGGTTCTTAATCACACATCGATTGTTTGGACACAGTAAGTGACATATGTATCAAGTCTAGCTGAAATCCATTTTTGTAATATGTATGGATGTAGATGGCATTATTCCCATTTACTTCGTGTGATGACGCTGAAATGATGATTATTTACATATCTAAGCATGAAGTACGCTTCGCACCACTTATTTTATGTTTGTTGCAATATTAATTGCCAGAATAGTATTTGTATTAGCGTGCGATTATTTTTCAACCTTGAACTTCTGCAATAATAAATTTGTAGGAAATTGCTCGTCCTCTGTCACTGATCTGATCGCTTCTGATTAAACTTGTCACAAAGTGATGGCACAGTTCTACGTCAAAACGCAACCGCGTGTTAATATGAATCGACAAATAGCGCCTTAGGAATACAAGGAGTCTTGATCCTCTTTTATGGACGTATGTATTCTCCTTTTGACTACTCGTTATCACCGTTGTTTTTGTTTTATTTTGTTTAGGCAGTATGGGAAGTACACGCGTAAATTTTCATACTAATTTGTAAATATTCAAATAGAGTCGTTAATACCGTCGCAAGTTTGTCTCGTAAGATTTACATTGTCACCGGATGAGAAGAGAACTCGACTCTTGAATGTTTTCTGATTACCTTCAGGCAACAACAGAAATTCCGAAAACGATGTTAAGTACCTCTGTCTTATGCTTCAAGTACGGTTCTTCAGTAGTTTGTATCTATTACCCACTTTTTTTCAGATACGTAAAATGTACTTGGTCTCAAACGATAACTTATCAGTTGGAAAGATTTTTTCACCAACAACTGTCACAATGCAATGTTAACGTTCAGCACTGGAAGTGAGAAACAATACTCTCCGCATCCAGGAACGATAACAGCTTTTACCTTATTATTCGCAGTCTATAAGTGTCGTGCATGAAGTATCTTCATCCCGTATTTTACTGCATCTTGGTTTGCCAGTCACGCTCACTATAAAATGCATCCCCGCTGTTGAGTGCTGCTCTGGTACGTTTTTCTTCTTCCAGCGGCTTTTGACAGGCGTCATGTTAAAATTACTTATATTGCACAACTCTACTTGTCATTTGTTCTTAAGAGTTCGACGCACTGAAATAATATATCTCCGAATGTGAGTCGGCTTTTTTAGTAACTCTGTCACATTAAACCAGTTCGAGAACTTGGGCCGATATCACTAGCAAAGTAGTAGTAACATTTCGTTAGGGCATGTCTTATTTCATCCTAGGCGTCTAGGTACAGAGATTGCTTTATGGACACGGTTCTCAGAGAGATTATGGGAAGATACATTATCTTATCTTATAGCTTTACGCCTGTCATAGCCTTGTCAGTGACAGTAAACCATAATCTTCGTTCTTGTTCTTACACATTAAACCATGGTAGTGCAAGATTTACGTAAGGTCCAGTGGGTGTTAGAGTGGACGTAGACACTGTTTGTAGCTGCGCTAGTATCAAAGAAACGCAGTAAGGCTGAAGTAAGCATCGGGCTAATAGACGTGACGTCAGTAATTCACAGAAATCTTAGCGCAGCTCTTTCGAAGAGCTAGGAACGGCGTGGAAGATCGCGCCGTTAATTACGACACATATGACAATTTCCTTTCAAGGACTCATTCTCCCTGTATGTACAACTTTTCAGTCACCGATGAACTTCGACTTAAACGAATGAAACTCTGAATGTATCTGGAAGGGAAAAATGAAGGTAAAGAACATTTCAAAGCAAAGAAATATACACAACGTGTCCCTGATTGAGGACAACCCTGTAATTCACAAATATGTTACGACAGCGGTAATTGTTTCAACAGATAATCAGGATCATGAATTTTTAAGTTCTTGCTCCAATCCGCGTTTGCGAAATAAATCAGGATTTTGTTGAAACAGACCACCGCAAAACTACATGTTCTTAGTTAACGCATGTTTGTGGTTTTATGCACCGCGTTTGATGGATATTGCTGTATTAGTTAATTTTCGTCGTCGGACTCTTTACACTCTTTGGCCCGGCAGCATGCCATATTTTGTTTCCTAGGCTCTTTGCGTACGATGCACTCCAATGTCCGTTTGTTACGGGGTCTTCGAGATCCACGAAACTGCCTGGCAACGTTGTGACATTACACCGATACTAGGTACTACGGGAAAGCGGCCATTGCCATGATGCGTGGCACTTATTGTGTGTGCTGTCCCGTCGCGCGTTGCATACAGAATGTCAGTACAAAATATATAGCTTCATATGAAATTTTAGTATGCACAACGGCTGTTCATACAGGATGTTCAAAATGTAATAGAACTTATGAGAAAATGACTAGACTACAAAAATACTTGCAAGTGGCTTCCGTCTTGCGACACACAAATTGAATACGATCTTGTATGTGTCTTCAGTTTCTCCCGAGGTATTTTATAGCAAAATAATCAATCTAACGATGGCGATAGTATTGAGTGCCGAAATATTGTGCCCTTCGAACAGTAACAACAGGCAGCAATGCCGTGGGACATTTAGTTAGGACGTTGTACGTTTTTGAACACATTTTGTAATGTTTATTGAGTTTACTCATCATTTGGATTTTCCGATCTTGCATTTGTCTTGTTGGAAGTTAAAATTATTGGATTCAAGTTTTGCCTTTTTTTCAAAAGGCATATGATCCAAACATGCTACAAACCTCCGTGCCATCATCAATGGCTTTTCTTTATTCAAATATGTGAAATGTGAGTATATTTTCGTTGTTAACTAATCTACAAAAATTAGGCTTAAAGCCAATGTTTGTTTATTTTTGTCGTGAACGTAACTTTACATTACACTGTTATGCGGGAAAATTTGTGCACAATCATGTACTGATAGTTTATCATCTGCAACCGTAAGACGTCAATGAGAATTTCGTTGGCAAGTTAACGCATCACTTGATGTTTGTTGCGTCAAGACATTTCACGCATATATTTGTCATTACTTACGTTTTGCTTTTCCAGGTCCTTTTTGTTTCGCGTTCTCATGAGTTATTGAGAACCACACACAAATACTACACATATTTTGCAAAATTTTGTTTGTAACAAACTCTTTTCAAAACATAGTGTAAACGTTGTTATTGTGTACCACCCAGTCAGCGTTCATTTGTTTTCAAGTGAGTTTAGCGACGAATTTGAATTTTGTTTACTTCTCTCTCTCTCTCTGCCTTTCTATGTGTGTGTGTTTGTGTGTGTGTGTGTGTGTGTGTGTGTGTGTGCGGTTTTTAGTTGTTTGTGTTGTCTTTTCTGTAACCACTACTTCTTGTGCTATTGCCTTCCGTATGTGAAAGTTTTCTTCTACTGTCAGTTGACTTCAAATATCTTCGCATTTCACAGATTTGAATAAAGAAAACTCACTGCTAGTGGCACAGAGGTGCTGAGGTAAGTATGGGTCATATGAAAAAAACAGTACTTTGTGTAACAGGCGGACGTTATAGACAACAAGTTTATTGAGGAATCGAAATAGCACATTATTCAATTTCTTTCTGGTGTCCAGGAAATGCGTGAGGGTCATTTTAAAAAAAAAAAAGAAAATAATAAACCGCATCATTAAAAAATCTCCACAAGATGAAGTCAGATGAGGATATATCGAAAGACCGACAAGACCACAGCTATTTCGAAATCACTTCTTCATGGAGCCACTGATTCAAGAAGGTCTTGGTGTTGTTGGCTGTATGAGCCGCAGCATTCCAGCCGAAACCACCGTAGCTGATCTTTAGGCACAGTTTCATCCCCTGTATGTAGCGCCCAGTGTTCACTGTGCCACGAAAGAATGTGATGAGGGTTCGGCTACGTGACGATACACACCGAACTTCCACGTTTTATACTTATTGAGAGCACTTGTGTTTCGTAGTCCAAAGACGTGCGTTCTGTGCGTTTACAGATTCATCAAACTGGAACTGTTCCTCATCAGGTCAAAAATAGTAATGTTCTTCCTCACCTGCCGTTACAACTAACATAAACCACTGACAGGAAGTGACACTTTTTTCTTTACCTTCTGGTAACAATTCGTAAAAAGTACGAGTACTGTACGAATGAATATTTGAACATTTCCAGAATGCCGAGTGAGGACGACCAAAAGAGAGAACAGAGGAGCCAGATCGCCCTCGCAAAGATTTTTTTTTCCCTTTATTGTCATTTCCATTCCCCATCAGTAGCGGGCTGGCAGCAGCATAAGCGCTGCTCTTCAGCCAAGAGACCTAAATAGACATGAAGACATTTAGAAACAATATAAAGGAGATAACATGGCGGAACATAGAAACAAAAAAGGCGGAACAGAAGCAAATAAGACATACAAAGCGGTGACTGTACATCGGAGATAAAAATCTAAAAAAGTATGTTACACACAAAAAAACACCACATTAAAAGGCACCAGGCAAAGCACGGCCGGAGCATAAAAGTCCTTAGAACGAGTAGAACAGCCACATGACGGACGGCATAGCAAGGAACTGTCATGGACAATAAACAGGTCGAGCACACAATTAAAACCCACATCACTAGAGGACACTGTAGACTGGTACCGAAACACAACATTAACGTAGCACACTGATACCGAATAAAAACCTGGCAGGATCTGCATGGGAGGGGGGGGGGGGGGGACAAGGGAAATGCAAAGAAGGGGAAGGAGGCGAGGAAGAGGGGAGAGAAAGGGGCATGAGGTGGAGCGCGCGCCGAAGAAGGGCTGGAAAGGGAAGGGAAGGGAAGGGAAGGGACGGGAGAAGAAAACAGCCGAGGAGGGGTGCAGGGACTCAGGGAGGGGAGGAGGAAAATCCGCCCTGGAAGAAACAGGGGTGAGGAAAAAGGTGGCCCTGGGGAGGCGGGGAGGAACAAGTCCAGGTTATAGTTGGAAAGAAGGGTAAATGTCACGGCGAAGTTCATCATCTGAGAGGGGGAGGCGCTGGAAATCGCCCTGATGAAGGAGATCGCAAAGATTTCGTGGAATTCATGAAGTACGTACGTCGACCAACTTTTCTGGTGTCAGCGCTCTCCATCGACCTCTTTCGCCTTATCTACCTTTCCTCTCTTGTGGAATCTGTCGAACAGCTGCTTGATACTGAACGTTTTTGGTGCAATCCTAACATACTTTTGAAGTGAAGGCATTCTGAGACCAAGTGTAAGCGACAAATCCACTGTTGTGAATGACTTGAACATTCTCTGCGGTAGCACACTAAGTATCCACAAACTGCTATGTGACACGGAATTGACCACTAGACGTCACTAGAGGCGGACCCGCCAGTGTAAAAGGAGACAGGGAGTATTGTGTTGTCAGTAGAGAAGCAATAACGGCAAAATGGGTGGGACATGGATGTCACCCTAGTAATAAATCCATCTGGGACAGTTCAACCTTTTTAAAGCTACCCAAATCAACTGTTGGTATGTGACTGTGAAATGGTAATGCGATGGAACAACCACAACTAAATCAAGAACAGGTATACGTAATTTAATGACGGACTAGGGCCGTTGTTGCGAAAAATGTCATGAAATCAGCGGAAGGAACCACTCGTCGGTTCCAAAGTGAAAGCCACTGTCCAGCTAGCACAATGATTGTGCGTCCAAAGTTAAGAAGATGATTCTAATTTCTGGAAACTCTGCTCAAAAATTATGTTGTAATCGAGACTGATAACAATTTGGGCATTAGGAATAGTCAGTGCTAAAGGTGAAGCTGTCCACAGCCCGAATGTTGATTTGAACAGTGAAGTACTTTACTAGGCATGATCGTTTTACTTTCCTCTGACACAGCTAATTATAGGAGGGCCGAAACGTAGAAGTGATTTCCGGCGTTCCCCAAGGCAGTGTTACAGGACCTTCGCTGTTCCTCATCCATATAAATGATTTAAGAGACAATGTGAGCAGCCGTTTAGGTTGTTTGCAGATGACGCTGTCGTTTATCGACTAGTAAAGTCATCAGAAGATCAAAACAAATTGCAAAACTATTTAGAAGAGATATCTGTATCATAATCATCATCATCATCATCATCATCATTTAAGACTGATTATGCCTTTCAGCGTTCAGTCTGGAGCGTAGTCCCTCTTATAAAATTCCTCCATGATCCCCTATTCAGTGCTAACATTGGTGCCTCTTCTGATGTTAAGCCTATTACTTCAAAATCATTCTTAACCGAATCCAGGTACCTTCTCCTTGGTCTGCCCCGACTTCTCCTACCCTGTAATGCTGAACCCATGAGTCGCTTGGGTAACCTTGCTTCTCTCAAGCGTATAACATGACCCCACCATCTAAGCCTGTTCGCCCTGACTGCTACATCTATAGAGTTCATTCCCAGTTTTTCTTTGATTTCCTCATTGTGCACACCCTCCTGCCATTGCTCCCACCTACTAGTACCTGCAATCATCCTAGCTACTTTCATATCCGTAACCTCAACCTTATTGATAAGGTAACCTGAATCCACCCAGCTTTCGCTCCCATACAACAAAGTTGGTCGAAAGATTGAACGGTGCACAGATAACTTAGTCTTGGTACTGACTTCGTTCTTGCAGAAGAGAGTAGATCGTAGCTGAGCGCTCACTGCATTAGCTTTGCTTTGCTACACCTCGCTTCCAGTTCTTTCACTATGTTGCCATCCTGTGAGAATATGCGTCCTAAGTACTTGAAACTGTCCACCTGTTCTAACTTTGTTCCTCCTATTTGGCACTCAATCCGTTTATATCTCTTTCCCACTGACATTACTTTTGTTTTGGAGATGCTAATCTTCATACCATAGTCCTTACATTTCTGATCTAGCTCTGAAATATTACTTTGCAAACTTTCAATCGAATCTGCCATCACAACTAAGTCATCCGCATATGCGAGACTGCTTATTTTGTGTTCACCTATCTTAATCTCACCCAGCCAGTCTATTGTTTTCAACATAGGATCCATAAATAATATGAACAGCAGTGGAGACAGGTTGCAGCCTTCTCTTACCCCTGAAACTACTCTGAACCATGGACTCAATTTATCGTCAACTCTAACTGCTGCCTGACTACCTACGTAAAGACCTTTAATTGCTTGCAAAAGTTTGCCTCCTATTCCATAATCACATAGAACAGATAATAACTTCCTCCTAGGAACCCGGTCATATGCCTTTTCTAGATCTATAAAACATAGATACAATTCCCTATTCCACTCGTAACACCTCCATTATTTGCCGTAAGCTAAAGATCTGGTCCTGACAACCTCTAAAAGGCCTAAACCCCACACTGATTTTCATCCAATTTGTCCTCAACTAATACTCGCACTTTCATTTCAACAATACCTGAGAAGATTTTACCCACAACGCTGATCAAAGAGATACCTCTGTAGTTGTTACAATCTTTTCTGTTTCCATGTTTAAAGATTGGTGTGATTACTGCTTTCGTCCAGTCTGATGGAACCTGTCCCGACTCCCAGGCCATTTCAATTATCCTGTGTAGCCATTTAAGACCTGAAATTCCACTGTATTTGATGAGTTCCGACTTAATTTCATCCACCCCAGCCGCTTTATTGCACTGCAATCTATTGACCATTTTCTCCACTTCCTCAAATGTGATCCTATTTCCATCATCATTCCTGTCCCATTGTACATCGAAATCTGAAACATTACTGATCGTATTTTCACCTACATTGAGCAACTCTTCAAAATATCCCCTCCATCTGCCCAAAGCATCAACAGGATTCACCAGCAGTTTTCCTGACCTGTCCAAAATACTTGTCATTTCCTTCTTACCTCCCTTTCGAAGACTGCTAATTACACTCCAGAATTGTTTTCCAGCAGCTTGACCCAAGGTCTCCAACCTGTTTCCAAAGTCTTCCCAAGATTTCTGTATACCGCACAAATTGGCAATTGATCCTCAGTAACTAAAAGTGGGAGGTCATCCACATGAATGCGAAAAGGAATCCGTTAAACTTCGGTTACACGATAAATCTCTCAAATCTAAAGGCCGTAAATCTGTCAAATCTAAAGGCCGTAAATTCAACTAAATATCTAACAATTACAATTACGAACAATTTAAATTGGAAGGAACACACAGAAAATGTTGTGCATAAGGCTAACCAAAGACTGCGTTTTATTGGTAGAACACTCAGAAAATGTGACATCTACTAAAAAGACTGCCTAAACTACACTTGTCCGTCCTCTTTTAGAATACTCCTACGCGGATTGGGATCCTTACCAGATGGGGTTGACGGAGAACGTTGAGAAAGTTCAAAGAAAGGCAGCAGGCTTTGTATTATCGCAAAATAGGAAAGAGAGTGTCACTGAAATGTACAGGATTTGGGGCGGACATCATTAAAACAAAGGCGTTTTTTGTTACGGCGGAATCTTCTCACGAAATTTCAATCACCAACTTTCTCCTCCGAATGCGACAATATTTTGTTGACGTCGACCTACATAGGGAGAAACGATCACCATAATAAAATAAAAGAAATTGCACAGATAGATATAGGTGTTCGTTTTCTCCGATCATTGTACGAGATTGAAATAATAGAGAGTTATTGTGAAGGTGGTTCGATGAACCATCCGCCAGCCATTTAAATGTGATTTGCAGAGTATCCCTGTAGATGTAGACGTAGATGAAATCCTGTTGTGATTTTTTTGTTAATGTATCCCCTAATTTGATAAACATTCCTGCAGTAACCTTCTACGAGCATGGGTAGATAAATGAAAACAATAAAAATGAAATAAATAAAAACAATAATCGGGCTTCGAACACGGGGCACAAAATTAAGAAGCCACAACGCTAACAGCTGAGTCGCCATTTCGTCTGATGATGTCACCCGCTAAAACACACATAAAGTACCTCGAAAATATTTCGAAAACTTTGACCGTCGTTTTTTCACAAACGGTCGAGTATCTATGGATAAGCCGAGACACGTGTTCGCTTATTTTGACTCCTCTTCCATAGAGCGAAGTTCCTGGGCGATCGGGCCCACTTATGTTCTCCTCGTCAGTATGCAGATGGAATAGGAAAGAAAAGTAATATTCGTATAAAGTACCTTCCGTCATGCACTGTACCTACAGCTACATCTACATCTACATGGTTACTCTGCAATTCACACTTAAGTGCCTGGCAGAGGATTCATCGAACCATTTTCATACTACTTCTCTACCATTCCACTCTCGAATGGCGCGTGGGAAAAAGGAACACCTAAATCTTTCCGTTCGAGCTCTGATTTCTCTTATTTTATTATGATGATCATTTCTCCCTTCGTAGGTGGGTGTCAACAAAATATTGTCGCATTCGGAAGAGAAAGTTGGTGTTGTGGACTGACAAGACAGCCAGTCCACAGTGACGGGTAACCGAAAGGCACGCGTACACACACGCCGGCTGGCGTGAGGTCTGGAACAGGATACGTAATGAATGCTATAAAGAAAAGTACGTAGCTGCGTTAATACTTAACTTTACTCCATCATTGTGGTACATCGCTCTTGATGATATAAGTCAGACTCTCTATAGAAATGGTTAATGGCGCCTTGCTAGGTCGTAGCCTTGGACTTAGCTGAAGGCTATTCTAACTATCTCTCGGCTAATGAGAGAAAGGCTTCGTCAGTGTAGTCGCTAGCAAAGTCGTCGTACAACTGGGGACGAGTGCTAGTACGTCTCTCATGACCTGCCGTGTGGTGGCGCTCAGTCTGCAATTACTGACAGTGGCGACACGCGGGTCCGACATGTACTAATGGACCGCGGCCGATTTAAAGCTACCACCTAGCAAGTGTGGTGTCTGGCGGTGACACCACAGTTGGCGATTGAAATTTCGTAAATAGATCTCGCCGCAAAGAAAATCACCTTTGTTTCAGTGACTGCCACCTCAACTCGCGTATCATATCTGTGACACTCGCACCCCTACTGTGCGATAACACGAAATGGGCTGCCCTTCATTGCACCTTTTCGCTGTCCTCCGTCAATCCTACCTGGTAAGGATCCCACACCGCGCAGCAATATTCCGGCAGAGGGCAGACAAGTGTAATGTAGGCTGTCCCTTTGGTGGGTTTGTCGCATCTTCTAAGTGTTCTACCAACAAACCGCAGTCTTTGTTTCGCCTTCCCCACAATATTATCTTTGTGGTCTTTCCAATTTAAGTTGCTCGTAATTGTAATTCCTAAGTCGAACTGACAGCCCTTAGATTTGTGCGATTTATCGTATACCCAAAATTTATCGGATTTCTTTTAGTACCCATGTGGATGACCTCGTACTTTTCTTTGTTTAGTGCCAATTACCACTTTTCGCACCAGACAGAAATTCTCTCTAGATCATTTTGTAATTGGAATTGATCGTCTGATGATTTTACTAGACGGTAAATTACAGCGTCTTTTGCAAACAATCTAAGGGGGCTGCTCAGATTATCATCTAGATCATCTATGTAAATCAGGAACAGCAGAGGGCCTATGACACTACCTTGCGGAACGGCAGATATCGCTTCCGCTCTACTCGATGATTTACCGTCTATCACTGCGAACTGTGACCTCTGTGGGAGGAAATCACGAATCCAGTCACACAACTGAGACGATACTCCATATGCACGCAATTTGATTAATAGTCGGTTGTAAGGAGTGTCATCAAAAGCCTTCTGGAAATCTAGGAATGCATAATCGATCTGAGATCCCTTGTCGACAGCACTCTACTTCATGGGAATAAAGAGCTAGCTGCGTTGCACAAGAACGATATTTTCTGAATCCGCGTTGGTTATGTATAAATAAGTCATTTTCTTCAAGGTGATTCATAACATTCGAGTACAGTATATGCTCCAAAAACCTACTGCAAATTGAGGTCAGTGATATGGGTCTGTAATTCAATGGGTTACTCCTATCTGCTTTCTTGAATACTAGTGTGACCTGTGCTACTTTGCAGTCTTTAGGAACAGAACTTTCGTCAAGTGAGCGGTTGTATAAGATTGCTAAGAAAGGCGCTATTGTGTCTGCATGTTCTGAAAGGAACCTGATTGGTATACAATCTGGACCGGAAGACTTGCCTTTCTTAAGCGATTTGAGTTGTTTCGCAACACCTAAGATATCTACTTTTATGTCACTCATGCTAACAGCTGTTCTAGTTTCGAATTCTGGAATAATTGCTTCGTCTTCTTTCGTGAAGAAATTACGGAAAACTATTTAGTAACTCCGCTTGAGTGGCACCATCATCGGTAACATTTCCATCGCTATTGCGCAGTGACGGTATTGACTGTTTTTTGCCACTGGTGCACTTTACATACGACCAGAATCGCTTTGGGTTTTCTACCATATTTTGAGACAATGTTTCATTGTGGAAACTATTAAAAGCATCTCGCATTGACGTCCACACTACATTTCGAGCTTCCGTGAAACTTAGCCAGTATTGGTGATTTTGCGTTCTTTTGAATTTGGCATGCTTTATTCGTTGCATCAAAAACAGTGTTCTGATGTGTTCTGTGTATAATGGTGGATCAGTCCCGTCTCTTCTTAACTTATGCGGTATGAATCTGTCTATTGCTGTCGATCCTGTATCTTTGAATTTGAGCCGTATCTGGTCTACACTTACATAATTAACTTGGAAGAAATGGAGACTCTCTCTTAAGAAGGCATCAATCGAATTTTTATCTGCTGTTTTAAATAGATAT
Source organism: Schistocerca cancellata (assembly GCF_023864275.1). Lineage (NCBI taxonomy): Eukaryota > Metazoa > Arthropoda > Insecta > Orthoptera > Acrididae > Schistocerca > Schistocerca cancellata. The sequence goes on along the minus strand of NC_064627.1, from coordinate 822,093,255 downwards.
ATATTGCATTTATTTTTTGTGGTTTTGGTTGATATGGTTTTGAGCCTCGTTACAGTGACCTTGTGCTCACTAATCCCTGTATCCGTCATGACGCTCTCTATTAGATCAGGATTATTTGTGTCTTAGAGAGTATGAGACAGGCGAAATACCCTCAGACTTCAAGAAGAATATAATAATTTCAATCCCGAAGAAAGCAGGTTTGACAGATGTGAAAATTACCGAACTATCAGTTTAATAAGCCACGGCTGCAAAATACTAACACGAATTCTTTACAGACGAATGGAACTGGTAGAAGCCAACCTCGGGGAAAATCAGTTTAGATTCCGTAGAAATGTTGGAACACGTGAGGCAATACTGACCCTACGACTTGTCTTAGAAAATAGATTAAGGAAAGTCTAGCATTTGTAGACTTAGAGAAAGCTTTTGACAGTGTTGACTGGAATACTCTCTTTCAAATTCTGAAGGTGGCAGGGGGAAAATACAGGGAGCGAAAGGCTATTTACAATTTGTACAGAAACGAGGTGGCAGTTATAAGAGTCGAGGGACATGAAAGGGAAGCAGTGGTTGGCAAGGGAGTGAGACAGGGTTGTAGCCTATCCCATATGTTATTTAATTTGTGTATTGAGCAAGCAGTAAAGAAAACATAAGAAAAATTTGGAGTAGGAATTAAAATCCATGGAGAAGAAATAAAAACTTTGAGGTTCGCCGATGACATTGTAATTCTGTCAGAGACAGCAACGGACCTGGAAGAGCAGCTGAACGGAATGGACATTGTCTTGAAAGGAGGATATAAGATAAACATCAACAAAATCAAAACAAGGATAATGGAATGTAGTCGAATTAAATCGGGTGATGCTGAGGGAATTAGATTAGGAAATGAGACGCTTAAAGTAGTAAATGAGTTTTGCTGTTTGGGGAGCAAAATAACTGATGATGGTCGAAGTAGAGAAATTTGTTAACATAGAGTATAGATTTAAATGTCAGGAAGTCGTTTCTGAAAGTATTTGCACGGAGTGTAGCCATGTATGGAAGTGAAACGTGGACGATAAATAGTTTAGACAAGAAGAGAATAAAAACTTTCGAAATGTGGTGCTACAGAAGAATGCTGAAGATTAGATGGGTAGATCACGTAACTAATGAGGAGGTATTGAATAGAATTGAGGAGAAGAGAAATTTGTAGCACAACTCGAGTAGTAGAAGGGATCGCTTGATAGAACATATTCTGAGGCATATTTAGTATTGGAGGGCAGCGTGGAGGGTAAAAATCGTAGGGGGAGACCAAGAGATGAATACACTAAACAGATTCATAAGGACGTAGGTTGCAGTAGGTACTGGGAGATGAAGAAGCTTGCACAGGATAGAGTAGCATGGAGAGCTGTACCAAACCAGTCTCTGGACTGAAGACCACAACAACAAGAGGTCAGGTGTGTTTTCGTAATCATTTCTGTACCTTAGCTAGGAGATAATAGCTTGATAATTAAATCAAATTACTGCAAAAAGAACATTTAGTTTAACAAAACTTACATACAATACAAAGAAAAAGTGAATAAACAAGCAAGAATAAAACTTTTAAGAACAAAAATAAGAAATTTAAAAATTTATAAAATTAATAAAGAATAAAAGATTCAAATATTTAAAGTAAAAAATCACGAACATTAAAAAAAAAAGAAACGAGCCCCCGTAGATGCAGATGCACGGCTTGGTGTGAGGAACTGTACCTCTAATTGGAGCGTGGCACCTGTCTGATGGCAGGAGAGGTAATAGCGTGGTGGCGGTAGTAAATAAGCCGTATGGCCAGTAGGACGTGCAGTTAACGTGCGGGAGGCGATACGGCGCGCAGAGGTAGCGTGGTGGCGGTAGTAAATAAGCCGCATGGCCAACAGCAGCAGGAGTTAACGTGCGGGAGGCGATAGGGCGCAGAGGCTGGCGCCTTGAGCGCCATTGTAGGAGTGGCGTACGGCGAGCCATGTCTACGGCGGCGTGGCTGGCGCTGCTGGGGGTAGGCATAGTCGCCGGCTTCTGGGTCGTCCCCAACCGTGGCTTCCGCCGGGGCCAGGTGGCTCCACCACCAACGACTCCAGCGCAACTCGAGCACCCAGCAAATTCCAGCGGCCACAACACCGCATCCACCGTCGTCAGCAACCAACTCGCAGGCAATACTGTTAGTCAGTCTCCAGCAATCCAGAAGACTGCACTGCCGAGGCAGCAGGAGGATATTGAGGATGAGGTGGTGGCGCAGGAAGATATTCAGGATGAGGGAGTGGCGCAGGAGAATTTTGTGGATGAGGGGGTTGCGTCTGGTCTCATGGACACTGTGCTGACAGCCACAGAGGGCAGCCAGATGCGTGGCGAGGTGGAGGCGTCATCTGGGAAAGGTTCGCCGCAATCTAATGGTGTCGAGGAGATTCTCACTACGAACCGCTGGGAAGACCAGCAGGGATCGTTTGCCACTCGGGAGTCACCTCAAGAGCCCCAGCCAGCTCGTGTCACCGGTAATGCTGTTGAGGAAAATGTTCATGACGTCTTCGATAACCCCGCTACTCCTGCTCCTACTACCGAGGAAGCAGATCTACAGGACGACTTGCAGTTGAAACGAATCAACAAAAAGAAGGAGCAGAAGCCATTGGGAACTTTCTTGAAAGAACGTCGAACACATAGTGGTGCAGCTATGCGTGATTTGTATTTTAAAGAATTTAGTAAACTGGCGAAATTAAGTCCTTAGGTATTTTCTTGAAAGAGCGTCGGACACGTACCGCTCACGATCTGCGTTCACCAAATAACAAACTGCCCTGTACGGAGGAAGTCGGCAAAGATAGTAATGGCGTCCAACAAAAAGTGGTGCACCTGTAAAACTGCCAGTGGAGCTGCCGATCTGGTATCTGACTGTCTGCCCTGTGACACACGTAGACACATTTCACGAATAGATCAGTCATAGTCATCTATGTTCCTTCATAACCATCCGTAGCCACTCAGTATGGCAGCATTGAAAAGTGTCAAGTTGGTAGTGGTTTCAGGAGGTGGTCACTTCCCTGTATAAGAAAATATCTTTGCGTCAAGGTTTGCTGAGAATGAATGTTTCTAAATTGTTCAGCTGTATACCATACGGTTAAAGAAAAATTGAAGACGAATGTGTACGCCAGATGAAGATTTAATAAATCTTTTGCAAGATTTGGAGCATCAAGTTTGTTCCCTACTTTTCATCACTTGCTCTAGCTACTGAGCTCCTGTCAACTTCTAAGATGTCATAATAAGTGGAAATGATATTTAAGGTAAGGAGCCTCAGAAACTACATTTAACGTTTGTTTAATCCTTACTTGCTAACTGAAATTTCGTGAAAAGATCTCGCTCCAGTGAAAAAAGCCTTTGTTCCAATAACTGCCACCCCAATTCTTTTATCATGTCCGCGACACTGTCTCCCATATTTCGCTGTAATACAAAACAAATTGTCCTTTTCGAATGCTTTCAGTGTTCTTCGTCAAGCGTGTCTGGTAAGCAGTACTCGATAAGAGGACGGACAAGCGTAGTACAGGCAGTCTTTTTGGTAGAACTGTTGAATCTTATAAGTATTCTAGCAATAAAACTCAATCTTTAGTTCGCCTTTCCCAAAACATTTTCGAACTCACCGAAGTAGCGCAACGGTTAAAGGTCTCGACGCGCAGTCGGGAGGACTACGGTACAAACCCGCGTCAGACCATCCACATTTAGGTTTTCCGTGATTTCTCTAAATCGCTCCTGGCAAATGCCGGCATCGTTCCTTTGAAAGGGCACGGCCTTCCCCACCTTTGACAGAATCCGACCTTGTACTCCTTTTCTAATTACGTCGACGTCGACGGGACGTTAAACCCTATCTTCCTTCTTTAAGATTTTCTAAACGATGGTTCCAACCGAAGTTGACTGCAGTTGGAAACCCTAGGTGTTTAGTTGAATCGACAACCTATAAGTTTGTATGATTTACCGTGTAATTGAAAATTAAAGAAATTTTTTTCAGTACTAATTGGAAGACCCTACATTTTTTTATTGTGTAGGATCCACTTTTCTCGCATGGAATCATGAATCGTGTCACACAACTGGGTCGATACTCCGTAGGCCAGTTTCATCACAAGTCGCTTTTGATGAACGGAGTCAAAAGCGTTCTGGAAGCCTAGCACTCGTTACTTCGTATGAATAAAGGCCCTCATGTGCTTGAAAAAAAAAAAAGTTTTCTGAGTATGACCCGGCTATGTATCAATAGCCGTTTTCTTCGATATACTTCATACTGTTGAAACGCATTGTATATTCCAAAATCCTGCTGCAAATTATGTCAGTGATATGGGTCTGTAGTTAATCGGAATTCTTTTATTTCCTAGCAGTGCGACTTTCCAGTCTTTAGGTACATAACTTTTTCGAGCGAGTAGTTCTATGTGATAGCCAAAAATTGTGCTATTTCACCAACATAGTAGATTTTTTTATAGTCTGCAAGAAACTCAGTATAAGATGTCGTGGTCATGTTTGCACTTGAAATTTCACTTGTCTCAGCCACACTTTTTACTGGATGAAAACTGGCTGAAGAGGTACCTATTTATGATATGTTGTGTATACTTCTTTGAAGGCTTCGAAAATGATTTAATACCGAAACGCGTAAAGCATTTTCCAGCCAATAATAAGAGTGTCTGAGACAAGTGAAATTTCAAGTGAAAGAAACCTCATTGATATACAATCTGGATCGAAAGACTTGCCTTTATTGAGTGACTTAACTCCCTTCATTACCCCAAGGTTATCTGCTTCTAAATTACTCATATTTGTAGCTGTTCTTGATTCTAATTCTGGAATATGTAGTGCATCTTCTTTGCTGAGGAATTTCGGAGAACTGTGTTTACTACCTGAGCTTTATTTGCACTGTCGTCGGTTAATCCGTTGCTATCGCGCTGTGAATGTGCTGACTGCGTCTCCCCGCTGATATGCTTTACATATTGGCAGACTTCAAGGAAAAGTTTCATTGTGGAAACTATTAAAAGCATCTCGCATTGAAGTCCGATCTAACTTTCGAGCTTCTGTATAACATCGCCAATCTTGGAGATTTACCGTCCTTTTAACTCTGGCATGCTTGTTTCGTTGCTTCCACAACAGTGTGTTGACCGGTTTTATGTACCATGAGGGATCTGTTCTGTCTCTTGTTAATTTACTTGGTTGTTGTTGTCTTCAGTCTGAAGACCGGTTTGGTTCAGCCATCCATGCTACTCTATCCTGGGCAAGATCTTCGAATAACTACTGCAACCTACATCCTTATGAGTCAGCTTACTGTATTCATCTCCTGGCTTCACTCTACGATTTTTACCTCCCCCCCCCCAACACACGTCTCTCCAATACTAAACTGGTGATCCATTGATGTGTTCTATCAACCGATCGCTTGTCCTAGTCAGGTTCTGCCAAAAATTTCTTTTCTCCCAAATTCTATGCAGTACCTCGTCATTAGTTATGTGATTTGCCCATCTAGTCTTTAGCATCCTTCTGTAGCACCACATTCCAAAAGCTTCTGTTTTATTCTTTACTAAAGTTTAATATATTAAAAAACTAAAAACCCGCCTCGATTGCGAAATCTCAATCGAGGCGGGTTTTTAGTTTTTTAATATATTAACCAACGATTGCTGACGCGCTGCGATGTTGAAGATTCTTAACTAAAGTGTTTATCGTCCATGTTTCACTTCCGTACATGGCCATTCTCCATACAGATACTTTCAGAAAAGACTTCCTAACACGTTAATCTATATTCGATGTTAACAAAGTTGTTTTCTTCAGAAACTCTTTTCATGCCATTGCCGGTCTATATTTTACGAGTATATCCTGTCTACTTCGGCCATAGTCAGTTATTTCAATACCCAAAATCCTTGTGATAAATTTGTGCAGCTGCTCCCCTTCTGCATTAAGAAATCGGATAACCGCTCTTTGTACTGATCCGTCGTGCAACGGGCTATGGAAACAAATCTCCAGAAATCAGGAAACTCCTGCGAAGCTATTAACTGCACCTGTGCAACTGGCAATACCATCACGTCATCTCTCGGCAAACACAATCACCCACGGGGATTACGTACAGTGTCACTACGACGAAGGTCTCATTTGCAATGGGGCATACGTTATAGTATTCTACAATTGGGACTGTTTATTGTCCTGGTACTGTTATTTTAGTGTATTTGCTTGTGTTTTGGAGATAAAGATTCGGCAGTGACAGAGTCCAGAACGCAGGGTGTTTCCAGACAGGCGACGATTCAATGAATAGTAAATCACACAGCGCAATTATTGGTGCATAAGCAAATAGTTGCTATGGTATCTGTGACTGGCGCCCTTCGCTTCAGCCACCAGCCACACAGCAGTGACCTGCAGTTGCCTCCCCTCCAGGAGACTGCACGTTTGCCGCAACACAACAAGCGTGGAGCAGCCGTTGTAGTATTTGGTGGCGCCACATTCGCCGGAAGAAGCTGTGCTATTACCAGCACTTGCTCGGCTACGCGAGCCACGTGCGCTCTCACGACTTCCTGGTATTCTTCCGCTTGACGGCTTTATAGGATGCCGCCCGATCGCTCCAGCCGGACGCGGTAGCCGAGCGGTTCTAGGCGCTACAGTCTGGAACCGCATGACCGCTACGGTTGCAGGTTCGAATCCTGGCACGGGCATGAATGTGTGGAATGTGTGTCATGTCCTTAGGTTAGTTAGGTTTAAGTAGTTCTAAGTTCTAGGGGAGTGATGACCACAGATGTTAAGTCCCATAGTGCTCAGATCCATTTGAACCATTTTTTGAATAAAACGTGGTTTATCAGAAAAGGTCACGTGTCACCATTCGGTGCACGTCCAGTTGCGGTTCTTGCGTGCAAATTCCAGCGTTCCAGGCGTCAGATAAATCGCACCGTTTCCGCATTTCGACAAGGATTGCACAGTTTTTCCCGTCCTCTCGACACACTTTGTATACCCTCCACTGATAGTGCTGTCTGTGAGCGGTTATTGCACGTTGCACGTCCAGTTGCGGTTCTTGCGTGCAAATTCCAGCGTTCCAGGCGTCAGATAAATTGCACCGTTTCCGCATTTCGACAAGGATTGCACAGTTTTTCCCGTCCTCTCGACACACTTTGTATACCCTCCACTGCTAGTGCTGCCTGGTGCCGTCTGTGAGCGGTTATTGCACGTTGAGGTCGAACGTAGGCGGTGGCCACATTATTGTGACTGACCGTGTAAATAAATGTCTGTGATGAGTAACACCTCGACGTCGCGACTTTAATTTCCCTTGTTTCTACACACTTCCACATCCTTCAATCACCGCCGGCCGCGGTGGTCTAGCGGTTCTAGGCGCTCAGTCCGGATGCAGTCCTTGATGCTACGGTCGCAGGTTCGAATCCTGCCTCGGGCATGGATGTGTGTGGTGTCCTTAGGTTAGTTAGGTTTAAGTAGTTCTAAGTTCTAGGGGACTGATGACCACAGATGTTAAGTCCCATAGTGCTCAGAGCCATTTGAACCTTCAATCACCTGCTTCTTGAGAGCTGTTATCTAACTACGTCGTGTGCAGTTAACGTATTATCTATCTTTTTCTGTACCTCTGCATCGTCAAACACCGATGCTTTCGAAATAGGAGGTCATCGATCAGCAAAGTCCGTTGTATGTGAAGTGAGATGGTTGGGATGTACGACATATGTACGTGATTAGTCATTCGTTGCGAACTGTACTTCACTGCAGGTACGTGTCTGTCCCTGGAGGATTTGCAATCGGTTCCAGTTACCTCTCGTCCGAATAATGCGAATGTTCAAGAAATTTGAGCTCGTAGTACTCAATATCATTTCCTCCTCTTTTCGATATTAAGTGCTCCAAAAGCAGGACGAATGGAGTTCTGTAAATTCAGAGACAGTGTGGTGGTGAACAGTCTAGCTTAATGGTCAACATTTAGGATAGAAAACGGAGCATTCTAGGTCCTTCAGGCATTCATTTATGTTGTTGATCGATTTCGTCTTATAACGCCGTCATCAGCTAATAACTACTATCGCCATATGGGCAGCATTCAAGTAAACAAATTTAGCAAATGCACTCGAAATTTATGTAAAAAAAAAACTTGCAGAGTGCAGGTAATTGTCGACGTTACCATCGTACCAATAACAGTAAACAACAAAAGTCACAGCTGTGCTCTTTATAACGTTTACGCGAATGAGCAAATACTTTTAATCTAGTTCGAAAACAGTGCTGAAGCTAAATGTCATTTGTGCTTTAGGAATGAATGTTGTGAACAACATGACGGTAATTTTGTTTGGAAAATAGCATAGAACTGCAAAAGAGTAACAAATGGTTCAAATGGCTCTCAGCACTATGGGACTCAACTTCTAAGGTCATTAGTCCCCTAGAACTTAGAACTAGTTAAACCTAACTAACCTAAGGACATCACACACATCCATGCCCGAGGCAGGATTAGAACCTGCGACCGCAGAGGTCTCGCGGTTCCAGACTGCAGCGCCTAGAACCGCACGGCCACTTCGGCCGGCAAAGAGTAACAAAAACGTAATAAGTGTGTTAAAATACACTACTGGCCATTAAAATTCTATACCAGGAAGAAGTGCAGATGATAAACGGGTATTCATTGGACAAATATATTATGGCAGAAATGACATGTGATTACATATTCACTCAGTTTGGGTGCATAGATCCTGAGAAAGCAGTACCCAGAACAACTACCTCCGGCCGTAATAACGGCCTTGATACGCCTGGGCATTGAGTCAAACAGAGCTTGGATGGCGTGTACAGGTACAGCTGCCCATGCAGCTTCAATACGATACCACAGTTCATCAAGAGTAGTGACTGCCGTATTGTGACGAGTCAGTTGCTCGGCCACCATTGACCATACGTTTTCAATTGGTGAGAGATATGGAGAATGTGCTGGCCAGGGCAGCGGTCGAACATTTTCTGTATCCAGAAAGGCCCGTACAGCACCTGCAACATGCGGTCGTGCATTATCCTGCTGAAATGTAGGGTTTCGCAGGGATCGAATGAAGGGTAGAGCCACGGGTCGTAACACATCTGAAATGTAACGTCCACTCTTCAAAGGGCCATCAATGCGAACAACAGTTGACCAAGACATGTAACAAATGGCACCCCATACCATCAAGCCGGGTGATACGCCAGTATGGCGATGACGAATACACGCTTCCAATGTGCGTTCACCGCGATGTCGCCAAAGAGGGATGCAACTATCATGATGCTGTAAACAGAACCTGGATTCATCCGAAAAAATTACGTTTTGCCATTCGTGCACCCAGGGTAGTCGTCGAGTACACCATCGCAGGCGCTCCTGTCTGTGATGCAGCGTCAAGGGTAACCGCAGCCATGGTCTCCCAGCTGATAGTCCATGCTGCTGCAAGCGTCATCGAACTGTTCGTGGACATTGTTGTTGTTTTGCAAACGTCCCCATCTGTTGGCTCAGGGATCGAGACGTGGCTGCACGATCCGTTACAGCCATGCGGATAAAATGCCTGTCATCTCGACTGCTAGTGATACGAGGCCGTTGGGATCCAGCACCGCGTTCCGTATTACCCTCCTGAACCAACCGATTCCAAATTCTGCTAACAGTCATTGGATCTCGACCAACGCGAGCAGAAATATCGCGATACGATAAACCGCAATCGCGATAGGCTACAATCCGACCTTTATCTAAGTCGGAAACGTGATGGTACGCATTTCTCCTCAGTAGACGAGGCATCACAACAACGTTCACCAGGCAACGCCGGTCAACTACTGTTTGTGTATGAGAAATCGGTTGGAAACTTTCCTCATGTCAGCACGTTGCAGGTGTAGCCACAGGCGCCAACCTTGTGTGAATGCTCTGAAAAGCTAATCATTTGCATATCATAGCATCTTCTTCCTGTCGGTTAAATTTCGCTTCTATAGCATGTCATTTTCGTGGCGTGGCAATTTTAATGGCCAGTAGCGTATATAACATTTATTAAAAATAGTACCTTAATGCTGCACACAATTTATGTATTGTTCCACAGATCTTCTGTTTTAGGCCATAATCAGGAATCTTTCATTGGCACTAACCACATCCAAATTGGCTTACGTGTACTGCATAGAAACAGGCGGCGTTCCCTTTGTCAAAGGGAAAACTTGAAAAATGTTATATGTTGTTAAAATCACGCTATAGAAGGTGGTCAGAAAAGTCTGAAAAGCTTGTAATGGTGTTGCAGGGTGGATTGTGCAAAGCAATAATTATTTAGGAAAAAAGTTCGTTGAGCCGTTTCCGATTTAATTAGCATTGAGATTAGCCAATGAGCCTATTATGCGTGCAAATTAAAGTGGCCCGCCATACATGGTGTCGCCAAACGTATTCTTCCTTTGGTTTCCTAAAACCATTGGACATGAAACAGCAATAAGGATCGAACCGGAGGCAAAGGCTGAGCAGTCTACGCTGTCGTCTACGTTATAAGAAAACATGGTTCAAATGGCTCTGAGCACTATGGGACTTAACATCTTAGGTCATCATTCCCCTAGAACTTAAAACTACTTAAACCTAACTAACCTAAGGACATCACACACATCCATGCCCGAGCCAGGATTCGAACCTGCGACCGTAGCAGTCGCGCGGTTCCGGACTGAAGCGCCTAGAACCGCTCGGCCACCGCGGCCGGCGACGTTATAAGAACAACATACACTAATTGTATCTGCCGGGCCGCTTGAATTACTCACTCAATGGTCTGATGGGCTAACTTCAGAGATAATTAACTCGGAAACGACGCAACATATGGACTTTTTTTTGTTTTAACAGTTATTTCTCAGCATAAATTACCATGCAACACCCTTACAAGCTTTTCAGACTGTTTCTGACCACCCTATCGTAGCAGCAGAGCTGTTGTCGGCGACAACTGTTCCAAACTCACGTGCTCTGGTGCTCCGTGGTGTAGGCTGCTACAGGTCCCGAGACCATCTGGTAAACACAAACCTCGGCCGTAAGACGTCCTGTGCCGGTTGTACGACGGAGTCGCGTGTCTACCAGGGGGTCGCGGAACACCGTGAAACCCCATACTACGTATGGAGTAGTTTTTCGACACGAGGTGTGGTCCAAACACCGAACCGAAAATTTTATTACTCTATTTTTTGTCTGTGTGTGTATCTTTGGGAGCGAGTAGATAGTGTACGGGGAGCGGGAGACGGGGAAGTTATCAGTCTTCTGACTGTTTTTATGCAACCAGCCTCAATTTCCTCTCCTATGCCAACCGCTTCATGTCAAGAGTATTACCTATATTCGACTTCCTCGATTACATCTTGGATGTATTCTCAGCCCTACAGCTTTAACTCTCTACCGTTCCATCTAATAAAAAAAATGTGTGTGAAATCTTATGGGACTTAACTGCTAAGGTCATCAGTCCCTAAACTTACACACTACTTAACCTAAATTATCCTAAGGACAAACACAGACACCCATGCCTGAGGGAGAACTCGAACCTCCGCCGGGACCAGCCGCACAGTCCATGACTGCAGCGCCTCAGACCGCTCGGCTAATTTATTTATTTATTTATTTATTTACTTATTGTTCCGTGGGACCAAATTAAGGAGAAGTCTCCATGGTCATGGAACGAGTCAATACATGAAATTATAACACGATATTAGAAACAGATAAAATGAAATATAAAAAAACATATTCAGGTGACAAGTCGTAAATTTAAATAAAGAAAATCAACAATGTAACACTGGAATTAGCTTAATTTTTTAGCTCTTCCAGGAGCTCCTCGACAGAATAGAAGGAGTGAGCCATGAGGAAACTCTTCAGTTTAGACTTAAAAGCGTTTGGACTACTGCTAAGATTTTTGAGTTCTTGTGGTAGCTTATTGAAATGGATGCAGCAGAATACTGCACTCCTTTCTGCACAAGAGTCAAGGAAGTGCATTCCACATGCAGATTGGATTTCTGCCTAGTATTAACTGAGTGAAAGCTGCTAACTCTTGGGAATAGGCTAATATTGTTAACAACAAACGACATTAAAGAAAATATATACTGTGAGAGCAATGTCAGAATTCCCAGACTATTGAATAGGGGTCGACAAGAGGTTCTCGAACTTACACCACATATAGCTCGAACAGCCCGTTTTTTAGCCAAAAATACCCTTTTTGAATCAGAAGAATTACCCCAAAAAATAATACCATACGACATAAGCGTATGGAAATAGGCGAAGTAGATTACTTTTCGTGTTGAAGTGTCACTTATTTCAGATACTGTTCGAATGGTAAATAAAGCAGCATTTAGTCTCTGAACAAGATCCTGAACATGGGCTTTCCACAACAGCTTACTATCTATCCAAACTCCTAGGAACTTGAACTGTTCCGTCTCGCTTACAATATGCCCATTCTGTCTGATCAAAATATCGGTTCTTGTTGAATTGTGTGTTAGAAACGGTAAAATCTGAGTCTTACTGTGATTTAGCATCAAATTATTTTCCACAAGCCACGAACTTATTTCATGAACTACGTTATTTGATACTGTTTCAATATTACACACAAGATCCTTCACTATCAAGCTGGTGTCATCAGCAAACAGAAATATTTTTGAATCACCTGTAATACTAGAAGGCATATCATTTATATAAATAAGAAACAGCAGTGGCCCCAGCACCGACCCTTGGGCAACGCCCCACTTAACAGTGCCCCATTGGGACTGAACATCACTACTACCCTCAATATTGCGGAGAATTACCTTCTGCTTTCTGTTCTTAAGGTAAGAGGCGAATCAATTGTAAGCTACTCCCCTTACTCCAACTTCTGCAGTAACATTTTGTGGTCAACACAGTCAAAAGCCTTCGTTAAGTCAAAGAAAACACCTAGCGTTCGCAACCTTTTATTTAATCCGTCCAAAACCTCACAGAGAAAAGAGAATATAGCATTTTCAGTTGTTAAACCATTTCTAAAACCAAACTGAACATTTGACAGCAAATTATGTGAATTTAAATGCTCCAGTAACCTTGCATATAACCTTCTCGATAACTTTAGTAAACACCGATGGCATAGAAATAGGTCTATAATTGTCAACATTATCCCTGTCTCCCTTTTTATAAAGTGGCTTCACTACCGACCACTCCTAAAGGAAAAGTTACATATATGGCTAAGTACTGGGCTAACATACATAGAACAATACTTCAGTATTCTGCTAGATACCCCGTTATATCCATGAGAGTTCTTGGTCTTTAGTGATTTAATTATTAACTCAATCTCCCTCTTGTCAGTATCATGGAGGAGCATTTCAGGTAACAGTCTCGGAACACTTTTTTCTAAGAGCGCTATATGATTCCCTGTTGGGACTAGGTTTCTATTCAGTTCACCTGCTATATTCAGAAAGTGATTATTAAATACTGTACATACATGCGACTTATCAGTAACACGGACATTCCCACTACGCACTGATTCTATATCCTCGACCTGTCTCTGCAGACAAGCTACTTCCTTTACGACTGACCATACGGTTTTAATTTTATCCTGAGACTTAGCTATTCTATCTGCATACCACATACTTTTTGCCTTCCTAATAACATTTTTAAGCACCTTACAATACTGTTTGTAATGGGCAGCTGCATTTAGATTTTGACTGTTTCTAACGTTTTGATATAATTGCCACTTTGTTCTACAAGATATTCTTATCCCTCTAGTCAGCCACCCAGGCTGCCTGTTTGTACTAGTACCCTGTTTTGAACGTTCTAACGGAAAGCAACTTTCAAAGAGCACGAGAAAAGTCTTGAGAAAAGCATTATATTTATCGTCTACTGTATCAGCGCTATAAACATCTTGCCACTCTTGTTTCTTGATAAGGTTTACAAAGGTCTCTACAACAACTGGATCAGCTTTCCTAAACAGCTGATGACTATATTTAACACGTGTTGCAGCACAAAAATCTTTTAGAGTTAAAATTTGTGCATCATGATCTGAAAGGCCATTCACCTTTTTGCTAACAGAATCCCGCGCGGCTCCATCTAATACCATGGAGCTATGTCCTAAAGTCTTAAAATACGTTCTATCGTACTGCAGCCACGTATTCCTTTTGTCGACGATTCTGCGGAGAACCTCCTCATTTCTTATCTCTACTTTTTCTGTTCAACCCGCAAGCAGTTCGGCTCGCACTAATTTTCACTCTCCTTGATGCTAGTCTCTTGACGATCCCACATTTCCTTTCAGCTTCAGTGTCAACCATGAATTCCTGCGCCGTTTGTCCACTCTTTCTACTTCCCTCCGTCGTCCCTTCGATCAGAGGACTGATCTCGGATGAATGGCGAAACAGGTAACTAACCATGTTGCTAGTAGCTGTGGCTGTTTTCAGTTGACTCCTTGGCTTTCCTCCTCTTCTCAGCACTTCTTCGTTTGAGTATTTTCAGTATCCTTGTGTAACACCACCTCTGAAAAGTTTCGATTCTCCTCTTTTCCGGTTTTTCCACAGTCCACGATTCACTTTGATACAGTGCTGTCCACCAGACGCACATTCCCAGAAATGTCTTACTCAAGTTAAGACATATATTCGACGGCAGTTGAACTTTCTTCAGCGAGAAATGATCTCTTTGTCTACGCTTCTCTGGTTCTTATTTGTCTACTGCGTGTTCCGCAATTTTTATGTTGTGTTTATCCCTACTTTTCATTGCTTTCGTCTTTCTTGATTCACTCTCAATCCGTATTCTGTTGTCATTAGGCTTTTTATTCCATTTAACACCTCATTTTCACAGAGATTAGCTATGTCATCAGCGAATTTTAATACTGATGTCCTTTCACCCCGAATATTAATCTCACTACTGAACTTTTCTTTTATTTCCTTCAATCACTTTTCCATGTACACGGTGATTCCGTGATGATGTTACAAGGTTTCAGAGGTAATGGAGAAGGGTAAACATATCAGTCTGGGGCAAGCAAGAGACCAAGAGACCCTGATCCTGAAACGACATAGTCGAAAGTTATAAACGAAAATCATTTCGATATCTGTGACATTGGACCTCTTTTATTGCAAGCTCTTTGCTTTCCGTATCTTTCTGGCAGGAGGCAGTATGAAAAAAAAATTGTCTAGTAAACGTGGGTGGTGACATGCATACCTTAAGATTTATGAGCGCCTCTTCATTTTGGTTACTGTGAAACACATATGTGTGTTTACAGTGTCACACATAGAAAAGTGCAAGTGATGTGCTATAATAAATATGTGTGAAAAAACGCTGGAAATCGGCCAGATGCAGTATG
This sequence comes from Schistocerca cancellata, assembly GCF_023864275.1. NCBI lineage: Eukaryota > Metazoa > Arthropoda > Insecta > Orthoptera > Acrididae > Schistocerca > Schistocerca cancellata. The sequence goes on along the minus strand of NC_064627.1, from coordinate 822,078,058 downwards.
AGGACCGAATGGACACATCTACAGGACTGCGCACATGAACGGGCAACACTGGAGGTCGTAAGTAATACCAAACGATAATTTAACCTCACGAAACTTGTTCTACAAATGTTGTTTTTAATCTGAAAAACATGAGAAAACGTAACATATTTGTAACCACTACATAATGTATTTACTGTATAAATATATATATATATATATATATATATATATATATATATATATATATATATATATATATACGTATTAGGGGCCACTGAAAATGCTTCATAAATAAAATAAGCGAAACACGTGTGGCAAAAAACAAACTGCTTTTCATTTTGTTGCAAAGACGGAACATACCTCCATGAATTTTGAAGCAACTAAGGAACAACAGAAAAGCAAAAAAATGACGATAAGGTCTGTTTTAACTGATGTTGCTAGTCATCAGTTGCTATTGCAGATATTTTGACTATATGTATGCTACAACGACAACCAGGACCATTACAAATATTAGTAGGACCTGTCACTAGTACGAACTGATAATGTTAAGTCGCTGACCCTCAGAGCACGTGTTACAGGTTCATCATCTTGTGTCATTAAAATCATTTATTCTTCTCTGTGCACTTAGAGAAGTATTACATTACTGTTAACAAACTGATTGAAACATACACCGCGAAATACAGTACACCACGTATCAACTTTGCGCACTCCATACGTGAATGGAACGAGTAAAATACCTAAGTGGTTCAATGGGAAGTACCCTGTGCCTTGTATTTCACAGTGGTTTGTATAGTACTGAGTATATTGTATAATTTCTCTGTACGTTGTGTACCAGATCTGCTGTTATTCAGTCGAGTAATTTTCTGATGCCTTATACGGCTGTACCACTGTGCACCACCTCAACTGAGCGGCCGATAGTTCGTCCCTGTGACTTCGAATACCTCCACAGAAAGTGAGGCCTCCTGTGGACATTGATGGTTTTTCGTGTGGTGAGTAACCAGATTCATTGCTGCAAATAGCTCGCCATGCCGCCGATTCCGGTAAACCAATTTCCTGAGACTTTGCAACAATTTTATCCGTTTCAAAGTGAATGCTAGGACCAAACATCGCCGACTCCGAGCACAGGTTCGTGATTAGTGCCTTCTTTTATTGACACATATTCATAGGAACATTTCACATTATAACCCACTCCAATCGACAGATACGAACTGTTTACGCCTGGAGCACACAATGCGTTATTTAACTGCCGTCTTTTATGCCGTAGTTTGCATTTTCAGATGAACTGAACGACTTTTCTTTTTTCTCTGATAATACCGAACAGCTGTATTCAAAGCTGTACAAGACAGGAGTATTCCTTGCGTCCTGGTTTCCTAATTGTTTCCACCTGTATACAGGGTGAGTCACCTAACATTACCGCTGGATATATTTCGTAAACTACATCAAATACTGACGAACCGATTCCACAGACCGAACGTGAGGAGAGGGGCTAGTGTAATGTTTAATACAAACCATAAAAAAATGCACGGAAGTATGTTTTTAACACAAACCTACGCTTTTTTAAATGGAACCCCGTTAGTTTTGTTAGCACATCTGAACATATAAACAAATACGTAATCAGTGCCGTTTGTTGCATTGTAAAATGTTAATTACATCCGGAGATATTGTAACCTAAAGTTGACGCTTGAGTACCACTCCTCCGCTGTTCGATCGTGTGTATCGGAGAGCACCGAATTACGTAGGGATCCAAAGGGAACAGTGATGGACCTTAGGTACAGAAGAGACTGGAACAGCACATTACGTCCACATGCTAACACATTTTTATTGGTCTTTTTCACTGACGCACATGTACATTACCATGAGGGGTGAGGTACACGTACACACGTGGTTTCCGTTTTCAATTACGGAGTGGAATAGAGTGTGTCCCGACATGTCAGTCCAATAGATGTTCAATGTGGTGCCCATCATGTACCGCGTGTACCGTGATGTGCCTACAATCCCAGAGAATATGAAACAACGTATTGTGGAAGCCTGCGGCGACATTACACCAGATGTACTGCGGCGTGTACGACATTCATTACGCCAGAGATTGCAATTGTGTGCGGCAAATGATGGCCACCACATTGAACATCTATTGGCCTGACATATCGGGACACACTCTATTCCACTCCGTAATTGAAAACGGAAACCACGTGTGTACGTGTACCTCACCTCTCATGGTAATGTACATGTGCGTCAGTGAAAAAGACCAATAAAAAGGTGTTAGCATGTGGACGTAATGTGCTGTTCCAGTCTCTTCTGTACCTAAGGTCCATCACCGTTCCCTTTGGATCCCTACGTAATTCGGTGCTCTCCGATACACACGATCGAACAGCGGAGGAGTGTTACTCAAGCGTCAACTTAAGGTTACAATATCTCCGGATGTAATTAACATTTTACAATGCAACAAACGGCACTGATTACGTATTTGTTTATATGTTCAGATGTGCTAACAAAACTAACGGGGTTCCATTTAAAAAAACGTAGGTTTGTGTTAAAAAACATACTTCCGTGCATTTTTTTTATGGTTTGTATTAACCAATTACACTAGCCCCTCTTCTCACGTTCGGTCTGTGGAATCGATTCGTCAGTATTTGATGTGGTTTACGAAATATATCCAGCGGTAATGTTAGGTGACTCACCCCGTATTTGTTTCTTGCAGGATGTATCAGGGTATTCTGACTGACTTCCTGATTGGTTTGTTCCGTCTCTAAGTCAACTCTCGACAATCTCGCTCTTTTTGTAGTGTAGTACCCACCTTTGCCGCAATGTCCTTAACAGAATTGGTACAAGTTTCGGAGGAATAATCCTCCATATTCAGGCATTTTAAAATAGTTACGACCACTACGCGGAATCATTGATGTTAGACACTCCTTTTCCCTTCAACAACTTACGTTGCCATACCTTATCAACAACTTACCAGGTCTCACTTACCACCGAGTCCAACTACGACTCACTGTGGACAGTCAGCATTTTCTCAGCAACATCAGGCAGAATATTTATTCCGTACTTACTCAGGAATGTTTCAGTATTTCGCGCTGGCTGAAACGAATCCGAATCACGGAGAATATAGTTACATGGGGAAATAACTTACAAAAGCTGTTCTTTGATCGTTTTTTGAGGAAATGAGTTAGATGCTCATTAACACTGGTAATGTACCGAGAAATTTGAGACTTAGGACATAATTCGTTCAATAAGTAAAGCAACACATTTTTTTTTCTCGGCCAATTTCGGTTGAAAAAGTGGGGAACTTGTTGTGGGACAGTATTTCTTAATATCTTAATACACTATGTGATCAAAAGTATCCGGACACCACCAAAACCACACGTTTTTCATATTAGGTGCATTGTGCTGCCACCTACTGCCAGGTACTCCATATCAGCGCCCGCAGTAGTCATTAGACTTCGTGAGAGAGCAGAATGGGGCACTCCGCGGAACTCGCGGACATCCCACGTGGTCAGGAGATTGGGTGCCACTTGTGTAATACGTCTGTACGCGAGATTTACACACTCCTAAACAGCCCTAGGTCCACTGTTTCCGATGTGATAGTGAAGTGGTAACGTGAAGCGACACGTACAGCTCAAAAGCGTACAGGCCGATCTCGTCTGTTGACTGACAGAGACCGCCGATAGTTGAAGAGGGTCGTAATGTGTAATATGCAGACATCTACCCAGACCGTCACACAAGAATTCCAAACTGCATCAGGATCCTTTGCAAGTACTATGACAGTTAGGCGGGAGGTGAGAAATCTTGCATTTCATGGTCGAGCGGCTGGACGTAAGCCACACATCACACCGGTAAATGCCAAGCGACGCCTCGCTTGCTGTAAGGAGCGTAAACATTGGACTATTGAACAGTGGAAAAACGTTGTGTGGAGTGATGAATCATGGTACAGAATGTGGCGATCCGGTGGCAGGATGTGGGTATGGCGAATTCCCGGTGAACGTTATCTGCCAGCGTGTGTAGTGGCAACAGTAAAATTCGGAGGCTGTGGTGTTATGGTGTGGTCACGTTTTTTCATGGAGGGGCTTGCACCCCTTGTTGTTTTGCGCGGCACTATCACAGCACAGGCCTACATTGATGTTTTAAGCACCTTATTGCTTCCCTCTGTTGAAGAGCAATTCGGGGATGGCGACTGCATCTTTCAACACGATCGAGCACCTGTTCATAACGCACGGCCTGTGGCTGGGTGGTTACACGACAATAACATCTCTGTAATGGACTGGCCTGCAGAGTCCTGATCTGAATCCTATAGATCACCTTTGTGATTTTTTTGAACGCCGACTTCGTGCCAGGCCTCACCGACTGACATCGATATCTCTCCTCAGTGCAGCACTCGGTGAAGAGTGGGCTGCCATTCCCCAAGAAACTTTCCAGCACCTGACTGAACTTATGCCTGCGAGAGTGGAAGCTGTCGTCAAGGCTATGGGTGGGCCAACACCATATTGAATTCCAGCATTACCGATGGAAGACGCCACGATCTTGTAAGTCATTTTCAGCCAAGTGTCCGAATACTTTTGATCCCATAATGTACGTGGAGAGCACAAAAGAACTTAACATTATTGATAATTCGTACAAACGAAATGGGACAAGTTACTCGTTTCAAATATTATCTTGCGTATAGAGTATCTCTAGAAGTTTGTCTTTCAGGTCACAAGGATTTGATACGTGCTCAGGGTGGAATCATGCGGAAAACATGGAGACGATCTTCGTATTCTTCCCAAAACTTGCTCAACGTTTCGATGATGGTGGTCTCTAACGCAGCCTCAGGTGTGACAATAATTGTGACAGGGCGGGGCAAACAGTTTCACATAAACCAATAAAAAAATCATAAGGATCTTAGTCTGGTGGTCGTGGTGGCCATCTGCACCACATTTAATTATCAGCACCTGGATAGCCGATCCATCGACCAGGCAGATGTGTGTTCAGGACTTCCCGTGTAGTGTATCTTGTTGCAAATGAAGTCTTATTGCAAGTGAGGCAGAAGCGACAAATGTAACATGTTGAGGCAGCAAATGTCTGTGACGGTTTTCTCCATGAAACAGATGGGGCCGTAAATCCTCTCCTTGGACACGGTGCAGAACATATTGACCTTTGGCGAATCTCATACATGTTTAGAGGAGAAGTGGGGGTGTCCTGTTGCTCAAAAAATGGGAACCGCAAACCTTTGATGACAAAGCGACAAGTCAGGCGAACCCTTCACCGGAAAACACGTCTGGTGCGTCATAAACGACATTAGTGACAGTACGTATGTCATATGATGGGAATCTCTTATCGACGCACCTCATTTGTACGCCTGGTGAAAGATTGAGATATGTCTCCTTGCCCGATTTAGGTGTTCGTGTGAATGTGAACGCGATCACTCCCAGTAAATGATGAAAACATAATAGTTTGTCAGATAATCTGTAAGAAATTCTAACAACCCTTTCACAACAAAGGTCAAAATTTAATAACGATTGTGGTGTTGCTCACACTGCTAAATACTGCATTTTCGGGCAGCAACTAAGTTATTATGTGGCAGGTGTCATTAGAGCACAGTTAATAAAGTCATTTCATGTAATAATGAATAAACTAGGCACTCATCTTTTCGTGTTTCCCACGCTGGTCTCGTTGTAAAATCATGGCTCAATCGTCGAAAATCTAGGTGGTGATGATTCCAAGCTCGGATGCAAAGAGGCCTAGGTTTTATTCCGCTATATTCAAAAGTTTTGTTGATGCGCTTCACAAAGCATTCTTGAAGATTAAACCTTTCAAAGTTAGCACAATGGTGATGTAAAAAAAATAATCAGCACTCCGAATTTAAGTTACACTTCCTTTTAATTGCTTTTATTGCAATATCACGTAACACACAAAACATCACTTCACAATACAAGACATACTTGAAAACATCGTCCTCACAATCACTGTTAAAGTCCACATTTTATAAGCCGACTACAATATGCGTCTTTCCAACATGACGTCCAAGACTTCACTTTCTCAAGGTCCGACTCTCTAACAACTAACAATCGCTTACGCGCCCAAAAATCAGACTTAGAAGTACGACAAAGATCATAGTGGCAAAAGAAAGAATACACATAAGAATAATGTCATTGCAATATAAACATATCGATGTATCACAAATGAAATCAAATCTGAATGTTGTCTCAGAAATATGTTAACTACTTTACAGAAACACAGTAGAATATTACTGGTATCGAGAGGTTCAGGTGAGGTGCCGTAATGGTTACGTAATTCAAGTACCATTACAAAATGAACGCAAAAGTTTCACGATCACAGTTTCTCTGTGCTTTGTCAAAACATATGCTTTTAATGTCTTTGAAGTTGCGTTCTGTTTTCAAAGTTTTGACTCTTGTATTTCTTTGTTGTAACATAGTTTAAACCTGTTTATTTGTTGAAACTTCCTGGCAGATTAAAACTGTGTGCCCGACCGAGACTCGAACTCGGGACCTTTGCCTTTCACGGGCAAGTGCTCTGCCAACTGAGCTACCGAAGCACGACTCACGCCCGCTGCTCACAGCTTTACTTCTGCCAGTACCTCGTCTCCTACCTTCCAAACTTTACAGAAGCTCTCCTGCGAACCTTGCAGAACTAGCACTCCTGAAAGAAAGGATATTGCGGAGACATGGCTTAGCCACAGCCTGGGGGATGTTTCCAGAATGAGATTTCCACTCTGCAGCGGAGTGTGCGCTGATATGAAACTTCCTGGCAGTTTTAATCTGCCAGGAAGTTTCATATCAGCGCACACTCCGCTGCAGAGTGGAAATCTCATTCTGGAAACATCCCCCAGGCTGTGGCTAAGCCATGTCTCCGCAATATCTTTTCTTTCAGGAGTGCTAGTTCTGCAAGGTTCGCAGGAGAGCTTCTGTAAAGTTTGGAAGGTAGGAGACGAGGTACTGGCAGAAGTAAAGCTGTGAGCAGCGGGCGTGAGTCGTGCTTCGATAGCTCAGTTGGTAGAGCACTTGCCCGCGAAAGGCAAAGGTCCCGAGTTCGAGTCTCGGTCGGGCACACAGTTTTAATCTGCCAGGAAGTTTCATATCAGCGCACACTCCGCTGCAGAGTGGAAATCTCATTCTGTTTATTTGTTGTTTTCATTTCTTTGAGAGGTCTGTGCTGCATATCGCCTGCTCAGTGGTTTCAGTCATACCTAGAGAACAGGAAGCAAAAAGTTTCTTTATATAGTTTAAGTGATTTTAGGAAGTTTCCAACTTCATCTGACTGGGGTGTTCCACAGAGTTCGATCATGAGTCCCCTTGTGTTCTTGATATATGTGAACGACCTCCCTTCTTATCTGAAACAACAAGCTAAACTGACACTGTCTGTTGATGATACAAGCACCATTATTAATCCACTAAAAGGCACTCCAACAGAAAATTATACAAATAATGTCTTTGGAAAAGTTATTGATTGGTTTTCTGCGAATTGGCTTGCTTTGAACTTTGAAAAAACACAGTATATACAATTTTTTACTTCCAGGAGTACAATTCATTCAATAAATATAACACGTCAACAGAAGTCAGTAGCCAGGGTGTTCAAATATATGAGAATCTTCATTGGAAAATTCATATTTTGGATCTCCTAAACCGACTAGGTTCAGCAACTTTTGCAATCAGAATAGCTGCTAATTTTGAGGATATAGAAATTAGCAAGCTAAAATACTTTGCATACTTTCACTCTCTGGTGCCATACTGAATATTTTGGGGTAACTCAACACTTAGGCAATAAATATTCACTGCTCAAAAGAAAATGGTTAGAATAATGTGTGGGGCTCATAGTCGCACATCTTGTAGGCATCTCTTTAAAAGGTTAGGAATTCTTACAACAGCCTCACAGTACATTTACTCAGTAATTAAATTTGTTCTCAACAACATGGACCAGTTTAAAAACAACAGTGACATTCATGATTATAATACCAGAAGAAAGAAAGACTTACACTGTCCTCTACTTAACCTATCTTTGGAACAGAAGGGGGTAAAAATATGCTGCTGTAAAACTTTTCCATACATTACCAGATGAAATAAGATGTCTGACAGACAGCAGTAACCGTTTTAAAAATAAATTGAAATCATATCTCTTTGACAACTCCTTCTGTACCATAGATGAATTCTTGAATAGGAATATATAAATCTATGGGTATAATATATGCGCTTTGTACCATTTAAGGGAATGGGGTAGGTAATAAATATTTTAAGCTTTTTTTTAACAATTCATGTGTGCATTTCTTATGCACTTGACACGTTCCACATCATAACGGTTACCGTGAGATTGATCAAAGGAACATGTAACTAACTATTCACCACATTTACTTGCGACGGTAATGAATTCGTACCACATCACTCATATTCTACAACCGATGTATCGTATGACAACTACCAATCTACATCTACATCCACATCCATATTCCGCAAGCCGCCTGACGGTGTGTGGCGAAGGGTACTTTGAGTACCTCTATCGGTTCTCCCTTCTATTCCAGTCTCGTATTGTTCGTGGAAAGAAAGACTGTCGGTATTCCTCTGTGTGGGCTCTAATTTCTCTGATTTTATCCTCTTGGTCTCTTCGCGAGATATACGTTGGAGGGAGCAATATACTGCTTGACTCCTCGGTGAAAGTATGTTCTCGAAACTTCAACAAAAGCCCGTACCGAGTTACTGAGCCTCTCTCTTGCAGAGTCTTCCACTGGAGTTTATCTATCATCTCCGTAACGCTTTCACGATTACTAAATGATCCTGCAACGAAGCGCGCTGCTCTCCGTTGGATCTTCTCTATCTCTTCTATCAACCCCATCTGGTACGGATCCCACACCAGTGAGCAGTATTCAAGCAGTGGGCGAACAAGTGTACTGTAACCTACTGCCTTTGATTTCGGATTGCATTTCATTAGGATTCTTCCAATGAACCTCAGTCTGGCATCTGCTTTACCGACGGTTAATTTTATATGGTCATTCCATTTTAAGTCACTCCTAATGCGTACTCCCAGATAATTTATGGAGTTAACTGCTTCCAGTTGCTGATCTGTTGTATTGTAGCTAAATGATAAAGGATCTTTCTTTCTATGTATTCGCAGCACATTACACTTGTCTAAACTGAGATTCAATTGCCATTCCCTGCACCATGCGTCAATTCGCTGCAGATCCTCCTGCATTTCAGTACAATTTTCCATTGTTACAACCTCTCGATATACTACAGCATCATCCGCAAAAAGCCTCAGTTAACTTCCGATGTCATCCACATGGTCATTTATATATATATTGTGAATATCAGCGGTCCTACGACACTCCCCCTCGGCAGACCTGAAACCACTCTCACTTCGGAAGACTTCTCTCCGTTGAGAATGACATGCTGCGTTCAGTTATCTAGGAACTCTTCAACAGAAAGAGAACAAACATTCAAAGAGCGAACGGAAAGTTCATAATGTTGCGAAAAAAAATTAAAATAAATGACACGAGGGAGTTTAGTACTCGGCTCGCCCACTTATCCATCTAACTACGTGACCACATAACCACGACGCCGAATCCAGTCCATCTCTCTAAACCTGTACTTGATAAGCTTGGATCGCTCTTTGTTTTTCATAGTCCAGTACATCTCCTTCCCATTTTCATGCGTGATCTGTGCTTAGTTTTTGGCGGGCTGCCCACTGGTTGGGCCATATTACCTGTAAAATCTGAGGGGGTGGGGGGGATGCAAAGGGTAGTTCCATCGTCAGTAGCGCTGCATGCTTGGCGGGAGCAGTCAGCGCGCGCCAGGGCAGTGCTGTCGTTCTACTGGAATACTGAATGTTCGTCATATTTTACTGTTCCTGTTGTTAGGCCTACATATGGATAAGACGAATATCAGACTAGGCAAATCTGGGACCGCTCTATCGAATGGCACGTAAAATTCAGATTTAAAAAACCTTTTGTGTATAACCTGAAACAAACCTACGTCTTGCGCCGACTCTGAGCACTCAGCGTCGCACGAGAGACGTCATGAGCAACATTTGTTTGGGCTGACTCCAGCTACACAACGCAGAAACGAAACTGCAAATGTCTGCAGAAACATCAGAGAAAATGCACCTGACGACTCTTGGGAACCACACCCTGTATATGTCTGTATCCCCATACATGTTCTCCGGGTATTTAAATTGAATATTCCACTATATAATTGTTTTAAAATAAAGTTTACAGGAAACATTTAAATAATTATCATTTAGTTTACTTACTGATATCTCTGCCAACATATTCGAGAAACTGTTGCACTCGAGAATAATGCCACGTTTAAGTAGAAATAAGTTATTTATTATTTTCTCAATTTTGGGTAGAGAAAATCGCAGCTGTTTTAGTACATTACGCTGCAGAAAATACTGTAGCCAGCCAAAATATTTTTTGATATGATGTTATTGTAGCATTGCACTTTGGGTCCAGAAATGTTTCTCGATACAAGATGACACTTATACGTTTACTTCCCAAATATTACAAGCCTCAAATACCAAAATATTACCAGTTTGTACATTTTATGATCTGTTCTAAGCATCTAATTGTGCAATTCATGATACCTTCCGAGAAAAGCTTTTCTGGAATTAAATTTGTTACAAACAAGTACTTCTACTTATACATTACAGAAACTATGCAAAAATTAGTGCTAAAATGATAGAATGGGAGAATATTTCAAGAGAAATAACGAATGGAATCTCACAGGGTTTTATTTCGGGTCCATCGCTATTCTTTAGATGTGTAAATCATTTTACGCTTAACATACCTCAAGCAGAGTTGATATACATGCATTAATCATGTTAGAGCGACAGCAGCAAAATAAAATGGCAAAAACTTTTTCAGAGAATTATAAAGTGCCTCTCAGTTGATTCTTCGGAAACATAATATATTTTGTTGTACAGCAGATGTAATACATCAATAATTAATGTCGCACATGAACAGGTGAAATATTCCAATTTTTGGGGTTTATGTATTGATGAAAATGTGTACTAGAAGGAATACATTATTGAGCTTCTCCAGTAGTTAATTTCAGCTTCTTTGGTCTTTCCTAATTACTAGGACTACGTTTGTCCGTCCTCTTTTAAGATACTGCTGCGCGGTGTGGGATCCTTACCAGATAGGATTGGCGGAGTACATAGAAAAAGTTCAAAGAAGGGTAGCACGATTTGTATTATCGCGAAATAGGGGATTGAGTGTTACTGAAATGATACGGGATTTGGGATGGACATAATTAAAACAAAGGAGTTTTTCGTTGCGGAGGAATCTCCTCACGAAATTCCAATCACCAGCTTTCTCCTCCTAATACGAAAATATTTTTTTGACGCCGACCTACGTAGGGAGAAACGATCACCACGATAAAATAACGGAAATCAGAACTCGTACAGAAAGATATAGGTGTTCTTTCTTTCCGCGCGTTATACGAGATTGGAATAATAGAGAATTGTGAAGATGTTTCCATGAGACCTCTTCCAGGCACTCCAGTGTGATTTGCTGAGTATCCATGTAGATGTAAATGTAGTTAAGGAAACAAACAAAGCAATATCTGAGGGCAGCTGACGACTTGGAAAACAATATTTATTCCACGGAAGTTTGCACTAAGAATAATGTGTGATGTTCAGCCACAGTTCTCCTGTAGAAGCTCTTCAGAGAGTCAGACTTCTAATGGCACTTCCAGTTTAGTTCGTAATTAACAATTTAGAAGAATAGTAATTTCCACAACTACAACACTAGATGATATAATTACCTCTTATTACTGACTGCTAAAGCTCTGTGTGGCTCAGAAAGGAGTTCACTATGTATCCACTAACATCTCTGATCATTTAGCAATTAACGTAACCTCTCTGGCTGGTAGCAAAACAAATTCTAAATCTAATTTCGGATTGACCTCTTCAACTTTTACGGTCCATAAGTAAAAATTATTAATATACCGTAATTTCGGATTATTTTCCTTCTGGATAACTCAGTCTATTCTTAGATGATTTTTCAATAACGAACTGCAAGATTCTATAACAAAAGATTTTGGTATGAAATTTTAACAATGATTCGCTAGTAGCTTGAGTAGCATATAAGACTAATATGCTCACTTTTGTTCAATACAAGCCACTGCGCTACTTTGTAAATGGCCGCCCTATAGCCATACACACAAACATATCAGGTATATGCTGCCTGTAAGCTGACTCATTTCTTAACGTTTTAATACAAGTCATGTACATTATGTACAGAAAATTAAATTTACTACCTAATTTATCTAGTTGCTGTGGATACCTCTTACCATCAATATTTTTCGTAGTTTCCGTTATTACAGCTGACTGCAGTGTATACCCCTTATCTTTAATACCTTTTATAGTTTCTGTAACTACTACTGTATTATGCTGGGTGTAGATATTGTAACTACACCCAGCATAATACAGTCATCGTTAAGAAAAATATAAAAGTTACACTATCTACACCCAGCACTGTTTTTTACCGATTACCCTGTGCTGTTTTCTTACAAATATTCTTATACCGGCGTCACAGCATTATAAATTCCATTTTCGCGCATGTCATTTGAGGGCAGGTTTGTATCATTTTGAAGCTTCTATTTCCACTTAGGTACTGAAGGAACGATCTGAATAGTTCAGACATTTGTTTAAGTTACAAATTTTGATTTGCTGAACAGGTAGATCATCAACATGACGCAGGACTTCCATTCTGCGAAATCAGGGGCATACACTGCACTTGCCTTTCTAGCTTTGGTTCTCAAGCTCTTTCTGAAGTCATATTTAGTTTATACCAGCACGAGGCGACCCGTTCCTTCCGTTACGTTGATCTGATGGTCTAGTGCTCGAGCTATAATGACCTCGCTGTAGACTCCTACAGCTGAAGATATGTGTCTTCGTTTAACGATAACTGATGATGTGGTCAGACGCAAACTACATCTTCCAATGGTATAGTGAAATGAGATCCGCTCATGCAGATACATAGTCCTGTGAAACGTCTTATTGAACTTGGAAGAGTAGCACACGAAGTGACAGTTTTATAATAGTGTCTTCAGGTGTTGTTCGCTGGCAAGACGCGTGAGAGGTACACGGCTAACCAATGAGTAGGTGATAACGCTGTTAACGATCTTAACACATGCTGAAGCTCATTCAAAATATTGCGAACAATGGATCCCGCTTATCTTAATGTGAAAAATGCATATAAAGCAAGATCTGCACCGTATATGCGAATTGTGTTGAGAACAGAGTGGAAACAGGGGCCAAAGGTTTTCTGAACGACCTTTTGTCGAAATTGATTCGATGACCTATTATTCTGTCGCATAACTGTTGTACACGTGTTTACTCATGGCACACCACGTAATCACTTTCAGACCAGTGTGATTGTAACTGTGATACCGTCACTATATGTGAATGGTTTAGGCATTACTAAATATGATTCATGGTTTGCTTGCACACTCATTGTAGCGAAGACTGCGAAATTGGATCTGCAGGGTGAAAGTAATACATTTATTAAACTGTAAACATTTGTGGCAACGTTGTTGCAGTGGACAGGCACTAGAATATACGAGCAGAAGCTAAAGACGACTTGTGCGCAGTGCTGAGTAATACGCGTTGCGAGTAGACAGCTAGACCACACTGACTCTCCCAAAGTACTTGCCATAGTTCCGCAGTTTGCCTGTAGGTGGCTCCACTAGTCTGTCTCGTGGCATAACAGGGTGTGGCAGTCGTAATTCCTTATTTTGGAAAAACCAAGTGTACACCCAGAAATCATGGTCACTCACATACTCTTCCTTGATCGTTTGGGACACTGGAACAAACGCGCATTATTGGTCCTTCCCAATATACTGTTTCCTGTCTGCAATCTAGTAGGTGTGTTTCCGTGTTTTTTGACTCATTTTGCTGAATGTCTGGGAAGTGTAATGTTGTCTTGGGTTGTAAGGGGCGATGAGAGGTTGAAAACCTGTGCCAGCATACAGGAAACCCCTCAAGAACATCAAAGGGTCCGCCGTCCTTAACATCGGCACAATAAAGTGCCACATGTTCTCACTCTTTGAGCACCCATCACCGTAGCCAAGGACGTTAATGCACGCTAGTGCGGTGACGCTCCACGAGGAGACAGCCGGTTCGAATCCTGGTGGCAGATGAGATTTTCATCGAGCTGCACCTACCTATCGTGCATTAACGTCCCTAGCTGTGGTGATGGGTCCCTTTTTCACCGGCAAGGAAAAAAAATTAAAGCTTAACTGGAAATAGCTCAAATCCTTTTATCTAAATGTATAAGTAATGTAGTATATAAAATGGAACAATGACTCCAAAGGTTCTGTGCTCAATTTCGAGCGAAAATTGGAGCTTTTTACGAGTTTAACAGATCTTCATCCTCTGGAGTTTGCTGTATGATGGATTATTAATATTATAGCTTGGTTTGGATCCTCCTTCGTGTTGATGGTTCTCCTGCAATAGAAATCCTCAATCACGTCATTCATAAATAATGTTTTCAAACCTAAGCTTCGAATGATTCTGGAGAGAGAAGTTTACGATCAGTGTGTATTACCAGTCACGATCTGTGGTATGGACTTTAAATGCGGCAGCTGTAGTGAAAATTAAATGAAGACGAGTTGAATATGTACGCAGACGAATGGGCGATAATGGACGAAGGAAATTCTTAACTACATTCCAGAAAGAAAATTGTACGATAAATTGTCAAAGGAAATTAAAGAAATTGCTAAAAGAATCGTATTTAAAAAGTCAGTTTCGAAGTACATGTTTGTCAATACATTCTATGAGTGTAGGACTGCGTAGATAACATAGCGTAGGGTTTTGGTAAAAAAAGTAACACAAATAAATTATAATAACGATAATAAAACCTCTATCGCTACTGATAATACTTTAATACAACAACAAAAAACTTGCTTCCAAAGCTATGCAGTGTATAATACTAACACATTGTCCTCTTCCTGACCTCAGCATCTCAATCGTTATAGAGGAATGATGCCTCAGTTTTTCATGCTAGCAAATGAGATGTGTTAGTTCACAAAATAGTCCGGCTGATAGCGTGTGTAGTGTTACAAAACAATGTGTGTAGCGTATGGAACGACTGACAGTGAGAAATGAAGAAACAGCGTATCATTAGCCTTTTACATTGTTTTGTTACATTTTTAAATAACTTATCTGTAAAATAGTACTTCACACTAGGGATTACCAAATGAGGTAGCACTGCTCTAAACTGAGTGGCCTTATATTCGGGAGGTTGGAGGGCACAATCTTCGTCCAACCATCGTGATTTAGGTTTTCAGTGATTTCCCTAAATTACTTGAGGCAAACGCCAGGATGGTCCCTATTATAAGGTCACAGCCGACGACCTCTCCCATCCTTGTCATAATGGACCTGTAAATATGTAGAGTTCTGTATAGTCGAATTACCTTATTTTTGTTGTTCTTAAATTGTAACACTGTGACATGGCCAATATCCTTGTAAAAGAGATCTATGAATGAATAAAAGTACTACTACTAGAATACTGAGAAGGCTGGGTCCCTGACGGTACTGTTTACGCAGTATGCAACAGCTTGTGGGGCACGATACTGGCTCAAAAAATTGTTTTGCGTCATTACATTCCGTCTTGCAAATGATCTAGGGAACATTCAGCTACCTTGAGGTGGAGTAGCCTAGCAGATGTTGGATACCTGTTACAAGATTTGATGTACTGGCAGTGTATGCCGTTTAGATGGCATGCGAGACTTCGGTTTACATTGGTGTATTGTTGTCGAGACCTTTGGGAACTGATCATGACAGGATTGCCTCACCATTGTCCTTCGTTTTGGGCGAACCCGTACGCTATTAAAGCTTTTATTCTTGATGTGTTTCACAGTCCCTGTTTTATACTAACGTTCCGTATTGTGCTGGGTGTGATACAAGGACTGACTCTCATTTATGGGTAGCAAAACAAACTAGGCGCGCCATCGGATGAGTCACCTCGAGCTGGTGAAGTGTTGCACTCTGGTGGCCAGCTTTGGGAAATATATTTTCTTTAGTATTTTCTGTTTCTCACAGAGGTCGTGCGCTGTCTGTCAGAACTCGGAATTTCTCCACAGCATAGAGAGCACCAGTTGGAATTCGGTTGTTTGGAAACTCTAGATGTCGACAAGGCTCTAGTTTGTACACAGTGCAACGACCGACGTGATCCTAGACTGTTTTCGATTGCAGCCAATCGCAGAACAATTCCAGGACTCAATGGAAATGTCGGTGTTAGGTCTAGCTGGTGGTAGAAGGTAGGAAAGACTGATTTCATGGGAAGAAAGTCGCTCATATTCTTGCCAAGAACGCGAAATATTCGTTGTTCTGTCATTCCTCGCCTCTGTATTCAATATTCATCATACGATGTCTGTCAATCTCTCTATGGACATATATCTATTTCGTCTGGAAAATCAAGCATTAAAGCTTTCAGTAGCAGCTGTATTCACTCGCGGTCTGATGGTAATAACTACAGTCGAAAACTCCAAGACACATAACATGTACTGATTCATCAATATTTTATGGTGTAATCGTCTACAAGATATGTTTATTGTATAAAACGAAGTAATGAGCGTTATCTGTGGATTTCACTTCTATAGATATTAGAATTCCCTTTTGCAGCAGTTGGGGATTGCTGTATATTGCATGAATCATATTCCATCGGTTCCACTTAGGGAAGTCTATGGAATGTGAAACGAATTCATAAGTTTGCATCTTATTTAAGAGCAATTCTTGATAATGACCAAAATTTATGAAATATTATTATATTACTGTGCCCATATTGATTATCTTGTAGACTAACACGTTAATTATGAAGAAGTATCTCTATGAAAATATTCTTCATTGGCATAGGAGATGCTCAGCAGTAAGTTCTTTACTTCGGTCTTAAATTTATTCCAAACGGTATTTTTTTAATGAGCTCTGCTCTACAACTATATCTTTGTGTCTGATTGCTTTCTACATTGCTGATACACATAGTCTTTGTAACGGTTGTTTTTCCTTCAAAAATTATGATCATATTTGGGAATTTATTTTAGTAATTATGAAGGATATTAATTAATATATGTATTGTGTGTCAAAGCACCAACATTTTGAAACACCCTCACAGAATGTTTTAGAGTACCAGACATAGTTTGTATAACATGTTTTTGTTTCTGAAAATGCTTACCCAAACAGTAAAACCAAAACTCATCAATGAATTGAGATATGTATAATAAATTATTTCTTCATTTTTAAATCACTTAAACCCGCAAATGTACCTGAACTAAGCTGCTTCGTCGAATAAAGGATAAGGATTTGCCAATACTGGTTGTGATTTATTTGAAGTCCCACAAATTGAAAACCATATACTTCATATACTTCAGTATTTGAACAGATTATACTTCAGGTTTCTGGTGTTCTAGAAGAGCTAATGGTTTTTACCTAGTGAGCCGTGTTAAAAATTTAATAACAAAGTTGTTGATATTTTGAATAATTTGCTACCTGCCTTCTGTGTAAAATAAATAATATTACTTCGATTCCCCTTTTTGCATCATCAGTGAAAAGGAGACCGTCTTCATGTTTGACTATGAAAATGGGTGATTAGTAACTTATATTAAGAGTACATACAACAAATCACTTCCTGGGGTACAAAAAATCTGATTGCTTCAGATTTAGAGTGTTTATTGATTTGTGATGGACACAGAAGTAACACGTTGCCTTCTATCATGCGTATGTTCTGTCAGTCACTCAATAACATTTAAACTTTTGTATGTGGGTATCGCGGTTCATAAAGTTAAAGCTTGAGCTAATTCACAAAATATCTCGTAAGTAATAATTTCTGATTTATTGATCTCTTGTAAAAATTGTCAAGTTGAATTTACTTATGTATATGACAGTCTCTTTTGAGGTGTAAACTGTTTGTCACAGTAAACATTTTTCTTCAGCAAATGTTCATAAATTATATTGTATATAACTGATGAGAACATTTCTGTAAAAAAATTACAGAATTGCTGTAGGCTGGTAGTTGTTCTGCCAATGTTATATTCCTTTCTGTAAAAGTGCTTGATGATGACACATTTAATTGTATCTATGTACCTTTTCCTTAGGGCACTATACAACACACTGAGAAATACCTCTATTAAGAAATCAATTGTATAACTACAGTTGTGTATTACAAAGCCCATATGAATTTAAAAAGTTGTATCAAGTGGCTTCCTCTTTCATTCCTTTCCCAAGTCCATATTTACTAACTGTTTTTCCTTCTCTTCCATTTTCTACTGTTGAATTACCGTCCTCCATCACAATTAAATTTTCGTCTTCTTTAACTATTTGAATAATTTCTTTTATCTCATCATACATTTCTTCAATCTCTTCATCATCTATGGAACTAGTTGGCATATAAACTTGTACTACTGTGGTAGGCATGGGCTTCGTGTCTGTCTTGGCTACAATGATGCCTTCACTATGCTGTTCATAGTAGATTACCCGCACTTTCATTTTCTTGTTCATTACTGAACCCACTCCTACATTACCTCAGTTTGATTTCGTGTTTATAACCCTGTATTCACCTAACCAGACGTCCTGTCTCTCCTACTACCGAACTTCACTAACTCCCGCTATATCTAACTTCAACTCTAACTTCCACCTATCCATCTCCCTTTATAAATTTTGTAACCTAATAAATTTTGTAACCTACCTGCCAGATTACGGGATCAAACGTTCCACACTCCAATTCTTAGAACTCCAGTTTTGTTTTTCCTAACGACGACAGCTCCTGAGTAGTCTCTGCCCGGAGATCCGAATGGGGACTATTTTACCTCCGGAATATTTTACTCAAGAGGGCGCCGTCATTATTTAACCATGCAGTAAAGCTCCATGCCCTCTGGAAAAATAATATGGCTGTAGTTTCCACTTGCTTTCAGCCGTTTGAAGTAGCAGCGCAGTAAGGCCGTTTTGATTTATGTTACAAGGCCAGATCAATCAATCATTCAGATTGTTGCCCCTGCAATTATTAAAAGCTATGTGTTAATAATATTTTTAAATATTTGGGTGTTAGTCACTAATTAAATCTTCTTAAATAATTATCTTGAGATTTTTTTAATGTAAGTATGGTCTGTATTTTGTGCCATCGACAGACTTATTACAGTAATTTTTTTAATGTGCAGAATGGATTTGGAAATTCACTTGCATTGTGCAGCTACAGTCTCCAACTCTTTAAATAGCTCTTAAAACTGTACCCAGTTACTGTTTATAGTTATGATTCTCATGATTCTTATTCCATGCAGTTTCAAAGCTGTGTCAATATTTTGTGAATCTGACGTTCAAATTTGCTATCTCATAGCTAAGGATTGAGTTTACACAGCCATAGTACAAAGCACTTGTTCTTACACAAGTTACGACAGAACTCTAATGGTACAACATTTCATGACACCTTGTTAGAAGTGTATTTTGTGTGAATTCCACTTCAACTGATGTGACCTATAGAACGCATCACGGTCTAACAGTGGACACTGAGTAACGCCAAAAGCAAATTTTGTAAATGCAGTTCAATGAAGTGAGAAACTTTTCTGTTTGAAATTTAATTTTTGTTACCAATATCTGTATATGATCAGTCGATTGAATGTGATTGCCCACTTGCGCCAGTATTTGTTGTACCTCATGACCGTCATAATGCGAACTATACTTCAACCAAGGCGTCACATCTCTAGAAAATTAACTTTCGACTACGAGGTTTCGCGAAACTGTTGGCCTCTTCGTTTTTTATTCCACCCACGAAATATGTGAGACGTCCTCTTGGACTAAAAAGACGAGTTACACCTTCATGAACACTTTGCACCTCAGCCGTTACCCTGTCTTTTGCAATCTCCCGTCTTCTTTTAAGTACCTGGAAATAATTTGAAACAAGCATTGTATTTTCCTCGTGGAACAAAGATGTGACTCTGTGTTACAATGAACCTCATTCACGTCTTCCGCCTTATAATACATTTGCTGCGCTCCACTGAATCGCGCCATTATCCGGTAGCAGAGTCGATGATTGCCACTCCGCCTAATGAAGGAAGCCGTCAGTATCTGCACAACCCAGCGTCGTTTGTTTTGTGCGACGACGTTCTACTTTCACAATGCACAATAAACTCCCCCGCAAAGTGCTGACAGTAAAACGGCCTCTGGGCGTTTTTACTGGTGGTTTTGTTGCCGTCCTTTTAACTCCGCAATACTGCGTGCATGTTTATTTCGGTGTCGCTACATGCTGTCAGTCTGTTTTGGTACGGCGAGTGAAAAGAGCGCCCATGCCTGACGGGTTTGCACCGAGCGAGGTAGCGTAGTGGTTAGCACATTGAAGGACGGCAGTTCAAACCACACCCGGTCTTCCAGATTCAGCTTTTCAGTTGTTTCCCTGTACCGTTTTAAGGCGAATGCTGGTATATTTCCGTTGAAAGAATATAGCCGATTCCTATCCGCATCCTATCCCACTTCGAACTTTCCACATGGCAATTGATTGAATAATAACGATCATATGATCGCAAGAAATGGGATGGTAGTTGTAAGAGTCGACGAACGTGAAAGAGAAGCAGTGGTTGAGAAGGGAACAAGACAGGGTTATTGCCTATCCCTTATTCAGTCTGTACATTGAGCAAGCAGTAAAGGAAACAGAAAAATTTGGAGTGGGGTTTCAAGCTCACGGGACAGGAAGAAGATGCTGTGATATGCAAATGTTTAGCTTTTCAGAGCATTCACACAAGCTTGGCACCGGTGGTGACACCTACAACGTGCTGACATGAGGAAAGTTTCCAACCGATTTCTCATACACAAACAGCACTTGACCGGCGTTGCCTGGTGAAACGTTGTTGTGATGCCTCGTGTAAGGAGGAGAAATGCGTACCATCACGTTTCCGACTTTGATGAAGGTCGGATTGTAGCCTATCGCGATTGCGGTTCATCGTATCGTGACATTGCTGCTCACATTAGTCGAGATCCAATGACTGTTAGCCGAATATGGAATCGGTGGGTTCACGAGGGTAATACGGAAACGCCGTGCTGGATCCCAACGGCCTCGAATCACTAGCAGTCGAGATGACAGACATCTTATCCGCATGGCTGTAACGGATCGTGCAGCCACGTCTCGATCCCTGAGTCAACAGATGGGGACGTTTGCAAGACAACAATCATCTGCACGAACAGTTCGACGACGTTTGCAGCAGCATGGACCATCAGCTCGGAGACCATGGCTGCGGCTACCCTTGACGCTGCATCATAGACAGGAGCGCCTGCGATTGTGTACTCAACGACGAACCTGGGTGCACGAATGGCAAAACGTCATTTTTTCGGATCAGTCCAGGTTCTGTTTACAGCATCATGATGGTCGCTTCCGTGTTTGGCGACATCGCGGTGAACGCACATTGGAAGCGTGTATTAGTCATCGCCATACTGGCGTGTCACCCGGCGTGATGGTATGGGATGCCATTGTTTATACATCTCGGTCACCTCTTGTTTGCACTGACGCACTTTGAACAGTGGACGTTACATTTCAGATGTGTTACGACCCGTGGCTCTACCCTTCATTCAATCCCTGCGAAACCTACATTTCAGCCGGATAATGCACGACCGCATGTTGCAGGTGCTGTACGGGCCTTTCTGGATACAGAAAATATTCGACTGCTGTCCTAGCCAGCATATTTTCCAGATCTCTCACCAATGGAAAAGTCTGGTCAATGGAGGCCGAGCAACTGGCTCGTCACAATACGCCAGTCACTACTCTTGATGAACTGTGGTATCGTGTTGAAGCTGCATGGGCAGCTGTACCTGTACACGCCATCCAAGCTCTGTTTGACTCAATGCCCAGGCGTGTCAAGACCATTATTACGGCCAGAGGTGGTTGTTCTGGTTACTGATTTCTCAGGATCTATGCACCCAAACTGCGTGAAAATGTAATCACATGTCAGTTCTAGTATAATATATTTGTCCAATGAATACCTGTTTATCTTCTGCATTTCTTCTTGGTGTAGCAATCTTAATGGCCAGTAGTGTATTTTAATTCTGTCAGAGACAGCAAAGGACTAGGAAGAGCACATGAAAGGAATGAATGGCGTCTTGAAACGAGGATATTAGATGAACATCAACAAAAGAAAACCAAGGGTAATGGTATTATCGAATTAAATGACGTGGCGCTGAGGTAATTAGATTAGGAAATGTGACACTTAAAGTAATAGATAAGTTTTGCTATTGGGGTAGCAAAATAACTGATGATCTCCGAAACAGAGATGATATAAAATGTAGACAGGCAATGGTAAGAAATGCACTCCTGAAGAAGAGAAAATTTTAACATCGGATATAGACTGAAGTGTTATTAATTCTTTTCTAAATGTATTTGTCCCGATTGTGGTCAAGTATGGAAGTGAAACATGTACGATAAAGAGTTCAGACAAGAAGACGATAGAAGCTTTTGAAATCTGGTGTCAGTGAAGAATTCTGAAGATTAGGTGGGTAGATCGCGTGACTAATGAGGAGGTACTGAAAGAATTGAGGAGACAAAAATTTCTTGCACAACTTGACTAAAAGAAAATGTCATTTGATATGACACATTCGGAGACATAAAGTGATAAGAGCTTTATTATTGCAGTGAAGTGTGTATGTGTGTTGGGGGGGGGGGGGGGGGAATCGTAGAGGGTGGCCAAGCAACGAACACAGTAAGCAGATTCAGAAGGATGTACACTGCAGTAGTTGCTCGGAGATGAAAAAGCTTGCACAAAATAACAATAGCCTCCAGGGCTGCATCAGACCAGTCTTCGGACTGAAGACCAGAATAACAAAAGCAACAACAACATGATCGCAAGTCTAATAGTTGGTCAGTACGACTATCTGTTCCGAAAATCAACAGAAACGAATTGGGGAAATGTAAATCTACTGCCGAAAATGACAGTTTCCAATCTTATTTAACTTTAATAATTTAAACGTGAGGCAATTATGAAAACGTAGTAAACAAATCACTACCAGTGTGAAACGGTAAAAGTGCCGACTGTTACAAAACAATAAAGTCGCCAGTCCACTATGGGCAATTCCAGTGCGCATTAAGTTACGCATCCAACATGTTTCTCGCAATTGAGACAAACATCTCTGCTATAACGTATATGCGTCGCGAGTACAAACTGAAAATTTCCATACTTGATTCAAAATTGAACTGCTTTGACTTGAAGACACACATTTCCTACCAAATTTTGAGAAAGGCATTTATTATAATTTGTACTGCAACTGCTGGGAATGAAATAACACAAACACGAAAATGTAAACGTGTCACGACACAATATCACTTACCAGTATAATTTTTCACAGTCCAATCCCACAAAAACTGTTAAAATAGCTGTTGTAAGTAGCAAATGAAACAATATTTCACTCAAAATGATAATTCAGCATCGGGATACTGAATGCGAAGCCACAACAAGATCAATCTACAGACACCGCAAAGAAGTTAGAAAATATGGAAATTCGTACCAGATTTATTGCAGAGGAGTTGATTCATTTGTTTTAATGGTGATGGCTACTTTTACAATTTAAGACCACTGAAGGCCTTTAGGAATTGTTGAACCAGCTCATTGGGCAATGAAGTTACTTTTAAAACAGTTACCATAAACAAACTAAGTAGCTCATATACAGGATGTAAAAAGAGTACCACTGCTCAGAATGACATCAAATTTGAACAGCATAGTATTGACGCAGGGGAAACTTCATGGAGAAAAATAAATTTAACGAAAATTTTACCAGTAGATGGCACTGTAACGTAAATGGGGCCGGCTATATTATGGTCCCTTACTTTAAACTACGTAAGATGAGACTTTAACATTAATCATTTTCATTAAGTAGTCGGGGCCAATATAAGCTGAATACTTTGTAGGAGGCCAAATAAATGCATGATTTTATTTTAGATGAGCGCCAGGCTCCCTACAAGTTAATAATTTCAGAAATGGAGTCCAGGCCTGAGTTCACCGATCTGCCTTAACTGATATCGCTGAAAATATATGAAGTCTTGTAAATGCGAATTACTGAAATCCACAAACTCAAAGTAAATAATGATTTAAAATGATTTAGTAGCCACTGCTATGAGTAAAATCTGCAAAATAACTTAATATTTGAATCTGACGCGTAATGGCGGTCAATTGTTGCCCGTCAGCGATAAAGGCTTTTGGGCGACGTAGCAGCTGAAAAATACTAGTTAATCTTTCTCAGGAAGTGAAACATTGAGATTAGGTGCTTATATTACCTTGAAATAATGACATGAGTTAGTTTTTATACATATAATTTAAGTAATAATTTACATACAAACCGTAACAATTCCTAGGAGAGGAAACAATACAAACATCTGAAAGCGTTAAGCGCTACCCACAATCTCAAACGAACAAAAGAAGCAGAAAAAAAGATTTGTTCTGTCCATCGTATATATAATCACACAAATATACAAATATTTGATTTCGATATATTTTTCACCACGATATTAATCATCAGCGATAAAGACCTTTTCGAATCAGAGTATCTACGTTACAGGTTTTCATAAATATTACTAATATAGTTCTTCACAAATGCCTTTTAAGTCTTGTCTATTTTATGTCATTCACTATTGTTATATATACTGTCCGTAAAAATCGCCCAAGCCTACAGCTACAAATGACAGGTGAATCGTAGTCCGACGGCTATGGTTTGTGTTGCACATCACACTATCCGACCTGTTCAGTGTGCATGATTGCACAAGTTTGGCAGTCAGCAGTTGTGGCACTGTTAGTTAGGTAAGCCCATCCACAAAGGCGGGGTCATACCACATCATATGGGAGCAATCGGTTTTTAACTGTTCTGAGGCCATAACAGCATAAAAAGTAAAATGACATCGGTTTTTAAGTGTCCTGTGGCCAAATACCGCATAAAAATCGAAGTGATATCCGTTTGCAGCTGCGGTGTTCAATGTGCTGTCCACGGTTTTCTACCACAATGTGAAATCGGGAAAGCTGACCGCTGTGGCCGAGCGGTTCTAGGCGCTTCAGTCTGGAACCGCGCGGCCGCTCCGGTCGCAGGTTCGAATCCTGCATCGGGCATGGATGTGTGTGATGTCCGTAGGTTAGTTGGGTTTAAGTAGTTCTAAGTTCTAGGGGACTGATGACCTCAGATGTTAAGTCCCATAGTACTCAGACCCATTTTTTTGAAATCGGGAAACAGCATGTTCCACAACAGATCGGAGTCACGTTCAGACTGCGTTGCGCAATGCGGGCTTTCAATTCATCTATGTTCATTTTGGAGCATTGAACATAACATCTTTCAGATAACCCCACAACCAGAAGTCGCACGGAGTAAGATCAGGTGATCTGGACGGCCAGGCTGTAGGGAGATGACAGCTGATAATTCTATATTTCCCAAATACCTGTGCAGAAGCAACTTCATTAGCTGTGCAATGTGCGGAGGAGGGCCACCTTGTACAAAAGTGATCCTACCCACACATTCACGATGTTGAAGGATTGGAGTGACGTTAGTGCGAAAAAGACTCTCACAGCGTTTACCAGTGACGGTACAGGTAAAACGACCCACACGATTCATCTACATCTACATGATTACTCTGCAATTCACATTTAAGTGCTTGGCAGAGGGTTCATCGAACCACAATCATACTATCTCTCTACCATTCCACTCCCGAACAGCGCGCGAGAAAAACGAACACCTAAACTTTTCTGTTCGAGCTCTGATTTCTCTTATTTTATTTTTTTGATCATTCCTACCTATGTAGGTTGGGCTCAACAAAATATTTTCGCATTCGGAAGAGAAAGTTGATGACTGAAACTTCGCAAATAGATCCCGCCGCGACGAAAAACGTCCCTGCTTTAATGACCTCCATCCCACCTCGCGTATCATATCTTCCACACTCTCTCCCCTATTACATGATAATGCAAAACGAGCTGCTGTTTTTTGCACCCTTTCGATGTCCTCCGTCAATCCTACCTGGTAAGGATCCCACACCGCGCAGCAGTATTCTAACAGAGGACGAACGAGTGTAGTGTAAGCTGTCTTTTTAGTGGACTTGTTGCATCTTCTAAGTTTACTGCCAATGAAACGCAACCTTTGGCTCGCCTTCCCTACAATATTATCTATGTGGTCTTTCCAACTGAAGTTGTTCGTGATTTTAACACCCGGTACTTAGTTGAATTGACAGCCTTGAGAACCGTACTATTTATCGAGTAATCGAATTCCAACGGATTTCTTTTGGAACTCATGTGGATCACCTCACACTTTTCGTTATTTAGCGTCAACTGCCACCTGCCACACCATACAGCAATCTTTTCTAAATCGCTTTGCAACTGATACTGGTCATCGGATGACCTTACTAGACAGTAAATTATAGCATCATCTGCGAACAACCTAAGAGAACTGCTCAGATTGCCACCCAGGTCATTTATATAGATCAGGAACAGCAGAGGTCCCAGAACGCTTCACTGGGGAACACCTGATATCACTTCAATTTTACTCGATGATTTGCCGTCTATTACTACGAACTGCGACCTTCCTGACAGTAAATCACGAATCCAGTCGCACAACTGAGACGATACCCCATAGGCCCGCAGCTTGATTAGAAGTCGCTTGTGAGGAACCGTGTCAAAAGCTTTACGGAAATATAGAAATACGGAATCAACTTGAGATCCCCTGTCGATAGCGGCCATTACTTCGTGCGAATAAAGAGCTAGCTGCGTTGCACAAGAACTATGTTTTCTGAAACCAAGCTGATTACGTATCAATAGGTCGTTCCCTTCGAGGTGATTAATAATGTTTGAATACAGTATATGCTCCAAAACCCTACTGCAAACCGACGTCAATGATATAGGTCTGTAGTTTGATGGATTACTCCTACTACCCTTCTTAAACACTGGTGCGACCTGCGCAATTTTCCAGTCTGTAGGTACAGATCTATCGGTGAGCGAGCGGTTGTATATGATTGCTAAGTAGGGAGCTAGTGTATCAGCGTAATCTGAAAGGAACCTAATCGGTATACAATCTGGACCTGAAGACTTGCCCGTATCAAGCGATTTGAGTTGCTTCGCAACCCCTAACGTATCTGCTTCTAAGAAACTCATTCTAGCAGCTGTTCGTGTTTCAAATTCTGGAATATTCCTCCTTGAAAAAATACGGCCTTGTTATAAACGATAACGCCAACCCGCAGCAGACAGTAAGCTTTGCAGAATAAAGAAGTGCCGATTGATGTGCGTGCGGATTTTCCGTTGTCCATATTTTGCAATTCAGCGTATTGTCCGACCCACACGATTCATCTGCTTCAAAAAATACGGCCTTCCGATAAACGATAACGCACATCCGCAGCACACAGTAACCTTTGCAGAATGAAGTGGTGCCGGTTGATGTGCGTGCGGTTTTTCCGCTGCCCGTGTTCTGCAATTCTGCGTATTGCAATGTCCTTGGAGATGGAAATAGGTTTCGTCTATCCACAGAATGTTCCACGGCCATTCATTGTCCACTTCCATGCGAGCAAGAAATTCCGGAACGAGCGTTTGTCTTGCTGGCAGCTCAGGAGGAAGCAACTCCTGAACATGTGTGATTTTGTACGGATAGCAATACAGGGTGTTTCGTAGGATTTTATGCACAGTACTCACAGGCACGTCCATCGTTCGGGCAAATCCTCGTGCACTGCATGTTTGCATATCGCCACTCGACCTCTCGTGGAAAGCTGTGGACACATCTTCAATAGTTGTCGGATCAAGTGCTTTCCTGTCTCTGCCACAATGCACTTCAGAAGAATCTGTCTTTTCGAAATTTGTAATCATTTTCTTCAGACTCTTAGCAGTCATCGGATCAGTGCCTTTTTTCATACCACTGAGCGTGCAGAACTTCTGCAGGGCTACTGGCGCACAGTCACCGTTCTTGTAAGAGAGCATTACCAGCAGCGCGCGATCCTTCATAGAAACAACCATGTTGAGTGTCTCGGATGCAAACTGATTAAGAGCCGTGTGCCGCGGGTCTGTTGGTGAGCATTTTCTGAAGCTTACAGCGCCACGTGTTGGACAAATTTTCGTTTTTTTATGACGTTTCCCCCTGCGTCAACAATATCTTGCTCAAATCTGACATCATTCTAATCAGTGGTTTGAAACTGGAAGTTTAATTATGGACACCCTGTATATTTATTTCACTAATCCAAGACACTCTGTTGTAATTAGGATCAGATAAAGCATATTATCAGAGGTGTCACTTAGACAATGAACGTCATTTAGTTCCATTATGGTGGATATAGAGGAATCATGGGCAAAGTTCAGATAGACTGTAAATCGTGTTCTGGAGAAGTATGTGCCAAGTAAGTGAATTAAGGACGGAAAAGACCCAATATGGTTTCACTATGAAATTCGGAGGATGTTGAGGAAGCAGAGGCTGTTGCACTCTCGGTTCAAACCAGAATGCGCTAATGACGACAAGCACAAGTTTGTAGAGATTCGTGCGTCTGTGTAGAGATCTATGTGCGAAGCATTACAACTACCACGGTCATACTTTACCAAAAGACCTGGCCGAGAACGCGGGAAAATTCTAGTCCTGTGTAAAATCGCAAAGACTTTCAGGCAGGCACTCGCTGACCAGTCTGATGTGGCAGTAGGAGGTACCCAAATGAAAGCTGAAGTTTTAAATTTCACGTTCAAGAAATCGTTCCCACGTCAGCATCGTACAAACATACGGTCATTTGACCATCGCACAGAGTATATTTATTTCATTATGTATGGTAATAAATATCTCTGGCATAGAGAAACATCTGAAAGAGTTGAAAAACAAATAAGTCGCCAGGTCCGGAAGGAATCCCAATTCGGTTTTACAAAGAGTACTCCGCGGCGTTATCCCCTTACTTAGCTTGGTTTTATCGCGAACCTCTTGCCCAGGAGAAAGTCCCAAGCGGCGGAAAAAAGCGCACGTGACTCGTATATATAAGAAGAGTAAAATAACGGAACCGCAGAATTACAGACCAATATTCTGAGCATCGGTTTGCTGTAGAATCCATCAACATATTCTCAGTTCGAATATAATAAATTACCTTGAGACTGAAAAGCTTTTGCCCACGAATCGACATGGTTTTAGAAGGCATCCTTCGTGCACAGCTCATCTTGCCCTTTCTTCACATGGTATTGTATTGTATGTTAACCGGGGACCTAGAAACGACGAAGAGGCTCCGTCCCCGTCGCAGCCGCAGTGATCCACAACTCCACGACGACTACCGCAGTCCACTTCACCCCTCCGCCGCCCCACACCGAAGCCAGGGTTATTGTGCGGTTTGGCCCCCGGTGGACACCCAGGGAACGTCTCACACCAGACGAGTGTAACCCCTATGCTTGCATGGTAGAGTAATGGTGGTGTACGCGTACGTGGAGAAATTGTTTGCGCAGCAATCGCCGACATAGTGTAACTGAGGCGGAATAAGGGGAACCAGCCCGCATTCGCCGAAGCAGATGGAAAACCGCCTAAAAGCGATCCACAGACTGGTCGGTTCACCGGACCTCAACACAAATCCGCCGGGCGGATTCGTACCGGGGACCAGGCGCTCCTGCCCGCCCTGTCTGACGGACAGGGTGAGCAGTAATTTACGGCAGTTTGCTGATGGCGCTTTGGTGTACGATAAGGTGTCGTCGTTGAGTGACTTTAGGAGGACACAGGATGCCGTAGACAGGGTTTCTAGTTGGTGTGATGGAGGAATGAATATAGAAAAATGTAAGTTAACGCGGATGAGAAGGAAAAACAATCCTGTAGTGTTCGGATACAGCATTAGTAGCGTCCTACTTGACACAGTCACGTCGTCTAAATATCTGGGTGTGACGTTGCAAAGCAATGTGAAACGGAACGAGCATGTGAGGATTGTGATATGGAAGGCGAACGGCCGACTTTGGTTTGTTGGAGAATTTTTGAAAGGTGTGGTTCAACTGTGAAGGAGACCGCATATAGGATGCTGCAGCGACCTATTCTCGAGTACTGCTCGAGTGTTAGGGATCCGCACCAGGTACGATTGAAGGAGGTGATCAAGGCAATTCAGAGGCGGTCTGCTAGATTTCTTACCGACAGGTTCGAACAACACGCAAGTATTCCGGAGATGCTTCGGGAACTTAAACTGGAACCTCTGGAGCGACGGTGACGTTCTTTTCGAGAGCCAGTATTTTGAGGACCGCCATATGAAGCAGACTGCAGAACGATTCTATTGCCGCCAACGTAGATTTCGCGTAACAACCACGAATATAAGATAAGAACAGAGAAATTATGGCTCATACGGAGGCATATAGGCAGTCATTTTTCCCTCGTTCTGTCTGCGAGTGGAGCAGGAAAGGAAGTGACTAGTAGTACACGCCACGCATCGTGTGGTGGCTTGCGGGGTGTGAATGTAGATGTAGATAATGACATGAAAGTAATGACAAACACAGGCTACAAAATTACAACTGCAATATACAGGGTATTTGAAAAAGAAGTCCATAGTTCTTATGTTTCCTAGAATCTGTACAAAGTGACATACACTATTCTAGTTTGTGATGTTTGAGTCATCAACTCTCCAAGTTTGGCTACCCTGCAGTTGGCAGGTCTGCTTGACCTTGAGAGGGCACCAGTGCTGTTTTTTTTTCCTCTGTTCCCTCAGTTCAGTCTCGGCGTGCATGCAGTGCAGTGCAGAGCAACTCAGCAACGATTTGTACTCCGCAACAGAAAGCGCGGTTTGTTATTTGGCTAGTGAAAACTGAGTCAGTTATAACAGTGCAATGTAATTTTAAACATTTGTGAGGTGGTGAACCACCTGCAGCAAAAACTATCCGTCATTGGCTAAAGTCTTTTAAAAGCAAAATCACCAGGTAGACCGAGAACTTCTGAAGATGATGTTGAACAGATCCGTCTTTCGTGTGTTTTTCCAGCAAGATGGGCGCCCCCCCCCCCCCCTCATTGCAGTAACCATGTGCGTGCGGTTCTTGAGACTCGCTTTCCAGGAAGCTGGAACCGCTGGGCTGGCGTAATACCTTGGCCACCACAAAGCCCAGACTGAACCCCACTGGACTTTTTATTTTGGATACACATAAAAAATGCTGGGCACAGTGAAAAGATCAGAGATATCAATCATTTATAGGAAAGAATCGTCGCAGCGGTTGGAACAGTTACACCTGAAATGTTGGTGAATACGTGGCGACAAATGGAATATCATCTCGACGTGTGCAGGGCAACAAATGGATTCCACGCTGACGGCTACAAACATTAAACAAAATTTGAAGAAATTCTTTTTGATTTATGTACTCATTGATGTAATTTTTCATTAATTTCCCCATTAAATTTATTCTTAAAACTAGGGAATTCTTTTTCAAACAACCTGTAGAATAGTGTCATAATCAATAAATAAACAAAAGAAACCAGGACTGCCTGTTACACGGTAAATAGTCTAAATGCTGTTCCTTTTAAGTTGCCTGCCTCTAGATTACGGTGGCATACTCAACACTCAGCGCACGTGGCGTATGGTAACATGTTCTCCCTGGAAAGTTTTGCCGGATAGCATCTGGCTCACTGCTGCCCGCGGAGGCGTCTTATAACCAGACAGCGGAGAGCGTGGCGTGTCCCCAGACCACTTACTCTCAATCAACAGCCGAGGAACGTCAGAGCAGATCTCACGCAGCCGTTTTGTTTTGCTTCCAGGCAGCTTTGATAGACCACCTACTCCTGACACTTATTATTTATAATTCTATGCCCTGACAAGTCCCAGTGTACAAAAAACACTTTAGTTAGCTGGAACACATCATAAATTAATTTCTAAAATCAGTTTTACAACAATCGTATAAAAGCAGTATTTACGTACAGCTTATTCTTAAAAAATTGCAAAAAAAATTGTAGTTGTGGTTTCAGCTGCGGCTCCAACTCTAATGGCTTCGTCGTTGCTGAGACGTAAAGCCCAAGTTCCTTCCTTCCTTCCAACACTCCATTTGCCTTTATGTGGTTCAAGTGGCTCTGAGCACTATGGGACTTAACTTCTGAGGTCATCAGTCCCCTAGAACGTAGAAATACTTAAACCTAACTAACCTACGGACATCACACACATCCATGCCCGAGGCAGGATTCGAACCTGCGACCGTAGCGGTCGCGCGGTTCCAGACTGAAGCACCTAGAACCGCTCGGCCATTTGCCTTAATGTTTCGAACATTAAGACGCGCTTACATTGAGCTCAGAACATGTTTTTGTTCGGAACATTGTGTGCAACTTGTTCCCTCAAAATGTTGGCAGCATTGTTCGTTGTTCGCATTCCCGTTGACACTAGCGAGCAACATTTCTACGTATTCGCATAGTTTGCTGCGGTGAACTGATAGGTTACTTTGTGTATTCACATCAAGAGATACGCTATGCCAAGTGAAGAGGAAGAATTAATATCATTTGGTGCTGCATTAATAATACTTAACGAAGTAAACAGACGAAGAAAACGATGTAGTCGTCGTCGGTGGACCAAAACATACTATAGAAGACGTGGCGGGAATAACATGCTTTGTGAGCTGAATTTGGAAGACGGTTCTGGCTTCCGCAACTTCAGAAGGATGTCGCCGTCAGATTTTGAAATGTTGTTGAATATTATAGTACCAGTTGTTTCAAAGAAAGTCACAAATTTCAGAAAATCAATCCCTCTGAACCAAAGACTTGCTGCTACTCTTCGTTTTCTGGCATCAGGAGACTCCTGTCAAAGCCAGACATATCTCAAATAGTTCCAAATAGTTCCATATCAGCCGGCCGGAGTCTGGACCCGTGAGACAGCTACGGTCGCAGGTTCGAATCCTGCCTCGGGCATGGATGTGTGTGATGTCCTTAGGTTAGTTAGGTTTAAGTAGTTCTAAGTTCTAGGGGACTGATGACCTCAGAAGTTAAGTCCCATAGTGCTCAGAGCCATTTGAACCATTATTGAGTTCCATATCATCCAGGAAACGTAGATATTTAAATCCAAACCACTTCGTTTCGTAAAGTGTGTCAGTACCACATTTAATTTTTTTCTTTCCTCTATTTTCCTTTTCTCTCGTCGGTACTGAGACAAGAGAAATTTAATTTTTTTGTCCACGTCACTGCTGCTGGTGCCAAGCGCCGCAGCAACTTTTTGTAATGAATCATGTTTGATTTTAGTGTTTTTGTAACCTGCGCACCGTACTTTCCACACGCATTCCTCTGCCTCATAGAGCGACATCAGCTGGAAAATTTTGTCTCGTGAGCACTGCATTTCAAATAAAAACGAAGGGACATAAAATACACGCACCACTACACTCCAGCAAAACACACACCAAAACATCACTCAGAGCAAACGAACACCAGTGCTGCGTAGCGGAATTTAGTGGTAGCAGGCCACGAACAATGTTTCTTTGATCTCTACCGACACAGCCGTGGAACATTGATTTTGTGTTGCGAACATGTTGCCAACTTGTTGCGAACATCCGTAGTCCATTACTAGCCATGAACAATGTTGCGAACAATGTTGTGAACAATGTTGCCAACTCAGTGTAGACATGCCTTTACATGTAAGCAATCTTTTCCCTGCTATGCTGGTACATTCTCTCCAAGTGTGTTTCTCACGACGAATGATGAGATGTGGAAACTGAGTTATAACGCGGGTGGGAGAGTAAAGTACTCTTTGCACCAGAATGCATACTGGCCATTCATCGGACTTTGGCAGGTGGCGAAACAAATTGCGACGTCAAGCCTCATTCTACCTCGACGCCCCGTTTGGGAAATGAAGCAGTTTTCAGAAATGGTGTATTTTCGATCGGTGGCAACTCAGAAGAAGCCGTTATGTGTTTGTTATTCTTCGTGCATTTTCGATATCGTGATCTCCAGCGGTGAAGTGGTCAACTTACCCTGCAGCCTCCTCGCTTTTCCTGTGCTGGGTTTGTTCTTCTCCACAAATGCGTCGCCAGAAGTAAGTGAGAAGCTGAAATATGTAATTCGTGCTTGTAGTGAGTTTCGAGACTGTTTTCTTCCTAAATTTGGTACCTCTGTTGCTGGAAGTTAGTGGGATTCATAGATGGAACTTCAGTAATTTTAGCCACGAGTGTGGTGCGAAGGATGAACTACAGAAACAAGTTGGTGCATCAGGGGTGAGATATCGAAATAGTAAATGTTGGCTCTGGGGTTCGTAGAACAAACTGTCAGAGGAAAATGGCGGTTCTGGGGTACGCAGAATGAACTTTTGTTATTAAAATTGAAACATCTCTCACCGTCCCCCGGTTCTGTGGGATGCATCAGTGACTGCTGTGGCGAAACAATGAAAAGTCAGGCTTTTCAATGTACCAAACTACCCACATTAAGCTACTTCTCAGGATCATCATCCATAAAACAGATGTAGATCTTCATAAAACACATTCTTGTACAAAATCTGTATGAATATACTCACCAAACTTTACACAAAAAATATTTATTTATTTCTTTTTGTTTGGTGTAGTTTTAATGATACAAGACTTCATTTTTAACTTATAGTTTAAACGTACATCCAGATTATTAGTTTTTTTCTCTACCCAGTAATTTGTCAAAAACAAAAAAGATGTGTTCTAGAATTCTAATACATATCTAATTTTTTCTCTGTAACTATATGTTGTGTAGCTGTAACAATTAGCTCTTTTACTACTAACAAATGCAGAAATGAAACATGCCGTTGTAGCAGTAATGCTAAACTAAAAGCGTCAGTCGTCTCAGTTTGTGAATGCTTTTCTATCTCTCTTCAGTGTGACGACTGGCTGATGCAGCTCCCCACAGTAATCTGTCTTCTGCGAGTTTGTTCATCTCTGAATAACTATTGGAATCTATATCAACTTGAACCTGCTTACTGTTATTTACTCGCTCCCCCCCCCCCCCCCCTCGCACCACAAACAACATTACAACTTCTACTCTCCGTGCAGCCCTCCATTATCAAACTGACTGTTCCTTGATGCCTCAGGGGGTGTCCTATCAATCAGCAATCTTCTGTAATACCACATTTCAAGAAGCTTCTGCTCTCTTTTTTATTTATCTGTAACGTGTCCATGCTACACTTCCACATCAGGTTGCAGCCCAGACAAACACTTTCAAGAAAAACCTCCTGACACTTAAGTATATATTAGATCTAAAATATTTATCTTTTTCAGAAAAGTTATCTCACTATTGTCGGTCTGCATTTTACATCCTCTTTACTTCTGCCGGCGTCCTTTATTTTCCTTCCTAAATAGGGAAACTCGTAAAAGATACCTTTTGTTTCTCATTGCCTAATCTGATTCTCTAAGCATCACGTGATCTAATTCGACCATATTCCTTTTCCTTTGATTTACTTTTGTTGATATTCATGTTATAATCTCTTACAATATCGGTTCCGTGCAACTGATATTCCAACTCCAACTCCTCTGCAGTCTCTGACAGGATTACATTGTTATCGGAAAATCTTAAAGTTGAAATATCTTCTCCCGGAACTTTAATTCCTTTCGCAACTTTCTTCTTGATTTTCATTGCCATTTTTTCCATGTCCAGGGTAAATAAAATTTGTAAGAGAACAAGCGAAGAATGTCCACGACTGGGTAGTTAATCTCACTGTGCATTTTTTCGGCAGCGTCCAGATATTTTTGATGATATACAGCATTTCTTCGTAGAAACCGCTGCTACT
This sequence comes from Schistocerca cancellata, assembly GCF_023864275.1. NCBI lineage: Eukaryota > Metazoa > Arthropoda > Insecta > Orthoptera > Acrididae > Schistocerca > Schistocerca cancellata. The sequence goes on along the minus strand of NC_064627.1, from coordinate 822,042,492 downwards.
TTAAATCATCACTACCTACAGACAAGAAATGAATGTTTCTCCACATGTCTCGACGAAAGTGCAATTTCTTCGATTGAGAACATTGTTATCAGGTGTAGAATGCTTGGAGAGCAGATTAAAAACTAATTTGTCTGATACTGCTAGTTAGAAGAAACCAAAGTATGTGTAGTTCCAGGTACCTAATTTAAAATGTATTCTTGCATCCCGACCGTTGGTATCTTTCTTTCACTTTAAGTGAGTGTTCTGTCCAAAATGGCAGTAGGGAATCATGGTGCTTAATGTGATTGTATCACCTTGGAGACACTGTGGAGGGATTCGTCAGGAGGACACAGACGCGAGAGAAGGAAGGCTGGATTAGATTTTAACTTCCCGTCGACGATGAAGTCATTAGAGACAGAGCACAAGTTCGTATGAGGCGAAGAAATTGGCCGTGTCATTTTCAAGGGAACCATTCCTGCATTTGCGTCATTCGACTTAAGAAAACCACAGGAAATCTAATTCCCGCTGTCATGAGGGACATCTGAGCCACTGTCCTCCGGAGTCTTAATCACTGCATCACCCCGTTCGGTTGTAGGCTCTAAGTCTGGTTTTGAGAACTTGCATTTACTTCTTTACCAGCGGAAAAATGCTTCTATCGAAGAACAAAAAAGACGAATATGCTCCTTTTTATTAAAAGACTCTGAAAAGTGAGGTAGTGGCTGCCTCATTCTATCTGCCTCAACACCTTCAAAAATTTTCCCAAAAACTTTGGCTAGAGAATATTTTCGCGCTCTTTTTAACATGCAGCTGACCTCTCACTCCCACGATCTCCCCTAAATGTAATTCATTCACATCCACCAGTCTATCCCTATAGGTCGCCCATACCTATCCACTCCCAGTTGCCAGTCTCACTCACTCGTTCAACCCGACTCTTTGTCAATATCTCTTTGTGTCTCTGTAACTGTCATTGTCTGCTGTCTCACAACCAAAGTCTCCTACTACCACTACTGTCTCCTCTCGTTCTCACTGTCTCCCTCTTGCTCTCTCTCTTACTGCTACCATCTCATTCATTCACTCACAATGGTGCAGTCTCTTCTCACTGTCACTATCTGTCTCTTCCTCGTTGTCATTGTCATAGATTCTGTCCCTCATTATCACTGGCTCGCACGCACTTCCACTTTCTTCCTCTCTTAATTCCTTTTCACTAGCACTATCTTCTTAAATTTATTCGTTGCACTTTTCTGTCACTGTCGACTATGTTCTTCTGCCACTGTGTGCCTCTCTTTCTCTCATACTGCCATTATCTCCTTCGCTTTTCCTATAGCACAACCACTGTGCACTATCTTACAGTATTTTTTAATTTTCCCACAGCCATTGTCTCCTCCTCTCTCAGCATAAAGAAGTGCGAATATGTTTGCATGTCAAAATTTTTGGGAAAATTTTTAAACGTTCTGAGGAAGGTAGAATGATTTAGCTGGTATCCCTCTTTTGAGTCTTTTAAACAGAAGCATATTCCCCTTTTTGTGGTCCGATAGGAGCGCTTTTCCGTCAATTCCTTTCTTTTCCCTGTTTCAGTAGGGTATGTCACTCACACGAAAAGAAATTTAAGGGTCAGTAATATATTGATAGTTCACTTACGTAAAATTGAAGTGATTTTACACCTCAGACCGGATTTCAAGTGCACCAACAGTTTGCATTTGTTTTAGTACTACAACAACATGGAGTTCTCGGAACCATTCAGATGATACCTGAGACACTATAAAGCAGTTCCCCGTGCTACATTACTTTATAAACTACGTTTTCGCCTCACACGGGATTTAATTGCGTATTTTACGTGTACAAGTAGGATAACATTGAACCTCTCTATCTCTGAAACGATACCAAGAAAATTACCGAGGTTGTTCGAGATAAGGATCATAGAAATATATAGTAAAAATTTTAGCTATTTGCTGTGCATAGACGTCTTGGCATCTGCAGCTCGGTTTTGGTAGCTAAAAACCATGTTTTCTGGTTTTCTCTGGAACCTACCACGAACTAAATAGTGCCTCCACACGCTCCTTAAGGCGCACCGTAAACCACGTCTAAAGCAAAAAGAACTAACCTACGTCTAATGCAAAAAGAACTAACTGATTTGCTCAGTTTCCCTAAGCTGGACGAAGTGTGTTATGCACTACTGGCCACTAAAATTGCTACACCAGTGGAGATGACGTGCTACAGACGCGAAATTTAACCGACAGAAAGAAGATGCTGTGATATGCAAACGATTAGCTTTACAGAGCATTCACACAAGATTGGCGGCGGTGGCGACACCTACAACGTGCTGACATGAGGAAAGTTTCCAACCGATTTCTCATACACAAACAACACTTGACCGGCGTTGCCTGGTGAAACGTTGTTGTAATGCCTCGTGTAAGGAGGAGAAATGCGTACCATCACGTTTCCGACTTTGATAAAGGTCGGATTGTAGCCTATCGCGATTGCGGTTTATCATATCGCGACATTGTTGCTCGCGTTGGTCGAGATCCAGTAACTGTTAGCAAAATATGGAATCGGTGGGTTCAGGAGGGTAATACGGAACGCCGTACTGGATCCCAACGGCCTCGTGTCACTAGCAGTCGAGATGACAGGCAGCTTATCCGCAAGGCTGTAACGGATCATGCAGCCACGTCTCTATCCCTGAGTCAACAGATGGGCACGTTTGCAAGACAACAACCATCTGCACAAACAGTCCGACGACGTTTGCAGCAGCATGAAGCTCGGAGACCATGGCTGCGGTTACCCTTGACGCTGTATCACAGACAGGAGCGCCTGCGATGGTGTACTCAACGACGAACCTGGGTGCACGAATGGCAAAACGTCATTTTTCGGATGAATCCAGGTTCTGTTTACAGCATCGCATTGTTCGCATTGACGGCATTTTGAACAGTGGACGTTACATTTCAGATGTGTTACGACCCGTGGCTCTACCCTTCATTCGATCCCTGCGAAACCCTACATTTCAGCAGGATAATGCACGACCGCATGTTGCAGGTCCTGTACGGGCCTTTCTGGATACAGAAAATGTTCGACTGCTGCCCTGGCCAGCACATTCTCCAGATCTCTCACCAATTGAAAACTTCTGGTCAATGGTGGCTGAGCAACTGGCTCGTCGCAATACACCAGTCACACTACTCTTGATGAACTGTGCTATCGTGTTGAAGCTGCATGCGCAGCTGTACCTGTACACGCCGCCGTTATTACGGCCAGAGGTGGTTGTTCTGGGTACTGATTTCTCAGGATCTATGCACCCAAATTGCGTGAAAATGTAATCACATGTCAGTTTTCGTATAATATATTTGCCCAATGAATAGCCGTTTATCATCTGCATTTCTTCTTGGTCTAGCAATTTTAATGGCCAGTAGTGTATTAGAACTTTGACCCTTTACTGTAGGAGAGTTACAGTTATGTTGGGCATGCAAATGGTTCCTAGCCCGTGGGCTACTAAAAACACTTGACCCTACATTTCTGTCACCAACAGAACCCGAGATATGAGCCCCGGAAAAGTCTCGCTTTTATGCGCAGCGTTTTGGAACATATTAAATAGCGCTAGATATTTTACATAGCACATAGATATGATTTTGACCACCTGCCTAGCTGACGCTGTTGCAGACTGTAAAATTATTAACAAAATGTGATTTTTATATATGTTGCTATTTAGCTCTCTGTGATAATCCAGAATACTTTCCCTTCGGTTCTGAGGATGAAATCATCCTGAGTCCAGAGAGTTTGGATGTTGTGTAAGCTCAACATGCCAGGTATTTCTAATACACAACATGCCTTGATGATTCCTTCCTTTGGAAGTAATGAAAGTCTCCTTTACATCACGTTTCGCTACGGTGCGTTAGCGACCTCGGTTATGGAGACAGGAAGCTAATCGTTCTGTTTAAAGTACTTTTGTACACCAGGAGAGACAGCGCGTTGTTTCATGCTGCTTTCTGCTTGGTACTAACCACTTTGAGCAGAAACAAAGGATTATTATGATTTTCCGTATCTTATCTGTAACCTCAACTTGTGGACAGTCTGTTCAAAATGACAACGGCGCCGCTTCATGTTGTTGCTTGCACGTCTTAGAACACCTGATACTAGCTACCAATTAATTACGATTATATAATCAGCGGAAGGCAGCTACGTCACAACTGATATATTTTAGCATAAGCTGATTTCACAGTGCTTAACAGATAAGCAAAAAAAATTCCAACGGAAAGTGACAAACTGTGTATATTCTAAGCAAGCAAAGTGTCTGGTTGAAAGAACAACGATACATTTTCAAATACGTCCCGAAAGTCTTTACACTCATGAGCAAGTGGGTTAGAGGTGGTAGAAATTAAGGTTTAATGTCCCGTCGACGACTATGTCATTAGAGACGGAGCAAATACTCAGAGATGTCTAGGATAGGTAAACAAATAAGAAACAGGGAAATTAATCTGCAAAAGAACTATCCCAGCATTTGCTACGATCGATGTAAGGAAACTACGAAACCCTAAATGTGGATGGCGGTTGCAGTTCTCAAGCGCCGTCCTCCCGAATATGAATCCAGTGTGCTGACAACCGAGTAACCTCGCCTGAAAATTGAAAAGTTAGTGGAGCGGAAAAAGAAGTACATAAATAACTCTGCGTCAGTCACAAAGTTTTTATATCATCCACTACGTTAAATCGTCATCGTCAGGTGGAAGGCACTTTTTACACAGTTCTTTTTAGTGACAAAGATCAGCGATTTCTTTCATCAAGAACTTTAGTTGAGCATGAGGTAGGTTGTGACTTGCTTTGCTAATAACTAACTCAATTAGCGCCGATAGTATCTATCGATGTAATGTAGTAAATAAGTAATTTTTGAGAACATTTCTCCTGGAGAAACAGCGGTCTAGTTAAATGTACTTTAAAAATGGACACAAACAGTCTCGACCGCAAAAACATTTATCTCGGCGGTAACCAGTTTCGGTCAGTATTTGACCATCCTCAAACCCTCGTGCCATGATGACAGGCTGTGGCGCTGAGTGGAGCGAGTGTTGTGGAATTACAAAACCCGCTCCATTCAGCGCCACTGCCAGCCCGCATGGAATGAGGGTCTGAGGATGGTCAAATACTGAGCGAAACTGGTTACCACCGAAATGAATGTTTTTGCGGTCGAGACTGTTTGTGTCCATTTTTAAAGTAGTGTAGCAAATAGTTTAAATACGTAAAGAAGGTACTTACAGTGCATTAAGAACGGTATGCATTCTACATTCTAAAGCGGAAAATCACACAATACTACGAGGATTGCCCAGAAAGCAATGCGCCGCATTTATTTTCTCAGCCGAAAACAATGCTACGAAAGCGAAAGGTTACCTATGTATTATCTGAAGTCTCCCGAGTGAGCGCGCCAAGTTTCCGTCACTTCCGACAGATAGCGTAGCTGCAGGACAGTTTCAAAATGGCGTCTGTAGGTGATGTACGTTACAAGCAACGAGCCGTCATTGAATTTCTCACTGAAGACAAAGAAACTGTGGGCAATACTCACAAACGCTTGTGAAAAGTCAATGCAGCATCTGCTGTTGACAGAGGTACAGTTAGTCGCTGAGCACGGAGGGTGAGGTCATCAGAAGGCGTTTCGGCGGAGCTCCACGATTTGCAGCGGTCGGGGAGACCATCCACGGCTGTCACACCTGACATTTGCAGCGAGCTGGTGTCATTCACGGGGACAGACGCATTGGCAGTTGCTGCATCTGTCAATCAGCAAAGGAAGTGTGGATGCAGTTACCAGCACTCCTGGATATTCAAAAGTGTGTGCAAGATGGGTCCCGCAGTGTCTAACGGTGGACCACAAATAGCACAGAACAAAACATATGTCTTGATTTGATGTAACGTTTTGAAGCGGACTGTGACAGGTGATGAAACCTGGGTTCACCATTTTGAGCCCGAAACAAAACGACAGTCGATGGAATGGCGCCATTCCCATTCCCCACAGAAGAAAAAATTCAAAGCAACTGCTTCCGCTGGTAAGGTCGTGATAGCTGTGTTGTGGGACTGTGAAGGTGTGATTCTCATTGATGTGATGCCAAAGGCGGTACCATTAATTCAGAAGCATGTGCCAACACATTAACCTCGGCGCCACAGCAACCCAGATGTTTTGTGCAACACGATAACGATCGGCCCCACACAAGTTTGAGGACTGCTGAACACATCGCAAAACAGGGTTTGACAGTGTTACCCCATCCACCCTACAGCCCTGACCTAGCCCACTTCGACTTTCACTTGTTTGGGCCATTAAAAGATGCCATTCGTGGAAGACATTTTGAGGACGATGAGGAGGTGATTCACACAGTGAAGCACTGGCTCCGCCACCAGGACAAGCATTGGTGCCGACAGGAAATATACGCCCTTGTTTCGCGCTGGAGGAAGGCAATAGAACGTGGTAAAACAGGGCGTGTACATAAAACACCATTCTTTCGTGTGTGTAATTCTCATTATGTTCAATAAAGAATTGTTGAAGGAAAAAGAAATGCGGTGCGTTACTCTCTGGGAAACCCTCGTACAGTGTTTTATCGTTTCGCTGAGGAATTACAATTTCCGTTACAGATTTTCAGGCCAAAGAATTTAGACAGCAGATTCGCAGAAAGTAAAAGATAAATTTTCTGTGTTGTTGTCGCGCAGGGGCAACAGCCACTTTTAATTACGTTTTTGACTATAGTAGAAACTGATTACATAATTAGGAATGTCGCACAATTTGCTTCATGGTACAAATTTTTATATAATACCATAATGAGAAACAAATACAGCTAAGAAAACGTTAAATTCTAAACAAGCTCCATATTTATTACGTACACTGTAGCATGCGTGACTATAAGTTACTAGGACTTAAAGATACGTACGAGACAATAATGACGTCCGTGATAAGCACAAAGAAATAACTTATGTGGTATAAGATACCTCTTCTAGCACCTCTCTTAGCTGGAGAGCTTATGCTCACATCTAACCTGTCAATGATGAAACAACGATGTTGCAGAATATTGATGACTCGAATATAAATTTTTTCTATATGAGCTACATTTCTTTAAAAATCTTATTATTATTTATTTTTTAATTAATTAATTTATTTAACCTGATCTAATTAGGGTCATCAGGCCCTCTTTTACATCGGACATAGGTTTCACAGGTACAGTACCTTTTTTACATCTTAGTTACCTAAGAAATAACAGTTTTAGTGTGACAGATAGTATTAAAATGATTTGAGTGTCTGAAGTGCCATTGTGAGTAAATTACACTGACTAAGAGCTGATGAAGTTAATACTGCCAGCACTTGTGCTACTGCAGCTTCTACCATTAATAGCGAAATAGTAATAATAATAATAATAATAATAATAATAATAATAACAATAATAATAATGACGATAATAACAATAATGATAGTGGCATGTATAAGAAGAATTTTTAGTGTACAAAATATATGTTTTTCGATATAGCAAGTTATGAGGATAGGGAATTTAAGGAGACTGCATCGGCTAAGAACACTAAATGAGAAAGATGAGGTTGGAAAAAGGGATACACAAAGGTAACGAGAGCGGATAGGGACAATGGTAATCATCGTTGTTTCGTTAGGTGATATGTCAGTAACTCTTTTCTGAAGCTGAAGATGCTGTTCAGTTCCGTAACATAATGCGGGAGGTTATTACAGAGTCGGCTTCCTGCTGCTGATAACGACTTCGAGAAAGTGGCTGAACGATGAGTGGGACAGAAAGGGTTTTGCTCTGACGGAAACGAGTATTTCTGCCATGTTATTGAGACAAGAACATTAAGATCGAAGAGAGATATGAGGAACAGTATTCATTTTATTGTCTGTAAATTTTCCATTGTGCAAGTAATAGACACAATACTGTTTCAGCAAATGCAAATTAGTTGTACAATCACTCACAGAAAATTTAACGGTTCCACCTCCAGTGATAACTGAGAAAAGGTAAGTTAAATACGATAGAGGGAAAGTTATGGGAAATTTACTTCAAGGTTAAAACAGCCCTACTGCATAAGATCATCTTCAAATGCATTCTGGAGTCTTCTCACAGCAAATCTTTCCATCTGCCATATTTACTTTACTAGTATTTGAGAGGACAGTTTGCATTTTGTGGCGAAGGGGTGGCGACAACAACAGCTTCCGGCCACCCTCGAACAGTAACACTGTCAAATCCGAAGTACTAACACGCCCACCACATTTAGCTGCGGGATAAATGCCAGTAAAAAGGTGTGCTCTACACTTTTAGGCGTAGCAACACGGCTATTGAAGTCGTCAGAGAGCAACCGAAGTTTATCAGATGTTTTGGTACCTGACTTATAGTATCGTATCTTTTCGGACAGCCGAAGAAGATGTAGTCGATATCTTCTAATTTACCGTAGTCGCGTAATGGGGATGCCACCAAGGCAATGCAATGTAGATGTTTCATGCAACAGCTGTGCTTGAATGTCGCGCGTGTTGCTGTGTTCTGGAGCATTTATGTTTCTTGTGCCCCAACTTAGTCACCAGTACCGGGCTAGCGTTGGTGTAATCTCTGCCTTGTATTTTGATGACTCTTGCCATTCTACGTTCCACTCTTCTCCGGTTACTAGTTTGAGAACGTTTAAAAAATATGCAGCTGACGCTTTTGAAGCCTCCTTTTCGCCATCCTAAGTGGTTGCATAGATTTATAGTAACGTAGAAATTGGTTAAGGAAGAATGTCAATACGACACGAAAATACTTTTCTGTAGATTAGCAACATAATCATCTGAGTATATTGTCGAACGTAATGTCACCTATGATGGAGTGTTCTCAGAGGGATATAAGAGACGAAATTCTTGGGCCTAAGAAAGTACTTTGAAGGAAGAATTAGCTGCGCTTCTGAGAAGGAATTAGTGAAAGAGAATATGACAGAGAAATCCCTGCAGGCCAAAAAGACTAAAACTCACACGATAGCAACAAGGTTTGATCTTCTACAGAGGTTGGATGTTTGAAGTGAACAATGCGGAAGTTTCTTCTGCCTTCATCCCCCTTCCTCCTTCGAAACGCGCGAGCGCGCGCGCACACACACACACACACACACACACACACACACACCAGGATGAATAGAATCGCACAGGACACAAAACCTCAAGGGGAAGACTGGCTTAACAAAAAGAAGCCTGCTTAGTGAGTTTCAAAAGCCAAGTTTATGTAAATCTAGGAATATACTATAACTCCTATGTGTAGTTCACGTAGGGATTGCGAAGAGATCATTACACAAGCTACAACGCGCACAGAGGCCCTTAAATAAGCATTCTTCCCTCTTTCCGTATGTGAATGTATCGGGAAAAGGCCGTAATAATGCAATGGTGCAATGAGAAGTTGCAGTTCACATCATGCAGAATATGGATGTAGATTTAGATGTAGCAGTAGATGAGAAGCCAGAAGATGAAGCAGAACTGGCTATGACGTCTTACTTCAATCCCGGCTCAATAACATTTGTACTTAGGTGATTGAGTACACAAGTACAGTGTTAACTGCTAATTCGACTTCAGAACATCTGCAGCCAGATCACCAATTTTTCTTCAATTGCTCACGAAATTTAGAAATGTACATATTTCTGATATATGTGCACGAACTGGTCGCTTAAAAATGGCCATCGTTGGCTAAATAACCATTCTTCCCTCTTCCGTATGTGAATGTATCGGGAAAAGGCCGTAATAATGCAATGGTGCAGACACGGACGGGGGATCGCCTTAGCGAAAATATGGACAGCAAATAGGTAAATGCATTGAGATAAGCGACTTTGACAAAGTGTAGATTATTATTACGCAGAGCCTGTGAACGAGTATCTCGAAAACGGCGAAGCTGATAAAATGTTCAAGTGCAACTATCGTGATCATCTACGGAAAGAGGTAGAAGGACAGTTAAACTACCACTGGGCGCTAAATGGTTGGACTTTCACGACTCGTCACAGAAGGTGGGTTTCGGAGGCTTGTCTGCTCTGTAAAGTAGCGGAGATGGTGATCCGTGGCATCTCTGCCGAAAAAGCACAATGCTGGTGCACGCTCAAGTGTTTCGGAGCACACGGTTCATCGAACATTGTTGAACATGGATATTCACATATTGACACAACGACATTGTGAGCTACGATTGCAGTGGGCATGGGACCATTGAGATTTGACCATCGATCAATAGAAACGGGTCGGCTCCTCGGGTGAATCACATTTTTGCTACACTAAGCCGATGGGCGTCTGCACAACCGCCGTCATCGAGGTGAACGACGGCTCGAGACGTGCAGGGCGCAACGGGGCCACGCTGGTGGGAGCAGTATTATGCTATGGAAGACATTCTCTTGCGCTTGCATAGGACCCGCGACAGTAATCGAAGACACGATGACAGCTGCAAACCACCCGCACCCTTCATGCACGATGTCTTTCCCGATAGCGATGTCATCTTTCAGCAGTATAATTGTGCGTGTCTCGGAGCCAGAACCGTGCTACACTGATTTGAGGAGCATTATAGTGAACTCGAGTCGAAGTCTCGGCGACTAAATTCGCATGACGTAAATCCTATGAAACCCATTTGGGTCGCCATCACCACGTACTCAAATCAGTGGCCCGTTATTTACGCGAATTACATGACCTGTGCGTAGACGTCTAATACCACATACCTCCACAAACCTACCAACCAACTGTCGGATCCCTGATACGCAGAGTCGGTGATGTATTTCGTTATAAAGACAGACAAACAAGCTATTAAGTAAGTGGTCATAATGTTTTGGTTCGTCAGTGTATTTCCGCATTCAAATCTACTGTTAGCAACTGACGCTGCAAAGAAGCAGCAAAGTTGTGTATTATTTTTACTATTTGATACTATATGTAGAATAAATTAATTTCTGGATTATATGTTTATGTGCGGAATCTGTTCCTCGGTCCTGTATCACTAAATACAATGTACAAAGGAAGACATTTGAGAAACTAATCGAAAAAGGCTAGATTTTGTGAGTAAAAGACAGGCATGCCCTTGCGCGACGTTGTGGTTTCTACATTTTTCATCTGGATCTACATCAATAATCCGTAAGTCGTCTTAAGGTGTGTGGCAGAGGCTGCTTAGTGCACCACTGATACTCCTCCTCCAGTCGCAATTGGTGTGCAGGAAAAACGGTTGTTGATAAACTTAAGTGTGAGCTATAATCTGTCTGATTTTACACTCAAGTTCTCTTGACGAATATACAAAAGGGGAGGCAACATATTGGTTGACTCTTCGAGAAACGTACGCTTTCGTAATTTCAGCAGCGAGGCACACTTTGGTGCAGATTGCCTCTCTTGCGCCGTCTGGCACTGGAGGTGGATGACGACGAAACAGACTGTTCTTCTATGAATCTTCTTCTTTGAATCTTATTTCCGCTGTGAAACCTACCTGATGCAGATCTCAGACAGACGAGTAATCGCCAAGTATTGGTCGAACGAATGTTTGTAAGCCACTTCCTTTGTTAATCGACTACATTTCCTGATGATTCTGAAACGTCCCCTTTGTATGTTAAGAATGACTGTGCTGGTAAACTTCTACCTTATTTGATACAGAAACAGCTGAGTAAAACTGAACGTACTCAGACAGTTCGCTCTTTACTTATTCTGCTCATCACTAAACTGACACACAATATTTTTAGCGCAACGCAATCTGATTTTCAATAATCCCCACAAAAGAATGGCCCTGACTAACAATAACCTTTACCTTTCATGAATCACTTACATCACAAAAATCTTCGTTACTCGAACTACTACAATACAGCGAGCGCCAATACTGCCAGCTAAATAAAAGATTCTAACTACTGAAGGCACAACTACTGATAGCCATAGTTAGCAAATGAAACATTTTCATAGAGAACAAACAACGTATTTACCTTAATAGTGTTCAAAAGTCAGTTTGTGACATCCAGTTTTACCAAGTTCCTTTTTCTGACGGACACACGTCCAGATCGTCCGCTGACAGTAACCTCTCAAAACTCCGCCATCTCACTCCCCACATCCACCACTGCTGGCAGCTCACATCCAACTGCCCAACGCTACGCTCTGTTAACATCCAACTGCCCAACGCTACAATAGTGAATATTCCAACAATGAATCCAGCCAGCCACAGACTGCACAGAGCCCAGTCAGCGATTTTCATACAGAACGCTACGTGACTTCACCAAAATAAAAACCTAGACAACCTACTTACAATTCTTCCAATGCATCTCAGTCTGGCATCTGTGTTTCCTACGACTGCACTTCAAATTGTACGGTACGCATAGGCTCTACCCTCATATTACTGAATGTGACTGCTTATAATTAACGTTCGGCAGTCGTTATGCATGCTATTCGATTGTGTTGAGTGACAACTGACAACCCATGCGTCAAGCGCCGATCCTACAATTTTCTAGCATTTCTACTTGTCTGTATACAACAGCATGTTCTGTCAAAAGCCTCAGACAGCTTCCGACGTTATACACTAGGACACACACACACACACACACACATATATATATATATATATATATATATATATTATGAATAGAAATGGTCATATGGCACACCGTTGTTGTACGTCCGAAGTTACTTTTATGCCCGATGATTTGTCTCTGTTGGGAACAACCTGCTGTATTCTGTTTGGTAGGAACTCTTCAATGCAGTCACAAAGCCGGTCTAATATTCCGTACGCTCTTATTTTATTCAATAGGCGCTAGTACGGAACTATATCGAACGCCTTCCGTTAAAAAAAAAAAAAAGAAAAAAAAAGCACGCCACCAATCTGGGCTAGCTGTTTCAGATTATGGTTGCCTGCGGAATCCCTGTTTATTCCTACAGAGGAGATATTTCGCCGCTAATAAAGCCATGATACCTCAGCACAAACCTTTATGCAAAGGTCTACAACAAACTGACCTAAGCGATGTAGGTGCAGAGTTGTGTACCTTGGACGAGGGTAGTCGGAGTACCGACGGCTGCGGCTCCTTCCTGTTACGACTAGAGGTGTACAGCTGGTATTTCCGCGCGCAGATGCGGCTGGCGCTGGCCACGGGGCGGCACCTGGTGGTGTGGGCGGCAGTGGGCGGTGTCGCCCCCACACCCGTCCCCGCCACGGGCCGTCGCCTCCTGCAGCCGGCGTGGTCAACGGCGCTACGGCCGGGCTTCCAGGTACTGTGTTCGCTCGACCCGGAAATACCCAGCCGCCCACCACGTCAGCGCCAGGCTGAAATTAGCGACAGACGTTGTCACAGAGAACTGCAGCTGCTCCATTCTGGCAGTTACCAACATTTTTTTGCTTTCTAAACACTTCAAGACACTGCATCAACAAGTAAAGAAAGCTAGGTTGATCTTTCTGCCCTCCCCAAAATCTACATCTGCGTCCGTACTCTGCAAACCACTGAGGTGGGCATGGCTGAGGGTACTTCTCAGTGAACACCTTATTAGGCTTCTTTCCATACCACTCACGTGTGGAGCGTGGGTACGAATGACCATTTTAATGCCTATGTGCGTGCTGTAATTAGTCTAAGCTCTTCCCTATGGGAGCCTTGTAGGGGGTTGTAATACACTACTAGCCATTAAAAATGGTACACCACAAAGATGACGTGCTACAGACGTGAAATTTAACCGACAGGAAGAAGATGCTGTGATATGCAAATGATTAGCTTTTCAGAGCATTCACGCAAGGTTGGCGCCGGTGGCTGACATGAGGAAAGTTTCATACCGATTTCTCATACACAAACAGCAGTTGACCGACGTTGCCTGGTGAAACGTTGGTTCAAATGGCTCTGAGCACTATGGGACTTAACAGCTGAGGTCATCAGTCCCCTAGAACTTAGAACTACTTAAACCTAACTAACCAAAGGACATCACACACATCCATGCCGGAGTCAGGATTCGAACCTGCGACCGTAGCGGTCGCGCAGTTCCAGACTGTAGCGCCTAGAACCGCTCGGCCACTACGGCCGGCTGTGAAACGTTGTTGTGATGTCTCGTGTAAGGAGGAGAAATGCGTACCATCACGTTTCCGACTTTGATAAAGGTCGGATTGTAGCCTATCGCGATTGTGGTTTATCGTAAAGCGACATTGCTGCTCGTGTTGGTCGAGATCCAATGACAGTTAGCAGAATATGGAATCGGTGGGTTCAGGAGGGGAATACGGAACGCCGTGCTGAATCCCAACGGCCTCGTATCACTAGCAGTCGAGATGACAGGCAGCTTATCCGCAAGGCTGTAACGGATCGTTCAGCCACGTCTCGATCCCTGAGTCAACAGATGGGGACGTGTGCAAGACAACAACCATCTGCACGAACATTTCGACGACGTTTGCAGCTCGGAGACCATGGCTGCGGTTACCCTTGACGCTGCATCACAGACAGGAGCGCCTGCGATGGTGTACTCACCGACGAACCTGGTTGCACGAATGGCAAAATGTTATTTTTTCGGATGAATCCAGGTTCTGTTTACAGCATTATGATGGTCGCATCCGTGTTTGGCGACACGGTGAACGCACATTGGAAGCGTGTATTCGTCATCGCCATACTGGTGTACCACCTGGCATGATGGTATGGGGTGTCATTTGTTACATGTCTCGGTCACCTCTTGTTCGCATTGACGGCATTTTGAACAGTGGACGTTACATTTCAGATGTATTACGACCCGTGGCTCTACCCTTCATTCGATCCCTGCGAAACCCTACATTTCAGCAGGATAATACACGACCGCATGTTGCAGGTCCTGTACGGGCCTATCTGGATACAGAAAATGTTCGACTGCTGCCCTGGTCAGCACATTTTCCAGATCTCTCACCAATTGAAAATGTCAGCTCAATGGTGGCCGAGCAACTGGTTCGTCGCAATACGCCAGTCACTACTCTTGATGAACTGTGGTATCCTGTTGAAGCTGCATGGGCAGCTGTACCTGTACACGCCATCCAATCTCTGTTTGACTCAATGCCCAGGCGTATCAAGGCCGTTATTACAGCCAGAGGTGGTTGTTCTGAGTACTGATTTCTCAGGATCTATGCACCCAAACTGCGTGAAAATGTAATCACATGTCAGATCTAGTATAATATATTTGTCCAATGAATACCCGTTTATCATTTGCATTTCTTCTGGGTGTAGCAATTTTAATGGGCAGTAGTGTATATTCCTGGTTTCCTCAAAGCCGGTTCCTGAGAAATTTTATTTAGGCTTTTCCAGCATAGTCAGCTTCTGACTTGAAGCCAGTTTTTCAATATCTTCCTGACGCTCTTCAAAGGCTCGAACAAACAGCAAACCGTACATTCTGCGCTTTGTGTAGGTGCAGTGATACTCTTATTTGATGTTTGTCCTACACTCTTGACCACTATTCTATGATAGACGTGCACTTACCCGGTAGTGCTCAACTGTAATTTGTATGAAAACCGCATCTAACACTTCTTTCGCTACAGACGTGCTCTCTGCCTTCCGTACTGAGCGCAGTTCTTCTGTGGTTGTACTGCACGCCAGATGCTGCTACTTATACTGAGAAACGACGTTCGGGCACCTAAGAAATACTCATAATCCAATTTCAAGATAACTATGCGGTGAAAAATGTTTACCTTTTCACATCTTATAGTCTGATATGTTCGCTCGATAAAGAACTGAGTTTATTTTCGTTATTCGTCATAGTTACTGCGCTGCATCAAATTAAGGGGACCACATCGTGGTTCAGGTCGAAAAAATCGATTTTCGATTTTCACCATATTTCGATAGATTAAGATTTTATTTAAGTACTCTGAAAAGGTTTTGCTGAAAATTTTTTTTTCGAGCATTTAAAGAGCATTTTCCTACCACGTGTATTTATGTACGACGCCCACTTTCCTGTCAGCCACTTTTCTGCATATATTTTAGATCTTTATATCCCCTACATTGCACGTTAGGGATTTTTTTTTACTCCCGAGTGTGTTGGCTATCCTTGGAATGCAACGGTCGGTATTCTTTTGTTTCTCCTGTTTGCAAACAACACGCTTTCAAACACGCGGTTAGTTTTGTTCAAGTGTGATTGCGAGTAGTTGTTATACTGACGTTTGCAGTGATCGTTTACGTGTATTTTGTTGTATTTATTGAAGATGACGAAACGTAAAGGCATTTTCATGAAACGACAATTTAGAAGAAACAAGTTTAGAAAGCTTTCTGAAGATGCATCTGAAGAGGCGTGCACAGGACTGACTACGATGGCGAGCTGCTTGCAATTCGTGTTGCAAATACAATAGGGCTCAGGCAACTGTAGAATCTTATTCTCACCAGCATTTTTTTCTTGATGCTGTTATTGCAGCAATTAAACCTATTTTCAGAGACTTGGCTCATCCTGACCTTCTTAGGAAATGTCTGCATGGGCAGACACAGAACCCAAATGAATGTTTCAACAGCATAAATTGGAGCAGCCTTTCTAAAACTGTATTTGTAGGCATGCATACAATGAAACTAGAAGTTCATGATGCTGTTATTACATTCAATTGTGGTAATATTGGAAAGTGCTGGGTACTGAAATCCTGGTGAAAATATGATCACTGGGCTGCAACAATGCGATAAAATGAGGATAGCCGTTGCAGACAGATCTGCATGTAATATGGCCAAGATAGCAAGACAAACATCCAGGAAGGTGAAAAAGAAGCTGGAAGACCTGCTAGAGGCCAAAGAAGGGCCATCATATGCAGCAGGACAGTTTTAATTAACTGCAAGTAACAAATCTCAAAAGTTTTTCTTTAAAGTCAATTTCCCGCAAACTAAAATTTTCAGTACATATGCCCCATTATATCAGAAACTATCATAGGTAAATGAATGAAATTTTCAGAGAGTCTGCATAACATAAAAAGCCACCTCTGGTATTGTTGTTGTTTTGGTCTTCAGTCCTGAGACTGGTTTGATGCAGCTCTCCATGCTACTCTATCCTGTGCAAGCTCCTTCATCTTCCAGTACCTACTGCAACCTACATCCTTCTGAATCTGCTTAGTGTATTCATCTCTTGGTCTCCCTCTACGATTTTTACCCTCCACGCTGCCCTCCAATGCTAAATTTGTAATCCCTTGATGCCTCACAACATGTCCTACCAACCGATCGCTTTTTCTTGTCAAGTTGTGCCACAAACTTCTCTTCTCCCCAATCCTATTCAGTACCTCCTCATTAGTTACGTGATCTACCCACCTAATCTTCAACATTCTTCTGTAGCACCACATTTCGAAAGCTTCTATTCTCTTCTTGTCCAAACTATTTATTGTCCATGTTTCACTTCCGTACATGGCTACACTCCATACAAATACTTATAGAAACGACTTCGTGACACATAAATCTGTACTCGATGTTAACAAATTTCTCTTCTTCAGAAACGCTTTCTTTGCCATTGCCAGTCTACGTTTTATATCCTCTCTACTTCGACCATCATCAGTTATTTTGCTCCGCAAATAGCAAAACTCCTTTACTACATTAAGTCTCTCATTTCCTAATCTAATACCCTCAGCATCTCCCGACTTAGTTCGACTACATTCCGTTATCCTCGTTTTGCTTTTGTTGATGTTCATCTTATATCCTCCTTTCAAGACACTGTCCATTCCGTTCAACTGCTCTTCCAAGTCCTTTGCTGTCTCTGACAGAATTACAATGTCATCGACAAACCTCAAAGTTTTTATTTCTTCCCCATGGATTTTAATACCTACTCCAAACTTTTCTTTTGTTTCCTTTACTGCTTGCTCAATATACAGATTGAATAACATCGGGGAGAGACTACAACCCTGTCTCACTCCCTTCCCAACCACTGCTTCCCTTTCATGTCCCTCGACTCTTATAACTACCATTTGGTTTCTGTACAAATTGTAAATAGCATTTCGCTCCCTGTATTTTACCCCTGCTACCTTTAGAATTTGAAAGAGAGTATTCCAGTCAACATTGTCAAAAGCTTTCTCTAAGTCTACAAATGCTAGAAACATAGGTTTGCCTTTCCTTAATCTTTCTTCTAAGATAAGTCGTAAGGTCAGTATTGCTCACGTGTTCCAACATTTCTACGGAATCCAAACTGATCTTCCCCGAGGTCGGCTTCTACCAGTTTTTCCATTCGTCTGTAAATAATTCGCGTTAGTATTTTGCAGCTGTGACTTATTAAACTGATAGTTCGGTAATTTTCACATCTGGCAGCACTTGCTTTCTTTGGGATTGGAATTATTACATTCTTCTTGAAGTCTGAGGGTATTTCGCCTGTCTCGTACATCTTGCTCACCAGATGGTAGAGTTTTGTCAGGACTGGCTCTCCCAAGGCCCTCAGTAGTTCTAATGGAATGTTGTCTACTCCCGGGGCCTTGTTTCGACTCAGATCTTTCAGTGCTCTGACAAACTCTTCACGTAGTATCTTCATCTACATCCTCTTCCATTTCCATAATATTGTCCTCAAGTACATCGCCCTTGTATAGACCCTCTATATACTCCCTCCACCTTTCTGCTTTCCCCTCTTTGCTTAGAACTGGGTTTCCATCTGAGCTCTTGATATTCATACAAGTGGCTCTCTTTTCTCCAAAGGTCTCTTTAATTTTCCTGTAGGCTGTATCTATCTTACCCCTAGTGAGATAAGCCTCTACATCCTTACATTTGTCCTCTAGCCGTGCCTGCTTAGCCATTTTGCACTTCCTGCCCATCTCATTTTTGAGATGTTTGTATTCCTTTTTGCCTGCTTCATTTACTGCATTTTTATATTTTCTCCTTTCATCAATTAAATTCAATATTTCTTCTGTTACCCAAGGATTTTTACTAGCCCTCGTCTTTTTACCTACTTGATCCTCTGCTACCTTCACTACTTCATCCCTCAGAGCTACCCATTCGTCTTCTACTGTATTTCTTTCCCCCATTCCTATCAATTGTTCCCTTATGCTCTCCCTGAAACTCTGTACAACATCTGGTTCTTTCCGTTTATCCAGGTCCCATCTCCTTAAATTCCCACCTTTTTGCAATTTCTTCAGTTTCAATCTGCAGTTCATAACCAATAGATTGTGGTCAGAGTCCACATCTGCCCCTGGAAATGTCCTATAATTTAAAACCTGGTTCCTAAATCTCTGTCTTACCATTACATAATCTATCTGATATCTTTTAGTATCCCCAGGATTCTTCCATGTATACAACCTTCTTTTATGATTCTTGAACCAAGTGTTAGCTATGATTAAGTTGTACTCTGTGCAAAATTCTACCAAGCGGCTTCCTCTTTCATTTCTTAGCCCCAATCCATATTCACCTACTATGTTTCCTTCTTTCCCTTTTCCTACTGTCGAATTCCAGTCACCTATGACTATTAAATTTTCGTCTCCCTTCACTACCTGAATAATTTCTTTTATCTCTGGTACTACATTCATTAGTATTCCCCCATTAGGAAGTTCACAAAAAAATATTTTCTGTTAAAAACTTAATATTTTTTGTTAATAAATTTAAAAAAGTATTTCTTAAAAACTAAAAAATGGATGACGTAGATTTTAGTACAGTTGACTGTATTAGTATCATGTAACATACAGTAAAAATATTAAGGTCCTCCATGAAATAGTTTATTTCAGAAATGGGTCAAATACTTGCATAAATTAACATGGGTTAGATAGGCAGGGTGTGGTCCCCTTAAGTAAGACACTGCAAAAAATTTTATAGAGTTGGCAGAGATGAAAAAGCACTGCGTAAACTTTGCGTATGGTTGATTTTAGGTCATACTCTGCTCCTTACGAAATGTAGATAAGACACTGAAATTTTGTTTACAAGTGAGAGCAAAACGGTAACTCATTTCGTTTTCGAGTTATGATTTTTATATCCGGTGAACAGTCACGCGAGACGCGCCCGTTTCCGTCCCTGCCCGCATCAGGAATCATATGGTCATAACAATTGTGGTATTTCATAAAAGGTCCAAGATATCGGAACGGGTGCTTTTGCAAATAATAGCGCACAAAGAGGCACAGAAGTTATATGATAGATACTCGAAACAATTTTACTCACCGTGATATGAACGCAACTCATTCGCAGCAGTGAGAGGTCGATGAACAGGTTAACTCGTGCACAGCAGTTAAAGGAATAAATACAGTGACAATTACTGACCAAGTTCGACTCCTAGTGTAGGAAACACCACTCATGGATTAAACCTTAGGCCTATTTCGACTGACCGACTGCTGCCTACAAGGCGGCCCGAGTAGCAATCTGTGATCGTGGGACGTGCGAGCACCATGTCGCCAGTCTCTCCAGCTGCTATTGCTTGTAGATAAATCTAGGTGCGACTGCTTCTTCATTCATGTAGTTTCTCATTTGACCTCACGATATTCAGTGGATCCTGTTCCACACCTCACCACCACAGAGAAAAATCTGAGGAGTTACCAGGAATCGAACGCGGGTCTTTCCACACTGAGGGCAGTGACGCTAACGATTTGTGATGGTTACAACGTCTGTGTTTATACAGTGTCTGTATCTTCACTTAGCAATGCCTCAGGCATGCTCAGTTAGCTGAAGTAGTTATAGCTACTGCTCGCGATAGGTGGGAAATCGGGGTTCGTCCCTGATCTTGCACAAATTTTCATCTGTCACGAACACCAGATGTCAATCCGGTTCCGCAAAACGCAGATTAGTTTCTTAATATTCACTAACCAATAGGCTACAGAGTTGGAGGGGTGACTAAGTCATTGTCAGTTTGGTGCAATGAAAGCTAAAGTGTACCACATAAATTTTTCAGCACCCGAGCTGTCACTCCATCCATGGAAGGGCCAGTGCCACTTGTGCACACAGTTCATTCAATCTGTCAACATGCCTCAACGAGTCTTTCCAGGCTTACACCTTGAACATCTTGTCATTTTACAACAAGAAAGTTTACCACCACAGTAAGTTTCTCGCCGAATTGGTGCTAATGAAGGCGATGTCGTTTGAACAACCAACCACTACGGTGAGAATGAAAATACTGAAGATTGCCTCGTAGTGATCAGCAGCGGTCACCAACACCAGCTGTCAGCAGCTACCAACAAGGTGACCTCACGATCGGTAGGTATCCCGGGAAGAATGCAAGAGAACTGCACACTGCATCTTTGGAGGCAAATAGGAGCGGTGTATTAATCTGTACCGTAGGCAACAATCTCCACATGACTAGTTTGGCCTCCATGCGTCCATTAAGAACAACAGTGCAAACCTTCAAGGCCCTGTCAACAGGACGGTGGGTCAGTCCTGTTTTAGGCTGGCATCATGTATGACTTTGGGCACCTGTCATTGCTATCGATAGTTAATTTCAGAGGTGTATAATGTCGAGATAGAATTCTCCAGTCGTCTTTCCAGCTCTACGGTAAATCTTTCGGCGACGGGTTCGTCTTACAAGGCCAAATTCACGAACTCACCTCTCCCACATTGTAAAAGCTAACCTCCCGGAGGCAGGCATCTGTTGAATAGGGTGAACTGCCTTATCTGCTGAGGTAGCATCCCATGCAGATTATACCTTGTCTGGACCTCTAATTCGATTGACCATCGTATATTCTCACAGAAACTTGTTTTTTTTTCTAAAAAGTATTTGTCATTCGGCTTTTAAGATACTAAACTGCCAGCTGCAGACAACGACACCGAGACAGCGCTTTATCCTTGTTTGTACCTAACATTATCTCGCCATGATTACCTTTGTTGGTTGGCCACTTTAGTCTCTCAACGATTTCGATATTCTTTCAGCTTTTAGTTACCATTCTACAAACATAACTTTCGATAATATCGAACAAGCATATTATTACTAACACAAAATATTCCTTTTATGCCTTAATGCTAATCATACCGTTCGAAAATTACGCTTCGTGAATAGTAATTAGAAAGTGAGAGTGCACGGAACTGGATACGACACTGAAGTGACAAGTCAATCAATTCAAAAAAATTCGACCGTACACTCTGAAGAAAGTTACAGTGGAGTAGGTTATGAAATTTCAAGTTCCAAGAAAAAACAAAAGTTGAGTGTGATAGTTCATGAAATGTTTATCCTACTTTAATTTTTATCAAGGTGTACAGCAAAATTTTGGAATGGATTGATTGTATATTCTAGTGTGCCATCAATATCGACTATCTCTCAATTTCAGATCACAATTCAACAAACATAACTTTCGAAATGCATGATTTCCATTGAAACGGATGTCTGGGTAAAGGCCGAATTTGGGTATTATACGTACAAGGAAAGAAGAAAAATCTAGTTTTGCATACGTTTCGAACTAATTCTGGGTACGTTTTTCCATTCAGGTGTTGGTCATCAAAACAACGGTTTTAGAGAGAGTAAACATCTTCCTGTTTGACATTTGACGCAAGAGAACAAAAATAAGTTGTTTGGCGATTAAACGCTTGAATACGGCCAATGAGGTATGAATTCGATGTTTTTCTCCGTCAAATAATCAACTGTCCAACGTGTTGTATCGCAGCTGGCTTTGTCAGATGAAGAATGATGCGCCGCGCGGAGTAGCCGCGCGGTCTAAGGCGCCTTATCACGGTCCGCGCGGCTCCCCACGTCGGAGGTTCGAGTCCTCCCTCGGGCATGGGTGTGTGTGTCGTCCTTAGCGTAAGTTAGTTTAAGTTAGATTAAGTAGTGCGTAAGCTTAGAGACTCATGACCTCAGCAGTTTGGTCCCATAAGACCTTACCACAAGTTTCCAATTTTCCAAGTATGATGCAATATTTGAGATTGTTTTCCTGACTTCAACGACCACTTATGGTAAACAAATTGTTGTTTACCAATGAACACTGTCCGCCTCCGCAAATGGCAAGGAGCCCCTTATGTGCGAGGTTCTAAGTTCAGTCTTTGAAAGTGTTGAGTTAACAGTTATGACAGGAAAAATAATAGCTGCTAATGAATCACGATGTGCATCAGGAGGGCGACAGAAAACACAGTGAGGTGCAGAAATCAACCTTCTACGGGATGTGTGTATTACACCTCACAAAATGCACATCGTCGACATTCAAGAAACGTACAGAACAAACCGTTAACTTGCACCATGAACGCCAAATGAAAAATGGCGCACCACAATGATCACACAGATTCACACCATCAAGATCGAAGGCGAACTCCTTGGGAGTTCCAAACCGTGCAGGACGTTCAGATAGGTATCGACTCTTAAGGAATTCAAATAGAATCATATTGGTGTAACGAGATGATGAGGACTGATGGAATGTGATGGCATGCACCCGGATGCAAAACGGTCTGTCGTGAAACTTATATTGAAACTGGCTTTCTTGTAAGGCGTAGCTGCAGATACTGCGATAATACGTTTTATAGGCAGGGAACAAAGCAAACATCCAGAGGATGAATTTGTTCTGTAGTTCCAGGTGGTATGAACTGCAACGTCACACACTTTTCAAGATGGATAGTTTTCTTGGCAGGAGTATGATTTTTATACAAAGATCAGAAATCTAGAAAAAGCATGTTATTTTGTCCCACTATTGACCAAACGCAAAGCTCATATCACAACTGTAGTAGTTGTCTTACGTCCATTTTCCCCCTGTTGCTTGCTGAGACGTAAATATTCGCTACCGTCCTTGCAAGACCAGGCACACGAGAAAGAATCGTAGGAGGCAGAGCATCTCCATCGTCTCCCAGCACTCATATTAACTTTCCATCCAATTTACCATCGAGATTAACAGTCGGCATAATTTTATGCAAATGCATTAAGGCACTGATGATAGTTGATCTTGGTACAACTCTCTTGGTACCTTTAACTTCCAGGGTTCCTTTCATATGCATTTTACTCTTCAAATCCAGATTGGTCGGACTTGACAACAAATTCCATACTGAACGGTGTGATAAGTTTGATTACCTCATCTACAAATTTTCGGGCCGATTCCGTAGTTTCTGTTTATTGGCAAGTTGACGCGTTGTTTGTGATTTCGTTATCTTACATCTTCCGACTCTGTAGCGATGTTTGAAGTTGTGCAACCATCCACTGTTTTCCTTGAAACCACTGCAATCTATGTCGCGCGGAGTTTGATGTGCATAACGTAGTAGGTCACTATCATGACATGCTGTAAATTGTATCGAGCATCCTTCAACGTGCAAAAACCAGTTTTTGTGACAAGTGCACCTTGTCCTCACTTGAATATCCATAGTTTTTCTTATGCACTACACGATCATATTGCTGCGGACTTATGCGAAAACTGTTCATAATTGTTTTCTTACTATGATGCGGTAGTCTTCCAAGTCTATACTCGCTCCTTGGACACTGATTATCGTTTATTACGTTTCACTGGAGACCGGATTTGTGGCTTCTTGTCCGAAAAGGTTGAAGAGCTACAGTGGTGGAAATATTTATTGCATCACCTCTTAGTATTAACAAATTTTGTTACAATAATTGAATAACTGAGCTAAATTTGCCTGATTTCTCTTGATTTCTATCAGAAATGAATATACACAATAATTTTTGTCAATTTGTTTCCATTCTTAATTTTTGTTTCTATAAAAATGTACGATTTTTATAATTTAACACTTTCTTGAAAAATGAAAGTAAGTGGATATGTCAGCTATTCTGTTTGCTATTCTGAAATGTGAATACTAATGTTGAAAGAAACACTGCATACTAATGTTGTAACCAAACACTGATAAATTTTAGTGTTTATATTGCCTCATATGAACACACTGTTGCATTTAATACTTTGTTGCTCCACCACGCGCCTTAATCACCACTTGGCATCGTGAAGGCACTGAAAGAATTAACTTTTTAATGTACTCCTCATTCAGTTCATGAAACCACACATGCACAAGGGTCTCCAACAGCTCCCGTTTATTCCGTGCCTTCTTTTTGGTGATAGCATTTCCCATAAGCTTCCAACAGTTCCCAATAGAATTGAGATTAAGGCTGTTTCCAGGTCACTCTAATACCCGAACACCATTTTGTCGAAGAAAAGATTTTACCTGAAATGTAGAAATACGTAATAACTAACCAAGAAAGTAGTCTGCTTCATGTTTGGTACAAATATTAGTCATAGGACTCACCTTCAAAGCTTTATGGCAAGGAGCGGAGTCATCCTGAAAAATGCAATTGGAAACATCCCCAAACTGGTCTTTAATGGTTGGCATAAGCTTCCTTTCAAGGATGCTTATGTAGGCATCTGCGTTGACAGTGCCATTGATGAAGTCCAGACGACCTACTCCGTGACTGGAAATGCACCCCCAGATCATCTAGCCTTGTGGGTGTTTTACTGTATGTATTATGCTTGATGGCAAAAATTCTTCACCTTTTCTTTGATGCACGAACACTTTTCCACATGAGCCATGCAGATTAAATTTGGACTCGTTGAAAAGATTACTTTGTTCCACATCTCTGATGTCCATGTCGCATGTGCCTTTGCCCATTGTAGTCACTGTTGTTGCATTATCTTGGTCAATAAAGGCTTCCTTATAGGATGATGGGCTGATAGTCCAGCCTCCAGTAGTCTATTTCTCACAGTTCTACTGGTTACTGAGATGTCGCACCTTTCTTCCCAGTCTCGCTTTACTTCAGTTGATGACAGGCGACGATCGTTCAGCGAAAGCCTTTTCAATACCCTGTCCTGTTTGACAGTAGAGGCCCATCTACGACCTCTTCCTTTCTCACACTCAACATTTCCTTTTTCCCTGTATTTTTTCAGTAACCTAGAAATCGTAGACTGATTAAATCCTGTCTTAGAGGCTATCTCTCTGGTGCTGAGACTAACAGACGAATAAGCAAGTATAGCTTTCTTTTCTGGCGTTAATTCAACTGACCTGCCCATCTTCTCACTGCAAAGTCTTAACTCAAAATGACAGTATAAACACTGGTTTCATTGTAAAACCAAACGACAACAACAAAGAGTTGTGTATTGGGAAACATGCGTGAAGAAGACAGATTAATAAGGCAAGAATATGTCAACGAAATTTAGCAACAATGGGAGTGGTATAACCCGAAGAAAACTGCTGCAAAAGACAAAAAGACGAAGTAATTCCATTACTGTACATGCCTCGACATTTATTTCAGTAGCACTTTCATTTGGTAAGCACGTATCGTCATAATTGTACTCCTCATGAAGAACGTACGCACAGTCGAGCGTAGAGGACACCACACATTCCACTGACATACCTTGCAGAAGCGCTAATATTTCATCTGCTACTTCTTTCTCATTCTGTGAAATTCCTTGGGTTCGTTTCTGACGAAATATCAACTTCGGCGACTGTTTTTGTAGATATAATGCAATATTTGCTTTGTTTATCGTTGCTATTGCTCTGCTTTGTATCAACACCACTAACACTGTAGCACTGTTGTGAGTTACCCGTCGACTAAGCTGTTCAACTACACTCCGTAGCCTCATGCTGTGTTCACCACTGGATAACCCCAACCCCGCCCCCTTGTTGCCATTAGCAGCCAATAGTGTGGTTGCGTGCTAGACAATATGTGGGGCGTCGAATGTCGTAAACATCACTAGCCTTTTGAGACCTCGCACTCAAGGGGTTCCTTCTGAGTGGTCAGCACTGGTGTCTGCGTTGCGGAGGACACTGTTTCAATCTCCGGTACTGCCAAGATGTGTTCCTTGGGAAGGAGGGGGGGGGGTGAGGGAGGAGAGCTGGAATGGGTTCCACTAAGCGTCGGGATGCCAATTGAGGAGTTACCCTATACTTGACTGAGAAGTAGCGGCTCCAAGGCTTGGATAGCTGGCAATGGCCGTGAGAGCCATGCCGTGGCCCCATGATTCTCCGCACTGCATCAGCATGACGCCGTGTTACAGCTCCTCGTTCCGACGTATAAGTATAGCAGAAGTTCACTTTGCAGTAAATCAGCCTTGCGCTCAACGAAATATTTTGTTTAATATTTCTTGATCATGCTCAAATTTCTGACACCTAGAGTGTGAGCCACAACTCAATTCTTTAAGTTTTCTGATAAGCAATTATCAGATTCGAACATCTAGAGACTACGTCTTGAGAGAAAAATCCATTTCAAGTGCCCTTGTAGAATTGTTAACATGACCGAAAATGGTTAATGATAAAATCTATCTCTGGAATGGTCAGCGCCGTAATTAATCTCTGGCTGAGCCGTCATAAAGCTAAATTTGAAAAAAAAAAAAAACATTTTGAACAACAGGGATGAAGACTAGGGGGATGATAGATGGAGAAATCATCGAGAAAGCTCCTGTGCTAAGTAAATAATAAGCTTCTTAAATTTAGCATGTTTCTAAAAGAAACTTCACTACTGAGCGAAATAAAAACGGCTGAGACTTGATATTTTTCGTTGCTTTGTATGGATGTGCGTCGCGCACAGTGAGAAAGGTAAATCTGTTCTTCTAAAAAGTATGTTTGGAGAAGGATCCTAAGAGTTTCATAGACTGGAAAGGCAAAAAAATAAAACAGCCCTGGTAAACAAAACGATAAATATCTTCTAAGCCCCAAATATTGTAGATGAGATTAAGATACTTCGGAAATATTATGAGTCTAGAAGACCCACTAGAAAAAACTGTAATACTCCAATGTACAGAAGGTGAAAGAGGAAACCCTAGGAGAAGGTGAATAGAGGACGTCAAAGAAAGCATCAGAATGATCCTGGAAGAAAAGAGACCAAGACACCGGCAAGAAGTGTTGATCATGTCACCAGCAGTCGATAATGATTTGATGGACCATAACAACAACGAGGCATTACTAATGTATTAGGTATTATTATATTTTATGTTTTTGAATTATTTAACCATTTTGAGCCATTAATCTTTTTGTTACTTTTATTGGCTTTATTTTCATTTGCGTTTTAAGCGTGAATTACACTTTTGCCCTTGAATGTAACCAAACTGAAACCCTCTGGAATCGGGAGTATTGCTGTCCAACGATCGGAGGGCAACAGTGCTGTAGGTACAAGGGAAGTTAAAACATGCGAAAGGGACCTCATGTTAAAATTTAATTAGAAATTTATAAATACATTGTTTGGGATAACATCAAGAGAGGCACAGTATTGGAAGCTACGTTACTGTACTTATATGGAATGAAAAATATTTAATTGAAATAAATAAAGAAATAATTTATACGAAGGATCAGAATTTCCAATATTAATAATATTGGGAGCCGAGTAGCTTCCATAAAATTTCATTACCGCGAGCAGTCAAAAGTAAATCAGGAAACCGAATATATTTGTGGTATTTCGGTTATCGACCCTAGGGCGGTTTTGATACGGTTCTCCGCCTCACTTACGTGTAACCGATGCATCTCAGGTAACCAACTATCTGCCTTATATAATTATATTTGGGCTTTTCCTTGCGAATATTCCCTACCAACATCTCTTCAGCTGCAGTTTTCAGAAACGATTCATGTCATAATGTGTGTACAAAAAATTTATGCCCTCCATTTGTTATCTCCTTCACTAGACACTTTTCCTCATTCACTCGTTGTAGGAAGTGTTACATTCTTTACACGACTAGTCCATCTGATATTAAAGTCTTCCGTAAGACGACATTTAAAAGGCTTTTATTCGTTCACATAGTCCATCTTTAGCAGCTGTGCACAGATTTACTCGAAACACAGCTTTTGATGAAACCTTCCCTCATCTCATGGTTGGATATTAGCAGCTGTTTTTATCACAAGCATTTAAGTGTTTTGGTGGCCTGATACTACATCTACATTTACGTAATTCCTCTGCAATTCACAATTAAGTGCATGACAGAGGCTTCGTGGAAACACTTTCAAGCTATTTCTCTACCGTTCCACTCTCGAACAGCGCGCGGGAAAAACGAACACTTAAATCTTCCCGCGAGAGCTCTCATTTCTTTTATTTCATTATAATGATCATTTTTCCGTATGCAGACTGGTATCTACGACATATTTTCGCATTCGGAGGAGAAAGTTTCATGAACAGATGGCGTTGCAACAAAAAACGCTACGACATATTTTCGCATTCGGAGGAGAAAGTTTCATGAACAGATGGCGTTGCAACAAAAAACGCCTTTCTTTTAGGGGAAAATTGGAAATTTGTGGTTAGGTCTTATGGAACCAAACGGCGGAGAACATCGGTCCCTATTAGTGATTACTGCCCCAACTCACGAATCATATCAGTCACACTCTCTCTCCTATTTCACGATAACACAAAACGAGCTGCCCTTCTCTGAATATTTTAGATGCCCTTCGTCAATCCTAGTTAGTAAGAATCGCATACAACACAGCAACACTAGCAGAGGATGGACAACTCGTTGTATAGGCGGTCTGTTGCATCTTCTAAGTGTTCTGCCCATAAAACCCAGGCTTTGGTTGGCCTTCTCCACCACATTAGCTATGTTATCCGTACCAATCTGTTGTTCATAATTGTTATTCTTAGGTGTTTAGTTGATCTGACAGCTTTGTATGATTTATCATGTAGCAGAAGTTTAACGGATTTCTTTTAGTGCTCATGTAGATAATGCCACACGTCTCATTATTTAGAGTCAGTTACCATTTTCCCCGCAATAGAGATATATTGACGGTTTTGAAAATCTGATGACAGCATCACCTGCAAACAATCTAAGAGGGCTGCTCAGATTGTCTCGTAAATAGTTCATATAGATTAGGAACAGCAGAGGGCCTGTAACACTTCCTCAAGGAAAGCTAGGTGTCACTTCCGTTTTACTCGATGATTTTCCGACAGCTACTACGAACTGTGACATACCTGTCATGAAATAGCGAATCCAATCGCACGACCTAGACGGTAATCCACAGGCACGCAATTTTACTAGATGTCGCATGTGAAGTATGGTATCAAACGCCTTCTGAAAATCTAAAAACATGGAATCAGTTTGACATCCCCCGTCGATAGGACTCATTACTTCTTGAGAATAAAGAGCTAGTTGTGTTTCACAAGAGCGATATATTCTGAATCCGTTTTGGCTGTTTGCCAATAAATCGTTTACTTTGAGGTAATTCGTAATGTTTGAACACAGTATATGTCCAGAATCCCTCTACAAATCGACGTTAGTGATATTGGTCTGTAATTTAGCGGATTACTCCTATTCCGTTTCTTTGATATTGGTGTGACTAGTGCAGCTTTCCAGTCTTTTGAGTACGGGCCTGTCGACGAGCGAGCGGTTGTATATGATTGCTACGTATGGAGCTATTGTATCAGCATACTCTGAAAGGAACCTAACTTGTATACGATCTGAACCTGAGGCCTTGCCTTTATAAAGTGACCTAAGCTGCTTCGTTACACCGGAGATATCTACTTCTAAATTGCTCATGTTGGCAGTTGTTCTTGACAGAATTCTGGAATATTTATTTCTTTTCTCTGATGAAGGTATTTCGGAAAACCGTGTTTAGTAACTCTGTTTTAGTGACACAGTCACCAATAACAACGCCGTTGTTACCGCGCAGTGAAGGTATTGATTGCGGCTTTACATACGATCAGAATCTCTTTGGACTCTCTGCCAGATTTCGATACAGAGTTTCGCTGTGAAACTATTAAAAGCATCTCGTATTCAATTTGGCGCTCATTTACGAGATTCTGTAAAACTTTGCCAATATTGGCGGATTTTGCGTTCTTTTAAACTTCGCATGCTTTTTTTGTTGCTTTTGCAATAGTATTCTGACCTGTTTTGTGCACCATGGGGGATAAGTCTCATCTCTTATTAATTTATTTGGTATGTGTCTCTCAATTACTGTGGATAATATTTCTTTGAATGTAAACCACATTTGGTCTATGCTTACACTGTCAGATTGCGAGAAATGGAGACTGTGTTTCTTCATTTTTCTTCTTTATGTATTCTACTTCCGAAACAGTCCACCTCTCGAAGTTAAACTTTTATTTATGTGCATATGACAGCTAGCAGACATTTCATTTATTAAGCACCTGACACACCCTAATCACTTTCGGTGACAGCTGCTTTCTCATCAGCGAATCGTATCATGATAATATTCCGTCGGTGACAATCAACTCTCTTTCGAGACAGTCCTTTACTTCGTTAATTGTCTCTTCAATATACAAGTTAAATACCAGTGGTGGCGAGGAGCAATTTTTCTTTACACCTCTCCTAATTTTGGCCTCTTGTAGCATTCCGTCAATGCCAACAACTCCAGTCTACTTCGCTGAATGGAACATGCACAAATCACAAAGCAGCAGGCTTACTTTTTACATCCATACATATTATAAAAACTACTTACGTATTTGAATGTGTGTGCATGTATGTTTCACATCTCCTGCTAAAACACTCGACCGATTTCAACCAAACGTGGTACACACACGCCTTATGCCAGGCAACAATCAATGTGGGGATTCGAACCGTCTAACTACCATAGTTCAGGAGATATGACCTCGTAACCAATGAGATGCGTGAAGAACAGCCGCAATATGCATGATGTTTAAATTTATTGCATCTGTGATAGTAATTCTATTCGCAATACATTTCGCAGACAGTATCCGAATCTGCCGCTAAATCGACCCACAAAATTATGTTACGGTACCAAACATAGTCCAGGAGATATGACGTTGCAAACACTAAGATGAGTGAAAAATTGCCACATCGTGAATGACATTTAAATTTATTACTTCTTTGCTACTATCTCTATTCGCAACGTACTTCGCAGACAGTATCCACATATGCCGCTGAATATACCGACACAAGTACGTTTTACGACACATAGGCCATGAAATATGGCGTCATAAATACTGAGATCATTGAAAAATGGCGCATCATATATGAAGCTTTAATACATTTATTCTTTACTACTAACACATTCCTGCAGTCCAATCAACTTAAGGAACTCCCTGACCCATGGCAGCGCTTTTGACAGCTTTCAGCTGCGATGCGCAATCGGCTCTGGGCGAAAACAATAGCCATCTATAGGGCTACGAAAAAGAGTGAGCTAGAAGAAGAAGAGGTAGAAGAAGAATGGGTAGCTGTGAGAGATTAAATAGTGAAGGCAGCAGAGGATCAAGTAGACAAAAAGACGAGGACTAGT
Source organism: Schistocerca cancellata (assembly GCF_023864275.1). NCBI lineage: Eukaryota > Metazoa > Arthropoda > Insecta > Orthoptera > Acrididae > Schistocerca > Schistocerca cancellata. Next base: position 822,010,653 of record NC_064627.1, on the reverse strand, counting down.
AGAAATCCTTGAGTAACACAAGAGATACTGAATTTAATCTAGGAAAGGAGAAAATACGAGGGTTGAATGAAAAGTAATGCCTCCACTTCGTTAATTGGGTTTAAATGGGAATATTTTAATAAATCAAACGCAGAAATAATCCTTAGAATGTCATCTTTAATTACCAATATTCACTTTTCCACATAATCACCAGCCAACTGGATACATTTATGCCAACTATGAACAAGTGTTCTGAAGCCGTCAAGGAGGCAGTCGACACTCCGTATCCACAACCACAGTCTCACAGTTCTTTCAACGTCTTCTTCGGAAGCATAATGATGTCCCCGCAAATTGTCTTTCATTATCGGGAACAGATGGCAGTCAGACGGTGCTAAACCTGGACTGTATGGAGGATGCCGTACGGTGGTGAGATTCAGTCTCTGAATTTTTGCTGCGGTGGCACGTGAAGTGTGTGGTGTGGCATTGTCATGCTGCAGGAAAACATTTCCCTTTTCATTTCGGACCCTTGTTAGCCGTCGTTTCAGAGTTCGCAGCGTTGTGATGTAACTCTCTGAATTTATTGTTGTTCCACGATCAAGGAAATCAACAACGATAACACCATCTGTGTCCCAAAACATTGTGGCCATGATTTTTCCAGCTGAGGGCTGCGTTTGAATTTCTTTTTCTGGGACGAGTCTTTGTGTCGATATTCCACAGACACAGCCACCATAAACTGCTTTCATTCTCTGATGGATCTCCTTTGGGGTGACACCTTTTGCTGTCAAGAATTCAATGTCTACACGTTGGCATAAATCGCACTGACCGACCGTCTGCGCAGGTTTACATAATTTACACTGTAACAACACAACCGTTGAATGCTAAAACTTCCCGCCAGCTGGAGCTATACAGAAGAGGCTACGGAACAATCCAGTACCTGCCGCATACCAATGCTGCCAACTGTTGAAAAGTTACTTAGGTGGAGGCATTACTTTTCAGTCAATCCTCGTATAAAAACGCAACCAATGAAGCAGTCAAAAGGGAATACAAACGTCTAAAAAAATGAGACCGACAGGAAGCGCAAAATTGCAAAGCAGGAATGGCTGGAGGACAAATGTAAGGATGTAGAAGCATATATCAGTACGGGAAAAATAGATGTCGCCTATAGGAAAATTAAAGGGACCTATGAAGAAAAGAGAACCAGCAGTATAAATATCAAGAGCTCACATGGAAAACCAGTCTTAAGCAAAGAAGCGAAAGTAGAAAGGTGGAAGGAGTATATAGAGGTCTGTACAAGGGAGATGTACTTGAAGCAATATTGTGGAAGTGGAAGAGGACATAGAGGAAGACGAGAAAGGAGATATGTTACTGCGCGAAGAATTTGACAAAGAACCGAAAGACTTAAGTCGGAACAGGGCCCCAGGAGTAGACAACATTCCGTTAGAGCTACTGATAGCCTTGGGAGAGCCAGATGTGCCAAAACTCTTCCATCTGGTGAGAAGAACGTATGAGACAGGAGAAATACCCTCAGACTTCAAGAAGAATATAGTAATTCCAGTTGCAAAGAAAGCAGGTATTGACAGATGTGAAAATTACCGAACTATCAGTTTAAAAAGTCACGGCTGCCAAATACTGAGACGAATACTTTACAGAAGAGTGGAAGAACTGATAGAAGCGGACCTCGGAGAAGATCAGTTTGGATTCAGGAGAAATGTAGGATCACACGAAGCAATACTGACCCTACAACTTCTCACAGAAGATAGGTTAAAGAAAGGCAAATCTATGTTTATAGCATTTGTAAAGTTAGAGAGAGCTTTTGACAATCTTGAATGGAATACCTTCTTTCAAATTCTAAGGATGACAGGGGTAAATACAGGAAGCGAAAGGCTATTTACAATTTTGTACAGAAACCAGATGGCAGTTATAAGAGCCGAAGGCCACGAAAGGGAAGCAGTGGTAGAGAAGGGAGCGAGACAGGGTTGTAGCCTCTCCCCGATGTTATTCAGTCTGTATATTGAGCAAGCAGTAAAGGAAACAACAGAAAAATTTGGAGTATGAATTAAAGTCCAGGGAGAAGGAATAAAAATTTTGAGGTTTGCCGACGACATTGTAATTGTATCAGAGACAACAAAAGGACTTGGAAGAGCAGTTGAATGGAATGGACAGTGTCTTGAAAGAAGGATATAAGATGAACATGAACAAAAGCAAAACGAGGATAGTGGAATGTAGTCGAATTAAATCACGTGTTCTTGAGGGAATTAGATTAGGAAATGAGACACTTAAATTAGTAGATGAGTTTTGCTATTTGGGGAGCAAAATAACTGATTACGGCCGAAGTAGAGAGGATATAAAATGTAGATTGGCAATGGCAAGGAAAGCGTTCCTGAAGAAGAGAAATTTGTTAACATTGAGTATAGATTTAAGTGTCAGGAAGTCGTTTCTGAAAGTATTTGTATGGAGTGTAGCCATGTACGGAAGTGAAACATGGACGATAAACAGTTTAGACAAGAAGAGATTAGATGGTTTTGAAATGTGGTGCTGCAGAAGAATGCTGAAGATTAGATGGGTAGATGACGTAACTAATGAGCTGCAGAAGAATGCTGAAGATTAGATGGGTAGATGACGTAACTAATGAGGAGGTACTGAATACAGTTGGGGAGAAGACAACTTTATGGTACAACCTGGCTAAAAGAAGGGATCGGTTGGTAGGACACTTTCTGAGGTGTCAAGGGGTCACCAATTTAGTACTCGATCGAAGCGTAGAGGGTAAAAATCGTAGAGGGAGACGAAGAGATGCATACACTAAGTAGATTTAGAAGGATGTAGGTTGCAGTAGTTACTCGGAGATGAAGAGGCTTGCACAGGATAGAGTAACATAGAGATCTGTATCGAACCAGTATTTGGAACGAAGACCACAACAACAACTGAGCTACGAAGAGGCGTTGCCGTAGAGATGTTTACAAAATTGCACTGTTGACACAGGAGGCAGCTGCGCCCATCATGCAGAAACTGTCCGGAATCACCATATACCGAGTGTCCTGCAGAAGTACATACGAGGTTTCGTTTAGAATAGAAAAGCGGAAAAATAAATAGCCGGGCAATGCCGGATTTGTCAGCTAGTTTCTAATTTAAGAACTGTCCCGAAACTGCAAAACACGAAGTACGAACACGCGACGTTAAGTCTTTTTCTACGAGTGATATAAAACTGATTTAGTGAAGTACCGCTTACTACAGGAATCATTTTAATCGGCCGCAAGTTCAGGCAAATGTTATCACCGTTTGCCTCCCTGTCCCTGTCCGAACTGAATTCATGTTCTAACGGCCTCTCGTGACGTAAAACTCTTCCATTCTCCGTCGGCTCCTTCGTTCACGGCGAATGATGCGTCTTAAACGTCTCATTAGCAGCGCCTGCCGAAGCAACAAGCATGTAATATGAAGTGCTACGCGCGGCATTAGCGGACGCACCACGCAATTTGCTGCGAGGCTCCTACAGATAAGATAGAGCCGAGTGTGTGGGCGACGTTTGCCAGGCTACCGAGAATAGCCAGCCACTTCGCGTATGCCTTGCCGAGACACACGTCCGGTTTCGTCGAAATTCTACATTTACTCGTATACCTATCTACGGTTCATTTCCCTGCCTGCTGTCAAAGGCCAGTTACTGCAACGTCCATGTATTGGTTACGTCAACATACTGATGAAAACTGGAACTGCAAAAACAGAAAAATTCAGCAACTTAGATTCTTATTACACTGCTGGCCATTAAAATTGCTGCACCACAAAGATGACGTGCTACAGACACGAAATTTAACCGAAAGTAAGAAGATGTTGTGATATGCAAATGATTAGCTTTTCAGAGCATTCACACAAGGTTGGCGCCGGTGGCGACACCTACAACGTGCTGATATGAGGACAGTTTTCAACCGATTTCTCATACACAAGCAGCAGTTGAGCGGCGTTGCCTAGTGAAACGTTGTTGTGATTCCTCGTGTAAGGAGGAGAAATGCGTACCGTCACGTTTCCGACTTTGATAAAGGTCGGATTGTAGCCTATCGCGATTGCGGTTTATCGTATCGCGACATTGCTGCTCGCATTGGTCGAGATCCAATGTCTGTTGGCAGAATATGGAATCGGTGGGTTCAGGAGGGTAATACGGAATGCTGTGCTGGATCCCAACGGCCTCGTATCACTAGCACTCGAGAAGACAGGCATTTTATCCGCATGGCTGTAACGGATCGTGCAGCCACGTCTCGATCCCTGAGTCAACAGATAGGGACGTTTGCAAGACAACAACCATCTGCACGAACAGTTCGACGACGTTTGCAGCAGCGTGGACTATCAGCTCGGAGGCCATGGCTGCGGTTACCCTTGACGCTGCATCACACACAGGAACGCCCTTGATGGTTTACTCAACGACGAGCCTGGGTGCACGAATGGCAAAACGTCATTTTTCGGATGAATCCAGGTTCTGTTTCCAGCATCATGATGGTCGCATCCGTGTTCGGCGACATCGTGGTGAACGCACATTGGAAGCGTGTATTCGTCATCGCCATACTGGCGTATCACCCGGCGTGATGGTGTGGCGTGCCATTGGTTACACGTCTCGGTCACCTCTTATTCACATTGACGGCACTTTGAACAGTGGATGTTACATTTCAGATGTGGTACGACCCCTGGTTCTACCCTTCATTCGATCCCTGCGAAACCTTACATTTCAGCAGGATAATGCACGACCGCATGTTGCAGGTGCTCTACGGGCCTTTCTGGATACAGAAAATGTTCGACTGCTGCCCTGGCCAGCACATTCTCCAGATCTCTCACCAACTGGAAACGTCTGGTCAATGGTGGCCGAGCAACTGGCTCGTCACAATACGGCAGTCACTACTCTTGATGAACTGTGGTATCGTGTTGAAGCTGCATGGGCAGCTGTACGTGTACACGCCATCAAAACTCTGTTTGACTCAATGCCCAGGCGTATCAAGGCCGTTATTACGACCAGAGGTGGTTGTTTTGGTTACTGATTTCTCAGGATCTACGCACCCAAATTGCGTGAAAATGTAATCACATGTCAGTTCTAGTATAATATATTTGTCTAATGAATACCTATTTATCATCTGCGTTTCTTCTTGGTGTAGCAATTTTAATGGCCAATAGTGTATAATTGCTTCTTTGGATACAAACACATCATTTTAACATGTTTCTGATACACTAACGGTAAAAAAATCGCAAATCCAACTTAAACGAAAGCTGGTAGGCGTGTTTCTACATCTGAAAGATGATGTCATTTCAGATTTTGCGCCAGTCACATAAGAGTGGCGCTAGTAACGCCATTTCGAGGATGCAAATCAGGTTTGCTTTATGTACACACTGTGACGGTCGTGAGCCTTGAGATTGGACGTGGAGAGTTGGCGTAAGTCAAGAATGCCTTTAAGGCGTCAAAGACGCCTTTATCAACACGTCACTGAGTTTGAACGAGGTCGAGTAATAGGGCTACGAGAAGCTGGATGTTCCTTCTCCGACACTGCACAAATACTTGGTAGGAATGTAGCCACTGTACATGCTTGCTGGCAGCGGTGGTCACGAGAATGTACGATCGCAAGAAGACTAGACTCTGGACGGCCACATGGCAGTACAAAAGGGAAGACCATTGTGTTCGGTGTATGGCTCTTTTCTTTTTTTTTAAAAAAAAAAAAAGAGATGGGTCCCCTCCACGTTCGCACCAACGTGGTGACCAGAACAAAAGTTCTATTGTCACCTCCGTCAGCATGTTAGTTATCTAGTAAGTGGATTACAGGATACTGGGCTGTGATGTTATCCGTGCGTCTGGGTAAGACTACGCATTAACACGGTCCATCAGGTGATAGATAGTGGACGAAACGCGAGTGAGGGAAGCGATTTGAAGAGCAGAGGGAAAAGAGTGCCAAGGCTTTTGCCGTGGGAAAAAAACTCTGCGACAGTGGGATGGGTAGTAAGCGCAGTAGTTGCTTACTAGCTGCGATAGTTCATGCAAGGTTGGATTTGTTAGTATGGGTATCATGCATCATTACCGTGGCAAGCGATGGCGATGTATCCCAGTTGCTGCAGCCGCTACATTCCTGGAACAATCAAGATCGTTATATAGTAGTGGGAGATCGGCTATAGATCATCTCACTGTGTGGGGGATGTGTGGAGCTTGTCTGCATGCAGTGTACGGTACGGCTTCCCTGCGTGGTGCCAATTATTCGTCAGTGTGTTCCAGCTGGATATCCAGTAATGGCGTCTGATTAACAGGGGCCCACCTGTACCGTTGTGTTTGCGTGTGCTTGGCCATAGATGTTAGGTCCTTACAAGTATGTCTTTTGGTCTTTTATGTTTCCATCTATGGTTGTGGTCGTAGTTCTCCAGATTCAGAATAAACGGGTGTTGCGAATGTCTGGAGTTTCTGTATAGTCTTGTGGTGACTTTGTGGATTACCTAGGTGAGGGTCTCAAGTCTGTATTTCGGGTGAAGGTCCGCGATGCGTGTGTATCGTGGAGCATTGCTTATGATTTTGAGTACTTTGTTTTGTATGAGCTGCAGACTGCGCAGGCGTGTGGGCGCAGCGTATCCCCAGACAGGAGCTGCATACGTCATCAGGGGTCGAATAAGTGTCATGTACACCTCGACACCCTTCTGTTCAGTGTACTACGCCTGCTGAGCATAGGGTAGAGCTGTTTGAGCCTCGCGCTTGCTCGGTTGGTCATGTGTTGTATGTGGTCCCCCCAGAGTAATTTCCGGTCCACCCAGACACCGAGGTATTTGACTTTCTCACGGAAACGTATGGGGCGTGCAAGTAGAGTTATTGGTCTGCAGTATCGGTGTTTGCGCAGTTGCTTCGGTCTTCTAGTGAACAGAACGGCTTTGCACTTTTCGACGTTTACTCTAACACGCCATTTCTCCAACCAAGGTTCAGCCACTCTGAGTGCAGTCTATAAGCGTGACGTAATGCTTGATGGTTTCCAACCTTGCGCGAGGATGGCTGCGTCATCCGCGTAGATTGTCATAGTTGTGTTGTGTGTGGTTGGGAGATCGTTTATGTAGAGGTTAAACAGTAGGGGCCCTAGGATGCTTCCCTGGGGTACTCCCGCGTGTATACCGTGTCGTGTTGATTCTTTCCCTGCACGTCAGTGTCGAAACTCCTGTCTGTGAGGTATGAGTGTATTAGACGCACCAGCCCGTCAGGGAATCCCGCGTCGCTGAGTTCGCGAATGAGGCCGTTGTGCCATGGACGGTCGAAAGCCTTTTCGATGTCCGGGAACACCGCCCCTGTTGCTTTGTTTGTGTTGAAGCCATGTGTTATATGTTCAACGACCCGTAAGAGTTGTTGTGTTGTGGAGTGGTGATTCCTGAAGCCGAATTGCTCCGGTCTCGGGATGTGATTTGTTATGCAGTGCCTAGTGATGCGTTTGAGAATCACCTTCTCAACAATCTTACTGAGCGAGCTCAGAAGGCTGATGGGTCGGTAATTTTGTGGGAGGCTGTGGTCTTTCCCCGGCTTCCTGAACATCAGGACCTTGGCCGTCTTCCAAAAGGCGGGGAAGTGTTGGTGTCTGGCGCATCCTACTGCATCTGCAGCAGCAGTCTGAGCAGCAGTTGGCACCACAGTGACACAACGAACTGTTACAAATCGGTTACTTCAAGGAGAACTCCGAGCCAGACGCCTTATAACATACATTCCACTTACCCCACACTACCCCCATTTGCGACTTCATTGCTGTCAGGCGAGAGTTCATTGGAGGACAGAGTGGAGGTCTGTTGTGTTTTCCGATGAAAAATGGTTCGCCTCTGTACCAATGATGGCCGTGCGTTGGATAGAAGGAGGCCAGTTGAGGGCGTGCAACCAACCTGTCTACGAGCTACACACACTGGACCTACACCCGATCCCGATCGGGGCGCAGTTTCGTATGACAGCAGCAGCACTCTCGTGGTATGCCACGCACCCTGACTCCAAATTTTTACGTTAATCTGGTCATTCGACCTGTTTTGCTGCCATCCGTGAGCAGCATTCAGGGGTGTGTTTTCCAACAAGATAACGCTCGCCCACATGCCGCCGTTGTAACCCAACATGCTCTACAGAGTGTCGACATGTTGCCTTGACATGCTGGATCACCATATCTACCTCCAACCGTGCACATATGGGACACCATCGGATGTTAACTCCAGCGTCATCTACAGCCAGCATTAACTGCCCCTGTATTGACCGACTAAGAACAACAGGCGTGGAACTCCATCCCACAAACTGACATCTGGCACCTGTACAACAGAATGCATGCATGTTTGCATGCTCACATTCAACATTCTGGCGGTTACACCGATTCTTACTGTCCCAGCGTTTCACATTTGCAATGGCTTATCCCGCGTTTACGTTAACCTCTAATCTTCCAATGTTAATCACTTAAATATGTTACCTAGTCAAATGTATTCCTGAAATTTCTTACTCTAGCGTCAGCGATTTCGACTCATTAATGAATTTAAGTATAATTTTGTGGGGTAACTCATTACTTAGAAAACCATCAACTATTTTATGAAAAAAGCGACTGTTGAGAACAATACGTGATGGTCATCCACGGTCAGCTTGTAAACGCTTCCTCGTTGATTTTGCATTCTAATTAAACATTCACAATATATGTCTATTTTTCTAGTGAAGTAGGCCATAAATAATCCATCACAATGTGAGAAGAACCGTAACGTCCACATCTACAACACTAGAAAACAAGGAGCTCCGTTACCCATTATTAACAGTGACGGATCTACATGGAGGCCCACTAGGCACTTGCGTATGGGTGGCACCTTAAGGGGGTGGCATTTTTTGCTCTGTACTCGTTTAAACCTTTTTAAAATAACTGCGCTCACAAACGACAAAAATTTTTGATGTTGTTAAACAACTTGCCAGTCTAAATAAGTCTTAAGAACGAAATTCGAAAGAAGAAGAAACCAACTTTCGTTTGTCTCATTTATTTTGATGCAGCCTGCACGATGTCAAAGTTCCCACTCTGTGCAATCAAATAGTACATGGCAGTGCAAATTTTATGTTAAACTTCTTAATTATGCTTTTTTTCTTAGAGGAAAGGTTATTTTTATTTTATGTTGGAACAAAAGGTGCATTTGCGTGTATACATAACAGCAGTGTTCACGCAAATGACAACACACCACATCAACTGCCAACAAGGCTACTTAAACTTTGTAGTCTGTCTTCTCTGTCCACATAAACCGCTAAAATGTTATAAGAATAAGTGGGATAAGAGTCGATCCAGCACACATCACAACAAGAAATTGCAAAAATTATTTGCTTTTTAAATTAGAAAGACAGTGTCAAGAGTATTCAGAACATACCGGGTGATCAAAAAGTTAGTATTAATTTGAAAACTGAATAAATCACGGAATAATGTAGATAGAGAGGTACAAATTGACACACGTGCTTGGAATGACATGGGGTTTTATTAGAACCACAAAAATACAAAAGTTCAAAAAATGTCTGACAGATGGCGCTTCATCTGATCAGAATAGCAATAATTAGCATAACAAAATAAGACAAAGCAAAGATGTTCTTTACAGGAAATGCTCAATATGTCCACCATCATTCCTCAATAACAGCTGTCTAGCAATATGGGATGGAGCGCCATCCTGCATAAACATCGTACGTTCCAACAAGCGTTTATCAGCCAAGCTGGGGGTGATGCGATTCTGTAACATATCGGCGTACCTCTAACCCGTCACGGTAGCAGTTACAAAACCAAAATCATGCATTTCCTCGAAAAAAAAAGACCCGATAACGGTAGATATGGTAAATCCAACCCATACCGTGACTTTCTCGTCGTGCAATGGAGTTTCCACGACAGTTCTAGGATTTTCGGTAGCCCAAATTCTGCAGCTGCGGGCGTTGACAGACCCTCGGAGCGTGAAATGAGCTTCGTCGGTCGACAACACGTTACTCAACCAATCGTCATCTTCCGCTATCTTTTGAAAAGCCCACACCGCAAATGCCCTCCGCTTTACTAAATCGGCAAGTAACAGTTCGTGATGCCGATGGATTTTGTACGGATAGCATCGGAAGGTACGCCGAAGTGCCAACCAAACAGTAGTGTATGGAATGCCGGTGCGACGTGCGACTGCACGAGCACTGACTTCCCCTTGCATAGACGAACCCGCTACAGTTTCCATTTCTTCCTGAACTGTCTCAAGAGCACTACGCCTTGTGCTCGGTCGGCCACTACGGGGTCTATCGTCTAAACAACCCGTGGCTTCGAACTTCGAAATCATTCTCGCCACAGCTGCATTTGTCAACGGTCCTTTACCCGTTCGAATCCCCTTCCTATGGCGATAGGATCGTAACGCTGAACTAGCACATTCCCCATTATGATAATACAGCTTCACTAAAAGCGCCGTTTCAGGTAACGTCAACATGTTGCGACTGCTGGCGCATCTGATTCTCTCTCTCATTACAGTTCCTTTTATACACGATTGTCATGCGCAGTCACTGACGTTTTGCTGTCCAGCGCCATCTGTCGGATATTTTGTGAACTTTATTTGTTTGTTTTCTAATAAAACCCCATGTCATTCCAATCATGTGTGTGAATTTTTACCTCTCTATCTACATTATTCCGTGATTTATTAAGTTTTGATATTTGTACTGACTTTTGGATCACCCGGTACTTGCGTCCCAGCTAAAATTCCGGCGACGCGGGAAACAGAAACCAAAAAAGGGATTGTCCCGTTTTCTTTGCGAGACGAATTCTAATCGGCAGGTGTGCTTCTACTGTTCACTGACAACAGAGAAACAGGCAACAATGGAATTAAATTATTCTGCATTATCGTTCTTTCATAGCACAGTTATGTCTAGTAATCCGAGTTGGTCAGTTCATCGCTCCCTGTTTAAAGGAAAAATCTTTGTGCTCGTGTGCCGTGTTTAAAGAAAAAAGCTTTGTGCTCATGTGCAGTGTCGTACGATTGGAATTGGATACAGTCTTTCTTTCTTTCCTTTTACAATTTTTTTCTTTTGTGTTGACTGTTGGTTGTCAATTTTGTAAGTGCATTAACATGAATAACTGTGAAAAAAGCAAACGCGCAAAATTAAGTGGGACGGGATTTCAGAAATTATCGAAGGAAAGGCGAGAACGAGAAGCCAATGTTCTAAAAACGCTTGGCAGAGTAGATAAATTTTTCGCAAAAAATGTTGCTGGTTCGACTTCGAGTACGGACGATATTTCTTGCACTGCAGCTGTTGTAAAAGAAGTAAATACAGACGGGACAAATGTTAAAAATGAAGAAAAGCAAATTGTTCCTGATTTCGAGTTTCACGAAAAAATAAGTGTCGTGTCAGACATTGCAAAAAGAAATAACCTCGTTAGTGATGATACTCCAGAATGGTGTGTCAATGAATCAACAATCGACATTCTCTTACAACGTGGCACTGTGATTTTTCTGATTCAAGAAAATCAATAGGCGATAAAACCAGATATTTGAACAAAAGTGAATTTTACCCTACACTTTTAAATGGTGAATCAACTTGCGTAGTTTTCTAGTATACTCCTGTAGCACCAGAGCTGTTTTTTGTGCACCATGTAAATTGTTCAGAGGTAGGGCCGCGATTGCTACTAATGGTATTTCAGACTGGAAAAATATTTCTAATATTTTTTCTCATCTTGAGAGTTCACTTGAACACAATTATGTGTTATCACTCTTAACAAGAAAAAGGTCACTTAGAACATAGATAACCATTTCGAGTCATATGTTGAGACAGAAAAAATGCCCTGGCGCAGTGTGTTGAAAAGGGTGTTTCCGGTAGTGAAGGAGCTAACGAGCCGTGAACTTCCCCAACGTGGAAACGTTCAAGATTCCATTCATTACATAATTTATGATGTCTCTTGAAATTATAGCCGAGTTTGATCCTTTTCTCGCAGAGCACATTGAACGATATGGAAATCCAGGGCAGGGACACACAAGTTATCTGTCTTCAACAATCTGTGATGAAATAATAGATCTTCTTTCTGAACGAATAAAAGAATTATCATAAGTGAAATAAAACAGGCCAATATTGCTCTATAATAGTAGATTCTACTGTGGACATTTCACATATTGATCCATCATCTTTCATATTAAGATATGTGAAAGAGAATGGTGAATCCGCTGAACGTTTCCTTCTGTTTTTACCAAACCCGGCACACAAGTCCGAAAACTTAGCTGAGGCCGTACTAAAAGTCCTGTCTAGAAATTCCATTGATATTACTGTCTGTAGCGGACAGTCATATGACAACGCAAGCAATATGTCAGGAACCTACAATGGTTTGCAGGCACGGATTAAAGAACAAAATGTGAAAGCGGATTATGTGCCTTGTGCAACTTGTTCTTTGAATTTAGTCGGCGCTAGTACTGCAAACTGTTGTCAGGAAGCGTCTTCATTTTTGAATGTAGTGCGAAACCTTTTTAATTTTTTCTCTGCTTCTACACAGCGATGGGATAAACTTGTTTCTTTCATGGAACCAGGAAGCAAAACGGTAAAAAGTTTATCAAAAAATGGTTCAAATGGCTCAAGCACTATGGGACTTAACATCTGAGGCATCAGTCCCCTAGACTTAGAACTACTTAAACCTAACTAACCTAAGGACATCACACACATCCGTGCCCGAGGCGGGATTAGAACCTGCGACCGTATCAGCAGCGCGATCCGGACTGAAGCGCCTAGAACCGTTCGGCCACAGCGGCCGGCTGTTTATCAAACACACGTTGGTCAGCAACACAGGAAGCGTGTGTAAGTCTAAATGAAAATTGGGAGGGCGTTGTCAATGCCCTCACACATATTGCCAATAATACGTTTGAAAAACCACTTGTGCGAAATGAGGCTTCAGCTTTATTGAATCAACTCAGCAGTTTGGAAGGACATACTCCAGAGATTTAGTAGTGTAAATCTGAAATTATTGACAGTAAAATAGTGCATGAATTATATGAATCACTTGTAGGATTTATTGCATCTATTCGTGGCATGTTCGACTACCATGAAAATAAATCCATGGAGATTGTGACTGATATGACTATGAATGCACCTACAAAAGATCGCGAAAATGCAAACTTCATGATGACGAAGAACCGGAGTCAAGAAATTTTTCTGACTGGAAGGGAAAAATTTAGAGTAGAAACATTTATCCCAGTACTCGGCGACTTGTACACCGAATTAGTGAGTAGGAAGGAAAGCTATAGAACAGTGTTGGACTCTTTCACAGTTTTCAGTAACCTTAAGAACAGTTCACCTGACGATATTGCTGAACGTTCAACAAAACTCCAAGCGTCATATGACACAGATTTAGAGCCTTCCTTCCCTAGTGAATGTGTACATTTTGCGGAACTTTTGTAATCTTCTGAGATTAGTGATATACCAGTCGAAAAGAGTAAATTTTTCGAAAAGGGAGGTTACAGTCCGTATTTCCGAATGTTAACAATGCTCTTAGAATATTTCTATGTATGGCACTTACAAATTGATCAGCAGAACGCTCGTTTTCGGCTCTTAAAAGACTGAAATCGCACCTACATTGTCTGAGGAGAGACTGAATGCCTTGTCCATTCTTCACATCGAAGCCCACCTCCTAACTGATACCAGTCTGAACTATGAAGTTTATCAAAAATTGGTTCTTTTCGAAGAGTTTTCTGCCGTCAAAGCCAGACACAAACTTTGCTGACTGGTGAGTTTGTTTATTTATTCATATTAGTTTTAAAAATTTAAGATTATAATTTGATTTTTATTATAACTTGGAGCACATTCATTGGATTTACAAACTACATATTACCTGTTGATGTTACAATTACCGATGGCAGAAAGCGGAACTAATGACCGAAGGCGCCCGACAACGCTAAACAATACCCGAATGACCCAGGCCGCTCGGCGCTGTACAGTCAAGTCATACTGATACTGTAGTATATTACAACTGATGCGTATTCTTGGTGTCTGCTGACATGTATAGTTATCGCGGAAATATACGTTATTGGAGAGTACGCTCAGATGAAAAAGTGTTAATAAATAACGTAGTTCAGTTCTGTCGATAAATACGTAAAAGCTTTGTTAATACCGTTAGAAAGAGCTATGGTGAGAGCGGTAGCTGCAGTACAAAACTGTTCAGCCCTTACATGGATTAAGGGTATTGTGTACACTTATTATGCAGCATCTAGCTACACAGACCCTAATGCTTTACACATTAACTATTAGATTATAAAACAAATTTGATTTTTGCACAATAGTCTGCAAAATTATGTAATAGCAAATCCAGTTCTGTGTTTGTTCGTCTGTATTTAGTTATTAGTTCGTGCACAGAATTCTCTATTTCATTTTCATTTCTTACGCTTTCCTATAGATTCACGTATTAATAACAAACGGTTTTTTTTATCTGCTACACATTCAAGTTATTAGATCGTAAAACGACAGTTTAATTTTAATTTTGAACGCATCTCTATGAAAGTACGTATTACTTTCTACTGTATGACACGTTCGCTTCAATTTTTAGATCGTAACACAACTTTTTTATTTTCATTTTCAACGGTTTCGTGTAAAAGAACATATTAAAAGTGAATGTATAACAAAAATCCGTTGTCTCCTACACGCTCTACTGAATTTTTAGGCCATAAAAGAAAAGTTATTTTCCTTGTGCTCGTTTCTGTTGTCTTTCGACAGAAGAATGTGTTAACACAATGCAATTTTAAGTTTGTTTTATCCGCTGCCTTACACCAAGTACAGTTCATGAACCATATTACATTTTGATTAAGCGCGTCTAGACCGCTGACGCGTCCTTCACCATGGCAGAGTACGGAAACAGCTCATAGCGCTCCCAACTAAAACGGCAACTGTGAAGTGATCGGGTAATATTATTTAAAACACGTTTTTTTTGGGGGGGGGAGGGGAGGGGGGCGCATATAATATGGTGTGCCTAGGGGCGCAAAATTTTTAAATCCGCCACTGATTATTAAAGCAGTCAGTAGCTCAGAAAGGAGTTCAACATGACGCAACAAAATTCTCTGATAATTTGGCAAGTAGTATAAAATGACTGCAGGTGGTGGTTCGTATCCGCAGTTACAGCAATAATTACAGATTGAAACAAGACGAGCGGTAAACCGTTTCCAGTACCGGGAACCGAGACAGACCTCTGAGTGACACAGAAGCCTTGTCACAACTGAAACAGCAGCTCAAAATCGCCAAGCATAATGGCCTAGCTGACCTGCGCCCTTCAAGCACGCGTCCGCTGCTTTGGTCATAATCAGCGACTGTGCAGACGATTCTGATTTTAACTAGCCCTGCCAGCCCTATGATATAGCAGTTTTTCCTACCTAGTGGATTGTTACCGAAAGAATCTGAAAGAAGTATTCTAATTCAAAAACTGCTCAGAATGAAAATAAAAACTGTGGCACTGCACAGTGTTACTTTTCTCGAAGTTTACAATAAAACTTCTCTGCGGTGTTGTCGTAGTCTGCAGTATTAAGACCGTTATGATGCAGCTCTCGACGCTAGTCTACCCTGTACATGTCTCTTCATCTTGCAACCCACTTCCACCCCACTTCCACGTACTGTAATCAAACCTTGGTATCCCTTCACAATTTCTACCCACCACACTTCCGTCCATTAGCAAATTAATTATTCCTCGATGTCTCACGTTAAGAATTAGTTTAGTTTCACGATAAATACAGGATGACATAGAATAAGGGGAATGTTTGAATTGAATATTGGCAGCCATGGGCAGGTGGCAACACTGCAGGTTCGTGACAGCGAGTAAACAGTCCGCCATTTCAGTAATCATGGATCAGTGCAACGGACAACAGCGTGCGTTAGCCATAAAATTGTTTTATAAAAACAATGATAGTTTCGGCCCTTCCTGCCGGAGGTTCGGGTCCTCCCTCGGGCATGGGAGTGTGTTTTGTTCTTAGCGTAAGTTAGTTTAAGTAGTGTGTAAGTCTAGGGATCGATGACCTAAGCAGTTTGGGCCCTTAGGAATTCACACACATTTCGAACAATGATAGCTTGGTTAGGCAGTTTCAACGTTTTTATAATATAGGACGTCATGATGCCGTTCCGTCGAAACATGCGATAAAATGTAGGATTAATAACTTTGAAGAGATGGGACTGCCCTCAAGAAGAAACCAATAGGATGACCAAGAAGTGTGCATTTTCCAGCGAACATTGATGTTGTACGCAGATCTGTCTTACGGAGCACACGGCGTTCAATTCGTAAGCAAGGTGAAGTGGTTGGAATGTCCTGGGAGAGTATTCGCAGAATTAAAATTTCATCCGTACAAACTACAGATGGTGCAACTATTCAAAGACTGCAATTACCGGTTACGATTAGGATTCTGTCAACAAATGATAACAAAAATAAACAATGACGATAAGTTGTGGATGTCAGGTGAGGCACATTTTCATCCCACAGGTTGTGTGAATAAAAAGAACTACCGTTACTGGGCGAACACAAATCCTAATGACGTTCATGATCGCCCTTTACTTGCTAGTAAAGTGCCAGTATGGTGTGATGTTTCATCACATGGGATTATCGGACCGTATATTTTCGCAAATGAACAAGGAAACACAATAACAGTCAATACCGATCGTTGCGTAGAAATGTTACGAACTTTCGTTACACCTACACAGAGCAACTTTCCAAACGTTCAAGAAGCCTGGTTTCAACAGTACGGAGCGACATCACACACTGCGATCAATGGCATATGTGCGAGAATTGTTTGGCAACCGTTGTGAACTCAAGATTTTTTTAGATCGCTAGATTTATCCGTTTGTGATTTTTTTCCTTGTGGGACTACCTCAAGAGCAAACTCTACACGACTCGACCAAGAACCCTGGATGAGTTAAAAACAGCGAATTCGGGATGCTATTCACAGTATCCCAGCTGAGATGTTGCAGCGGTCAATGAGGAATCTCATCAGCGGGTTCCACGAACGTATTCGTACTGGAGGACGCCATCTAAAGGAAGTAATTAAAAAAAAAAAATGATAAATGCCATCAATGTTTCGTAAATGGCAAAATTGTAAGGTTTCAATTACTATGAGTACAATTTCTCTCCTTCATCGCTTCTAGTTTTATTGGATTGTGGAAATGTTCCCGTTTTTCTATGTGACCGTGTATCTTGTCTCCTCGACTCAATTCATTCTCTCTTTTTGGATTAATCTTCAGCATTCTACTGGGCAGTAGCTTTATCTGTCTTTGCTGTTTATCATTTTTCCCTGATACATTACGTGTTCCCACCTCTCGCCATATGAGTGTACGTCCAGCATTGTCGAACATAATAGTTTTGGTGGTCCAGGTGTTATGGTGTGAGTAGAGAATACTGAATGGGCGCACTGACGTCCAAATCTTTAAACACGATACACTCATCAGTCAGTGTTATTGTGACACTGTACACTGTACCCATGTGCGTCTTTTCAAAGGTGAATTCGGCCCTGACTTCATTTTTATGGTTGACAATGCGTGACCGCAAATGCGATGATACGAGCTCTTGGAACGGGAGAATACTCGGCGAATGGATTGGCTTGCCCTTTCCCCCGACTTAAATTCCATCTAGCACGTGAAGGGCGTGTTGGGGGAACGTATTGCGGCACGTCCACATTCACCAAGCAGTTGTCAACACGATGGTGGAGGAATGGACCCAACTACCACAAGAATCCTTACCAACCTTGTGGCCAGTATGGGATCACGTTGCAGAGCATGCATTGACGTCCATGGTGACCATGTCCCCCCTTCTGCAGTGTCCAGGGGACCACAATGAATCGCGGTTGCTTCATTATAGTATTTCTGCCCGTCTGATTGTGTATTCCTTTCAGTTACCTTCTCTACAACATCGTAGGAGTTCTTTCAATGTATGGTCCAAGTTTCATCGAGCTATGTTACTTGGCAGTGACACAAAGTCGCTCCCGTCCTTAAGTTTTGCACACCTGTGTACGTACAGCTTCCTTAACTAGACGACAATGCAGATTCTGTTAGATTTCTACTGCACAGTGGATTTCAGACTGTTCGGGAAATGCGAAAACCGCATTGGGAGCTTGATTTTGACCCTCAAAACTGTGTATTGGTAAATTTAAAGTATGCAATTGTTTTGTCTTTTACAGCTGTCTTAAACTTTTCAAAAACACTAGATATCTCGGAAACTATAGACCTATATCTCTAAAGTCGATCAGTTGTAGAATTTTGGAACACGTATTACGTTCGAGTATAGTGAATTTTCTGGAGACTAGAAATCTACTCTGTAGGAATCAGCATGGGTTTCGAAAAAGACGATCGTGTGAAACCCAGCTAGCGCTATTCGTCCACGAGACTCAGAGGGCCATAGACACGGGTTCCTAGGTAGATGCCGTGTTTCTTGACTTCCGCAAGGCGTTTGATACAGTTCCCCACAGTCGTTTAATGTACAAAGTAAGAGCATATGGACTATCAGACCAATTGTGTGATTGGATTGAAGAGTTCCTAGATAACAGAACGCAGCATGTCATTCTCAATGGAGAGAAGTCTTCCGAAGTAATAGTGATTTCAGGTGTGCCGCAGGGGAGTGTCGTAGGACCGTTGCTATTCACAATATATATAAATGACCTTGTGGATAACATTGGAAGTTCACTGAGGCTTTTGCGGATGATGCTGTAGTATATCGAGAGGTTGTAAAAATGGAAAATTGTACTGAAATGCAGGAGGATCTGCAACGAATTGACGCATGGTGCAGGGAATGGCAATTGAATCTTAATGTAGACAAGTGTAAAGTGCTACGAATATATAGAAAGAAAGGTCCTTTATCATTTAGCTACAGGTCAGCAGCTGGAAGCAGTTAATTCCATAAATTACCTGGGAGTCGGCATTGGGAGTGATTTAAAATGGAATGATCATATAAAATTAATCGTCGTTAAAGCAGATGCCAGACTGAGATTCATTGGAAGAATCCTAAGGAAATGCAGTCCGAAGGCAAAGGGAGTAGGTTACAGTACACATGTTCGCCCACTGCTTGAATACTGCTCACCGGTGTGGGATCCGTACCAGATAGAGTTGATAGAAGAGATAGAGAAGATCCAACGGAGAACAGCGCGCTTCGTTACACGATCATTTAGTAATCGCAAAAGCGTTACGGAGATGATAGATGAACTCCAGCGGAAGACTCTGCAAGAGAAACACTCAGTAGCTCGGTACGGGCTTTTGCTGAAGTTTCAAGAACATGCCTTTACGGAGGAGTCGAGCCGGCCGCGGTGGTCGTGCGGTTCTAGGCGCTGCAGTCCGGAACCGCGGGACTGCTATGGTCGCAGGTTCGAATCCTGCCTCGGGCATGGATGTGTGTGATGTCCTTAGGTTAGTTAGGTTTAAGCAGTTCTAAGTTCTAGGGGACTGATGACCTAAGATGTCCCATAGTGCTCAGAGCCATTTGATTTGGAGAAGTCGAGCAGTAAATTGTTCCCTCCTACATATATCTCGCGAAGAGACCATGAGGATATAATCAGAGAGATTAGAGCCCACACAGAGGCATACCGACAATCTTTCTTTCCACGAACAGTACGAGATTAGAATAGAAGGGAGAACCGATAGAGGTACACACACCGTCAGGTGGCTTGCGGAGTATGGATGTAGATGTGGATGTAGATGTAGAAACTAATAGCTCGAGACTGATGTAACTGCAGATTATTTACATTTAGATTAACTTGAATCAAATGTCGTCGAAAAATGTATGTAGGTGATGCCTAAAATAAGTCATAGGGAACTGATTGCACAACCTCGCACCAAAAACTACTGCAGCTAGCAAGGGGAAGCACCAACTGGCTACACGAGTAGCACTATCCAGCTTCCTTGGAAAGCTGGAGGCACTCGCTAACTTGTTTTACTGCAGCGTGAAACAGCATTGTTCCAGCCGCCGTCGCGATAGATAGGAGCACGTCCCTCTCTATCTATCTATCTGTTTGTCGTCTGTATATCTCTGACATACTATCTGTAATTCAATAGCTCATCAGTCGAAGTGCTTGTAATAGTTACATCAAAGTCCGACTTATTATGAAACGGGAATGGAGATTTACTGCATTTATCTCAAAATGGAAACTTCATCAGTTTTTGAGATCTGCATTTCTTTACATTTTTCCCTGTTCCTGTACTCAAGGTTCTTCAATTCTCCTATTGTTTTCTTTCATAGTTTTTCTCGTCTTATTTTCAAAGAATCGTCACTCGTAAAATGTTTTTAATAAAGTTGTTATGCACTGTGGTGCGTCCGAAGAGTGATTGTTTTCTTCTTTCGATTTTTTGAAGTGGCTTCTCCGTGCAATTTTTTCTTTCGTGGCTTTTTCCGTACTGTACAACAGAATGTAATGATCCCCCACCACAATAATAATAAACGGTTTTAGCAAACAGAGCTTGAGGAAACGACAAAAGGAAATACCTTGTAAAGACACACATCTGTTGTGAGCGATCTTGCAACTGTGAGAAATGAATTCTCTTAAAGGCTGGTGCCATACGTCTAGAAGTAAATTACCGATTGCCTTTATCTGTACTCAGCATCTCATTAATGCGCTTTCCGCGTATGGCGCACTCAATTTTGTAGGTCTTTCAGTGCTTTCCATTGTATTTTGTATCGGTTCATATTTTTGTGATTTTAGCTTCATGGTCATTACGCGAGACGTACATTATTTGATCAAAAGTATCAGGACACCCATATGAGGTGTGTCCACTCTATACCTTTGCGATGGCTTGAACTCTGCTGGAGGCACTTTCAAAGAGTATCTGAATGTCCTTGGGGATATGGCAGCCCATTATTCCTCACGAGTCGAAACCAGTGAAGGTGGTGGTGTGGAACTCTGGGGTCTCGAAAGAAGTTGACGTTTCAACTCGCCCCAAAGGTGTTCCATTGGGCTATAATCGGGACTCTGGGCTCGCCAGTCTCAGAATTTTTTTATTGCCCGCAGACCGTTGCGTAACATATGCTGTTTTATGACAGAGTGCATTGTCATGCTGAAAGAAACAATCACGATTTTCGAACTGTTCCTAATATATATTTAGTGCACAGAGCTGTAAAATATGTTCTTATCCTTTCGCATTTAGCGTTTACTTAATCGCAACAAGGGGATCACAACCTAACCACCAGAAACCCGCTATACCGTTACACCTACACCCTCCTACTTCACTGTTGGCATTATGTATTGTGGCAAATAAAATTCTCTAGGTATTCGCCAAACCCAAACCGTTCCATCGGATTATAACAGGGTACAGCGTGATACGTCACTCCAAATCACTCGTTTCTAGACGCTCTTTATACTATCTCAAGTGTCACTCCACACTGACTACAAAAACGTGTGGCATGCTAAGAACTGCTCGCCCATTGTACCCCATGTTTTCAACTCCATATGCACAGTCGTTGTACTAGCTGGACCGCTGGGAGCATTTTGGAACTCATGAGTGATTACTTCAGGTGATATCATGCGATTTTTTACAGTCACCCTGCACAATGCTCGACTGTCCCTGTCCATCAGTATATAAAGTCTCCCTTGTGTTGCTTTAGCTGTAATTTCACAATCTCATCATGAACAGTGGACTTGGACAGCTTTAGGACTATTGAAATGCCCGAGCGGTCTAAGGCGCTGCAGTCATGGACTGTGCGGCTGGTCCCGGCGGAAGTTCGAGTCCTCCCTCGGGCATGGGTGTGTGTGTTTGTCCTTAGAATAATTTAGGTTAAGTAGTGTGTAAGCTTAGAGACTGATGACCTTAGCAGTTAAGTCCCATAAGATTTCACACACATTTGAACATTTTTTTTAATTGAAATGCCCCTGATGGATTCGTTACTCAGGTGACATACAATGACTAGCCACATCAAAGTCAGTGAGCTCTCCTGATTACCTCATTCTGTTGTTACTGCTTCTCTGCTGACAACACAATTCTCCCCAACTCCTTACACCTTTCGTGATTTCAAATGATCACTTCCCCATTGCATGGGGTGTCCAGATATTTTTGGTTACGTACTTTACAGTGGAAAGAGAAGTATATTTCTTGACTCTTTACAGAATGCAGGCTCTACACAAAGCACAAAATACATTTTCACAACAGTTTCTTGAGTGTCAGTTTCAAGCTGAGTGTACAAACCCATGTTGAATCATGCAGCCCTACTTTGAATCTTTTCTGTCTCTTCCGTTACTCCAATTTGGTAAGCTTCCCAGTATGAGAAATATACACAAAAATTGGTCGAACAAACGTTTTTTTAAGATACCTCTTTTGTGTGTGAATTACACTTCCTTAGGATTATTTCAATAAATAGTCTGGCATCTGCCTTCCCCATGGATGTCTTTGTATTTTAAGTCGCTCGGGACAAACACTTCAATACACGTGAAGGTTGTGACTGACTGTCAATTGCAGAGTCAAACATTGTGGCACTTTTCCATTTGTTTTTCGCCCATTACAATACATTTATGTATATGTAGGGCCTCTTCGAGTATTTACGCCAGGTTTAGACAATCTGAAAATCTCCTTGTATTTCATTACAATTTTCTGTACACAGCTTCAGAGTCTGTAAACCACCTCATACACTACCCGAGGAAAACTATCCTGTTGTGGCGACTTCTGCCACTGGATGTATCAGGATGACCAAATATAGTGGGAAGACGCCAAATGTAGTGGATGGGACCAGGAGGCCATATTAAAACTCGGCAAGAACTTTCCAAATGATTTATTTGTTTCCACTGCAGTGCTCCGTTCACCTCAGTCTGTATCACAGGGCCCCACAATGCTGAGGAAGCACCCCAGCGGAATGTGCAACACAACACTGTGTTGTGCCAGCCTTGACCGGCCCACTGAGTTCCAATGGTATCAGGATGGCTGCGCCAGCAGCCGACTCAGCATTGCTCGGTGTGAGCCGCAGGTGGCCAGCTGTGTCCTTCTCCTCACTGGTGTGGTTGAGGTCTCGGCGTTGAACAAGGGCCCGCGTTGGCCTCAGAGGGTCAAACTAACGACCCACTGTGGGCTGGGACACTGTCGCCCCATCTGTTGCTGCGTGTAGCCCGGCAGTGTGACAGGCCCCACTGTCCAGGAGAGCTGCCACACTTGAATGCATCTCATTAGAAAACGGCACCTATTTATACTTGGTTGCACACTTCTGTTTTGCCAAGCATGCTGCTTCGCATCATGTATGATGATGATGATATTTGATTTGTGGGGCACTCAACAGCGTGGTTATCAGCGCCCATACAATTACCCAATCTTTGCTCAGTCCAATTGCGCCACTTTCCTGGATGATGATGAAATGATGAGGACAACACAAACACCCAGTCATCTCGAGGCAGGTGAAAATCCCTGACCCCGCCGGGAATCGAACCCGGGACCCCATGCTCGGGAAGCGAGAACGCTACCGCGAGACCACGAGCGGCGGACGCGCACGCTCGCATCATGTATGCATAACACTTAGGTTGGCTAGTGGCCTTCTTCTGCCTGTGACTTGCGCCATGGAAACTTCTGTGTGCGCCCTCTCCGGCAGTTCTACACCCCTGTGGCTTATAATTACCTTCGCAACTGCTGGTATGCGTAACTTACTGCAATCCGGCCTGCATCTGGCTGTAACTTGTGCTCCAAATATCGCACAAAACTAACTTTCCCTATCCTAAATGGTGGTGCCACTACAATCCAGACACCCGTATGTAATATGGAACTGATCACTATACATTACGGGACGCGGACCCACCATTATAAAAGAAGGCACGGAGTACTCTGTTGTCAGTAGAGAAGGAATAACAATGCAATCGGTTGGCCAGGAGAGCTCAGTTACTTCGAAATGTGGACTGATCATTGGACGTTACCTGAGTACAAATCCATCGAGAACTTTTCAGCCCTTCTAGATCTGCCCAGCTCAATTGATGGTGATGTGATTGTGAAATGGAAACGCGAAGCTACAACCACAATTAAACCAAGACCAGGCTGACCAGGTGTACCGATGGACAGGGACCTTGACGGTGGTTGTTAAAAGGCACGTGAAATTATCGCAAGGAATCAGCAGTGAGTTTCTAAGTTATACCAGCAGTTCATCTAGCAAAATGACTGTGCATAAGGAGTTAAAAACAATGGGCTACAATGGTCGAGAAGGCGACACTAGACATGGTGTAAACAGTGTCGTGACTGGGCAATGGATGACTGGAAACCAGTGATTTGGAATGATGAATCACGCTACACCCTGTGGCAGTCTGATTGAAGGATTTTGGGTTTGGCGAATGCCGGGAGAATGTTACCTGCCACCATGTGTAGCACCAACACTGAAGAACAGATGAAGTGGTCTAATGATATGTATGTGTCTTTCTTGATTAGGCTGTGATCCGCTCATTATGTTCAAGAAAAAGCTAACTGTGGAAATATGTGAACACATTTTACAGCCTTTCCCACAGTGTACAGTACAGGAGCAGTTCGGAGATGACGTTTGTTTGCATCAGCATGACAATGCGCCCTGTCATAAAGCAACATATTGGATGCAATGTTCTGTGGACAGTAACATTTCTGAAATGTACTAGCCCGCCTGAGGACCCGACATGAACGCAATGGGACGCATTTGGGATGAGTTAGAACGTCAGTTTCGCTTTATATTCCAATGTCCAAAACCATCATCTTCTCTGATGTCGGTTCTCAAGAAAATACGGGCTACCATTCCTCCATAGACGATCAGACACCTCATTGTAAGTGTCCCCAGCAGAGTTCAAGCCGTCATATAGTCGAAGGGTGGGCACACCCCTTATTAATGTCCACTAATTGGTGTCCAAACACATATCTATGTATAAAAGACAATGTCCTGACTGACTGGCTGACTCATGATCGCCCAGCTCAAACCGATAAGGATAGAAATTTGAAATTAGGAGAAGGTGTGGATCTCATACTGTACACGTCGTTTACGAAAGGATTTTTCGAAATTCCCATCCTAATGGCGTGAAATAGGGGATGAAGCTTTTTTTTTAAAGATGTCGCTGTTAAGGCAGTTGTGAAGCTGGTCCTACGAAAATTAAATTGGTATTTGGTTTCTTGGTCAGAAATGAGAAAATATGGAAATTTAACCACATGGGGGTGAAATAGTGGATGAGAACTTTTTTTTTAAATACATCATTATTAAAGGACTACTAATGTATTTTAGGGCTACATCTATAAACATTAGTATTTGACTTCTCGGTTACAAACAAAAAAATACGTGTTTCAATGTTTTTGGAAATTGAGCCCCTAAGGGGGTGAAATAGGGCATGAGATTTTTTTATGAAATTATTTTATAATTTTTAAAGCTAACTCTATGAAAATTTGAATTTGACTTCTCAGTTAGAAATAAAATAGTACGTTTCACTGTTTTCGGAAATTCAATCCCTATGGGGATGAACTGAGGGATGAAAGTTTTTATGGAAATATTTCATTGTGCAAGTGTTTGTATTTGACTTCTCTGTTAGAAATAAAACAAATGCATGTCACTGTTTTTGGAAATTCAGCCCCTTAGGGGGAGAAACGTTTTATGAAAATATTTCATCGCAAAAGTATTTTTAAGAATAAATCTTTGAAAACTGGTATTTGACTTCTCGTTGGAAATTTAAAAAAATGTATTCCCGTGTTTCTGAAAATCCCGCCCCTAAGGGAGTGCAATAGGGGATGGAAATTTTTAAGAAAACATTTCGTTACATTAAAAAAATTTGCAATGAAAATTGGAATTTCACTTTTCGGTTAGATACAAACAAATATTTGTTAGGGGATGAAAGTTGCTATGGAAATATCTCGCTAGAACGAAAAAGGCATGATTAACAAAAACTTTGAACTCTAGCTACCAGTATCGCTTTTGGGTCGGAAGTACATTCGGAAAAGAAACTTTAGAAGGTGTTGCAATATGTGAGCAACGTAAAAATTCGATCAAATAAAACAAAAAACAAAAAATCTCTGCGGGTCATACAACCTAAGCGAGCGAACCAGCGGCGCTATGTTAGTTTAATTATATAGTGTATGTGTCCCTTGAGTGAATTCTCTTTCCTAAACAGATTTTACTCTTCTGCATACTGATGAACAGTCCCCGTGGCTATACTGGCTTTAACGATAACAGCTGAAGTTGCAAGAATTTAAGTTATATCAAAATAAGTCCGCGTCGTACCGCTTCGCCACCGCCTCATTGTAGGCCACCACGGGCAGTCGCGGCAGTACTGCGCGTGCGGCGGCTACTCCGCAGTGGCGGGGCACGGCGGTTCGCCGTACAGCGGAATCTGTAGCGTGTGGAACGAAAGAATGGAACGATTACGAAAACTGCCGACATCGCCCGCTCCGGACGCGAATTGCATACAGGAAAGAAGCATGGTGTGGGACAAAATGAATTGGGTACTCAATGTGACTAACAATTCCCTCCGCTGAGAATGAGACATTGGAGGAATACTAAAACTACCAGGTCGGCAGGAACGTGCGGGAAAGAAGACAAGCGAGTAACGAAACGTTTGATTTCTGCCAAACCCGCTGAGGGCAACAAATTGGAGGGATATTAAAACTACAGAGTCAAGCAGTAACAGCGTATGGGGAAAGAAACTTGCGATAACGAAATGTTCAGACATTAAAGAAACTTTACTCCGAGCTTTGTGGAATACTCGTTGCTCAGTAACGAACACACACTATATGCAACAACTGTAGTGCTAAATGTGCGCTTCGGAGCAGAGTGTCTTTGTTATTCTTTCTGTGTCTATTTCACAGTGAAGTTATTTTTTAGCTTTATAACGCTTATTCTTTAAATCCCTTCTCCTCTTGAATATAAGCCCTTACACGTTAGCAGTTATGCAGATGGTGGAAACTTTTTGCTGAGCAATATACAGGGAGGACCATTGATCGTGACCGGGCCAAATATCTCACGAAATAAACGTCGAACGAAAAAACTACAAAGTACGAACTTGTCTAGCTTGAAGGAGGAAACCAGATGGCGCTATGGTTGGCCCGCTAGATGGCGCTGCCACAGGTCAAACGGACATCAACTGCGTTTTTTAAAATAGGAACCCCAATTTTTTATTACATATTCGTGTAGTACGTTAAGAAATATGAATGTTTTAGTTGGACCACTTTTTTCGCTCTCTGATAGATTGCGCTGTAATAGTCACAATCATATGGCTCACAATTTTAGACGAACAGTTCGTAACAGGTAGGTTTTTTAAATTAAAATACAGAACGTAGATATATTTGAACACTTTGTTACGGTTCTCCCAACGTGATATATGTACCTTTGTGAACTTATCATTTCTGAGAACGCATGCTGTTACAGCGAGATTACCTGTAAATACCACATTAATGCAATAAATGGTCAAACTGATGTCCGTCAACCTCAATGCATTTGGCAATACGTGTAACGACATTCCTCTCAACAGCGAGTAGTTCGCCTTTCGTAATGTTCGCACATGCATTGACAATGCGCTGACGCATGTTTTCAGGCGTTGTCGGTGGATCACGATAGCAAATATCCTTCAACTTTCCCCACAGAGAGAAATCCGGGGACGTCAGATACGGTGAACGTGCGGGCCATGGTATGGTGCTTCGACGACCAATCCACCTGTCATGAAATATGCTGTTCAATACCGCTTCAACCGCACGCGAGCTATGTGCCGGACATCCATCATGTTGGAAGTACATCGCCATTCTGTCATGTAGTGAAACATCTTGTAGTAACATCGGTAGAACATTACGTAGGAAATCAGCATACATTGCACCATTTAGATTGCCATCGATAAAATGGGGGCCAATTATCCTTCCTCCCATAATGCCGCACCATACATTAACCCGCCCAGGTCGCTGATGTTCCACTTGTCGCAGCCATCGTGGATTTTCCGTTGTCAAATAGTGCATATTATGCCGGTTTACGTTACCGCTGTTGGTGAATGACGATTCGTCGCTAAATAGAACGCGTGCAAAAAATCTGTTATCGTCCCGTAATTTCCCTTGTGCCCAGTGGCAGAACTGTACACGACGTTCAAAGTCGTCACTATGCAATTCCTGGTGCATAGAAATATGGTACGGGTGCAATCGATGTTGATGTAGCATTCTCAACACCGACGTTTTTGAGATTCCCGATTCTCGCGCAATTTGTTTGCTACTGGTGTGCGGATTAGCCGCGACAGCAGCTAAAACACCTATTTGGGCATCATCATTTCTTGCAGGTCGTCGTTGACGTTTCACATGTGGCTGAACACTTCCTGTTTCCTTAAATAACGTAACTATCGGGCGAACGGTCCGGATGGTTCAAATGGCTCTGAGCACTATGGGACTTAACTTCTGAGGTCATCAGTCCCCTAGAACTTAGAACTACTTAAACCTAACTAACCTAAGGACATCACACACATCCATGCCCGAGGCAGGATTCGAACCTGCGACCGTAGCGCCTAGAACCGCTCGGCCACTACGGCCGGCGAACGGTCCGGACACTTGGATGATGTCGTCCAGGAAACCGAGCAGCATACATAGCACACGCCCGTTGGGCATTTTGATCACAATAGCCATACATCAGCACGATATCGACCTTCACCGCAATTGGTAAACGGTCCATTTTATCACGGGTAATGCATCACGAAGCAAATACCGTCGGCACTGGCGGAATGTTACGTGATACCGCGTATTTATATGTTTGTGACTATTACAGCGCCATCTATCACAAAGCGAAAAAAGTGGTCCAACTAAAACATTCATATTTTTTTACGTACTACACGAATATGTAATAAAAAAATGGGGGTTCCTATTTTAAAAAAAACGCAGTTGATATCCGTTTGACCTATGGCAGCGCCATCTAGCGGGCCAACCATAGAGCCATCTGGTTTCCCCCTTCAAGCTAGACGAGTTTCGTTCGTTGTAGTTTTTTCGTTTGATGCTTATTTCGTGAGATATTTGGCCCGGTCACTATCAATGGACCACCCTGTATATCGTAAACAGTAGCAAGCTATGACACTAGCCTGAGGTACTATTGACGCTGCCATTGCTTCTGACAATGCGTCTCCATTAATAGCGCCAAACTGAGCTCTGTTCGCTAGAAATTTTCCAATCAAATCGCATCTCTGTTCGGATATAGCGTGTGCAGGTACTTTGTATACTCGATTGTGACGGGCGCGCGTCGTGTAATCCGTTCTTCGAAAACGTACAGCTTACCGATCACACGCCATAGGAGTGTGTCCCACCGCATTGGTGAAGCAACAAGCATGGCACTTGTCATTCCAGCACGATCCGCCCACCGAAAGCGAGAGCGAGCGAAACCGGGCGAAAGTGGTGGCCAGTGCTTACAGCGACCGAGCCACGACACCGCACCTCGGTACTTCCTACTGGACAACAGGGAGCGCCTGTCGTGAAAACAGTTACTCGTCGACAGCATTGTATCATTGCAGAGAGAGTTCGTTTCTTCCTACATCTCACCAATTAATTACGAAAGGTCTCTTTTATTGCTTCCTATCAAATGGGACTTAAATTATGGCGGTTCGTCCTTTATATTCCAATTTAGTTCGTTACTAGCTGACAAACGTGGCATCGCCCTGGTATTCATTTTGCCAATTTTCTATTAAAAACGAACACAAAAAAATGAACTGTGTTTGCAGTGTAATACCGAAAAAATTTCATTTCCATGTATTCGTGGAAAGACCTTTGAAATTAAAAAATCGTACAAAGAAATATGCATAACGTACAAATGTATAAGTACAGCATCCAGATTAAGATACATGATCATCGATAGTTTCTGTACACTGGGTGCAGCTGCTTCGAGTGTTTCAAAGGCGAATTTATAAACGTCTCTATGGGAACACCTCGTCACAGCTCTGTAGACGGTTACTGTTTTCGTCTACAGCCGTTCGATCTTCGCAGTAGAAGACTGTCAATAGCGCTGCCATTTGACTCGATATACGAGTGTCTTAGTAGCGAAGAAGAAACGCATTGAAATTTCATGCATGAGTGGCAATTTTTCAAGCACGTCAGTGTTTATGACACCATAGCTCTTGAACTATCTATCGTACACTGAGGTATTTGCGTAGGTACATTCAGCTCCATATGTGGGTACTGTCTGCGAAATATGATGCAAATATAGTTCGTAGTTAAGGACTAACAAACTTAAACGTCATGCGTGATGCGGCAGTTTTTCACGCATCTCAGTGTTTATGACGCCATTTCTCCCAATCCCTGTGTGACACAGAGATACAATTTTGTAGGTACAATCAGCGGCTTATGGGGACAGTGTTTGCAAAATATGTTGAGAATGGGATTAGTAGAAAAGATGTAATAAATTTAAATCTTACGCACAATGCGGCGGTTTATAACGCCATCTCCTGAACTACAAGGTGTGTGAAAAATGTAATGAGACTGATTTTTCCCTTTGCCAAAGTTTTTATTTTTTCAAACAACAATGTTGTTCCCTTCAAAGTATGTCCCTTTGGCAGATGTAAACCGTCAGAATCATTCCCAGTCTTGGTAGCAGCGCTGAAAGGCTTCAGCTGCTAAGACCGTTAACATGTTGGTCACATTCTTTCCCCAGAGTCATAAAATGATGTCTTTTAAGACCTTTATAAATTTCGGGAAAATAAAAAAGTCACAATAACACAGATAAGGTGAATATAGGAGGCAGGGGGGGATGTGGAATAACAAGAATGCCTTTTGAGCTAAAAATGGCTGTGTGACTTGCGGCGTTTTCGTGACCCAACATACACTTGTCTGTAATGTCTGGTCCCACTCGATTAACCCTTACCCTGAGTCTTTCAAGGACATTTTTGTGAAACACTTGGTCCGGCCGCGGTGGCCGAGCGGTTCTAGGCGCTTCAGTCCGGAACCGCGCGACTGCTACTGTCGCAGGTTCGAATCCTGACTCGGGCATGGATGTGTGTCATGTCCTTAGGTTAGTTAGGTTTAAGTAGTTGTAAGTTCTAGGGGACTGATGACCGCAGATGTTAAGTCCCATAGTGCTCAGGGCCATTTGAACCATTTTTAAAATTAAAACACTTGGCAGACAGTTTGTCCTGGAGGAACAAATTCTTTATGCACAATATCCCTAGTGCCAAATAAGGAAATCAGTATTGTTTTGATCTTTGGTTTGCTCAATGGAACTTTTTTCGATCGAGGAGATGTCCCAGTGTGCCACTTTGTTTAGGATCGTACTCAAAAATCCAGTATCCGTCACCTGTGATCACATGACTGAACCATTCGTTGTCATTGGCAGTCCTGTCAAGAAGATCAGCACACATGTTTCTTCGATTGTCCTTCTGCTCAGTTGTGAGGTTTCTCGGTGCATTTTTGGCACAAACCTTTCGCATGTGCGCCTACAGTCAAAATTTGATGTACAGTAGAAGTTTTCAAGTTTAATAGGTCACTCATCATCCTTATTGTAAAACGTCGATCTGATCTTTAAAGAGTGTGACACATTCGACTTTTTCGTCGGTTTCTAATTTGAAGGTCTCCCTGACCAATGTTCATCTCCAATGTGTTCTCGGCCTTCCAAAAATGATTTAAGCCAGCGAGAAATTTGTGCTCTTGATAAGGAATGTCCCTGTTTTAACTTTTCAAAGGTCATACTCGCGGCTTCCCTTAGTTTAACATAAAACTTGATTGCATACCTTTGCTTTAAATTCTGCTGTTCCATTTTCGTGACACACAACAAAAACACAGCTTCATTCATGATCCTCTCAAATAACATGTGATGGCTGTACGGAGCTGAAACTCGGACTGAGCATCTGAAAGGGCTGAACACACCGGTCTACACAAGTAGAACAACACGGAGGTGCCAGATCGCTCACAGTGTTGTCAGTCTCATTATTTTTCTCACAAACCTCCTATGAAGAATACCTGAGTACGAAAGAAGTCGGGCGACCTAGGCAGAATACGTTGCATAAACTGGAACACGAGGTTATGCATCATGTACGATGAGAAACGCAATAAAAACGTCCCGTTTTTTCGCGAACGTCTCAGAATGCACTTCTGTAGGTACATTGGAATTTTCCAACAGGACGCAATGTGTAACTAAATGGGAGTACGAGCTCTTGAGTGAGAATGGTGATGAGGATGGGTTTAGGTTAGAGCTAAGAAGAATGTTAGCTCAAGGACTTTCCGTGGGAGTAAGTAGGACGAAAAAGGTCGTGCATATAATCAATTTGTTATTTTTGTTGGTCAGAACTGGTTAAAAATAAGGAACTTTTTAAGAAGACTCTCCATAGTCGGGATGATTTGTCTTGTATGAAGAGCTGTCTTGTAAACGGGTACATACTACATTCATGAGAAATTGTTTATCATGCAGTACCCAGTATTTATGATCTCCTCGATCTGTAATATTGTTACATGCCATTACATTTTTCTTTTGACAGTGCTGCCCCACAGCATCAAACGCGAATCATTGTGGCGAGGTAGCCTTCCCATTCTAAGCTTTTGCAACCAGTTTCTCCTGAAACTCATCATTGAGAAGGTTATTACTATTCACAAGCCTTTTTTATACCACCATATTAAATAATAGCACAACAATCATGTCGGCAGAAATCCATGTCCGGATCAGTATTGCTTCCAGCTTTCGCGTTTCACTCTCTGTTATTGTTGCCAGTTAAAAGACCTTAGTAATTCGCAGTGCAGTAGCAGGACAAACGATGAAAGTTCTTTTCAAACTGAACATCCTATACAGTTTCTCTCAGAACTTCTACAAACTTCTGGCATAACAGTTGCGTGCAAGGTATGTGTACAGTTGGTAGTGTACTCAATAGCTTCATAATCATCATCATCATCTGTACTACTATATAAAGATAAGACGATGTTTAACGTTGTTCCCAAAAAATCTCGAGAAGTTCTTGACTGGTTTGCTTCACATCTTATACGATATTCTAATAAAAATTCGGATGGACATACACATTCTTCAAATACTGTACATATAAAAAGGAAACGTTGTTAAAAAAATCTCGAAATATTGTTGACCGACGTCCTTTAGGTTTTTGCACGATACTCTGATAAAAATGCGGGAAAAGTTGTTAGCAAAAAATCGAAAACTTTCCGTTTCTTCGCGGACATCTCAGAATGCAGAATTGCAAAGTTCTTGACCGATTTACTTCAAATTTTTATACGATACTCTAATAAATTTTCAGATGGTCATAGGCTACATATTTATTATTATTATTATTATTATTATTATTATTATTATTATTTTAATGTTCTGGCACTTGAGTTATTGTCATTCCCCTTCGTGCTTCCCAATACAATGTTATTAAGTCTGAAGAACAGTCACTTAATTTTGTACACCCTTTTAGATGTTCTTCGGTCATGATTGAATCAATCTTGTGACGAAGAACACATCCTGGAAACACCAGAATGAAGATCTTACGCAGACGGGCACAAAACATCTTAGTATATATGGTATCTAAATAAATAAACGAGAAAAGTTGTTTAC
This sequence comes from Schistocerca cancellata, assembly GCF_023864275.1. Lineage (NCBI taxonomy): Eukaryota > Metazoa > Arthropoda > Insecta > Orthoptera > Acrididae > Schistocerca > Schistocerca cancellata. The sequence continues at coordinate 821,977,330 of NC_064627.1, read as the reverse complement.
AAAAAGCCCCAAAAGTTCTTGTCGACTTACTTCAAATTTTTACATGATACTCTAATAAACCTTTGGATGGATATAGGCTATATATTTTTAACGTACATAATACGTTAATCTACAAATCGCGTATTTTTAAATGAGCTAAGTCAACCAACATACATTTGTGGGAAACTGTGGAAAACTGTTTAATTTGTGTAATAACCTTACACAGGCTAATCTAATTAATTATTAAAAGCTGGAACTAATTATTTAAAAAAAAACACATGTAAAAGATAGCCGGCTGCTGTGACCAAGCGGTTCTCGGCATTTTAGTCCGGAATCGCGCTGCTGCTACGGTCGCAGGTTCGAATCCAGCCTCGGGCATGGATGTGTATGATGTCCTTGGGTTTGTTAGGTTTGTGTAGTTCTAAGTCTAGGGGACTGATGACCTCAAATGTTAAGTCCCATAGTGCTTAGAGCCATTTGAACCATTTGTAAAAGATACTGAAATCGCACATTCCTTTCTGTTCACGTTAACGTTATCTTGATCGCATACAGAATAACAAGTAACTTTCATAATGCTAATGCATCGTTCTACAACAATAATCCGTATTTGACAGTCCATTCACTCGTTGTCTTCGGTGTTGTTCTTTACAGGTTACATCAAAATTTCTTCATGGAGAGGTAGGTGTTCGCCGGGCAGATAACGTTGTAATTTTGGGAGTTCTCCCAAGTCCTTGATTTTACGAGTATTCGACTTGACTGGAACCTTCCCTGATGGATAAACTACTCATAGTTTTTCTGACACATCAACGGGTCATGTTGGCGGTCCGGACGACCAGTGCGACTAATTATTAGCGCTTCTTCCTGTTCCATTTGCGCGTGGAGGGGGTGAAAACTGTTCCATTTGCGCGTGGAGGGGGTGAAAAATGACTGTATGAATGCTTCTGTGCTCGCTGTAGCTAGTCTAATCTTTTCTTCGCGATCACGAGAGGAACGGTACGTAGGGCATTGTAATGTATACCTAGATACCTCGCTTGAAGCTGGTTCTTGAAACTTTGTGTGTCTGACTTCATGGGATGGTTTGGTTCATGCGTCCGCAACCTCATTTTTTCCAGAATCTCTGTGACTCTCTCCCATGGGCCAAACAAACCTGTGATCATTCGTGCTGGCCTCTTTGCATATGTTCAATATCCCCTGTTAGTCCAATGTGGTACGGGTCTTACATATTGAGCAGTATTCTAGGATAAGTGATACGAATGCTTTGTAATCGATCTCCTTTGTCACTGACTGTATTTTCCTCATATCGAACTGAAGTCTACCACCTGGATTATCTACATGTGAGTCTATGTGGACGTTCCGTTCCATATCCCTACAAATCGCTACATACAGCTATATGCATAATTTGACCGATTCCAGTTGTGACTCTGTTCCTGAATGTTTTCTAATGTCATCCCACACTCCTCTATGTTGCTCTTGCAAGTTTTCTAAGGTCATCTACTCACCTTCCATTTGGTCATCACCTCGATCATTTCTTATTTTTTGGAATGCAGCAAAGAACTTTCTTGGCCTGTCTACCATGATGGCTAGGTATGCTGCCCATTTCGCTTTTATTAGACTCATAAATTGTGTCTTCCGCTCGAATTTGTTCCACGTACAATGTGTTTGTTTTCTCATCGTCCTTGTAAATTCCGATCACGTACCTCTCCACAGGCCGCTTAGTAACTTTCACTTTTTGAAGGTTTTTCGCATTAGAATCCATTTCTCACTGCCATGAGGCAAAACTGGTAATACGCAATGATTATAAACTGTCCTTGTCATACACTTTGGAAGCTTTCTTTGAAAAGTCTATTTTGTTTGCGAAAGCTCTCTAGACCATTTTTACTTATTTTACTTATGTTTATTTTGTATGCTGTCCATCCAGTATTTGTCTTCTGCCGTCCCAAAAACAAAAACTCATCAACTGGTTGATGACTTCGTTATTCGTTTCTGTGACTTCCTTTTCCACGTGTTGGTCACAAATTATTTTAGTGTCATTGTAATTGATTCTATATATACATGATTACTGACCAATTCATAATTAAGTGCCTGGCAGAGGGTTCATCGAAACCACTTTCAAGCTGTTCCTCTACTATTCCAGTCTCGAACAGCGCGCGGCAAAAACAAGCACTTAAGTCTTTCTGTATAAGTTCTGATCATGATGATCATTTCTCCCTACGCAGGTGGGCGCCAGCAGAATATTTTCGCAACAGGAGGAGGCAGTTGGTGACTGAAATTCCATGAGAAGTTCCAACCGCAACGAAAAACGCCTTTGTTTTAACGATTTCCATCCCAATTCAAGTACTCTCCCGTGTCTCGCGATAGCACAAAACGAGATGTCCTTCTTTAAACGTTTTCGATGTCCTCTATCAGTCCCATGTGATGCGGATCCTACATCGCACAGCAGTACTCCAGAAGATGGCCGACAAGCGTAATGTAAGCAGTCTCTTTAGTAGACCTGATGCTTTTTCTAAGTGTTCTGCCAATAAATCGCAGTCTTTGGTTTGCCTTCCCCACAACATTATCTCTGTGATCGTCCAGTATAAGTTATTCCTAACTGTAGTCTCGAAGTATATAGTTGAATTTACAGCTTTTAGAAGTGTTCAAATGTGCTAAGGGACCAAACTGCTGAGGTCATCAGTCCCTAGACTTACTCACTACTTAAACTGACTTAAACCAACTCATACAGCACACACACCTATGCCCGAGGGAGGACTCGAACCTCCGGCGGGAGCGGCCGCACAATCAGTGACATGAAGCCTCTAACCGCGCGGCACAGCTTTTAGATTTGCGTAACTTGTCGTCTTAACGAAATTCAGCGGATTTCTTTTAGTACTCGTGTGGATGACATTACACTTTACATTATTTACAGTCACTTCACACCTTTCGTTCCATGCAGATATCTTGTCTAATTCATTTTGCAATTGGTTTTCATCATCTGACCACATTACAATACCTCTACAAACAATCTAAGAGGACTGCTCAGATTATGTCCTGTGCTGCTTACGTAGATTAGGAACAGCAGAGGGCCTGTAACGCTTCCTTACGGAATACCAGGCATGACTTGTGTTTATTCGTTGACATTCCGTCAGTTACTACCCACCCCTGTGACCTTTCTGATAGGAACTCACAAATTCAGTCACATAACTGAGGCGATACTCCATATGAACTCAATGTGCTTAGAAGTCGCTTTTGAGGAACGGTGTCAAAAGCTAAAAAATATGCAATCAGGAAGAGCTTCTGTAAAGTTTGGAAGGTAGGAGACGAGATACTGGCAGAAGTAAAGCTGTGAGTACCGGGCGTGAGTCGTGCTTCGGTAGCTCAGATGGTAGAGCACTTGCCCGCGAAAGGCAAAGGTCCAGAGTTCGAGTCTCGGTCGGGCACACAGTTTTAATCTGCCAGGAAGTTTCATATCAGCGCACACTCCGCTGCAGAGTGAGAATCTCATTCTGGAATATGTAATCAGTTTGACATCCCCTGTCGATAGCACTGATTACTTCGTGAGAATAAGGAGATAGGTGTGTTGTCACATGAACGATATTTTTCGGAATAAGTGCTGACTGTTTGTCAATAAATCGTTTAGTTCAGGGTGATTCAAATGATCGAACTCAGTATATGTTACAAAATCCTACTGCAGATCGACGATAGGATATGGGTCAGTAATGCAGCGGATTACTCCTGTTTCCTTCATTGCGGATTCGTGTGGCTTGTGGAACCTTCCAGTCTTTAGGTATGGATCTTTCAACGAGCGAGCGGTTGTATGAAACTGGTAAGTATGGAACTATTGTATCAGCATATTCTGAAAGGAACCTGACTGGTATACAATCTGGGCCGGAGGCCTTGCCTTTATTAAGTAATTTAAGCCGTTTCGCTAAAGAAAGGACATCTACTTCCAAGTTACTCATGTTGGCAGTTGTGCGATATGGAATTCTGGAATATTTACTTCATTTTCTTTGGTGAAGAAGTTCTGGAAAATCATGTTTAGTAACTCTGCTTTAGTGGCTCTGTCATCAGTAACGTCACAATTGTTATCGCACAATGAAACTATTGATTGAGTCTTGCCGCTGGTGCACTTCACATATGAAGATTTTGAGGCCAACTTTCAAACTTGCTGTATTAAACTCCTCTATTCGTTGTTGAAGTCTATTAGGAAATACTCGTCAGTAAAACGTATGTGGCTCTGGTACTTATGGTAAAAGTATTCCTTCATCCTGTTTCGAAATTTAACAGCTCAAAACCTTCTTTTGGAGATTCTGTGTGTAGCTATAGTGATGTCCACACTCAGCACCTGACTTAATCCTAAATTTTCCACTATCTTGATGATGTCTAATGGAAACTGTAGTATTGACATCTACATTCGTCAGTATACTAACATTGGTTGAATCATTGTCTTATTTCTCAAGCGTGTTAGCACAGTTGTTATTGAATCGAAGTCATTATTTTTCTAAAAATTCACCAGTCCCAGACAAAACGTTAATTCATAGCCATTATTTTGTTCTGTATTTTCATTAATGATGTGTAAAAAGTACAATTTGTTATATTCCTTGTCCCTCCGCTTGGTTAAACACAATTTTTTATGTATTTGGTGTTGTGTTAAGTGTATAACTTGCACACTATAGGAAGAAGGGTGACGCGATATTTTTAAAATATGTTGTTTGCCTCCTTTCTTGTGAAATAGAACTGTTACAGCATGTTGGTAAACTGTCTTATTTGCAGGCATTCCGTAAACTACTTCGCAAGTTTCTTCAAGATTACTTTTCCTCATTCTTTAACCATTTCTGTTGGTTGGTCCACCATCTTTAGGCGCCTTTCCTTTCTTCATACATCGAATGGATGTAAGCACCTCATCTCGCATTAAAATTTGACCTATAAACTTTCTTTCTTTGTTTCTGGTTCATCTCCTGAACTATAAAAATCGCTTAAAGAGCTCTACGAATGCTTGTACAACTTTCTCTCTGTTGTTATTCTCTGTGCCAGATGTCATGTTTATATATCTGTCCAACCTAAGTTTCTGTATCGTTCTCTCCATACACGTTTTGATTTTCATTGTTTGTGTGATCAAATTTTTCTGATACTTTCTTACATCCACTCGAAGATATTTCAGGATGTTTTTGCTTAAGAAGGTATTTCAGAATTATTTTTTTTTACCCACTGGAACAAATCGGCACCGTCGATTTAAAATAGTACACGTGTGCTAAATCGCAACGTATTATAATTTGTCGTTTCGTCGCCGCCAGTGAACGTGACAGTTGGTCAGCGACGTGATGTGATGGTCAGGGTCTTGAGGCAAGGTACTCCCGAGTTTGAACGTTGCGGCTGGCAGCAATTGAAAACATGACGTCATAGTCGTGAAGACTACCTCCTTGTACCGATATGTATCGAGCAGAACAGGGGAGCAAATTGCTGCTGCTACGGAGACAGACGGTAGAAATTAGTATTAAAAACCTGAATTTTAGAACAGTCTTTTAAAAAATGTGTTCTCATTGTGAGTTTTATCAGAAGTTTTCAGAAATCGAAACTTCGGATTTTTATGGTTGGCTTGCGGGCGGGGGACGGAGGGTTATATCATAGAAGAGGAGGGTTCTGGCTTCTAAAATTTTAAAAATTAATCACTGCTATCGCGCTCCTATAACCGTTTGCTTAAATTTTTCATCTTCTCTCTGATAGTTGTCTTGTTCTGTTTAAGATGTTTCGTTTTCCTCATACCTTCAAGATCTGTGGCTACGTCGTTATTTTCGTCAATAAAAATAGGGGAGGGCGTCGTTCCTGGGTACAGTTTTCAGCCCTATAATAGAAGTTTAGTATATTTTATTCTTCCATTTTAAATTATAACATTCTCATTTTATTTGCTGCACTCTTTTTTGAAATTACAAAAATTCGAAGGTACAACATGTTGATATACCTAGGAACAAATATCCTATTGAAATGTAAATGCATTGTGATCGAGAAAACCTTGTCATTACTGTATTTAATGAGTTACATTATTACTCTGTTACACCCCAATAATCAGTAAGTGAAATCAAGTTATGCAGAAGTATTCTACGAAAACAGTTACAAGTTAAATACGTTCTGAAACTGAACCTGCCGGAAAAAAACACCAATTTCCATTTTCAAGATAGGTAAGACTGTTCAACATAAAAGAATCTCAGTTCGTTTGCAGCTATCACATGTTTCATTGTAAATAACTTTCTATTTCAAGGTAGAAGATAGTGCACGATCGATAAAGTATTGGTTAACTGCCCACATATTATATAAGTGGTTCTAAAAACATATAGCAAAGCTTAAAAATATTATACAGGACCAAATGCGTAGAACACGAAGTATTTACAGATGCACAAACATAACCTCCCGTCTAATCATAACAAAAACAGTAGAAAATGGCGGAAACTGCTGATAACGGTCTCAGTTGCGCATGCCTTCACGTAATTCTAAAATCAGTCATTAGGCTGAAGTACCAACCAAAAAACATCATAATTATGTTCGTAAGTATACTATCCCCTAGGGGCAACATTCTCCTCTGTAATCTGAACCTGTTCCGTTATTTGTTCAGGTATTCTAAAATTCTCATAATCTACACCAGCCTACTAACTAACCTACATTAAAATGAGATAGCTAGTTTTAAATTTAAGACGTTGGTTACATCGCTTCGCTTTTTGACTATTATCACTAGTTCGTTGGTTGCAGAGCGCACGCAGCTATTAATTGTAAGATTTCCTGAAAGAGCCTTCATCATTACAACGAGTATATGGTCTACTAATTTGGCATTCCTGTTAGCTATGCTACGACAGTTACCTTTGGTCCACATTAGTATCATCTCTGACGTATATCGGTTCTCGTTTAGAATCATTTCACCTGCGTTTTTGCCAACGCAAATTAAAACTGCAAGCTTTATTTTTTTGACGCGCTTTTGAAATGGAGACAGACCGGAAGGCTGTTGTGCTGTCGAAGCAGAATCCGGAGCTGAGCAGTGCGTCTGCGTTGTTTGACAGTGGAGCGAAGCTGAAATCTGACAATGAGAAGACAGAACGGCGATCCACTAGGCATTTTGTAAGCATTTCAAGAATAGCCTCACTGTGTGTAACATTTCTTATTGTTGATTCCGAGGAGCCGATTGCCACGTTTAGTGTACATCTTTATTAAGTGTTTCATTACTACTTGATGCCTCGTGCTATCTTTCGGCCACTCGGTATTTGTCCCTGGTTTTTTGCGGTTCATTCATGCTTCTTATTCTGTACAGCTTATAACAATGAAGAACGTTCAGATACGCGGAACGAACCTATGTATAAATTATGATAGAGATGTAGCTGTTTGAAATTACTTTAGGTTGTCGTTTTACATACAGTGATTAGGCATCTGCCTGTTTCGCTGTCACAGAGTTGATGTTCATTGTTTCCTTTGTCGACCTGTATCTCCCCTTATCTTCTGGTTATAGATCAGATAATTTTTTTGAGCGGCCGCTGATCTCTCATTATAATCACTGGTTGTTTCCACCTCTCTCTGCACTGAGTTATTTCCTCATTGATACTGTGCACATTCAACTTATTACGACTATTTCACTTGCAATTAAATCACTTCTAATGCAGCCATCACGCTTCTCAAGAATCTCATCTCTGCTGTTAGTATTTGCTAGCATCTTTCTTTTTATTTACCCAACTTTCGGTTCATACAAAAGTAGGCCTAGTAGTCACCCCATAGTTAAAAAAAATTATTTTTGTGTCTTTTAGGGCTTTTTAGTTGAGTTTCTATTGATGTTCCAAATATTACTTGAAATATGTGCAGCTTTTCGGCAATATCATTATGATATATTTAAAACATGAGTCGTGTTCAATTATTGCGGTGTTAATTACTGTCTTTGACCGTACTGGGTATTTATCTGAATAACCATAACTTTAAACTGATGTAATGAGATTTTAAGATTGTTTCTTTACGTATTTGGCTTATGCGATAAAGCGCAATCTGCAGGTCATCTTCACCTTATTGTGTTACTACTTTATCATTCGCAAACAGTATTGCACTTCTGTTAGTGTGTTTATCTAATTTAATGCTAATATAAATCCTGGTTAATTCTCTGATAATTTCCAAGAACGATTGCCAATTGAAGTCGCGGGGTCCAAACGATACATATCGAGCGTGCGACCGTAAATCGATCACGCGACTGTGGTGGCGGGCGTTATGAGTATGGTTACGGTGGTCACTGCAGCAATGACAAAAGAAGACCGTTACAAAAGTACTTGTAATTTCAAAGAAGATGGCTTACCTTACTCGTCGTCGGTGTTCTTGTCATGTGAAAGGCCATGTGATGTGTACGCTACGGGAACAGTTTCCTTTTTCCCATTAATTCGCGGAGTTATGTCACTTAGAGCAACTAAGGGAACGACGGAAAACAGATAAAAATGACGATCACAAATAATTGATCATTACGCCCACCACCATAGTCAGTCACATGATCGATTTACAATCGCACGCTCGACATGTATCGTTTGGACCCCGCGACTTCGACAGGCAGTTATTCTTGGAAATAACCAATTCTCTGATTCCAGTTTTTAAGAAAACTGTTAATATAACTGTTAAAAAGAGTTGGTGAAAGAGAACACTCTTGTATCACATCTCGATTGATTTTTATTTCTCATATCCTTCACTCTCCTGCATTTACTGCTATTTTTGTTTCACGACATTAATCTTTTGAAAGCCCTTATGAGTTGTGGTGGATAACCACTGTCACTCATTATTGCTCATAATTTATTTTGATCAGCTTTTTCTTTCTTAAAATCTATAAAAAAACGCGTGTTTCAAGACTGAACTATTTTTGTTTTTCTATGATTCGTTACATTCCAAAAATATTATCAGTACACTCAAATGGCTCTGAGCACTATGGGAGTGACCTTTCGTAACCGCACGTTTTGGTCTTCTTGGAGAAGTTTGTCAGATAGAACTGTTATTCTTTTCTTCAAGAGTTTTTGAATAGATCTCGTACATGGTATTCAACCAGCTAATGCCTCTGTAATTTCTTCGTGCCATCACTTGTTGATAGGATGTGGAAATCTGATATGGTGGCAAGGTCTTGCATATTTGTTGACTCTGCAGTTTTCGCATCCATTCCGCAGCTTTTTTATTTTTATTTACTTTTTAATTTTTAGTGTATTTTGTATTTCATCCATTGTTGTAGCGCCAATGCTTACAAATTCTTTTCCTCATCAAAAAAATACCGCTCCCATAATCCTCTTGTTTGCTCCGTAACTGTTGACAGTGCTTAATCCATTGATCTTCTTAAATGGAATTCGATTATGCTGTGTACTTTTTCGACTGGTTTATGTGTCTAATTACATTTTGTGCTGGTGTTAGTCTTCTGTGTGCATCGTATTCGATGTTGAAAATGAACCTGTCCCAAGATTATTGTTGGGCTCAATGTGTTAGTTGTACTGCATAATTTCGCTTTTGTTTGAAGTAGCTTTCTACCTCTCGTGTGTTCTTCTGCAAGGCTTCTTCATATGAGTTTAGCTTAGAATACGTGTAAATTACAATAATGAAGTTAGCAGAAATTTCGCTACTTGGTAGTACTGTAAAAATTGATAATTTTCTATCTATACTAAGTAGTAGCTTAGGAAATAATACACTACTGACCATTAAAATTGCTACACCAAGAAGAAATGCAGATTATAAACGGGTATTCATTGGACAAATATATTATACTAGAACCGACATGTGATTACATTTTCACGCAATCTGAGTGCATAGATCCTGAGAAATCAGTACCCGGAACAACTACCTCTGTAATAACGGCCTTGATACGCCTAGACATTGAGTCAAACAGAGCTTGGATGGCGTGTAAAGGTACAGCTGCCCATGCAGCTTCAACACGATACCACAGTTCATCAAGAGTAGTGACTTGTGTATTGTGACGAGCCAGTTGCTCGGACACCATTGATCAAACGTTTTCAGTTGGTGACAGATCTGGAGAATGTGCTGGCCAGGGCAGCAGTCGAACATTTTCTGTATCCAGAAAGGCCCGTACAGGACCTGCAACATGCGGTCGAGCATTATCCTGCTGAAATGTAGGGCTTCGCAGGGATCGAATGAAGGATAGAGTCACGGGTCGTAACACATCTGAAATGTAACGTCCACTGTTCAAAGTGCCGTCAATGCGAACAAGAGATGACCGAGACGTGTAACCAATGGCACCCCATACCATCACGCCGGGTGATACGCCAGTATGGCGATGACGAATACACGCTTCCAGCGTGCGTTCACCGCGATGTCGCCAAACACGGATGCGACCATCATCATGCTGTAAACAGAACCTGGATTCATCCGAAAAATGACGTTCTGCCATTCGTGCACCCAGGCTCGTCGTTGAGTACACCATCGCAGGCGCTCCTGTGTGTGATGCAGCGTCAAGGGTAACCGCAGCCATGGTCTCCGAGCTGATAGTCCATGCTGCTGCAAACGTCGTCGAACTGTTCGTGCAGATGGTTGTTGTCTTGCAAACGTCCCCATCTGTTGACTCAGGGATCGAGACGTGGCTGCACGTTCCGTTACAGCCGTGTGGATAAGATGCCTGTCATCTCGACTGCTAGTGATACAAGGCCGTTGGGATCCAGCACGGCGTTCCGTATTACCCTCCTGAACCCACCGATTCCATATTCTGCCAACAGTCATTGGATCTCGACCAACGCGAGCAGCAGTGTCGCAATACGATAAACCGCAATCGCGATAGGCTACAATCCGACCTTCTTCAAAGTCGGAAACGTGATGGTACGCATTTCTCCTCCTTACACGAGTCTTCACAACAACGTTTCACCAGGCAACGCCGGTCACTGCTGAACCTAAATTATCCTAAGGACCAACACACACACCCATGCCCGAGGGAGGACTCGAACCTCCGCCGGGATCAGCCGTACAGTCCATGACTGCAGCGCCTTAGACCTACGGTGGGAAACTTTCGCCGGCCGCGGTGGCCGTGCGGTTCTGGCACTGCAGTCCGGAACCGCGAGACTGCTACGGTCGCAGGTTCGAATCCTGCCTTGGGCATGGGTGTGTGTGATGTCCTTAGGTTAGTTAGGTTTAAGTAGTTGTAAGTTCTAGGGGACTTATGACCTAAGATGTTGAGTCCCATAGTGCTCAGAGCAATTTTTTGGAAACTATCCTCATGTCAGCACATTGTAGGTGTCGCCACCGGCGCCAACCTTGTATGGATGCTCTGAAATGCTAATCATTTGCGTATCACAGCATCTTCTTCTTGTCGGTTAAATTTCGCGTCTGTATCATGTCATCTTTGTGGTATAGGAATTTTAATGGCCAGTAGTGTAGTAATGGGAGCGTATGAGTTATCTTTAGACGCAAATTCTAAACATTTCGATTATACAGGATGAACATTGATAAAAACCGACAAACTGTATGGACGTTTACCAGATTGGAAATGGAGGAAGAAAAGTCCTGTGAACACGTGTCCGGAAATGCATCGTTGTCATGGTAGATGGCGCTGACGACTGACAGTTCCTCTGACCACGTGCCCTGTGTTTCTTCTGAGACACGCAGCGTACTGTAAGCGGCAGAATGGTCCGGTATTCATGTCGGAACAAGCCGAGACGTTGTCCGTGTACGGCCAAGCAGATGGAAACTGTCGAGAGGCAGCACAGCTATACCAAAATGAGTACCCTCACAGACATCAGCTACCTCACCTAGCATTTCAAGTCCTTTTTGGGCATTTGTCTGCTCATGGGTCCTTTCAGACAGATGACCATGCCGGGAGGCGGGGGACTGTGCGTACAACAGATTTGTAGGACCGAGTTCCGCTTCTCGACCGTTTCCGTCTGCTTGGCCGTACACGAACAACATCGCGGCTTGTTCCCGACATAAACACCGGACCATTCTGCTGCTCACAATACGCTGCGTCAGTCACACAGCCTGCAACACACAAGGAACACACGGCACATGGTCAGAGAACTGTTATTCGTCAGCACCATTCACCGTGGCAACGATCCATTTCTGGACACATGTCCACAGGACCTTTTTTCTTCCATTTCGAGACTGGAACCCGGAACTGCAGTTTTCGGTTTTATTAATGTTCACCCTGTATTTATCTATTAATCGTTCTCAAATGCACTTCCAGATGATATCTCTGTTTCTACAAGTATTTCATGTATACGATGGCAATCCCAAAAGTAAGGTCTATTTTTTTTATAAGTACATAGACCTGTTTATTTCTACAATGGTTTACATCAGTTTACAGCTTGAACATTTAGCTGTTTTTCGACATAATCACCATTTCTGCCTATGCATTTTTGTAGACGCTGTGGCAGTTTTTGTATGCCTATGTGACACCAGCTCACCGTCATGCTGTTCAGAAAGTTATGAACCTCTTCTTTCACCTCTGAATCGCTTTCCGGTCAAATGTTCTTTTAACCTAGGGAACTGGTAATAGTCACTGGGCGCCAAGTCAGGACTATAGGGTGGGTGGGTGGGTGATTATGTTCCACTGAAACTGTTGCAGGAGAGCAACGGTTTGCCGAGCGATGTATGGGCGAGCGTTGTCATGGAGAATGTGTACGCCCTTCCTCAACATTCCTGTTCTCCGGTTCTGAATCGCCCGTTTTAGTTTTGTCAGAGCCTCACAGTACCTGTCAGCGTTAATAGTGATCTCAGCGATTCAGCTCCGACGACGAGGGGAAGAAGAGTTTCATAACTTTCTGAGCAGCATGGCGGCGCGCTGATATGACATGGGCATACAAAAACTGCCACAGCGTCTACAAAAATGCATCGACAGAAATGGTGATTATGTCGAAAAATAGCTAAATGTTCAAGCCGTAAAATGCATGTAAACCATTGTAGAAATAAGCATATCTATGTACCTATTAAAAAATAGGAGACCTTACTTTTGCGATTACCCTCACAATTTAATAAAAAATAAACTTAACACCAAAATTCCATAAATTGGCTAGTCGTTCATTTATTATAACTCATCATCCTCAACAATTCACGCTTTCTTTTGTTAGGAACAGCGCAAGATCCACGAGATAATCTTCGGAATGCAAATGGTTCAAATGGCTCTGAGCACTATGGGACTTAACATCTATGGTCATCAGTCCCCTAGAACTTACAACTACTTAAACCTAAGTAAGCTAAGGACATCACACACATCCAAGGCCGAGGCAGGATTCGAACCTGCGACCGTAGCAGTCGCGCGGTTCCGGCCTGAGCGCCTAGAACCGCTAGACCACCGCGGCCGGCTTCGGAAAGCAAACTTTTAGGATATGTCTGCCTTGGAGAAGGACGTTGGTACGTTAAATTGCATTCATCCGTGGGAAATATCTCATGCCTGCACAGTCAGGAACCACACGTGCTGCACCTCATATTAAAGACATGTCTGGTAGTTCCTGTAAAAGTAGTGCCAGGTCTTGAACAACCAGTCACGAACTATAAACTGCGACTCCACCGTGGATACATCGCAAACGATTGTGTTTAGATTTTGAAGGTAGCGCCTCCTCTATGCGGGAGGCAGTCTTTTGTTGTGAAACATAAGCAGTTTACAAATAACGACATCGAGCAAAAATTTAGTCCCATCTCCCCTCCGGAGACACTATGCTTATAATGCCGTGTAACGTAGCCTCTGTCCTTGACACGGATCTCACTGGGGCGAGGAAGAGAGTCTAGAAGTTACTTCGGGTACGCCACATCCAGTGGAAGCTGCTTATTGATGATCAGGTCCCTTAGAGCTATCATATCTCGTGGACGTTTTCTTATGGATTAAATCGGGCGATTTAGCGGGCCAGTCATAGTTCGATGGCTTCACTTTGTCACCGAGATTGTTGGAATTACTATCCTGGTTCATGTTCACGATAACATGAATTTATGGGTCCAAGTCATAGTACGTAAAACACCAGCAAAATATCATACAACCACCTCCGGTCTGAGCCACAACGCACTGCAGTTTAAACGCTTATTTGGATCGTTGGTGGAATCTAAAAAGAGGCAAAATCGCAATTCATCGTATCATATTACACTCCTCCGGTCAGCTCTGTACAGTTGTTGTGTTGTATGGCCCATTGATACTGTGCAAATTCATTTGTCACTATGCGCAATGGCCATTTGAAAATACACGATCACAAATGTCCATTTGAAGCAGTTTCCTTCGCGCTGTTCGCTCGAAAACTGGTTGAAATGAAGATGAATTCACTTAAAGTAGCAATTTCTGTGGCATTTGATACCCGTTGACAAGGCGTGACATTCGTCTGCGGTCCTTGTCAGTTGAAATCTTTCACCGGCCGCTGTTCTTACGCATTGTTTCATGGCTACGAGTGGTACACTAGTCCTTATAGACACGTTGAGCAGTTCGAGTTGATACACCAACAAATTGGACAGCTTCAGTCACTTTGTGGTCATGTGTACGTCCAAACACGACATCTACTTCTTGTCATCTTGTCACGTCTCCACATCGACCTATCTTACTACACCGATTCCATACTACCTACCGGCGCACGCACACTACACCGCACGCTCACTACACTACTGGCCATTAAAATTGCTACACCAAGAACAAATGCAGATGATAAACGGGTATTCATTAGACAAATATATTATACTAGAAATGACATGTGATTACATTTTCACGCAATTTGGGTGCATAGATACTGAGAAATCAGTACCCAGAACAACCACCTCTGGCTGTAATAACGGCCTTGATACGCCTGGGCATTGAGTCAGAGCTTGCATAACATGTACAGGTACAGCTGCCCATGCAGCTTCAACACGATACCACAGTTCATCAAACGTAGTGACTGGTGTATTGTGACGAGTCAGTTGCTCGGCCACCATTGACCGGACGTTTTCAATTGGTGAGAGATCTGAAGAATGTGCTGGCCAGGGCAGCAGTCGAACATTTTCTGTATCCAGAAAGGCCCCGTAGAGCACCTGCAACATGCGGTCGTGCATTATCCTGCTGAAATGTAGGGTTTTGCAGGGATCGAATGAAGGGTAGAACCAGGGGTCGTAACACATATGAAATGTAACATCCACTGTTCAAAGTGCCGTCAATGTGAATAAGAGGTGACCGAGACGTGTAACCAATGGCACCCCATACCATCACGCCGGGTGATACGCCAGTATGGCGATGACGAATACACGCTTCCAATGTGCGTTCACCACGATGTCGCCGAACACGGATGCGACCATCATGATGCTGTAAACAGAACCTGGATTCATCCGCAAAATGACGTTTTGCCATTCGTGCACCCAGGATCGTCGTTGAGTACACCATCGCAGGCGCTCCTGTGTGTGATGCAGCGTCAAGGGTAACCGCAGCCATGGCCTCCGAGCTGATAGTCCATGCTGCTGCATACGTCGAACTATTCGCGCAGATGGTTGTTGCCTTGCAAACGTTCCATCTGTTGACTCAGGGATCGAGACGTGGCTGCACGATCCGTTACAGCCATGCGGATAAGATGCCTGTCATCTCGACTGCTAGTGATACGAGGCCGTTGGGATCCAGCACGGCGTTCCGTATTACCCTCCTGAACGTACCGATTCCATATCCTGCTAACAGTCATTGGATCTCGACCGAAGCGAGCAGCAGTGTCGCGATACGATAAACCGCAATCGCGATACCCGACCTTTATCAAAGTCGGAAATGTTATGGTACGCATTTCTCCTCCGTACACGAGGCATCACAACAACGTTTCACCAGGCAACGCCGGTCAACTGCTGTTTGTGTATGAGAAATCGATTGGAAACTTCCGCATGTCAGCACGTTGTAGGTGTCGCCACCGGCGCCAACCTAGTGTGAATGCTCTTAAAAAGCTAATCATTTGCATATCACGGCATCTTCTTCCTGTCGGTTAAATTTCGCGTCTGTAGCACGTCATCTTCGTGGTGTAGCAACTTTAATGGCCAGTAGTGTACTTCAACGCTATGACAGGCCAGGCGCACATTGTGACGTAGCGCAACGAACATCCGCGACACAGTCTGTGCGCTTATTGGGAGGCAGTTTAACCATTGTCACGCAGTTTTTCCTTGTAGATCCTATGCACAGTCTTTTGTGACGGTATGGTTGAACTCATGACTCTTAGTTCAGAGTCGGATTCTGATGGGGAAAAGGGCATGCCGATGTTATTATACGGCAATTCAAAACAGAATAAATTAGAATGGAAAAGTGGCCGCACGAACAAGAGAAATACTCATAGCGAATTCGATTTAATATCAACAGTTTTCTGGTAAACAGTTGACGAACTGCTTCCTTTTGGACCGGATTCAATTCCTTGAGGTTCACGAGCCTATGAGGAAATATATAAAAATGGTTCAAATGGCTCTGAGCACTATGGGACTTAACATCTGTGGTCATCAGTCCCCTAGAACTTAGAACTACTTAAACCTAACTAACCTAAGGACATCACACACATCCATGCCCGAGGCAGGATTCGAACCTGCGACCGTAGCGGTCACGCGTTTCCAAACTGAAGCGCCTAGAACCGCACGGCCACACTGGCCGGCCGGAAATATATATTTCATGAAGTTTGGTTCAAATGGTTCAAATGGCTCTGAGCACTGTGGTACTTAACATCTGTGGTCATCAGTCCCCTAAAACCTAGAACTACTTAAACCTAACTAACCTATGGACATCACACACATCCATGCCCGAGGCAGGATTCGAACCTGCGACCGTAGCAGTCGGCGGTTCCGGACTGAGCGCCTAGAACCGCGAGACCACCGCGGCCGGCATGAAGTTTGTAATGCTCAAAATCCTACTGGTAGTGAAGAAACACTCACTGTGTTCTTGAGGTATTTTTACTGAATTTTTTTACAGAGTAACGACATAAGCAAGAGTAACATATATTACTTTGGAAAATTATTTAGTGATATTGTTACTAGTGACGAGCTGAACGTGATATCCAGCAGCTGTATTTGAACGCACCACCACTGAGTTCTGAAGAAGTGTCAAAGACGGGCAGATGGCTTCTGACGATTATGGGGTGGATATAAAGCACTTGCGCTGTAATTCTAAGGTAATGGAAATGAGTGTTTGGCCTCATTGGCCGGAAGGCCAAGTCCGGCCGCTCTGGTGTAGGTCTCATTACATTCGACGCCACATTGGGCGACCTGCGCGCCGTATGGGGATGAAATGATGATGAAGACAGCACAACACCCATTCCCTGAGCGGAGAAAATCCCCGACCCAACCGGGAATCAAACCCGGGCCCGTAGGACGGCAATCCGTCACGCTGACCACTCCGCTATCGGGGCGGACATTGTAAGGTAGTCGAGTTCTTGAGTTTGTAGGACTGTGAATTTCTAGGAGAGGCGTCAGTTTACGAAATCACTTCAAATGGCGTTCATCGGATCAAATGTTCACTTATTGGTAGCATATTTTTAAATGTTGGGTACATCGACATGGAGAAATGATAGAGTGGGTCACTAGCAGATTTCGAGTCTTCAGTCTTTCTACGTTCAGTTGGTCTTTCCTTTGCCCTTTGTTCACGCTGCATAATGGAATGTTGTATAAGCCTGGAAGCAATGAGTTTCTTCATTTTCTTTAGTTATTCTCTGCTACATAGGTACCTGATTAATGAGGAATAATCCAGTTCTTCATCATCCTCAGTTTGTGACCTAACTTCCTCGAGCTATCAATATTTCCAATACATTCAGCTTCGTTGTCGTCATTC
Organism: Schistocerca cancellata; assembly: GCF_023864275.1. Lineage (NCBI taxonomy): Eukaryota > Metazoa > Arthropoda > Insecta > Orthoptera > Acrididae > Schistocerca > Schistocerca cancellata. The sequence goes on along the minus strand of NC_064627.1, from coordinate 821,959,668 downwards.
TGAGACACCACGCCGCGGGAACACATGTGGCGCTCGCGCATTAAATTGTGGCCCCGGACACAGCGCGGCGAAGAAGGAGTAGGCAGGCAGGCACTGTGCTGCCTTCCCCTACTCTGCGCCTCAATTTGCGCTGTTATACTGTATTTACACCCGTCAATCACAAAAATCTTCGCTGCGCTGCCCTGTCCTGCCCTCCGTCGCCTGTGTCCCAGTGTTCGCCTGGCGCTACATCATGTAGGGTAGAGAAATCATATGACCACCTGGTACCAATTCGACACTATCTACAGCGTTCCAAAGCCACCAGAGATTTTAAGGGAGCGACCAATATCTTGTCCTATGAGCATATGTGCCTCGCACAAACAGCTCGTACCGTCGGTAATATTCATTTCTGCTCATTTGTTCCTTGTCAAAATCACTCCCTTTAAGAGCTTCTCCCGTCTGTATAATTCTGACCGTAAGGTTTTGGGACTCCCTGTAGATGGGATGGAGCGTGTGTGCCGCAAGCTTGACCTCACGCAGGATGGTGCGTAGGAGCGTCCATTTGCCAGCGCGCCGCATCTGGCAGCCTCTCTCCCACGCTCCTAGCCTCCTGTCGGATGTCCAATACAGAAAGATCGCTCAGGCTTCTCAGTGTAGCCGCTGTTGTCTCTCGGCCTCTGACTAGTCCGGATAGCTACTCCCGCGGCCCAAGTGCCAACAACGCATTCTACATTCATGTGTGCGCTGTGCAAGACCTAGCTTGGCCTTAAGACAATTCCAGCAGGCCATCTTACAGTGTGTTGCTGAGGATGCTTCTGGTACTACTATCTCTCCCTTCACCTCCCCTACCTCCCCCCTCCCCCTCCCCCATCACCCCAACACACGTTTTCCTTGCCCCATACGCGAATGGCGCGAGGGAAGAGCGACTGTCGATAAAACTCCGAAGGAATTCTAATTTTTCTATTTTTCTCTTCTGTCTATTTCGTGTGACGTATGTGGGCGGAAGTAGTATATTATTCGACTCTTCCTGAAACGTACACTCTTCGAATTTCAACAGTAAAGTTCTCCGTGAGACAGAACACCCATCTAGTAACTTCTGCTGCTGGAGATTGTCGAACACATTCGTAAAGCCATCCTCTCACGGGACGTGAAAACGCACGTTGACGATTAGCTGGTGACGTCACAGCGTGGAATTCCTCGTTCCACTACAATGAAAAACGTGAAATGAGCAATCTGGCATGTTAGATTTTTGCTTCGAGGAGAGGAATGTGGCCACTGAGATGCGACACCGTTTTTACGACAAAAGCAGAATTTAGAAGCCGCATATTGTATGAAGTTAAACTCCGTATTTGGTGATATTTGGATCACAGAGTACGTGGTATGAATACAAGCTTCTTCAAAGCATCGTCAAATTGAGGATCTCTCGAAAGCGCGTCGTTTTAGGTACGACTCGTTACCCACTGAAGAGCCAAAGAAACTGGTAAATCTGCTTAATGTCGTGTAGGGCCCCCGGAGACGAAGAAGTGCCGCAACACGACGTGGCGTGGACTTGACAAATGTCTGAAATAGTGCTGGAGGGAACTGACACCACGAATCCTGCAGGACTGTCCGTAAATCCGTAAGAGTACGAGGGAGTGGAGATCTCTTCTGAACAGCAGGTTGCATGGCATCCCAGTTGTGTTCAATAATGTTCAGGTCTGGGGAGTTTGGTGGCCAGCGCAAGTGTTTTAGCTCGGAAGAGTGTTCCTGGAGCCACTCTGTGGCAATTCTGGACGTGTGGCATGTCGCATTGTCCTGCTGGAATTGTCCAAGTCCGTCGGAATGCACAATGGACATGAATGGATGCAGGTGATCAAATAGGATGCTTACGTACGTGTCACTTGTCAGAGTCGTATCTAGATGTATCAGGGGTCCCAGTCGCTCCAACTGCACACGTCCCACGCCATTACAGAGTTTCCACCAGCTTCAACAGTCTCCTGCTGACATGCAGGGTCCATGGATTCATGAGATTGCCTCCGTACCCGTACACGTCCATCCGCTCGATACAATTTGAAACGAGACTTGTCCGACCAGGCAACAGGTTTCCAGTCATCAACAGTCCAATGTCGGTGTTGACGGGTCGAGGCGAGGCGTAAAGCTTTGTTTCGTGCAGTCATCAAGGCTGCACGAGTGGGCCTTCCACTCCAAAAGCCCATATCGATGATGTTTCGCTGAGTGTATCGCACTCTGACACTTGCTGATGGTCCAGCATTGAAATCTGCAGTAATTTCCAGAAAGGTTGCACTTCCGTCAAGTTGAACGATTCTCTTCAATCGCCGTTGGTCCCGTTCTTGCAGGATCTTTTTCCGGCCGCAGCGATGTCGGAGAGTTGATTTTTTACCGGCTTCCTGATATTCACGGTACACTCGTGAAATGGTCGTACGGAAAAACCCCCACTTCATCGCTGTCTCGGAAATGCTGTGTCCCATCGCTCGTGCGCCGACTATAGCACCACGTTGAAATTCACTTAAATCTTGATAACCCACCATTGTAGCAGCAATAACGGATCTACAAATTGCGCCAGACACTTGTTGTCTTATACAGACGTTGCCGACCGCGGCGTCGTATTCTGCCTGTTTACATATCTCTGTATTTGAATACTCATCCCTATGCCAGTTTCTTTAGTGCTTCAAAGTAATAAAATGACGAGAAACTACATATTGGTAGTTAAAGGCTTCCCACATATGATGTTTTTAGAGTTACAACATTATGCTTTGAAAGTATAGCTTTTCAATGCTACGACTCAATGACAATATGTCAAAAGCGCATCGTTTTCGTACAATTTACCATAGTTAAGTCCATGCATATTATAAAAATATATGTATGTTTCTTTCACATCTTGTCCTAAACCACTCGACCGATTTCGACCAAACTTGGTACGTATATCATCGTCTGGAAAGATCGCTGAGGGGATAAGAACCATCCACCTATCAAAGGGGTGGGAGTGGGATGAAAAATAAGTGCACCGCACGACGCGCGAATACACAGATTTTGTTATTTATTAGATTTATAAGTTTTCATTTATTCTTTCTTTACTACTAACCGTATTGGCGGCACACTTTGCAGACAGTGTCCACATATACCACTGAATTTATCTGCAGAATTATATCATTGTACGTCACGTAGTTTAAGAGATGCGTGAAAAACTGCCGCATCATATTTGACCTTTAAATTTATTACTCCTTTGTTACTCTGTTTGCAACACATTTGTGGCAGTATCCGCATATGCCGCTGAATGCACCTACAAAATTATGTCATTGTACGACCCCCCTGTCAGGCAGCAGCCGCTGGCGAAGACAGACGAGCAATCGGGAAGTAACCGATTTTGTGACATTTTACGAGTTCCTAATCAGGAGCGAATTATATAGTTTCATATGCATTGTTTTGTGGTTTAGTTTTTGAATTACTGCGAGTTAATTTAATACTTAACAAACAGTGTTCTTGCGTTTTCCTTTGTGTCGGAAAGTAAACCGATTTTGTGGCTCATTACAAGTTCCTAACCAGGAGCGAATTATGTCTCACCTGTGTGCTTTTGTAGTCTAGTTTCTGAATCTGCTGGTGTCAATATAATTTATAAGACACAATTCTCGCGTTTTCATCAGTGTCTGCAGTGGAGTTCCGTAGCACGTGACGATAGTCGTTTGTCTGTCTGTGTAGTGCAGTGCTCCACCGTCTTTAGTATGGATAGGGACTGCGATTACTGTGTGAGGATGCTAGCCGAGTTGATGACACTTCGCTCTCAGCTCCAGGCTGTGTTGGCTTCAGTTAAACAGCTTGAGCTGCAGTGGATGGGCATCACTGTTGGGGGCCGGCCGTGGGGATCCAACAGCACGACCCACGAGTCGGCCGATCGATACGCACCGGTGGCCAGCCCAGTTACTGATCGCATTGAAGCTGACCCTTCACCCATTGTCGAGTGGGAGGTCACCTCAGCCCGTGGCTGGCAGCGAAAGATTTCCGTGAAGGGCGGAGGGGCGGGGGGGGGGGGGGGGCAGACGTAAGGCATCCTCGGTTAATCTGACAAATAGGTTGAAGGTGCTGTAGGGCTCAGCCAACTGCAGGTGGTGGCTCACGTCGACACCAATAATGTGTGTCGCTTTAGATTGGAAGAGATTCTCACTGGTTTCAAGTGGCTAATAGAAATGTCAGAGGTTGTTAGTCTTGCTTGCGAGATGAAAGCAAAGCTCACCATTTGTAGCATAGTCCGAATCAGAGGCTCAGACGGGTCTGCAGACGTGTAGTCTAAGCTTCCTCGCCCTGCGCCATAGGGTGGTGGGGTTTCGGGTTCCGCTTAATGGGTCAGGAGTCCATTACACGCAGGAAGCGGCTACACTCGTAGCGGGAGCTGTGCGACGTGGACTGGGCGACTCTTTAGGTTAGAGGGTCTCGGGAAAACACAAAAGGGTCTCAGTCTTAAAGGGTGCAGGTTGAACACAGGAAGAACGTGGATTTAGGAACCATCGGTATAACAATTGCAAACTGTCATAGCTGCGTTGGGAAAGCTCCAAGCGCTAATAGAAAGCACTGATGCTCAAATCGCCATAGGTACTGAAAACTGGCTAAATCTGGAGATAAGTGCAGCCGAAATTTTTGCGAAGGACCTAACGGCATTCAGAAAGGATAGGCTAAATACAGTTGGCGGTGGCGTGTTTTTTTGTTGTTGGAAGAAGTTTGTCTTGTAGTGAAATTGAAGTAGATAGTTCCTGTACATTAGTGTGGGTGGAGGTCATTCTTGGCAACCGGAATAAAATAATAACTGTCTCCTTGTACTGATCTCCAAACTCAGATGATACAATTGCTGAAAGGTTCAAAGAAAACATGAGTTTAATTTGCAACACGTACCAGACTTAACTAATTATAGTAGGTGGTGACTTCAATTTAATCGTCGATATGTTGGTGAAAATTCATGTTTAAATCCGGAGGTACGTATTTAAACATCATCCGAAATTGTGCTAAACGCATTCTCTGAACTTATTTCGAGCAATTAGTTCATGAGCCCACTCGAACAGTAAACTGTTGTCAAGACACACTTGACCTCCAAGAAACAAATAATGCTGAGCTAATAACGAGCATCAACACGGATACAGGGATTAGTGAACACAGGATTATCGTAGCGAGACTGAATACCGTAACTGCCAAATCCTCCAAAAGTAAACAAAAAACACACCTACTCAAAAAAGCAGATAAAAACTCGCTTGATACCTTCTTGCGAGACAATTCCAAATTAACAAAGTAAGTGTAGACAAGGTGTGCCCTGAATTCAGGGTAGTAGTATCGACAGAAGTTGAGAGGTTTATACCAAATAAATTAACAAACGACGGAGCTGATCCCCCCCCCCTCCCCCCCCCCCCCCCCCCCCGTGGTATACAAAACAGGTCAGAACACTGTTCCAGAAACAACGAACATACCGTATTTCAACGAACGCAGAATCCCCAAGATTGGCGATCTTTTACAGAAGCTCGAAATTGAGCGTAGACTTCAATGTGAGATGCTAATAATAGTTTCCATAACGAAACTTTGTCTTGAAAACTGGCCGAAAATCGAAAAGATTCTGCTCGTATGTAAAATATGCTTGCGGCAAGACACAACGAATGCCCTGTCTGCGCGATAGCAATGGAAATACTATAGATGATAGTGCTGCTAAAGCAGTGTTAAACACAGCCTTCTGAAATTCTTTCATCAAACAAGAAGTAAATATTCCAGATTCGTATCGGTAACAGCTGCCAACATGAGTAACTTAGAATCAGATACCCTCGGAGTAGTGAAGAAACTTAAATCACTTAATAAAAGCAAGTCTTCTGGTCCAGACTGTATACAAATTAGGTTCATTTCGGAGTATGCCGATGCAATAACTCCATATTTAACAATCATATACAACCGTTCGCTCGACGAAAGACCGTACCCAAAGACTGGAAAGTTGCACAGGTCACACCAATGTTCGAGAAAGGCAATACGAGTAATCCAATAAATTACAGGCCCATATCGTTAACGTCGATATGAGCAGGATTTTGGAACATATATTGTGTTAGAACGTTATGAATTACCTCGAAGAGAATGGTCTATTGACGCACACACACAAAAAAATGGTTCAAATGGCTTTGAGCACTATGGGACTTAACTTCTCAGGTCATCAGTCCCCTAGAACTACTTAAACCTAATACATCACACACACATCCATGGCCGAGGCAGGATTCGAACCTGCGACCGTAGCGGTCGCGCGGCTCCAGACTGTAGCGCCTAAAACCACTCGGCCACTCCGGCCGGCTATTGACACACACAGTCAACACGAATTTAGAAGACATCGTTCTTGTGAAACACAACTATCTCTTTCCCACAAGAAATGCTGCGTGCTATCGACGTGAGATTTCAAAGTGATTCCGTATTTCTAGATTTCCAGAAGGTTTTTGACACCGCTACTCTCAAGCGGCTTGTGATCGAATTGCTTGCTTATGGAATATCGTCTCAGTTATGCGACCGGATTCGTGATTTCCTGTCAGCAAGATCACAGTTCGTAGTAACTGATGGAAAATCATTGAGTAAAGCAAAAGTAGCTTTCTGGTGTTCCCCAAGGTAGTATTATATGCCGTCTGCGTTTCCTTGTCTATATAAACGATGTAGGAGACAGTCTGAGCAGCCTTAGTAGGTTGTTTGTAGATGACGATGTCGTTTACTGTCTAGTAAAGTCATCAGAAGATCAAAACAACGGCAAACGATTAGAAAAGATATCTGTATGGTGCAAAAATTGGAAATTGACCCTAAATAACGACAAGTGTTAGGTGATCTACAGGAGTACAAAAACGAATATGTTAAACTTCGCTTATACGATAAATCAATCAAATTTAAGTGCTGTAAATTCAAATTCATACCTAGGAATTATAATTACGAACAAGAACACTAGAAAATGTTGTGGGGAAGGCAAACAAAAGACTGCGTTTTGCTGGCGGAACACTTGGTAAATGGAACAGATCTACTAAAGAGACTGCCTACACTACGCCTGTCCGTCCTCTTTGGGGTACTGCTGCGTGGTGTGCGTTCCTTACCAGGTAGGATTAACGGAATACATCGAAAAAGTTCACAGAAAGGCAGCACGTTTTGTATTATCGAGAAATAAAGTCGCTTCTCGTTGCGGCGAGATCCTCTCACGGAATTTCAATCTCCAACTTTCACCTCCGAATGCCACAATATTTTGTTGACGCCGACCTTCATAGGGAGAAACGATCATTATAATAAAATAGAAGAAATGAGAACCAGCGCGGAAAGATATAGGTGTTCGTTAGTGGAATAATAGAAAATCATTGTGAAGGGGACTCGATGAGCCCTTTGCCACGCACTTGAGTGTGGTTTGCAGAGTATCCGTGCAGATGTAGATAGTTCAGGAGATAGGACGTCATAAACAATGAGATGCGTGAAAAACTGCCGCATCATGGAAGATGTTTACATTTATAACTTGGCCGGCGTATAAATATGTGTGAAACATGTATGTGAAATATATATGACATATGCAAATTGACAAAGCTGCAGATAAAAATCTCCTCCTAAACCCCTGGATCGATTTCAACCAAACTTGGTATAGATATTACTTACTATCTGGAAGGAAATACTGTGTGGGTAAGAACCAGCAACCTCCTATTGGGGTGAGGGTGATAACGTGGACACGGGACAGGCGGAGGAAGAGATGGACAGACAGTGGCCGCGGTGACCGAGTGGTTCAAGGCGCTTCAGCCCGGAACCGCGCGGCTGCTACGGCCGTAGTATCGAATCCTGCCTCGAGCATGGATGTGTGTGTGATGTCCTTACGTTAGTTAGATTTAAGTAGTTCTAAGTTCTAGGGGACTGATGACCTCAGATGTTAAGTCCCACAGTGCTCAGAGCCATTTGAACAATTTTGAAGGAGGTCGACGGAGAGGGAGGGGAGGGGGAGGGGAAGAGGGGAAGGAGATGGACTAACGGAATTTGAATAAACAGATACCCAGGCAGCGCTGAGTATTCGACTAGTACCAAATAATGACATTAGTAGATACAACCTTCACATTGTGTACACCATGTACGTAGACATGCTCTCGCGCTTACAAAACGACACCGTGACAAAACGTGCCACTCTTATTCTATGATTCCAATATGATAAGGTCCAAACTGCTGAACAATCGAACCGGTCGAATAAGTGTTTCGTTAACCTCTTGTTTTGTGGATGAATTCCTTATGATTCTTACAATGAATGCCAGGCTAGCATTAGCTTTACTAAAATTAGTTTTATACAGTCGGTTAGTTAGTTAGTTACATGTTCCAACGATTCTTTTATCGAAATAATGTGGAACGATTCAGTTTACAGGATATGTACGCACAATTAGTGCTAACATTAACGAACACGTTATATTTCAGTCCTACTCGTGCCACTACACTTAAGAACTAAGGCCTGGTTTTGGAGGCTATCAGTTTTTAAATAGTCATTTGTCCATGGAATAGAAAGAGCTTTCCTGGAGAAATGATGTTAGGTTAGATTTAAAACTTCCTTTGTTATCTGTCAGACATTTTGTGTTACTGAGCAAATGATCAAGAATTTTTGTTGCTGCATATTGAACTCCTTTCTGAGCCAAGGACAGCTTTAATAATGGATAATAAAGGCGAACGTCTCATCTAGTTTTGTGGCTCTGGACACCACTATTCTTCTCAAATTGCGATGGGTTATTTATGACGAATTTCACTAGCGAGTTATGATGGTGCAGTTAAAATGTCTAACTCGTTGAAGAAGTACCTACATGACGGGTGAACGCCACATATTCATAGTGCTCGCTTTTGTGCAGTCATTACTTTCTCTCTGAGTGATGAGTTAGCATAGAAAATTATTCCACAAGACATTGCGTGGAAATATGCAAAATATATCAGGAGGTTGACTCGTTTCTTTCAGATATTAGCAGTTATACAAAGAGCAAAAGTAGCTGAACTAATTGTTTGAGAAGTTCAGTATTCATCAGTGTGTCAGTTCATTTGAGGTCGCTCCACGATGTTATTCCTAGGTATTTTACGGTGATTACTGTTTGCACTGTTTTGACACCAATAACGTAATTAAAAAAATGGCTCTAAGCACTATGGGACTTAACATCTGAGGTCATCAGTCCCCTAGACTTAGAACTACTTAAACCTAACTAACGTAAGGACATCACACACATCCATGCCCGAGGCAGGATTCGAAACTGCGACCGTAGCAGCAGGGCGGTTCCGGACTGAAGCGCCTAGAACCGCTCGGCCACAACGACCGTCAATAACGTAATCCATAGTAAATGTAACCCTTAACGTTCAGGGTCAACTGCCAATTCCTATGCCAATCATCCACCCTTCATCGGCCCTGGTGGTCTGGCGGTGAAGAGCGTGCCGGGAGACTGAGAGGTCGCGGGATCAAATCTCGGTCGGACGACGGAAATTCTCAGTCCACCTTTGCTCTAGCCTTCACTTCTCAAAGACGCGAGGCGCTGGAAGGAACGACTTGTGGTTTTGATTTCACTTCAAACTGTAGGTTCCTTTTCCCATCTTGGATAACTGGTGCAGCTTAGGGACACGCAAGGCGCCGGAGTGGCGCCCAGTTGAAAGACTTGACTCTGCCATAGAGCCAGACGAAATCACTACCCATCCTCCACATTTTTCCTGCATTTTGCTACAGTCTTCAGCGTTGGAACTTTGCTACAGGCAGCAGCATCTTCTGTGAATAGCCTAACGAAACTTCCACGTTATCCAGTAAATCGTGTTTATACATTGGCGTGCAGAACTGAAGTACTTTGTCATGATGTGTAACAGCCAAGTGAAATAGCTCGATGAAACTCGGACCATACCTACAAAGAACTGTTACAGCATAGTACAGTA